>NW_004443968.1:5424173-5562735 GCF_000243295.1 Trichechus manatus latirostris | reverse complement strand
TGTATCCTTTCACCATACTTATTCAATCTGTATGCCGAGCAAATAATCTGAGAAGCTGGACTATATGAAGAAGAACGGGGCATCAGGATTGGTGGAAGAGTCATTAACAACCTGTAATATGCAGATGATACAACCTTGCTTACTGAAAGTGAAGAGGACTTGAAGCACTTACTGATGAAGATCAAAGACGACAGCCTTCACCATGGATTACACATTAACATAAAGAAAACAAAAATCCTCACAACTGGACCAATAAGCAACATCATGATAAACAGAGAAAATATGGAAACGGTCAAGGATTTCATTTTACTTAGATCCACAATCAATGCCCATGGAAGCAGTAGCCAAATGAAAGGACATATTGCATGGGGCAATTTTGCTGCAAAAGACCTCTTTAAAGTGTTAAAGATGTCACCTTGAGGACTAAGGTGTGCCTGACCCAAGCCATAGTATTTTAGATCACCTCATATGCATGTGAAAGCTGGACAATGAATAAGGAAGATCAAAGAAGAATTGACACATTTGAATTATGGTGTTGGTGAAGAATATTTAATATGCAATGGACTGCCAGAAGAACTAACAACTCTGTCTTGGAAGAAGTACAGCCAGAATGCTCCTTAGAAGCAAGTATGGCAAGACTTCGTCTCCCGTACTTCAGACATGTTATCAGAAGGGACCAGTCCCTGGAGAAGGATATCATGCTTGGTAAAGTAGAGGATCAGCAAAAAAGAGGAAGACCCTCAACAAGATGACTGACACAGTGGCTGCAACAATGGACTCAGACATAGCAAAGATTGTGAAGATGGTGCAGGACTGGGCAATGTTTTGTTCTGTTGTATGTATGGGCGCTATGAATTGGAACCAACCAGATATCACCTAACAGCAACAACATACAGTTTTAAAGTGAAAACTTGTGATGGTTAAGTTAAGGTTATTTGTCAACTTGCCTACGCCATGATTCTCAGTGGTTTGGCAGATATCATGTAATGATCCTACATTTTATGATATGATGTAAGCAACCAAATAGTTGAAAGGGAAGTTTCCTGGGGGGTGTGGCCTGCATCCAATATATATGAATGTTCTGGCAAAGCTCGCTCTTGATCCTGCTTCCAAGTTGTTATTGTCTGACCTCTGGTTCTTAGGACGTGAGGCAGCAGCCTGCCGCCTGACTTGTAGGTTTTGGGATTCACCAGCTCCCACAACCCCGTGTGACAGCAGCCTGCCACCTGACCTGACAATTTGGGATTCTTCAGCCCCTGCAACCACATGAGTCAGAAGAAGCCTCCACCCCAGCACCTGACTCACGGATTTGGGACTTGCCAGCCTCCACAACTGGGTGAGCCATTTCCTTGAAATAAATCTCTATTTATATTTATATATACACTTCACTGGTTTTGCTCCTCTAGAGAAACCAGCCTAAGACAAACTCTAGATTTACAAACGTAGATATAAGCCTGTGTTTTACTCACTTTAAAAAAATATTTTACTTACTTTGAATCGATAATAAAAATTTTCAAAAACCAAAAGGAATATACAGGGAAAAGGGAAGAAGTCTCTTTTCACCTCATCTCTCATGGTTTTCTTTGATTGTTCTCTCCAGTAGCTACCACTACGGCCACTTTCAGTTTCTTGTACATCATTACTGGTATATTCTTCTACTCATTCATTCATATTCTCTCCCTCTCTTTCCCTTTCTCTGTGTGCATGTGTGTGTGTGTGCACACGCATGTGATTTCTTTTCTAAAGAAGTTAAAACCAGATGTAAGCCATCTGAAACTTGATTCAATTAACCGTATCATGAAATTAAAACCAGCAATGAAAATTACCAGACTGATTTGGGACATTTAATATTCAGAAGACATTACTTTAAAACAATTAATCAAACCACATAATAGTGGATTCAATCAAAGTTCATTTAAACAATATTCCAGTCTCAAAAATAAATATAAATAATTGATACACTTGTCATTTTTTCCAGCCAGTTATTAAATATTTAATTCTCTGAATGGAAATATAAAAGGACTCACATTTTTATGTGTAAGGGGATCTTTTTTAAAGAGTTTTACCTTTAAGAGTATTTAACTCTATTTTACATCATATTCATTCCAGTCTAGACTCACCGGCAAAATGGCAACTTGGGCATGAGTTTCCTTCATGTTTTCTTTCATTATCATTACTGTTTCTTGTAGCACATAATCTTCTTTTTCAGTAGCTTGATTATTGATTTGCAGTAGGAAATTGGGTTTAGCTATCAAGTGAATGACAATGTCCCCAAATAATCCTTTATCTCGAACAATTAGTAATTGAAGAAAAGTGACATTCTCTGTAAGATACGATGAACATGCTTCGAGTAAATAAGCTTTTGTATTTGCTGTCAGTGCTCTACAAAGCACTTACCCGTTGCCATCAAGTCAATTCGAACTCATAGTGACCCTATAGGACAGAGCAGAACAGCCCCATAAGGTTTCCAAGGAGTGGCTGGTAGATTTGAACTGCTGACTTTCGGTTGGCAGCCGAGCTCTTAACCATTTGCCACCAGGGCTCCTACAAAGCACTTAGGATGGAATATTCTACATTATTCCTTTGAGACAGTTAAGGAAAGAGAGGTAAGACAAAGACAATTTATACTCTCAAGGAATATATTGTTCCTGTCTCCCCTGTCCTCAAATTTGTGCTGAGAATCATCTTCAACTCCTAGCATCATATCCCAGTTCTAACCCTAACTTTCTGGCTCTCTAATGCACTTTTCTATGTTGCACATGTCATAGACATTAACAGAAATTTCAGGAAATATTAGGAAAGCACCTATATGCAGGTTCAGCCTTATTGCTGATTACAAATGCTCAGAAGAGCCTTAAAAATGACAATCATCATTTAATGATTAATCAATAGAATAAGAGAGCTTCTGTTCTTCTAGTAAGGCACCTACCACAAGTCTCAACGTATTTCACAGCATTTAGTTTTTATTTCACTTCATAGATTTTTTTTTTTTTATTTCACTTGCCACATAAGATGAAAAACCAAATGTGCCTATTAATCTCCCCCACTGGTCTGTGAGTTCCTGATGACCAAAGACTATGTCTTTGTTTCCAGAGCATAAAACTCAATTCCTGGTATGTACCAGGTGGTTTCAAAATGAATGAATTAATGAATGGATTATTTTACTGTAAATCCATTGCTTCTATTCCCATATAAATGGATATATAAAGGCAAAGCTGCATAACAATATGTCATTTTTCTCCATTATTTAAATAAAAAGTTCATGAAAGCAGGATGCCCATGGTATTAACCATAAATTTCAGAACCTTCACATAGTATTTTCCAGTATATACATACATAAGTCAAATGACCTTTATCTACAATAATCTATTTATCCTATAGTTTATACAAACAGTTATTTAGGTGAAGATTTCATCACTAAACTCAAAGGATGTAGGAACTAACCACCATATGCTTCACAGGAAAAAAAATATTCTAGTTACTGCTTTAGGTTAAATAATTAGCACCTTAAGTATCATGTGCATTTCACTGTGTGGCCCATGATTCCCTGTATTTATTGAAAATCTTCTCTAGACAGGAAATATGAGTGAGGAGAGAGAACAGCTTAAAAAAAAAAAAGAGGAAAAGAGAAATAGAATAACAGTCATGACTTACTAAAATATTAATATTTCAGTTATGATGGTTGTACCTTAAAAGAGTAAAAGTATTTCCTATAGCATTATAAAAGTATTTCCTATAGCATTAGTGCTAAGGGATTACATGGTTGCAAAATTTAATAAAGATAAGGAAAAGTGAAAAGAATGGGGTATGACCTATCAAACTGAGAAAGTTATATGAAAAGAGAAATTTACATTCTTTGTAAATATTAAAATTAAATTACCCAATAAAATTTCTTATTAGAACCTGAAAAATATTTAACAAGATTACCTTTTGGCTCTGCTACTTTAGCAAAGAGAGACTCGGCATGCCAGCCCACCAAGCCATAGGGTGAATCATTCGGTAGAGTAGTTATCACAGACTTGTTCCTTTTCTGATCAATAGTAGCACCTTTTGATAGGTCCTCAACCCCTTCTGTGGTAATACCGATGAGTGTTACAGTCACAACCCTGGATAACTCAGGTACATCATCAGCAAGAACAGTCAGGGTGATTGTAGACAGTGCCTGGCCTTCAGAAAATGAAATCTACAGTTTTAAAGAAAGAATATTTATTTTGTAATTATCACTTCACAGTAAGAATATCAAAAATGTTTGATTTTGTTTAATACTGACCACAACTTACATAACAAGATATTCAAGAAGCAAAATATGATTCTACAAATAAATAAAATGTTTTTATATAAAAAGTGAAAGGTTATTAGGAAAAATAAAAAGTGAACCATTTCTAAAATGTATGCTAATAGAACATGTAGCCAAATTGTCATATCCTACAGCCTACATTCCATTATAATATAGAGTACATAGTCTCTCTCTAGGAATCCAAGCCCCAGATACTGTATATAAAACAAACAAAAACACCAAACCTGTTGCCATCAAGTTGATCCTGAGTCATAGCAACCCTATGGGACAGAATTGAACTGCCCCATAGGGTTTCCAAGAAGTGGCTGGTGGATTCAAACTGCCAACTTTTTTGGTTAGTGGCCAAGCTCTTAACCACTGCACCACCAAGGCTCTACCATATATAAAAAGCTATAAAAATACAATAAGGTGGCCCACTAGTTTAAACATTTTTCTCTACATAAATTTTGTCAGAATTGCTATTTCCCTTAGTCAAATTTTCAATAGATGTAATATTTAACATCGAATCAACTAAAATATAGGGAGAGAAAGATAAGTAAGAGATACAAATCAAAGCCTCTCTTTCCTCCTGTGTAAAATCTTTTGATGTCTCTCCCGTATATAAAGAGTCAAATCCAAATTTTCTAAAAGACACCTGAAGCCTTTTCTGAAAGTGTTTCTTCTTGTTTCTTGAATGCCAATTCTCACTGTTCCCCAACTCATACCCTATTCTCCAGCAATATGGTTGCAAACTATTTACAATTACCCAATTGCACGCCTTTGCTTCTGTCTAACACTCATCCCTCCAACTAAAGAAAGCACTTGAAGATCTAAACTCAAGAGATTTATTAATAGAATCAGGGGTCAGTAAACTACAGCCAGTTGGTCAAATCCAACTGGCTGCCTATTTTTGCAGATAAGGTTGTACTGGAACACAGCCAAACTCATTCAATTACATATTGTCTGTGCTCAAGTATAAAAGTAGAGTTAAAAAGTTGTGACAGAGACTGTATGTCCTACAAAGTCTAAAATATTTACTATCTTGCCTTCTACAGAAAAATTTTACTGGCTCCTGAATAAAATAATTAATTCTTCCAAAACATAACCTACACTTATGATAATATGCATTTAAATTAGAAATAATTTTAATCATGTTTATATAAGAAATTTTAATTGGGAAAAATAGTATAATTCAGAACATACAGGACCTAAGAGATACTACTTATATTTTTGGCAGCTTGTATAATGTAAATATTCAGTGCAGTTATATTTGTTATAACATTAATACACAGAAGCTCCAATCACCTTTCAAATGATACAGGAAGCTAGAAATGACGAATCACAATATACACCTGTTTGAGGCAATTCCGTGAGAGTTCTTTGTTAAGAACTCCTTGGGGAAGCATTTGGCCAAGATTCAGGGATTAATCTGAAACCTAAGGCAAGCCAAGGAGGCAACCCATCTCCCAACCAGCTACTAAAGGCTCCCTGAACCTTCCTCTTTGCAAGTCATCTGCTTCTTTGGTTTATTTTGATTCCATTTCTGAGCCTGAATCCCAATTTTATACTATCCTCCTGTAGTGGATATTGTGCTCCTCTGCCTAGATCCCTTATTGGGCTGATGCCCTCATTCCCCTGCTGCTGGTAATAATAGTAATGGTGTTCCTCATTGGGTATTGCCCTCAGCTGCAATGAACTGTCTCACCCAAGGTTATGCCCCACTCAGAGGGTGGCCTAAGGTCAAGGATGACCAACATGGGAATGCAGAGGTTCAGCCCCATTCCTTCCCCTAACTGGAAATAACTCCAAAGTACCACCTCGGCTCCAGAGCTCCCCCACAGAATTGACCTTAGTTACAATCAATCACCTGGGGATCAGTCTCAGCCTCTGCACATTCCCATCTTCCTTATTGCCTTATAGGTATATCTCCTCAATAAACCTTCTGCCCGCAATTTTCCATCACAAAGTCTATTTATAGGAAATTCAACTTTTATCACTCCTTAACCCAATCTAGCTTTTCATAAATCTAGCTATCTACACAGACTTGATCACTATTTCTGCTTCCATTTACGTAAATCTTGATCACCATGTTTCCATCCTCAGTTTGATTGGTTTTATCTTCTCTGACCATATAACACAACTAAAATTTGGCCAGTTAATGTACTGAACCTCAAAAAGTTTAACTATTATTACAGATAATTTTGGTATTATAGAAAAAAGAATAACCACAACAACAAAACTAACCTTAAGTTATATCCTTCTCTACAGTGATTAGAGTCACAGTAGGAATCCAGTGTTGACATGATCAAACTCAAACACTTCATCCATAAGGCAGAGTTTGGTCCCACACATCAATAGTAACCACAATTTAAAAATGACTGTCCTATACTTGTGTAAATTACATACCACTCCCGAGGTAGGAAATACATCACTAATACTTCCATCAGTTTCCCATGCTACGGTTATACGACCATATGTTCCTTTTAAGCGCTCAACATTCAAGGTTACTAGGTTATCTTGCTCCATTTCTTCCACCTGCTTATATAATGAATTCTAAAAAATGCACAGAAAGCCACAAGGTTATTAGAAATTATCTAGGCATACTTTACTTAATATTACTAAGCATTCAAAATTTTCAAAATACTAAGCACACGATATACTGTTAAGTGAAAAACAATAGTTAAAAAACAGTAATGTGGAATGACCATGATTTTGTTTTTTAAAATGTGCAGGTTTGAATATGCAAAAGACTAAGTTAAAAGAAATGCAAATGTTAATATTTATAAGATTATTTTTATTTTTGTCTTTATATTTTCTATATTCTTCAAATTTTCTTCAAGATGAAAGGACAGTTTCCTTGGGCGCTAGGAGAACTAGGTTCTTCCTCTGTGTGACCTCTGGCAGTCCTTCTGGGTCTTTGTTTCTGATTTGGAAAACAAGAGTTTGGCCTACGTGGTCGCCAAGGTCGCATCCATAGGTAAGGGTCTCATGAGACTCAGAGATCCCTTTCTGATCATTTGCAAATGTTTTGTATCCTTAAATTCATATCCTCTAAAATGTTTCTAACTATCTGGTTTCCATTGATAGTGTTTTATCCTTAGCTCATGGTCTTTAAGACTGTTATTCTTATCAGAAATATTCCTTTCGCTTCTGCTAGAATTTCTCACTTTCTTCTTGTTCTCACCTATGCTTTCTACCCTGTTTCTCTCATTTCAAACTGATTTCTACTCTGTGTGACTATAACAATCCTCACCTAATACTTGTAACATCCTTTTTGCCAGTCATTTAATGTACTTTCTCATAAAATCAATACTTCAAAGAAACCCTGCTTATGACATCTGTGGTTTCTTCATAGGCAATAGGGCAGGCATATGGAGTATAAAGATCATTTTTTTAAATCTTCCCATTAACATTTTTCTTGTCTTTTTACTATGGTAATCTGAAGAGAGACTACTCCATTCATTTCTTAAAGTTTATGAAAAGCTTCTACTTAGAATGCTAATTTGAGTAGAGATTCTATTATATAGTGATATTTTATACAGCATTTTAACATATTGTTACAGATGTTACATAGTAATAAAATCTTGCTCAAGGTAATTATACATTCCTGCAGAAAATGACTTGATTTTAAAATATGCAAATAATTTATTAACAAATGAAAATGCTTTGTAAAAGAGAAGGCTCTATCTGGCTCCATACCCTCCATTAATGGCAGTTAAAAAAATAAAGATTTAAAGCAGTCACAAAATAATGCAAGAAACTCTAAATCTCATCTTGGAACTAAGTATTCAGGCACAAGAGGATCATATTGAGAAATTCTGCTCAACTTACTGAAGGAAACCAGAATACTATCTATTGCCAAGGATTAAACCATAGTGACTTATGTTTTTGGAGCAATTTTGGAATAAGCTTAAGCTTCATTAAGACAAATCTACCATATTTAAATAGGTGTGGAATAGATTGTGCTCTCCATGTGCAGCACAGCTTCCAGGCAAAAAGATGAAACTAAGTGGCAAAGCAAGTAGATTCTTCCCACAGGAAGTCCAGCTCTGACCTACATTCATGTATGAGACCCTAAGCAGGCCATGTGAGTGTTGTTTCCTGTATAATGACAGGTTCATACTAAGCATGAACTGTGTGCTAAGCACTTTCTGGGCACAAGAATAAAGCCATGAACAGAGGAGTATCCCAGCTTTTTTTTTTACTATTATTATTATTTTTAATTCTGGTAGAAATAAACAAAACTGACAATAGACAAATTAGGGAATAGTAAGGGCCACAACAAAAAAAATAAGGCAGTATAAGAAGATATAGAATGATGGTGAGGAGTTGCAATCTTAAATCAGGGAAGGCCTTTCTGGTAAGGCAACGCATGAGCTGAGACAAACAGTGTGGAAACAATTCATATTAATAGCTGGCGAGGACAGGGGTCCTCTTCTTCTTTTCCTTCTTTGTAACCCTCCCCCAGCTCATATGTCTTAGAGTTGCACCCTCCTTTATGGTAGCCACGGGCCACATGTGGCAGTTGAGGACTTGAAATGTGGCTAGTCTTAAGTATAAAATGCACACAGAGTTAAAAAAAAAAAACAAAGAATGTAAAATATCTCATCAATAATTTTTATACTAATATGTTGAAATTATAATATTTTAGATATATTAGGTTAAATAAAATACTATGTGAAACTTAATTTACCCTGTTTCTTTCTGCCTTTTTTAATGTCACTGCTAGAAAATTTAAAATTGCACATGTGCCTGCATTTCATTTCTGTTGTGCAGTGCTGCCTTAAGATGCAGCTGACCTGCCCTTAACCCCAGGGATGGGCCAGACTGGGTAAAAGTCTCGAGACCGTTGCAAGCAATTGGTTCAGGACATTATTGTTTCCGAAACTCATCTTCTCCCCCAAACTTGCTCCTTCTACTGCCAACTCCATCCTTCAGATTGCTCTATCACTTATTGCTGAATTACTTCAATAGTCTTCTAACTGATCTGTTTCCATCTGTGCCAATTTATCAACTATCTTCAATACTGTGGCCAGAATGGTCCTTTTAAAATGTAAGTCAGATCATCTTGTTCTTCTACCCCACAGAAACCAAAACCAAACCCGTTGCTAATGAGTCAATTCCAACTAATAGCAACCCTGTAGGACAGAGCAGAACTGCTCCATAGGGTTTCCAAGAAGTGGCTGGTAGATTCAAACTGTCGACCTTTTGGTTAGCAGCCAAGCTCTTTCTTAACCACTGCGCCAACAAGGGCTCCACTTTCCACCTCAACCCCCTACCCCCGGAAAAGCTCCCCATTTTCCTCAGAGGCCAAATTCAATACTATGTATGGCCTTAGGGGCCCAAGATGATCCACTAGCCTTTCACCTCTTGGACCTTGTCTCGTCCTGTAACACTGACTTCAGCCACAGTTCGCCTAATTGCTGCTTCAGACAAGCCAGCCCTCACTACAGTGCCTTTGTCCTTACTATGGTTTCCTCTGCCTTGATTATGCTTCTCCCAGATATGCACAGAACTCACTCCCTCCTCTCCTCCAGCCCTTTGCCCTTATGTCACTTACTCAGTGTGACCCTCCTGATCATCGTATCGCAGATTTTCACACACAGCAACCTCTAACCCCTCCTTCACATCCTCCATCTGACTTACGTGCCTAATGTTTCTCCCTAGCACTTATCACCACCACATATAGTACATATGCTTCTCATTTCTTTGTTTACTACCTGTCTCTTGCACCCCTCTACAACTTAAAGGTCCATGAAAGTAGAGACTTTAACTGCTTTATTTCTGCCGTATCTCCAGCACCTGAAATAGTATCTATCAGGCACATAGGAGGTGCCTGTTAAATATCTGCTGCAAGAAGAATGAACGAATGAATGGACATGTGACCCCGTTGTGGCCAATCAGACATGTAAATAAATTTTCTGGAGGCTTTTGGGAAGTATCTTCCTTACTTTAAGAGACAGCCACATAAAGCACTTCCTTCTCAGCAACCGGACATGAACAAACGACAAATGAACTTTCAAACAAGCAAATGAGGGTTCAGCTTTGTATTGGCAAAGTGGAGAGGTAGAAAAAACCTGGACCATGGTGACATGGCTGAGTATACCACCCACCCTGAAGCCCACCTTCTCTGTGGACATCTTCTTGGTGTTTAAGCCAGCTTGAGTCAGGTATTCTCTACTTGCAGAATATTTCAGAGAAAGATGCGTGATAGTTACAGTTATAACTCTAGCTAAGAAATCAGGATATACCTTGCAAAACGGGAATACATGATGCATCAGAATGAGTGTCTTTTTGCGCATTTGTAAATGAATATGAAGTTTGGGCATGGAAGCTGTAGAGCTGGGAAGATTTACATGGTTCTATTTATTTAAGAAAAAGTATCTGGAGGTGTACAATGCACCTATAGTTATAAACATCTCTCTCTTTGAATACATGGTGTCTTTGGCTGGGTTCTCTAAAGAAGCAAAACCACACAACCTTAAACATCACACATGGAAATAACAAAGGAATAACAGGAAAGTAATATATATGTATGTGATGTTTGTGATGCGATGTAGTACACTAGTGCATTTGGAATCTGCTTCATCATTGTCCTCTGGTAACAGGGCTAAGAGCAGAGCTAAACTCCTAGGCCCAGACCAATTCAAATCGAAGCCTATAAAAAAGGAATCAGAGCAATAAAAGATTACGGCAAGTTAACTCAGAGGGGTAGGTGTATAAGACTGTAAACATGATGATGTCAGAAGAGTTCACTTTAGAATGCAATGTAGGGGTGCAGCCAGAGAAAGGGAACAGAGAAAGGCTTAAGATACTCAAAGTTTGACTCAGTGAGTGCTAATAACAACTACTATATAAAAACAATGAATAAATCATTTTGACTTCTAAGTAAAAAATCTTCAGTATTATTACCTGAGCAAATGCAACAATTCCATAGGCATCATCATTAGACACAATAGTTATTTTTACATAACCATTAATACCAATCTCCGCTCCTCCTTTGGGATTTTTAAGTTGAACTCTGAAGGATTCTTCTTCCTCTGGAACTACATCATCAAGGATATTTACCACTATTATAGCTTCTCTGTCTCCAGGTTCAAATATCAGTTCACCTGAACTAATATAAGAAGTATATATAGAGTAAGTCAACTACAACAAATTTAAGAAATAAACATAGTAGATTACTCATAAAACTCTCATTACATTTATTAACATTAAAGTATTCCATAAATAATTATAGTTAAAAATGCTAATATAATACTGAACAAGTTGGTAGAATAGACATTAGAAATATAGATAATTACCAAATTTCTGGCTCATCAATATCTCTTATATTTTGTACATTTTTCAGTCACTAATTAAAGATTTAGAAATTAAGCGGCATAAAGCTTAAGGACATTTGGTATAAAATGTGGAACCTACCTAGGAATAAAGTCAGACTGCCTGGAGATGTAGGCCAGCTCATATATGTGTGAGTAGGTAGCTCCTGCTAGCGCAATTAAATTCTTGCTTGAATTAAGGGACTTCACTGTAACAGAAGCTGCATCATGAGCAGAAGGTCCTCCCAGAACAAAAGAGAACTGATTCAGCTCTGAATTCCAGCAGTAAAGAGCAGACACATCTTGGCCAATAAGAAGTATGTGGACTGCAGGAAGGAAAGAAAGGTAAGTAGGCTGAAATGTAAGTAGTAACCTCACACTTCCCTTACATTCAACCCAAAGCAAAACTCTTATAACTCTCAGGGTTCCATTTCGATTTCTGAAATAACTCAACATAATTCAATTTCTGAAATAACTGAAAGTAAACAATAACTTTTAAATGCTATGGAATAATCAAGCCAGCCTGACAATGGACACAAAATCCATTTAAAAAAAAAGAAATTGCTAACTGGTAAAACCCTAAATAGATTTTGGACTCTTTTGTATTTGTCTTAATATTTACTTATGGATAGCATGGTAGGATATTTTTTAAAGTGAAAAAATGCTCAAAATCCCACACCAAATATTTAATTTTTGTATTTTCCCTTCCAGTCATCATCCATATGAATTCATAATTGACATAATTATAAACAATATAAATAAAAACTTTTTTCTTAATGCTATATCATACACATTTTTATATTGCTACATGGCATTTACAAATTTAATTCATAGAAAATAATCTATAGGGTTGATCTACACAGTATATTTAATAATTTCCCCATATTGGATGCTTATAGTTGTTTTTCATTTAATTTTTCAATATTAAGGCTAACAATAAAGACAGAATTCTTCATTTTAACTATTTCCAATTGATAAATTCTTAAGGGTGGTTAATTAGGTCAAAGGATATGAACAATATTATGACTCAAAGTTTATTCTGCCAGTGCTTTTTGAAATGTCATTAGGAATCCACGCTCTTAGTAGTTCAAAACAATGACACATGTTTGTATCTACAGAAATACAATCTAGGGGAAAGTGGTTTACTACATTGTATATACCACTTAAAACTGTGGAGAAAATAAGAAACTGTAGAGAAACACGCAACAAATGCTGATTAGGTGTCAAAATAGCAGAACTGGAAATGACGAGTGTCTTTTAAAATGTTAGCCCATAACATCCAATATCCTTACATTTACATAGCAATAACTATTGATTATTTTTACTTACAGCAATTAAAGTACTATTGCAGTTTAGTAAAAGTTGCATGTAAAGGTACAGATTACCAAGAAAAGTGTCACTAATAAGTTTTCATTTTAAAATGGCTGTCGTGGATTGAATTTTGTCCCCCAAAAATATCAGTCAACTTGGCTGGGTCATGATTCCCAGTATTGTATGATTGTGTACCATTTTGTAATTTGATGTGATTTCCTTATGTGTCGTAAACTCTACCGCCATGATGCAATAAGATGGATTAGCGGCAGTTATACTGATGAGTTCTACAAGATTAGACAGTGTCTTAAGCCAATCTCTTTTGAGATATAAAAGACAGAAGCGAGCAGAGATACATGGGAACCTCATACCATCAAGAAAACAGTGCCAGGAGCAAAGCACACTCTTTGGACCTGAGGTTCCTGTGCAGAGAAGCTCCCAGACCAAAGGAAGACTGATGATACAGACCTTCCTCCAGAGCGGATAGAGAAAGTGTTCCCCTGGAGCTGACAACCTGAATTTGGACTTGTAGCCTACTGGACTGTGAGAGAACAAACTCCCCTTTGCTAAAGCCATCCACTTGTGGTATTTCTGTTACAGCACCACTAGATGACTAAGACAATGGCCATATATTTTTTATAAAGCTTCGTAAAACTGGAGACAGTCAATAAAAGGCAAGCTCCCCAGAGAGAATTCAACATCGCCCAAAGTTAAAGATTCTACCATCTCAGTCAAGATCATAAACAAAAGTGTTCTTAACATAACTGATTAGGTGGTCTGAACAGGTGTCTTAACCCTGGTAGATACAGCCTATATACTTCATCTCCAAACTGATTAGTAAAGTAGGAGGCAAATAGATAATTAGACATTCTCAGTAGGAAATGGGGGGGGGGCTCAAATTTGCATTTATGTATGCAGGAAGAGTTTGCTCAGAAAACAGACATTTGTATTGTTCAAGATCATGAAATTAGGCCAGGGAATTTATAAAGAAAAAATCTCTACCTTGGAGAATAGCATTTTAACTAGTATTGATTATAGAATTATCTCCCATTTAGCAAAACTATAAAAAAAAAAAAAAACTAAAGCAACACAACTAGATGAGATTATTTAAGGAGTGAGTATAGATTTGCAGAAGTCCTAGGACTAAGTGCTAAAGCACACATTCCCAACATTTAGAGACCTAGGAATACAAGAAGTAACCAGCAAGTGACAGAGTAATCAGTGAAGGCTGTACAGAAGCAGTGTCCTCAGGAGAGAACTAGAGTTCAGAGATGAAGGGAAGACTCTGAGGAAAGGGTCAGACACAGTGTATATGTTCCATAGGGCGCTATGGAAGGGTTTAGGAGGTTGTGGGAGATGAGAGTTGGGCATCAGACTAGATGCTATATAGACGATGAGAGTATTTTTATCCCCAGGGGTCTTGGGCTTCTTGTGGTAACTAAAGAGGGAGGAAGAGAGTGATTAAGTGGCCTTAATCCAGATGCTTTTCAAAGGAGACACTTTAGGTGAAGCTGAGAGCATTGGATAGAAGAGGAAGGGAGAGGCGAATGTCTTTCCAGCAGCATACAAAGCTTTGAGGATTAAATGAAGATTAAATGAGCTTTGAGCATTAAAAAGGCTAGAACACAGCCTTGAACATAGTAAATATTCAGCAAGTGTTAGTTATATTCATATTTTCTGGCTCTTTTGCCCATATATGCTCCTCTACCTGCCCTTTAAAAAGTGGAATTCATCAAGGCTTGGTTCAAGGGCCCCTTCTCTCACATTACATAGCCTCTTTCTAGACAATTTCATCTCTGCCTGCAGTAAAGTGTCACTCTGCAGTTATGAACACCCAATTTATACCTACAGTTTAGGGTTCTCCTCCAAGTTCTAACTGGTATCTCCTACTGAATACCTGCACATGGATGACTTAAAGGCATCTGAAATTTAACATATCCCAGTCACACTCACAAGCCTCTGCCCCCACAAGCCTGGTCTCTCTTAGTGATCATCATAATAGTTATAGGACCACCGAACATCCATAACTATAAGTTGCAAATATTAGAACTTATCCTTGATACCCTCTCTCTCACTCACATCTAATCTAAATCAACTCCTGTCAACTTTACTTGTAATATATTTTCTGAATGCATCTATCTCTCTACTTCTGATTTTCCATTTGCATCACTCATCACATTCCAAGCTCCATTATCCAATATCTCTAGTCTGAAGTAGTCTCCTAACTTGTCTTTAGGGATCTTCCATCAAAAGTCTCTAAGCTTTTCTCCCTATAGTGACCTAATTCCTTGTTTAAAACACACACACACACACACACACACACACACACACACACACACACACACACTCCCCCACTACTTTCACCCCACTACTTTTTGGATAAAGACCAAATTTGTTGCCATTGAGTCGATTCTGATTCATAGTGACCCTACATGACAGAGTAGAGCTGCCCCACAGGGTTTCCAAGGCTGTATTCTTTATGGAAACAGATTGGCAGGTTTTTTCTCCCACTAATGGTTGGCGAGTTTGAACTGCCGACCTTTCAGTTAAGAGTCAAGCTCTTACCATTTGTGTCACCAGGGCTCTTTCATGTAAAGACCATCATCCTTTAAATATCTATCAGGACTGTCTACTGATTATATCTTCAGGTACAATCCGTACCACTCTTCCCTTACTGCCTGTGTCTGGGCCACATCGACCTCTTTCGGGTCCTTCCCTAAAAGCATATGCTCACTCTCATCATCTGACCCTTTGCACATGGTGTTTATCTTTGCCTGGAGGATGCTTTATGCTCAACTCTTTGCCTCATTAACTTCTACTAAATCTATAGGTCACGATTTAAATGATTCTTCCTCAGGGAAGCTTTCTGTGCACTCCTTAGACTGCGTCAAGTCCTTCTGATTTTGTGTTACAAGTGTACTTTATTTCTTCACAGCAGATGCATGTTTGTAACTAAAAATTTATTTGTATGATTTTATATTTAATGCCACTCTTCCTTATCCATGTAAACTTATTCAGGGCAGGGACTATACCTGATTTTGCTTATCCTTGTTCCCCAGTGTCTGCTACCGTGCTTGGCACATAATTGACACTAGAAAATATCTACTAAATAATAAATGAGAGAAAGGAGAAAGGCAAGGTAAGTGTATACATCCCTGAGTCTTTTTCATATTCATTCCTCCTCCTCCATTTAAAAAAATCACTCACCACCCAAAAATCTGTCAAGTCATTACCAGAATAAATATGTGATCCTCATAACCATGGCTTCAATCTAATACTTTTAATAAAATATTTGACATGTTCAAAATAAGAAAGTCCTTGAATATTATTTAATGTATAATTTCAGCTTTCAGTGGATCTATAATAAGCCATTCTAAATAATTACCTATAATCTTTTCATACTTCTACAACCTCAAGTCACAGAAACAAAAGAAATAAAGAGACCTCACAATGGGCCCTTTAATAAGCCTTAGGCAGAATTTTTCAAATTCTTTTAGAAAATGTGCCTATTATATGTTTTAAAAAATCTTTAGAGAGAATTCTATAACTTCAATTAATGGCCCATTCAGCCAATATTCATCATCCTTAAAAACATTCATTAGGCAACTATTTTGAATAATAATAAGTGACTCAAGGTTAGTCCACTTGAAAACTTGAAATACGAGAGAAGCAAAAATGATAAAGGCACAATATTAAAGGACAAATAGGCAAAAATTAAATAAATACATGATGAAAGATACATAATTTATTCATTAAGTCATTGTTGAGTGAATGATAAGACAGTCACTGAAGTTGTAAATTGTAAGATAATGGCACAAATTTATGACCCATGAGAGTGTTAACAATGTAAAGAAAAAGGAGAAGAGGAGCACAATGGAGACATGCACAAGACTCTAATGGCAGCATGAACCTAGTGTGGAGGCCAGAAAACTTAACAGTCTCAATGGGAAGTGGCCAGGGTATGGGATAATGTGGTATGGACATAAGGTTGAGGTGCAAGGAGTAGGAAATAGAAAACAGAAACATGAATAACAGTACAATAAAAAACCCTAAAAATGAAGTAAAAATAACATGTGATTTCTGGTCAGCAGTTGAAAGGACTTAACGGTGAAAGTATCCAAACATTACTATGCCTGGTAGAGAAAGTAGTAGTCATGCACCTAAAAGGAAAACTTCAAGAATATATCCCTCGGAGGCAGAGCCAACATGGCACTATCAACAAAAACACCATGCCATCCCTCTACAGCAAAGACCTGAAAAACTAAGTTAAAACAGATACAAACATCAATCCTGGAACCCTAAGGGTCAAATGAAAGGATAACTCGATTAACCACTGAATGGAATAAGAAACTGACAGAACAGAGAAAAAGGAAAGCTACAGAGTGGAGGTCCTCTACCAGCTAACATGGCACAGATTCTCCATCTTGGACTACAGCCACCAAGGAACGCAGACAGGGAGTATGGGAAGGCAACTTCACGGACCTCCCAACCGGAGACAGAGCACCCTGTAAGCAGGGATACAAGCTTTCCCACCACTCACCCTTCTTCTCTCTATGTGGCTTCCACTGCTTTCCAGTGGGCCATGGTTCCTCAGCCAGAGAGAAACCAGGTCACTGCTGCCTGGGTCTGCCCAGCCCCCAACAGCCCTTTCACCCAGCGCCGTATTTTTTGCAATTTTTTTGTTAATTTTTTTTTTGGCTTTTTTTGTTTCTTCTCTCTCCCTTCCTTCCTTTCCTTTCTCCCACCCAGCTAGTCCTGTGTGCCATCCTCACCCCTTCTTGATGGGCTGTGCCACACTGCTGGGCTAGAGAGCCACTGGATGACTTTCCAGCTTCTGTGCCACACACACCAACTGGGTCCTTCAGTGCCATTTTTTTTGTTTGTTTGTTTCTTCTCTCTCTCTCCCTTCCTTCCTTTCCTTTCTCCCACCCACCTAGACCTGTGTGCTGCCCCAATCCTTTCTTGCTTGGCTGAGTTGCACTGCACAGCTAGAGAGCTACTAGCACACGGACTCCCCGGTCTGTGACACCCCCACCAGTCTGCTCCTTCAGGGCCATATTTTTTGTTTGCTTTTGTTTCTTCTCTCTTATCCCTTCCTTCCTTTCAACCACCCACCTAGCCCCATTGCTGTCCCCACCCCTTCTCAGCAGCTGAGCTGTACTATTTGGCTAGAAAGCCACTGGCACATGCCTCCCCAGGTCTGTGCCACCCCAGGTCTGTGCCACCCCCACCAGCCGGCTCCCTCAGCACTGTATTTTTCTTTGCTTGTTTCTTCTCTTTTTTCCTTCCCTTCCTGTCTCCTGCCCACCTAGCCGCATGAGCTATCACAGCTCCTTCTCAAAGGGCCATGCTGCACTGCTTGGCTAAAGAGCCACTAGCACATGGCCTCCCTGGGTCTATGTGACCCCCACCAGCTGCCTGCCTCAGCACCATATTTTTTTAGTTTGTTTGCTTTGTTCTTCTTCTTTGTTTCTTCTCTCTCTCTCCTTCCTTCCTTTCCTTTCTCCCACCCACCCAGCCTTGTCAGTTGCCTCCTTCCCTTCTTGACAGGTTGAGATGCACCTCTCGGCTAGAGAGCTACCAGCACACAGCCTCCCTAGGTCTGCCCTGCCCCACATGCTGAATCCTACCACACCGCCATTTTATTTACTTTTTTTTCCATCTTTTTTTTTGCTTTTTTGTTTCTGTTTCTCTCTCTTCTTTCTCTCCCCCATTTAGCTCGACACATCACATCCTCTCCCTTCCCTCCTGTCCATCTCCACTGCATGCTAAGCATCATGCTCCAAGCAGAACTGACACGGACCCCTGGACCCCTAGACCGCACCCTGCACTGCCCCCCAGCCCAGCCCATCAACCCCAGTTTGTGCCACAAAATGACCTATTCTCACCTACGCTGGACCTGCCCTGTTGCACCATAGCTGAGTGACCGGCCCTGCTCACCTGGACAAGGTGGTGATAAATATAGTGCCCACAGATATGCAGGCAACAAAACACTCCCAGCCCGCATGCCCAGGCATAACGAAATAAAAAATTAGGACAAAACAAAGAAATCTACAATCAATAAACAAACAAAATAATTCCTGAATGTACTGGAAACAGCAGACAATATCAAAACATATTAAAAAACAGGCCAGGACGGCTCCAGGAAGTGACTAGAATAAAACACTAGATGCCCTTCCAATAGAAGAAAAGGCACTGGAACTACCTGATAGGAAATTCAAAAGGCTATTATTCAGGGCTGTCCAAGACATTAGCAAACAGATGAAGGAAAATGCAGACAAAAATAAGGAAAAAATTGACAAAATCATGAAAAGGCAGACAAAATCAGGGAAAACACAAAGCAATGGAAGAATTCAGGAAAATGATACAGGAACAAAATGTGAAAATAAGTAAACAACTAGAAACCATACAAAAACACAATTAGAACTCCAAAAGATAAACAACAAGACTTCAGAAATGGACAGTGCAATAGAAGGCTTTAGGAGCAAATTTGAAACAATGGAAGACAGGATCAGTGAAACTGAAGACAAATCATTGGATACTACTTTAAGGAAAAATCAGACAAAAGAATGAGGAAAACCTGAGAATGATGTGGGATACAATCAAAAGCAAAAATCTGCACATGATCAAAGTTCTAGAACAGGGAGAGAAAATGGAAAACACAGACAGGATCATTGAAGATCTGCTGACAGAAAACTTCCCTAATATCATGAAAGATGAAAAACTGACCATCCAAGAAGCTCAATGAACCCCATATAGGATAGACCCCAAAAGAATGTCACCAAGACATATCATACTCACACTTGCCAAAACCAAAGACAAAGAAAGAATCCTGAGAGCAGCTCGAGAAAAATGAAAAGTCACATACAAAGGGGAAACAAGAAGATTAAACTCTGATTACTCGACATAAACTGTGCAGGCCAAGAAGGGAATGGGAAGACATATATAAAATCTCAAAAGACAAAAACTGCCAACCAAGAATAACATAACCTGCAATACTCTCACACAAATATGATGGGGAAATTAGCACATTTCCATATAAACAGAAATTAAGGCAATATGTAAAAGCCAAATCAAACTTACAAGAATTATTAAAGGAAGTCCTTCAATTAGAGAACCAACAACATCAGACAACAACCTGAATCTAGGGCACAAGACAGCATCAGTCAGATACCAACCTAGGTAATGAACTCTCAAGGACAAAACAAAACTAAAAGATTGACAATAGAGAACCAGAGAGGTCAATCTGTAAAGGACAACAACGTCAGAACAATAAAAGAGGGAACAAACAGTGTAAGTATAGAACTTCCAAATGGAGAGGAAGTCAAGATAATATAAGCAATAAAAGACTCATTTGAACTTAGGAAGATATGGGTAAATTTCAAGGACACCACAAGGAAAGTTAACTAAACTAGGCACCAAAATAAAGAAGAAAAACATAAAGTATCAGTAAACACAAAATTTACAGAAATAAATCAAAAAAATCCACAAACAAAAGGAATTCAGCACAGGAGACTAAGAGGAACAAAGAAAACGTCAGCACCACAACAAAAAAACCACTACAAAATGACAGCAATACACTCACACTTATCAATAATCACACTGAATGTAAATGGCTTAAATGCAGTCATAAAGAGACAGAGGGTGACAGAATGGATAAAAAAACAGGACCGTCAATATGTTGTCTACAACAGATACACCTTAGAAACAAAGACATAAATATACTAAAAAAGAAAGGATGGAAACAACAACAACAACAACAAGCAAACAGCAACCAAAAAAGAGCAGGAGTGGCAATATTAGTCTCAGATAAAACAGATGTTAATACAAAATTCACCATAAAAGACAAAGAAGGACATTCTATAATGATTAAAGGGACAACTTACCATGATGACATAACCATAATAAATAACTACACACCCAATGATAAGGCTCCAAAATACATAAAACAAACTCTAACTGTGCTGCAATTGACAGTTCCACAATAACAGTAGAAGTCTTCAACACACCACTCTCAGTAAAGGACAGAACATCTAGAAAGAAACTCAACAAAGATACCAAGGATCCAAAGGCCACAATCAACCAATTTGACTTTACAGACATATATAGAACACTCCACCCAACAGCAACAAAGTAAACATTCTTTTCCAATGCACATGAAACATTCTCCAGAATAGACCACATCTTAGGCCACAAAGCAACCCTCAACAAAATCCAAAACACTGAGATAATACAAAGCATCTTCTCTGATCACAGCACCATCAAAGTAGAAATTAATAACAGGAAGAGCAAGGAAAAAAATCAAATACATGGAAACTGAATAACACCTTGATTAAAAAACACTGAGTAATAGAAGAAATAAAAGATGGAATAAAAATTCCTAGAATCAAACAAGAATGAAAACATATCACATAAAACCTTTGGGACATAGCAAAGGCAACGCTCAGAGGTCAATTCATAGCAATAGGCACAAACATCAAAAAAAGAAAAGGGACAAAATCAAAACGTTAGCCCTACAACTTGAACAAATAGAAACAGAACAGCAAAAGAAGCCCACAGGAACAAAAAAGAAAGGAAATAATTAAGACCAGAGTGGAAATAAATGAAATAGAGAATAAAAAAACAATGGAAAGAATCAACAAAATCGAAAGTTGGTTCTTTAAAGGATCAACAAAGTCAACAAGTCACTGGCCAAATTGACAAAGAAAAACAGGATAGGAAGCAAACAATCCAAATAAGAAATGAAATGGGGGACATCACAACAGACTGAATAGAAACAAAAAGGATCATAACAGAGTACAATAAAAAACCATACTCCAAGAAATTTGAAAACCTAGAGGAAATGGACAAATTTCTAGAAACACACTAGCTAACTAAACTAATACAAACTGAGGCTGAAAATCTAAAAAGATCCATAACAAGAGAAGAAATTGAAAAAGTAATTTAAAAAACTCCCAACAAAAACAAGCCCTGGCCCAGATGGCTTCACTGGAGAATTCTACCAAACATTCATAGAAGAGCTCATACCAGTACCAATCACACTATTTCAGAACATAGAAAAGGAAAGGATACTTCCAAATTCATTCTATGAAGCCAGTACAACCCTGATGCCAAAACCGGGCAAAGATACCATAAAAAAGAAAATTACAGACCTATCTCTCATGAATTAGATGTAAAAATTCTCAACAATGTTCTAGCCAAGAGAATTCAGTATCATAAAAATATATATATATACTTCAACCAAGTAGGATTCATACCAGGTATGCAAGGATGGTTCAACATTAGAAAATCAATCAATGTAATCCACCACATAAATAAAACAAAAGAATCACAAAATCATCTCAATCAATGCAGAAAAGGTATTTGACAAAGCCCAACACCCATTCCTGACAAAAACTCTCAATAAAGTAGGTATAGAAGGGAAATTCTTCAACATAATAGAGGGAAACTATACTAAACAAATAGCCAACATCATTCTCAACAGAGAGAGACTTAAAACATTCTCCTTAAGAACAGGAACAAGACAAGGATGCCCTTTATCGCCACTCCTATAACACTGTGCTGGAAGTCCTAGCTAGAGCAATAAGGCAAGAAAAATAAATAAAGTGCATCCAAATTGGTAAGGAAGAAGTGAAACTATCCTAATCTGAACATGATATGATACTATATATAGAAAATCCAAGACTCTACAAGAAAACTGATGAAGCTAATCGAAAGATTCAGCAGAGTAGCAGGATACAAGATTAACACACAAAAATCAGTTAGATTCCTATACACCAATAAAGAGAACTACGAAAAGGAAATCAGAAAAGCAACCCCATTTATAGTAGCCCCTATTAAAAAAAAATACTTAGGAATAAATCTAACCAGGGATGTAAAAGACTTATACAAAGAAAACTACAAAACACTACTGCAAGAAACCAAAAGAGACCCACATAAATGGAAAAGCATACCATGCTCATGGATAGGTAGACTCAACATTGTGAAAAATGTCAATTCTACCCAAAGCAATCTACAAATATAATGCAATCCCGATCCAAATACCAACAGCATTCTTTAACAAATTGGCAAAACTAATCAGTAGCTTCATATGGAAAGGAAACTGACCCCAGATAAGTAAAGCTAAAGGCCTTCTTCAATTTTTGTCTGAGAAGTTGCAAGTTACTGTATCCAGCATATTCTCTACACAGCTAAGAGGAGTTTTAAAAGTGCCTTTAACCATTGCTTGTCTTTGAAATGTATTCAAGAATTCCTCTACCTCAGCAGTGTTCAGAGGGTGGTCTAGGGACCCCTGGGAATCCTTCAGATCCTTTCAGGTCTGTGAGTTCAAAACTATTGTTATAATAATACCAAGATATTGTATGCCTATTTCACTCTCATTCTTTCATGAGCGTATGGTGGAGTTTTCCTGAGTCTATATGAGATGCAGACACGAGACTCCAGATACTGTCTATTAAATCAGAAATTAGAGATTTGCAAAAAAAAAAAAAAAAAAAATGCCACTTTCTCACAAATTTTTTTAACTCTAGTTATTTTCATAAAACATGTTTTTTATGTTCACACATAATGAGTTTACTGTTAAGTTAAAATGAATTAATAAAAAAACCTTGCATCTTTCTCAGTTTTAAGTTTTAATAAATACCAATAGTTATAATCTATATAAACAAAAGCTATTTAAGATCCTCACATGTTTAAGAGGGAGAAAGATTCCTGACACTAAAATGTTTGAAAACCCGTGTACTATCTGAAGCACAGTTCAAACCCTTGGACCTGATGTTCCAAAGCCTCTTCTACAGATTCCTGTGTGTGTCTACAACTTTAGCACCACTACATTCCTGAGCAAATCCTCCCTCCTCTTCACTCTACCTTACTAATTGTGCCCTCAATGCCATAAACATATCTTTGCTCATACCTTTCCCCCTGCCAAAAATGTTTCCTGCCTCTATCTATCAAAATCCTACCAATCCAACCTAGTCATAGCTCAGTTCTCCTCTTAAACTCCAACCACTCCCATTTAAAATTATCTCTTAACCCTCTGAGTTCTACCACTCACAGGGCAAATTGTATTGGTACTCTACCTTGAATTATTATCTTCAATTTACTGATTTTTTTTTTCTTTTCTAACTGGACATTAAGTCTTTCGGGGCAAGGAATTCATTAGAACTTTAAAAAAATGACATATATAACATCTAATTAATAAATATTTTCTGTTTCATTCATAATATAAATAATCAAGGCAATAAAACCAGGGACAGAATTACTGTGTCTCAATTTAAAATTGTGACTTTGGTTCATCTAGACTCATCTGCTGAGCCTTTCAGGCTTGGCTTCCAACTTGATCTCATCACCACTAACTGTGCCCTCCCTGCACTGTTCACATCTGTCAGGGAGGTGGCCTGACAAGCTCACCACACCAACTGGCCTTTGCTTGTTTTCCTTATTATCATTTGCCCACCCAAGTGATTCCTTGCCAACTCTGAAATAATCCTACAGCCTCCAGACAGCATTAATCCTTTTGTCCTTGCTAACAGAATTTGTTTCTGAAATCATAGCAATTAAAAATCTTGCATATGTTTCTGATGTGTGAAGAAAAAATACAGAGAACCAAGAAAGAATTTCAGACTGTGGAAGAAAGTTGGGAGAAAGACTGAGGACAGCAAAATTCTCCATCATTTTCCAACTATTTTTCAAGCTGTTAAATGCAAATACTTGTTATCCCCTTATAAATAGTTTCATATTTTAAAAATATATATTTAATGTCACTCTTAATCTTTCTCCAGACAAAAGAAATATACTATCTTTCTCTATTCCTTACTAACACCTTCCCCCATATTTTAGTCATTTTGATTATTCTTAAGCACAATGTTCATTTTAAAAACATATATCCTTTTGAAAGTCAAAGATTTCTTGAAGGATTATTGTACAAATCTTAATTTTATATTCCTATTAAAATATCAGTGCCCAGCAATCTGATACTGCATCTAATTCAATCAGATTAAAATCATTCTCGCTTTCTACACTGTTCTGAGGATTGGTTAGTAGTTTAAAAGCCCTTACCTATTCCTGAGGCTGGTGTAAAGGAGTGGATTCGGTGAACAGTGGTAAAATCCAGAGATTGAAAATATCTGAAGGAGGACTGTCCTGTCTCCCAGATGAAAATATCAATTGAATTCTTAGCTCCTACAATAATGGGATAAAAATCAAATCTGAAGGCAAAAGTTACAGGAAAAAAACAACAAAATTACACAGTAAAACTAGAATGAAAATATTCACTTTAATTTTTAAAAATTTAGGAAGTTTATCAGAATTCATTTAGTTAAAACAATTACAACTTAGTGGGAAACACTTCAAAAGTCTTTTAGCATTTACTACATGCAGTGTTATCCATGAACCACATTCAGATGTTAAAGAAAGAAGAGCAACAAAATGTTTTATTGTTTTTTAGGAATGCTGAAATTTTATCTCTGAAAGTTCCACTAAGAAGAAGAAAGCATATTCATAATCAGAATATTTTGAAAAAAATAATTTTATCAAAAGCTCCTAAACATTATTTATTACTACTATAAATTATCCATGGCACTCTAAGTAAAAAATATTAAAAAGTTACCTGTTTGCACTTTGGGTATAGTATCTTCAAATATCTTTCCACTCTACCCACCTACCCATAATTTTATTTTAATAAAATTTTGAAGTAGTGGTTAAGAATATCACATGATTATGGACATAAACTTGAAATTTTTCCCCAAAATCTATTTCTAGCAGATAATCAATACTTGTCATCTATCGAGAAACATTTTATAGATTAGCTAAAAAATTATTACAAAAGCATTTTCATAGAGAACATACTATATGAATGCTAGATGACTTTGATAAAAACTATATATGCATTTCAAAGACTATATTTTCTCACCTAGAAAGATGTTTTTGGCAAAAATTAGGTAAATGTCATCGCCTGAAGTCAAAGCCTCGACTTGCGTTGTCCCACTGACTGGCACTTCAAGAAACTTAATAAACTCACTACCAGACCATCTGAATAAAAGGGCATTTAGCCTGGCATTAGCCTGGGAAAGAGCTAAGAACACATAGCCTCCTCTGTTGAAAAAGGCCATGCACAGCACACCTCGTACAGGGAGCTTTTGATGCAACACAAAGTTTCTTCCACTCCATCTGAAGACCTATAGGAAATGTTCAAACACACAACCCTTTACCATCAGGAAGTGAGCACTTGTGAGAATTTAACCAATGTCATATGTTTATTCCTATGGATCCTATTATATAGTTCAGAGGATAATTTCATAAATGAAAAAACATCAAAACTGATGCTCTCTCCCTCTTTTTGCATGCATTTATATGGGTATGTGTGCATGTACACACATAGAGTGGGTGAAAACAAGTTCTTTGAAAATAAATCAGTTTGGAATACACATCTGGGCAGTGGTAGGTGATAGCAGAGGGAAGGGAAGGTTAAAGACAGGAGAGAATTTAAATATGAACAGTTTAGAACTGAGTAAGAAAACTATATCATTACCCACTGCTCATGCAATAGACTACAAAGAGAAACACCTAACGTTTTTAGTCTCCACATTGGCAATGCATTTAAGGTTACAGGAGTTTGAGGAATGACAAAAAATTACAAAATAAACATTATTGGGATTAAAAGATCTGATTTAGCAAAGTATGATCGTTGGGCTGATGTTGAGAGACCATTTGGCAATGTTAATTATGAATTTTTTTTTAGTGATACCATCTATCTAGCTGTGTAATTTTTCTCCATGGTGTTTTCCAATTCAATTAAATTCTAATGAAATTTTTGTGTTCATTATTATATCCACTCTGGCTCTCAAAGACAATATAACAGTCATAACTTTGTTTAAAAATTAACTGTGACTAATCAATATCTACATTCTACTTCACTATTTTACCTCATTTGAATTGTGATTTTCTTTATACTAAACCTCAGACCATATCCTTGATGAATTTCAATTATAGTATTAAAAAAAAAAAAAAAAATTTTAAAAGAATCAAACCTGAGTCAATTCAGAATTATCTTGCTGGCTGGCAACAATTAAGTAATTCTGACTGTTTGAAGTAAAATATCTTACTTGAGAACTTTCTGAAATAATGATTGTTTGTACCTGCAAAAAAGACAAGAGAGTAGGAACAAAAATTTGAAAGAATTTAACTCAGAAAAGTACTGGATACACTAATAGTATGAGATAATATTTGAAATTTAAGACTGAAAAAATCATTTTGATTGCTAGGCATGCATATCCAAGAGTCATTTCAAGAAAGACAAAATATCCCTTGATTAAGATACCTTGTTAAAATATGTATCAACCTGCAAACAGTCCTTTTTCACATTAACATAGAACACACTTCCATCTAAATAAATCTTACAAATCTGATTTTTCTTTTAATAAAGCAATCTACAATAAAAAGTGATTTTTTTTTACCAGTAATAATTTGAATCCAGATGTGAATGTGTACACACTGTTAACAGAAGACTTTTCTTGATTTGCTTCTTCGTGAGTAATCACAAAGTAGGGGGAAAGACCAATATTAAAGGTCTCACAGGTTTTAGGATTTTCTATATTTAGATCCTAGGGAATGAGGAATAAGAATAATAGTAATTCACGATGCATCCAAAATTTAGATGTACATTTTATTTTGTCCACTGTAAAATAAGTGGTGTTTACCTCAACTGGAATAAAAATCCCTTGCCATCGATAAACAGTAGAAAATCCCACAGACAATTTTCTTAACATTATACCATATACTGAATCTTCCAAAGTAAAGAAACACCAACCAGAAACCGATTCATTCAAAAAAGTTTGAAATATGGAAAACACAACATCCATTCCCGCTGAAAGACAAAAATCATTATTTACTAGTGCACAATGCTTGCAAAACTTATCTATTTTAAATACATTGTTTCAACAGTAAGACCATTGAGTCTGTTATGAAAAATAAAAATCCTTTTATGATTTACATGTGTTAGGTTAGAGCACGTAAAATTAACAATAACCATTTTTAAAAAATAAGAAAATTTGTTAATACTCTACAGTCACATAGGCCTAAGTATATTTGAAAATAAATACCAAACGTACACTTAAAAATATGCTGAACATGATTATTATCAACTTTCAGAAAGATGATAAAACTGTATATGAGAAATTTTAAAATAATCTCCTCTATAGATATATGTGAAATATTGGGTTTTTAAAACTTACACTATTAATTTGAAACGATGCCCATCCAGTGATTTCTCCCTTTAAATTATGCATATTTTAAGAATGCCAAAGCAGACTTACATACTTCAAATGATTGTTAAGGTCTTTATCAACCTGCTATAACTGGAAATACCCTAAAATTCTATATAACCAAAAAAAACAAAATCCTCACATAATGAAGAATAACTATTAAAATATCCTATGGATTATTATCATGATTCTTTCCCAAAGAAATAAATTCTTCTTAAACTTTAGTTAATGGTATCAACATGATGCAGGAAGAATAAACGTCAAGGCTGAAATCTAGGTTCCTCATAAATTGATCATTTTTGATTACAAATTCAAGAAGTCATAACGCCAATGCCTTATATGTAATATCCATTAGAATTTCTTTTCCTAGAAATCCAATATCTAAAGTTCCTATTTTGCCACCTTTTGAAGGTAAACCATAGCTTTTTTATTAACAGTCCTAAACGGTCCTGACCATATGAGCAAATCCTTCCCTACTATGATTTCCAAGGGGCTGAAGGAAGAGAAAGCAAAGACTGCTGGCATTTAAGAATCTCCACCTCCCACAAGTGCTTCCAAAAAACACAGGTAAAGTCCAAATAATAACAGATAACTGAATTAGAAACTTTCTTTTTTGGATTTCACCCCTCTTGTCGTCTTCTGAATATTCAATCTTTGCCTATCTACTAGGTCTTTCTACTATTATTTAAACATGCTCAGGTCTTTTCAAACTAAACAAACAAAAGAACCCTCTGGACTCTACACCCCCCACCACTACCTTTTCTAGATCCCACCCTCCCAGCCAAACTTCTGAAATAGTTGCCCATATTTGAGGTCTCTATTTCTGCACCTCCCAAAATGTTATTCAGTTCTTATCCCTCCATACATATAGCTCTTGTTATGGTCAGTAATGCCTTCTATATGATTAACTACAAGAGATATTTTCTCAGTTCTTACCTTACTAAATTTCTCAGCAGCAACTGACACAGTTGACCGCTCCCTCCTTTGAAAAACACTCTTCAGTTGGTGTCTGCAATCTTCTACTCTCGAGTCTCCCACCAGGTCCTCTAAGTCTCCTTTGCTAGGTCATCCTCCTCTCCCTAACCATTCAATCTCAGCCTTCTCAGAGCTCAGCTCTGGGTCCTCTTCCCATCCCTATCTGCAGTCTCTTTTTCCAGGTTAGTACATCAATTTACATAACTTTAAATGCAACATACATGCTACAGATCCCAAAATTTACTTCTCCAGCAGAGAGCTCTCCTTTGAGGTCTAGAGAAATTTCCTCTCAAAAGTAACTCAAACTCAAAATGTGTTAAAACACATTTATTTTACTCTCATCCCCAAAATAACATGTTGTCCATTTCTAGTGTTTCCTTGTTTAGTGAATGGCTTGACCATCCATTCAACTGTACAAGCTATAAACCTAGTAGTCATCCCTAATACCTCTATTATTAGAGGTCCCTAATACATCCAATCCATCGCCTAGTCCAAGCTACTAACATCTCTCCCCTTTTGGTCTCCTTGCATTATCTCTTATTCTTCTGTACTAACCCATTCTTTACAAAACACCAAGAATAGTATTAAATGCAAATGTGACCATGCTATGTATATGTGTATATACACATGGTAACCCTTCTCCATGCCTAAACCAGTCAAAGGCTTTGCATTACCACTAGAATAAAGACTGAAATCGATAATATATTCTTCAAGTTATTAAACGATCTGGTCCTATCTCTCCAAACTCAACACACTCCAATATTTCTACATCCACTGTCCTCTCTTAAAGTCTTAATTTAGGATATGTTCCTTATGCCTCTAAGCTTCTTTCTAACTAGCCTACTTCCCACTCTCACTTCCTTGTTCCTCCAATCCAATTCTTTGCATAATCAATCCCTATTCATCATTAGCTCTTAATTAAAACATTGATACCCCTAGGAAGCAGTCCCCTATGTTCTCACAGCACTTAGATCTTTCCCTTTAAAACATTTATTAGAGTTTAAACTTCACAGTGATTTTTGCTTATTTATTTCTGTCACCTCCTCAACTCTAAGCTCCTGGAGCTCAGCACCATGTCTGCCACATGACAGGCACTCAATAAATATTTGAGGATGCAAAAAATAATTAGATGTCTGTTTTCCGTTTTCAAAAGATCGATTACATACAATTCAGGAGAAAAATGTAAACCTCATACACACAATCCTTCCTGGTTACAGAATTTTGTTGTCATAAGAAATGAAACGTACTCATGCCAAAGGCTGTTTCAGATATTGTCTCCCACTCCACACTCACAGCTAAATCAATGCCATTAGTACGTGACACATTTAAATATACAGTCCTGTTGGCTTCTTCGATGGCTATAGAGGTGGCTCTAAAAGATATAAATGGATTGTGGAAAGCAGAGAAAGTATGATTTCTACATATTTAAAATAAATATCATGTTGCTAGCATATACTTAATACACATTTAAATTTACCCAAGTCAGGAAGACTAGATTGTAAAGCACAAAAATATTCACTGATGAAAATAGAAAGAAAAACAATCAACACAAACGTAACACTCTGATGTTACGATCATGAGAAAATGCTTAAAATCAGTAATTTCACACTACATATTCTAAAAAATAAAACTTTGTCATTGCTGTTTCTTCTCCCATGACTCAAAAAATTTTGCTTGAAAAAAATGACTCAGGAAATTCTTATTATATTAATGAAACTAGATTTATTGGAATATTTTAAGCTATAAAAATTTATCAGCTTCAGAGGAAATTTCAGACTACAATCCTGTCAACATGCTCAAAGAATTGACTTGGTTTTAGCAGCTAGACACATTTTATATTATGTCTCTATTTTTATTATTATTAAAAACACAAAATAGCTCAGGCCTTTGCCTAAAAAGTGTGAATTCTGAGAAAATAAGACTGCTAACCACACCATTAGACAGAACACGTTTAGCTTCTTGATGCGCCCTGTTATGAGATGGCAAGAGACCTCTCTGGATCTATCTGCTGGAGCTCATTTTAAAAGTTCCCTTTAAAATAATCAGAGATCAATTTCCTTGTGCATTTTCTTTGCATCAAAAAAAACACTTCCGACTTAGCTTCAGATGTGATAATTTCCTTAGGAATAAACTATACCTATTTTCAACTGCAGAGATACTGAATAGCCCCAGAGGGGCCTGGTTTTGCAAAACGGTTATCAGGGTTTGAATAGGCGCTCCTAGTCTAGCACCTCCAGTGGGGTTAAACAAGGTGCAAACAAAATGCTCATCCATTTCTGGTTCCGTGTCTAATATGGCAGATATGTGTAGAGCCTGAAAACCAAATCAAAAGATAGAGTTATTAGAGTATAGCATTTTGCAACATACATACAGAGACATTTGCTAACCATTTTTGACAATAAGATAATATGTTCTGGAAAATGTCATTTCTTTTTTAATAGAGATTCCCATAACATAAAAGTTACAACTGTTTTATCTTACTACTTTCAGAATTTTCATAACTGTGATATACTGCACTGAAGTGTCTAAAAAAGAAATAATTCTAGCATTTAAAAATAACACTAAGACTAAAAAATTAAATGCATTACTTCATTTTCATTTATCCTGCCCTGCCTATATAACTCCATCAGTTTCATTCAAGTCTGGACTTCATGGTTAAAAAGCTGGCATAGACAGGGAAACCCCAAGATGGAAACAACCCAAATGTTCATAAACAGGATAATGGATAAACAGATAGTAGTCTATTCAATGAAATGCCGACCAACGTCAAGTTGATTCCAACTCATAGCGACCCTGCCAGACAGAGCAGAAATGCCCCCATAGGATCTCCAAGGCTGTCATCTTTATGGAAGCAAACTGTCACATCTTTCTGCTGCAGAGCGGCTGGTGGGTTCAAACCACTGACGTTTTGGTTAGCAGCAAAGCACTTTAACCACTGCACTACCAGGGCCCCTCAATAAAATGCTACTCAGCAATAAAAAGGAACTTCTGATACATGCAACCACATGGATCTCAAAAATTATGTTAAAGGAAAGAAGCCAGACACAAGAAGAGCACACATAAAATACGATTCTATTTATATGAAGTTCAAGAACTGGCAACATGAGTCTTCAATGATAGAAATCAGAAAATAGTTTCCTCTGGGGAGGACAACTGTGCTATTAACTGGAAAGGGGCAGGAGGGAATCTTCTGGCATGATGGTAATGTTCAGTGTCTTAATCCATATGGTGGTTACATGAATATATATATATATATGTATATATATACACACACATGCACATATACATACATATATACGTAAACATACACACACACACATATATATATATACACACACACCTAACATGTTGCCATTGAGTCAATTCCCACTCATAGCGACCCTATAGGACTGAGTAGAACTGCCTCATAGGGTTTCCAAGGAGCGGCTGGTGGATTTGAACTGTCAACATTTTGCTTAACCGTCGAGCTCTTAACCACTGCACCACCAGGGCTCTCCCTCAATCACTGAGCCATACACTTAAGGTATGTGCATTTTACTATTTATACATCAAGATAAAAACATGAGAAAAATGAGTAGTTATGTGAGTTAAAAGAAAATTTATTTCATCCAATTGCTCTAACATTCAATTGCCTAAAGAACAGAAGCCTTTAAACAGACTGTAAAAAAGAATGTTTCAAGATATAACAAGTATAAAGAAATTGAAAATTCATAAAATACTTCAAATTTGAATTTTTAAATGTCTTTATAAAATTTAAGCATAAGTGCCCTTGAACAAATCAAAGTTTCTAAAATACCAAAAAGATGAAAAATGGGATATGCAAATGAGTACACACTCAAAAATGTGTTGAAGTTTGCACAAACTGATCATTAAGCAATTTAATTACTGGCTGGACTGGTTTTAGATGAAATTGCTTTAAGTATATTATTTTAGAGTTACTATACTTTATATAGCTGGCTTAAAACATGTCCAGAGCTAACGCAATTAGCTGTTTTAAACTTAAACTGTGTTTTAAAAATAAGGTTTAGTACCAGGAACAGAAAATTATTAATATATAAATAAAGAGGTTTTGAAAGGTAAACGTTGCTCACATTTATATTACAGGCAGTCCCCGGTCACAAAAGAGATCCATTCCTAACTGTTTATATTTGCGTGTGTGTGTGCTTTAGGTAAAAGTTTACAGAGCAACTTAGTTTCCCATTCAATAATATACACACAAAGTGTTCCATGACATTGGCTGCAATCCCCCACATGTGGCAGCATTCTCCCCATCTCCACCCTGTATTCCGCATTTCCACTCCTCTGGTTTTCCTGCCCCTTCCTGACTTTTCATCTTTGCTTTTCAGCAAATATTGCCCTTTGGTTTCTTATAGTTAATTGTTCTAAGAAGCACTTTCCTCACGGGTGTTATTGTTTATTTTATAGGCCTGTCTATCACTTGACTGAAAAGTGATCTCTGGGAGTGGCTTCAGTTCCAAGTTAGAAAGATGAATAAGGGCCATAGTCTCAGAGGTTCCTCCAGTCTCTATCAGAGCAGTAAATCTGGTCGTTTTTATGAATTTGTTTTTTTTCCTGCATTTTTCTCCCACTCTGTCCAGAACCCTCTATTGCGACCCTGGTCAGAGCAGTCTTTGTGTCTTTAAGTCAAATTTGTAAGTCAGAACACGTACATGTGGTTCTTAACTTAGCCTTACTCTAGTGCAAGAAAAGGCTGAAGTCTTTTCAATGATTTAAAAGCTGCACGTGCAGAAAGTGAAGGTGATTGTGATGAAGAATTTGTTGCGAGTAGGGGATGGTTCAATCATTTCAAAGTGAGGGCAAATTTACATAATATTAAAGGGCAAGTACTAGTTGTCCAGAAGTAGGATGTACACAACTCGAGGACTTACTGTAATCTCAAATTCATTTTTTTTTTCCAATAAGCTATTTCTATTCACACAGAAGAGGGAAGTAGTGATTCAGTGATATAATTTTTGCCTTCCATGCAGGAGACCCAGGTTCAATTCCCGACCAAAGCATGTGCAGCCAACACCGTCTGTCAGTGGAGGCTTGCATGTTGCTATGATGCTGAACAGGTTTCACTGGAGATTCCAGACTAAGACTCCGAAGAAAAGTCTGTAAAACTACTTCCAAAAAATCGAGCAATGAAAACTTTATAAATCACAACAGTGACATCCCGTTGTGCATGGGGTCACCATGAGATGGGGGCCTGACTCAACAGCAGCTAAAGCAACATTCACAAGGATATTTGCTTCTCAAATGAGCAGTCTGAAGTTAGCAGTTATATTTTACTCAACTAAAAATATGACAAAAGGAATAATTGGTTGGGCTGTAATGACTGCAATGAATGGCTTAGAGTTTCTTTTAATTTATGGTTTCTAGACAATATAAAGTGGAGCCCTTGTGAGAAAGTGGTTAAGAGCTTGACTGCTAACCAAAAGGTTGGCAGTCTGAATCCACCAGCAGGTCCTTGGAAATCCTATGGGGCAGTTCTGCTCCGTCCTATAGGGTCACTATGAGTCGGAATCGACTTGATGGCAGCTGTTTTTTTTTTTTTTTTTTAATACTGTTTAAATATGCTCAAAACATTAAATATCAATATTTATTTTCTTTATTATTTACACATTCCATTATCCTATTACCAGACCAAATTTCTCCAGCTTCACTTTATACAGACTCCATTATAGCACGTGTCACATAGTAATCTAATACAATCTTTACCTGTCATATCATCTAGCTGGGAATTTTGTGTGTGTGTGTGTGTGTGTGTGTGTGTGTGTGTGTGTGTATTTTCCCTTCCTTAAGACTTAAGGTGTTTCTCTAAGAGAAAATTATTTCATAAATATTAAAGATAGTCTTTCCTTCTCATTAAAGGCTCATACTGTACCTTGATTCGAACACCTTCTTCTAAAACAATATAGCCTTTGGAAGGCGTCAGATCTTTAGACTCGGTTGAAGAATTCACCTCGGTCACAATGAACTGAACCGTCACGGTTCCAAAGAGTCCTTGTGCAGGTTCCCGAACAACGGACAATACTGCAACACTCTCCTGCACATAGACAGCTGTCGGTTCTCTTAGGAAAAAGGGCTCACTGTTGTTAAATGACAGAACTCCAGGGCCATCATCATTAGCAAAGACAGTAATTAAGGCTGTCAAAATGAAAATATTAAAACAATAAATCAAAACAGAATGAGTTATAAGTGCTGGAATAGCATGGATGGTTAAATGGAAACTAGGTCAACTCTTCACTAGATAACTTGAGAAACAAAGGAAATTTTAAAACATTTAATAACACACTTCCATATTCACTCATAATATAAAAATATTCAATAATCTTGGGATAAACGGAAGCTTCTTCAATCTGATGAAATGATATATATATCAGAAGCCTATGGCAACTATCAAATTTAATGTCGAAATATTAGAAGCATTCTCACTAAAAACAGAAACAAGACAATGATGCCTGTCATCATTCTACTATTAACAGTGTCCTACAGATATCAGCCAGGTAACAGGTATAAAAACAATAGAAGGAAGTCAGAACTAGAACTGTCACAATTTTCTAGATGACACGATTGTCTACTTAGAAAATCCAAAAAAAAATATTATCGGAACTATGTAAGTCAGAAATATAGGCTGAGCAACCGTAAAACATCAAGAGCTTTCTATTTACTACTACCGATAAAAATATTAATAATAACAACTGTAACAATAACTAATACTATTTAGCACTTACTAATTGCTTAACTAATTGTCAAGGATTTTGTTTTACTTAGATCCCTAATCAACACCCATGGAAGCAGCAGTCAAGACATCAAACGATGAACTGCACTGGGCAGATCCGCAAAAGACCTGCTTAAAGTGTTAAAAAGCAAAGATGTCACTTTGAAGACTAAGGTGCGCTTGACCCAAGCCATGGTATTTTCAATCATATCATATGCATGAGAAAGCTAGACAATGAATAAGGAAGACTGAAGAAGAATTGATGCCTTAGAATTATGGTGTTGATGAAGAATATTGAATATATCATGGACTGCCAGAAGAACAAACAAATCTATCTTGGAAGAGAGGTACAGCCACAATGCTCCTTACAAGCAAGGATGCCAAGACTTCGGCTCTTGATATTTTGGAGGGGGAGCAGTCCCTGGAGAAGGACATCATGCTTGGTAAGGTAGAGGGTCAGCAAGAAGGGTCAGTAAGACCCTCAACGAGATGAACTGACATAGTGGCTACAATGATGGGCTCAAACATAGTAATGAATGTGAGGATGGCACAGGACTGGGCAATGTTTCTGTCTGTTGCACATATGGTCGCTGTGAGTGGAATGGACTTGATGACTCCTAATAACAACAATTGCTTAACCTATGTTAACTCCTTTTCTCACCCCAACCCTATGAGGTCTATTATTCCATTTTACAGAGGAGATGAGTGAAGCACAGGTAGATAATATGCTAACACTCACAGGCTAGAAGGTAGCAGAAGTGGTGCACAAAACCAGGAAATCTGCTTCAGCACGTGCATTCTTAAAGACTTAAAATATGGTAAAGTGGTTAAGAGCTCAGGTTGCTAATCAAAAGGTTGGCCGTTCAAATCTACCAGCTGCTCCTTGGAAACCCTATAGGGCAGTTCTACTCCCTCCTATAGGGTCGCAATGAGTAGGAATCAACTTGATGGCAGTGGGTTTGGTCGGCAGTGGGTTAAACAGTTAGCAGGGTCCTGACAAACAATGATCAGGATGACTTTTAGTAACAAGGTCAAACTGTTCAACCAAAGAATTATCGCTCCTGTAGTCTGTTTGATCTAGCAATACCCTTCATCCTTATGTGACACTAAAACAGTTACCTCGTCATTGCTTCTGTTGCTAAGCAGAAAATCAGAAGCAGAGCTAAAATTCCAAAGGAAAGACACCTACCAATTAACCACCATCTACAATCATTGTGAAAATGAGTTAATATTCTCTTTGGTACCAACCTGCTTCTTTGTTCCTTACACATACACGCACACATGCACACAGGCTAGAAGTACTGTTATACTGACATAGGAATTTCAAAATGCTTATTTTTCATTTTAAGCACTGAAAATCGTTAAGACTTTCTAATCCCTTTACATCTGCCAATGTGTTAAAAAAAAAATCATCAGGAGAGGGAGTTGTGTAAAAGAAATTATCCATTACCTATTGTATTTGCCCCCAGCTCTAGTCCAGGAGAAGGATTTGTTAAAATCAGCTGAAAATTTTCATCTCCTTCTGGAATGTCATCATCAAGAATCATGATGTCTACATTCTTAGACCTTTCTCCATCGGCAAAATGAAGAATCTGGTCAAAAAGGTAAATATAGACAGTATTACATATTAAATAATTCTCAGAGTTTTATAGAATGTTTGAAAACAAATACAATGCAGTTATGGGTATAAAGAGTAAGATACCTTACAGAAATTTTTTTTCCTTTATTGCATGATAAGTTTTTATTTAAACTGACAATATTGAGTAAAAAAAATATATAAATATTAAGGGAAAAGAAGAAAGTGTACATTTGGCTAAGGAATAAAAGGCATGAAGAAACAAAGTAAAATGTACTTAGAAACACCAAACGCGTTTCAGTAAATTAAGACAAAGAAATATGAGTCAAACTTTCAAGCAGCTTAAGACACACTTTGGCAAGATCAGATAATTAAATAAATTCTTTAACACAATAACAAGTTTCTACCAGTTTAAAATATTGTAATAAAATAGTAAATGAATGCAGAATAACCTTTAGAAGAGTACTGAAAATTCTAAATATATCTTTAAACAAAATAGTGAAAGAAATCATCCCACTGCATGGAAGTCTTCTGCACTAATGTACAATGAGATATGTAATGTTTTATTATTTTAAGATTACTTATACAGAACCTATATCACTATAATTCTGAAGGAATAATGATTATCGAATCATTTCTAAAAGTGATCTGTGATTGATCTTGAGTCCTACCATTGGAGTGAAGATATAATCCAGCCCCAGTTGTGCTTCTAAATTCTGTGCATACACAAACAAGGAAACGTGGCCAAGAGCCCCTCTGCTCCTCTGGGCTACCAATGTTAAACTTCCCTGGGTTTCATTTACTTCAAACCTATAGTAAAGGTAAGACATTCGTTTTTTGTTTTTTTTTCTTATAAGGTTACTTTGGAGACGGTAAAGAATCTGAAACCCAGAAAAAGACTCTAATGCAATCTTAGGTTTACCTGCTATGGTGCCATTCGATTATGCCTTGGGCACCATCATTGGCATCAATAATAATTTGTGCAGTCAAGCCTTCTGAATCTGAAAAAAAAATGGAAATACCATTTAAAAATAAATGACTAATAACAACATTAATAGATGTAGAACATAAAGACAGTCTGTTCAAGATTATATAATTCCTAACATATAGGTATTGTCAACATTACTCAAAAAAAAAAAATATACCCATTGCTGTTGAGTCGATTCTGACTAATAGCAACCCTACAGGACAGAGTAGAACTGCCCCATCGGGTTTCCAAGGAGCACCTGGTGGATTCAAACTGCTGACCTTTTGGTTAGCAGCTGTAGCTCTTAACCACTATGCCACCAGGGTACTCAAAAGAGGTTTAAAAATATAAAGACAATAATGCTTATAACCTCTGAATGAGAAAACTTTTTGTTAACAAGAGGTACTGATTTATAGAATATTAATTGACTGAAAACAGTATGATAAGAAATAATAAGCAACTAAGGTTGTGGGATTTTTTCTATTTTAACAAAAAAAAAATTTTTTTTAATGTTTAGTACCACTATTCTACATTATCAACATTTCAGGAGGGAAGGAAAATGGAGGCATTTGAAAGGCATAGAAAGAATAAGAAAAGACAGAAGAGAAATGAGAAGAGAAAGATAAGGAGTGCTCCACAGAGAAATACACGTGGGTAAAAGAGACAGAGAGAGAGACTCAGACAGAAACTTTGCTAACTCAGGTGAACAAAAGTTGCTTATTTTGTGTTCTGTCCATCAAGTTCAGTACATTACCAATACTCAGTTTTTGGAATATTAACTAACTCTACTACTGCTTTTCAAAAATACTTCAACTGTCCTTTACTTTTAAATTTCAGAGGCTCTACCTTAGTCTAGGATACTCATGGAAGCTGCCTGAATGGGGAAGGGGTAGGGGAAGTATAATTCTCTCCAGAGAGAAGAGAACAAACATTGTTGAGAAAAGAAGATGAAATCAGGATTCATGCCTATCAGACTAGAGGCTACAAAGCACAGATTCTAAAGTCAGGCCATGCCAGTTGAATCCCAGCCCTACCACATACTAGCTGTGTAGCTTTGGACCTATTACTTAGCCTCTGTTAGCCTCAGTTCCATTATCTGCAAAATGGGAATATGTAAGTAATTATGATACTAATCTACAAAGCACTTGAAAACGAAACACTCAACAAACACCAGCTATTCTAGTTACTTCTAAAATGAGTATCAAAAAAATGAATTATTTTTTTAGAAGGAACAATATTTATCTCTTGTAATAATTATTTTATGTAAACAGCCTAGTTGTTGGATACATACATTCCTTTGCAAAAGAATTGAAACTGTTCAAACAATATGTTAGAAACTGATAATTGCCTTTCAATATTTTCAAAGTTATCACTGAGCCTCAGGAGTGGAATGAGGAAGCCCTGGTCTCCAGGACTCTGCTCTTGCTATGCTTCTCCTCCCCTAAGCTAGCTTCATTTCCCCTCTGCCCAACACATCTTCTGACCAATGGATAAGAAACCAGCCACCCTCAGTGCTATCACCTTTGCCCTCCACTGGGCTATCAGACCTAAAAGTTTCAGACAAAATTTCCCAATAATAAATTTCCAAACTGCAAATATGAGTCTATATTTTAAAAACAAGAATACATCTTTCTAAAGAAATCTGCATGAATTTGTACCAAGGTTCAAATTTTACCTTTAAGTCTGTAATGAATTAACTGAGTCTTTTCTAAAAGCATGAAAAGAAAAAGATAAAAGGTCAAAAAAGCAGCAGAGAACACAACAAACAAACAAACAAAAGCCTTTATTAACTTAAAAGAAAATACAACCACCTGATAGTTAGACATCTAATGAAAATAGCTACCTAAAATTTAAAGGGAAACGTCTTCAGTGCACTCAATGATGTGAAGAATTAATCCTATTAGAGGATTACAAATTTGGTTATATAGTAGCTGTAAAATTTAAAGGGAATCATATACTAATTCTTAAATGTCTTTACACTGTCCAATGTACAAAATTAAAAGATATGATAGTCTCTAACTTGAAATAAATCTAAAAGACTGTAACATTTTCACACATAGCTGAGATTAACAAACACGATAATGACTACCCCTGATTAAAAAATGAAGTATCTTTACTTCATTTCAAGTTAGTGAATAAAAAGAAATAGAAAAAAAAAAAAAAAAGAAAGAAAAATCATACCTAGTCTGGGAGGAAATGAAGTTAAAGGAGCCATGATAAGTTCAACACCAGTTAAATTCACCAGGAAACATTCTTTTAGCTCTGGTATATCATCCTGCAAAAAATACACCCATTAAAATACATATCATTATGCTCTCAAACTAATTACCTCTTTCATAATCTGTTTTAAATTATCTTAAATGGTACAAAGAAAACAGAAAAATGGAAAACTACGGTAGAAAATATTTAAATTAGTTTTAAAAAATAAGGATAAAAATATTACACTAACACCTAGCTGTGTGATAAGCAGTTGTGTAGAACCATACGAAATGGATACTCTATAATTTTTTACCTAGACTAATACGATATGTAAAACAATCATATAAATATATATTCAAAATACAACATGAGCAAGATTTAAAATTAACTGATCTTAAATATCCAATGTTTAGAATGAGGAATAGAATAACATCATGAAAAAAGTGTAGGCTTTTGGTATGGATTGAACTGTGTCCCCCAAATCTATGTGTTGGAATTCTAACCCCTGTACCTAAAAATATAACCATGTTTGGAAATAGGGGGTTTCCTTTTATAATTGTTAATGATATCTTACCAGTTTAGGGCGGGTCCCAAATCTAATCACTTTTGAGTTATATAAAGAACAGAAAAGACAGAGACACACACAGTAGAAAGACATCATATGAAGACAGACATACATGACAGGTGCCTCTACAAGCCCAGGAATAACAAGGATTGCTGCAGCTACCAGAAGCTGAAAGGGACACAAAGGGACCTCCCCTAGAGCCAGGCCCTGAACTTGACCTTCTAGCCTCCTGAATTGTGAGAAAAATAAATTTCTTTTCATTGTTGTTGTTGTTAGGTGCCCTCGAGCCGGTTCCAGCTCACAGCAATCCTATGTACAACAGAACGAAACACTGCCCGGTCTTGTGCCATCCTCACAATCATTGTTAGGTTTGAGCACATTGTTGCCGACACTGTGTCAGTCCATCTTGCCAAAGGTCTTCCTCTTTTTCGTTGACCCTCTACTTTATCATGCATAATGTCCTTCTCCAGGACTGGTCTCTCTCCTGATAACATGTCCAAAAGTACATGAGAAGTCTCACCGTCCCCCCTTCCAAGGAGCACTCTGGCTGTATTTCTTCCAAGACAGATTTGTTCATTCTTCTCGCAGTCCATGGCATATTCAATACTGTTTGCCAACACCATAATTCAAAGGCATCAATTCTTCTTCTGTCTTCCTTATTCACTGTCCAGCTTTCGCATGCATACAAGGCAACTGAAAATATCATGCTTTGGGTCAGGCGCACCTTAGTCATCAAACTGACATCATTGCTTTTGAACACTTTAAAGACGTCTTTTGCAGCAGATTTGTCCAGTGCAATACATTCTTTGACTTCCTGACTGCTGCTTCCACAGGCATTGATTGTGGGTCCAAGTAAAATGAAATCCTTGATAACGTCAGTCTTTTTGTTTATCATGATATTTTTTATTGGTCCAATTGTGGGGATTTTTGTTTTCTTTCTGTTGAGATGTAATCCATACTGAAGGCTGTGGTCTTTGATCTTCATCAGTAAGTGCTTCAAGTTCTCTTCACTTTCAGCAAGCAAAGTTGTGTCATCTGCATATCGCAAGTTGTTAACAAGTCTTCCACCAATCCTGATGCCACATTCTTCTTCATATAGTCCAACTGCTCAGATTATTTGCTCAGCATACAGATTGAGTATGGTGAAAGGATGCAATCTTGACACACACATTTCTTGATTTTAATACATGCAGTATTCCTTTGCTTTGTTTGAACGACTGCCTCTTGGTCTGTGTACAGGTTCCACATGAACACAAATAAGTGCTCTGGAATTCCCATTCTTCACAATGTTATCCATAATTTGTTAGGATCCACATAGCTGGATGCCTTTGTATAGTAAATAAAACACAGGTAAACATATTTCTGGTATTCTCTGCTTTGAGTCAAGCTCTATCTGACATCAGTAATGATATTCCTCATTCCATGTCCTCTTCTAAATCCAGTTTGAATTTCTGGCAATTCCCTGTCAATGTACTGCTGCAACCACTTTTGAATGATCTTCAGCAAAATTTTACATGTGTGTGATGTTAATAATATTGTTCAATAAAATCCGCATTCGGTTGGATCACCTTTCTTTGGAATGGGCACAATAATCAGTTGGCCAGGTAACTATCTTCCAAATTTCTTGGCATAGATGAGTGGGCAACTGCAGAGCCTCATCTGTTTGTGGAAATATCACGATTGGTATTTTGTCAATTCCTGAAGCCTTATTTTTCACCAATGCCTTCAGTGCAGCTTGGACTTCTTCCTTCAGTACCATCAGTTCTTGATCATATGCTACCTCCTGAAATGGTTGAAACATTGACCAATTCTTTTTGGTACAGTGAGTCTGTATTCCTTCCATCTGCTTTTGATGCTTTCTGTGTCATTCAATATTTTGCCCATAGAATCCTCAAAAAATGCACCTCAAGGCTTGTTTTTTTTTAATTGTACTTCAGGTGAAGGCTTACAGAACAAATAGTTTCTCATGAAACAGTAGTACACATATTGTTTTATGACATTGGTTAACAATCCCACAACATGTCAACCCTCTAACTTCTCAACATTTTTTTTTTGGGGAAAATACACATAGCCAAAGACACAACATTTCAAAAATATCTACATGCACAGTTCAGTGACATTGACTATGCTCTTCCAATTGTGCTGTTATTCTCACTTAAGATGACAGCTTACAGAACAAAATAGTTTCTCATTTAACAGTTACTACAAATGTTGCCCTATGACAATGGTTAACAATCTCACAACACAACAATATCCTTACTCAAAATTGGGCTCCCTATCACCAGTTTCCTTGTCCCCTTCTGCCTTCTCGCCCTTGTCACTGGACTGCTGAACCTCATTAGTCTCATCTGGTTTTACGGGGCTGTCCACTCCCAGGCTGAACAGTAAACCTGGGAGATAAATTCACCACTGAGTTAAAAGGGTGTCTGGGGCCATACTCTCGGGGTTTCTCCAGTATCCTTTAGGCCAGTAAATCTGGTCTTTTTTTTTGTGAGTTAGAATTATGTTCTACATCCTTCTCCAGCTCTGTCCAGAACCCTCTGTTGTGATCCTGGTCAGAGCAGTCAGTGGTGGTAGCCAGGCACCAGCTAGCTGCACTGGACTCAGTCCGGAGGAGGCCTTGGTAGCTGTGGACAATTAGTCCTTCAGACTAATCTTTTCCTTGTATCCTGTTCTCTTCATTCTCCCTTGCTCCCAAAGGGATGAGACCAGTGGAGTATCTTAGATGGCCGCTCACAGGCTTTTAAGACCCCAACACTACTCACCAAGGTAGAATGTTAGAGCATTGTCTTTATAAGCTGTGTCATACCAATTGAGCTAGATGTTCCCCGAGACCATGGTCCCCACAGCAAGGCTTGATTTTTTTCTTTAGTTCTTTCAGCTTAAGAAATGCTGAGCATGTTCTTCCCTTTTGGTTTTCTAACTCCAGGTCTTTGCACATTTCATTGTAAAATTTTACTCTGTCTTCTCAAGCTACCCTTTGAAATCTTCTGTTCAGCTCTTTTACTTCATCATTTCTTCCATTCACTTTAGCTACTCTATCTTCAAGAGCAAGTTTCAGAGTCTCTTCTGACATACATTTTGGTCTTTTCTTTCTTTCCTGTCTTCTTAATGACCTTTCGCTTTCTTCATGTATGATAATTTTGATGTATTCCCACAACTCGTTTGATCTTAGGTGATTAGTGTTCAATGCGTCAAATTTATTCTTGAGATGGTCTCCAAATTCAGGTGGGATATACTCAAGGTTGTATTTCAGCTCTCGCGGATTTGTCTCAATTTTCTTCAGCTTCAACATGAACTTGCATAGGAGCAACTGATGGTCTGTTCCACAGTTGGCCCCTGGCCTTGTTCTGACTGATGATATTGAGCTTTTCCATCACCTCTTTCCCCAGATGTAGTCAATTTGACTTCTGTATTTTCCATCTGGTGAGGTACATGTGTATAGTCACCATTTATGTTGTTGAAAAGATGTATTTGCAATGAAGAAGTCATTGGTCTTACAAAGTTTGGTTCTGTCATGCTATCTCTGGCATTGTGTCTATCTCCAAGGCCATATTTTCCAACTACAAACCCTTTTTCTTCATTTCCAACTTTCACCTTCCAATCACCAATAATTATCAATGCATCTTGATTGCATGTTTGATCAATTTCAGATTTCAAAAGCTGGTAAAAATCTTCAATTTCTTCATCTTTGGCCTTAGGGGTTGGTGCGTAAATTTGGGTAATAGTCGTATTAACTGGTCTTCCTTGTAGGCGTATGGATATTATCCTATCACTGACAGTGTTATACTTCAGGATCAATCTTGAAATGCTTTTTTTGACGGTAAACACAATGCCATTCCTCTTCAATTTGTCATTTCTGGCGTAGTAAGCCATACGATTATCTGATTCACAATGGCCAACACCAGTCCATTTCAGCTCACTAATGCCTAGGATATCGATCTTTATACGTGCCATTGCATTTCTGACAACTTCCAATTTTCCTAGATTCATACTTCGCACATTCCACATTGCTATTATGAATAGATATTCACAACTATTTCTTCTCATTTTGTGCCATATAAGCAAATGAAGGTCCCAAAAGCTTGACTCCATCTATGTCATTAAGGTCAACTCTACTTTGAGGAGACAGCTCTTCTCCAGTCATATTTTGGGTGTCTTCCAACTTGAGGGGCTCATCTTCTGGCACTATATCAGACATGTTCCACTGCTACTGATAAGATTTTCACTGGCCAGTTTTTTCAGAAGTAGACTGCCAGGTCCTTTTTCCTAGTCCATCTTAGTCTGGAAGCTCCGCTGAAACCTGTCCACCATGGATGACTCTGCTAGTATTCGAAATACCAGTGGCAAAGCTTCCAGTATCACAGCAAAATGCAAGCCCCCACAGCACGACAAACTGACAGACATGTAGCTTTTCTTTAAAGTTACCTAATTGTGGTATTTTTTGTTTGTTTATTTGTTATAGCAGCACTAGGCAACCAAGACAGGATTGTAGTCAAGGAGATTTAGTACAAAATTCTATAATTTTAGGAGATTTTAACTTTCAGTACCTCTATTCTAATGTCTTTAAATGGGAGAAATAATAGCTATTTCATGGGATTGTAATAATGATTAAAAATAATGCCTGTGGAATGCCTGGCCTAGATAAGGTACTTAAAAATGATACCTATTCTTATTAGTTATGAATTCAAATAACAGCCATGAAAATAAGGCAGGTGCTTAAAACATAAGGACTAGAAAAACCAGTATCAGGAGTGATGAGCCAGCCATCAATATTTATATAGAAATCCAACATGTACGTATGTTAAGAAAACTCTATGGAGCAGTTCTCTGTAACAAATAAGGTCACCATGAGTCAGAATCGACTCAACAATAAAGAGTTTTGGTTTCTGATTTTATATATATTATATCAATACATACATATCAACATATACTTCTCTCTTCACTTTATATTTAATGGAGATATGTTTCCATGTGAAAAAAAAATGATGAACATCAGTCTCTGAACTCTTTTATGTAATATATAGACCAAAATGTGTTACAGAATCAGTGATGTAAAAGGAACTCTACCCCACCTCCCCCATCTTTCCCTACATGCAATAGCTCCTTCCTCATGATATGCTAGGTCCAAGCTACCCTCAGTGTAGCTTATTTCCTGGATGTACAGGCCTAAAGTCTCTTAATCTAGTGCTACTCAGGGAGCAGAAGGGCTGCAATGAGGAAGGGAGAAAGAGAAGTACAACTGGATTCCCCATGTTCATAAAACTAGACACTGTGAAGAGAAGAAGGGTAGCTATACATCATTTCCTTTAAAAACTAACATTTCTAATAAATAACCTTTTTACTTATATACAGCTATACTAGTGTATAACACATTTGAGAGATGACCTACCTCAACATTTTATCAAATCTTGCATTGCATACCATATACTGAAAAAATATGACCTTTTATCTTATGGCTTTAGCATTCTCATAATACTGCATTAGATCACAGTGCCATGGTAATCAAGGAGCTCTGGCGACACAATGGTTAAGCGCTGGGCTGCTAACCAAAAGTTGGTGGTTCGAACCCACCAAGTGGCTCAGCAGGGGAAAAGACCTGGTGATCTGCTCCCCTAAAAATTTATAGCCTAGGAAACCCTATGGAGCAGTTCTACGCTATCCTATAGGGTCACTACAGGAACACAATGAGTCGAAATCAACTCAGCAGCACACAACAACAGCAGACATGGTGGTCAATAAAATGAGAGTTACTGACTTCAAATAGCAGACGGTTTACATGATGTGTAATTTTGTAAAAGTAAAAAGCTCTAAGAAAATAAAACCTCTTTAAAATTGAACCCAAAAATACATAGTAATCAAAAAATATTTTTCGAAGGCAATATTCATTCTCTCTCTCTCTTTCTCAACTCCCCCCACACTACCTTCTACCCCTCCACACGTACTGTTTTTATAAACGTCTTAGAAATTTATTTGGATAGCTGAAATACTAACTTCCAAAGACATTACAGTATGAAAACTCATTTGAAATAGCAATTCCACTCACCAATGATTAAGTTTGATGGCAATCACATTTACAACAACAGCCTCCAGTGAGTTTCCCACTATCTCTAATTTAACCAATCCTACCAACAAAGATTCTGACCTACAAAGGTTTCCTGGTCCAAGAAATCCTTTGGAGTAATCAAAATGCTTCTTTGAAATCTCTTGGCCAATGCCATATAAAACAGGACTGCCCTAAGGAAATTCTCTTTGTCACAAGATTTTTCTCTAATAAAATACACAACAGCACACCAGCTTATCTAAACAAGAACTGAAACCCCAGTGAGGTTTAAAGAAAAAAAAATTGTAAAAAAAAAAAAAAAAAAGAAAAATGAATAAACTGATTTAAAGGCACCAGCAGGGGAACCAATCAAAAACAAATTCTCCAAGTTTCTAGAGATAATAGTTGTGTAGTATCCAAATCTTATACTGAAAGCAAAGTAATATTAAAAAAAGAGAAAAACTAAAAAATATCAGACAAGTGCAGTCTATATGAAATTTAATGTCTTAAAATGCAAAGGTTACAGATGTCTCATGTTAGATGTTGCTGCTTATAATGTTACAGATAGAATATTCCATCAATTTCTAATTTCTGTGTGGTTACTTCAGGTTTAATACAGTAATAACCTAAGAGCTTTACCTCAAGTATAGTGATGTTGATGGCTGCTGCTGTTGCCCCTTCTTCTAAAATCAGAAAGCCAACTACTGGCACAAAATCCACTTCTGGCTCTGCCAGGTTTCCTTCTGTCTGGTTTTTTAGACTCAGCATTCCAGGAACTGTGGTATATGTGACATTGATAACTCCTAATTGAATTGGTAGAAAAAAAGACACAACTACATAAACTTTTAAAATAATATCATACTGTGCACTTTTTGGCTTTCCTAAAAGCACCTAAAGTGGAATATATTATTGGCCCAATCGCTTGTCCCTTTCTACACCCATAGCCTTTGCCGAGTTAACAGTTCAGTGATCTCCCACTGAGGACAAAGAATATTTCTAGGCTCCAAGTGTAGCAGTGTGACTTGTTTTGGCCAACAGTACAACGTTGAAGTGACGATCTGCTAGGTCCGAGACCAAATCTCAGGAGGTTTTGCAGGTTTTTGCTTGCTCTCTTGTGCCTCTGCTGGTCCCAGGAGAAGAATGAGAGACTCGTGGAGGAGAGCGACCCCCTAGCCAAGCCCAGCCTGTAGGAACAGACCACGAATAGCCATAGGCTGCTGAGATTTGATGACTGTTAGATATATCTATTGTGACGAGAGATAATTCTTTTAATCTGTACGATAATGAAGTCCTGCCCCCAACTAATAAATATTCATTTTTGCCCCTGTCTGATTTATTTCAGCAATGGCATTCATCCTCACACATAAAATATTACAAAAGTCCCTGCCTAGAAACCCCAGTCAATCTAGAGTAACACAAACCTAAAGATCCGAATTCTCTGTTGATGAAAAGTTGAATGGTTACATTAGCCTCTTCTACTAATATGAATCTTGATGAAAGAGCAAAATTTAAAACTCCGTGTGGCTCATCACTGGCTTCCACTGTGAGCACAGCGGCATATCCTTGAGAATCAAGCAAAGCCATTCCTGCTGGTGGAACCCCTAAAAATGTGAGGAACCCGGTCAGGAAATCTGACAGTGATATGGCATTAACTTCTAAGTACTTAAAATACAAATGCCCTCTCTGAGACATACGACAGTAACCAGAAAGCACTTTGCTTTGTTCACTTCTCTCACAGAAATCTTCAGGTTGATCAACAGAGCCTAGATTTTATTTGCCTTTTTATAGGCAGGAAATCATGAGTTTTCTTACTTTACTTATTATTGTCATTATTTGCCATATTGATCATGTCTGAACCACAAACACTGCAAAGAAATTCAGGAAAGTATCCAGATAATTTGCATAAAAAATGATTACATTTGAATTATCCAGATAATTACTCCATATAAATACATATGATATGTATAATATAATTTGTCTGATAGTATAGAATTAATTAGGGAAAAAAACCTACCTTTGGAAATGTATTTTATACTACAAGTAAATATTTGGTGCAACACTTTTATAGGGTTTTTTCCTGAGCCCATAAATATAAGTATTTTTTTTAATAAGCTGATTTTTTTAACATAATATTTCTATGGGATAGACAATATTTAAAATAACATTTATTCTCATTGCATCTGTTTGTTAAATATAGAGATTAAAAAAAACCATTGCCTTTGAGTCAATACCAACTCATAGCAACCCTGTAGGACAGAACAGAACTGCCCCACAGGGTTTCCAAGGAGCAGCGGGTGGATTCGAATTGTCGACTTTTTGGTTAACAGCTGAGCTCTTAACCACTGAGCCACCAGGACTCCAAATATAAAGATAGCAACTATTACTTCTTCTCTTTCTTCAGAAAAGAATATTATACTAGAAGAAAAATTAAAACTGAATTGTAAATTACCTTGTGTCTTGACGTCATACAGAATTACTTGGTATACTTCTTTCTCCTCAGGAATGTTGTCATCCAACAAATGCACAAATATTGTCTGATTCAACAATCCCTATGTCAAATAGAAAGAAATCCATCCCCTCTATTATTACTGAAAACAAACTATCTGCTGCTTATATTGCCCTTACAAATTGAGTATCCAAACATATTTTTATTTAAATTAAGAGTTCTTTGGTTTAAAAAAATAACTAAAATAAAAACCATTGATTCATGGGAAACCAAGCTTAGAGTAGACAGATGCTAACAGTGAAAGATCTTGAATGCTGAGCCAATGAATGCAGATTTTATCCGAACGATGTAACTATTGAAAAATTCAGACAAGGCAATCAGTTGGGAAGATTTCCATGACACTGGTGAACAGAAAAGCTGGAGCAGGAAAAAGAAAACCAGTGTAGCAGAGAGACCAGTTACTAGAAGTCCAATGTGGTACTGAAGGAACAAGTTGATAGGGGCTTGACTTCAGGTTCAGGAAGTGGAAATGGAGAGAAACAGAATTAAAACACATTATCAAAGGAGAATTCATTCCAAATGAATGTGGAGAAGAAAGGAAGTTGATAGAGTTACCACATGGCAATGCTGATTTATAGCCAAGAAATGCTTTTCTAGTTATTTCCTTCCAAATGTCTTCTTTAAAACTATCAGAAAGAGCCCATAAACAGAACCTTAAAAATATAGTGCAAACAGGACTTAAAATGACATTTTCTTTTAGAGTTCTATTTATTGCTGTCATGTGTTTAAAGTTCCAAGACAATGAGGAATAAGAGGCACCACCCATCATCTTGAGAATGACCTAGTTGATACCAACTGTGGGAGGCCAGAAGAGTAGCCAAGATAGCTTCGCTCAAATACAGTAAAACCTGTGAAAACCAGAAACTATGTAAGGAGGAAACCTGTCAGAGAAGGAAAACTCAAATATTTTTTACTAATAGAGACTGACAGAAAAGTGGTAAGACTGTACCTTGTCAAAGGCGGAAAACTTGTGTGACCCAGAAAAACAACGCAGTCCCTTTGAGTTCTGGTTCTCACAGGTTTCCCTGTACAAAGCTGACACTATCCGTTTCCTTGAAAGAGATCTACCAAAGCATGTACAGAAGAACAAACCCTTTCCTTAAGACTTAGAAGATCTTGATGAGTAATATTCTTCCTTTAGGTCAGTAAGCAAGCAATCAGTCTTCTCATCAGTCTCTTTTAATCTTTTATTACATAATGGGAGTTTTTCTTCTTTCTTGAAAATATAATGCTTTCTATAATTCTTTGTGGTAAAGTTGTTTTTTTTTTTTTTTTCCCTGTAATATTACCTCAGAAAAGAAGAGTTGTCCAGTAAAGTCAGCAAAATTGAGGTCTAGATTTTGCCCAATAATTTTCCAGTTAATACTGACATTTCCTCGACCCGGGGGTGTTCTGATCACATGAAACTCCAAAATTTCTCCTGCAAGTGAAATGTATACATTGGTAAATGTTTAACGAAAAATGAACTTAAGATCTGAAATAAACAAAACCCAAATCTCAAACATGCAATTATTATAGCACCTTTTCCAAGAACATTACAAAATCTGTTTTGAATGGTCTAGAAGCTTTATACATGCTTATTGTTTATTAATACAGGGATCCCACTTCTAAACGCTTCCATTTAGTAGTTCAATATGTAAGTGTTACAAAAGCACATGCTAAAATGGGAAACACAAACATATATACACTCCAAAACATGCACCAGAACATTAACGTTCTGTAAGTTAAAAAAGTAATAAAATCCTGTAATAGCACAAGTAAAGTTTTCCTTCACTGCTCAAAAGGACACAAATTCCTTACACTGATATGCAATGTGATTTTACACAATGCATGCATAAAAATGCTTGCAAATACCTGAAAATCACATTTCATTAGATTGTAACTTACATATACCATCAATGATTTTGTTTTATAAAAAGAAATATAAAGGAAAGGTGTCAAATCTATACATTGACCTCTATAACTTCACCAAAGTTTCAGTTATCCTTCCTGGATAAATGAGGTATTTTAGATTCTTTCCATTTCTGGCTTTTATCCTCATGCAATACTTGGCAAAATTGAAGAAAATCATGGTAGTCATTTCTTTTAAATTTCTAATAGCAGAAAGCAAGTTCCTAGAGAGTACTGCTGGTGGCCAGGTGGCTTGCTGAAAATATGCTCAATTTACAAGTCTTATACAATAATGAAGGCAAGTTAAAATATACTAATGAACTATGTGATGAACACATAATTTTTTATTACAAAAAGATAAATGGAATGATGTTAAAAAAGCTTAAAAAGTACATCTTTATTCAAATTTTGTAGCATATAGTTGCAACTATGAATATTCATTTAAAAACATCACTTTTACTTAAGCAAATATCTTTTGTGTTTCTAAACAAATACTTTTATCTAACACTTTTTAAGCAAGGAGAATAGAAATAAAACAATGAAATACAAAATCTTTATCAAAGTTTTTTTAAACTACCACCATCTTTAAATTTTAATGATAAAAATGAAATAGTTCTAATAGAAGAAAAGATTTCTTAAAGAAAAACAGTATGAATAAATTAATTTAGAGATTGTCTTAATTTCTATTTCTAAAAAACACAGAAGAAGTTTTTCATACTAACTTTAAGCACACACAATTTTAGTCAAATATACTATTTTGGGAGAGTGGAAAATAAAAGAAAGCAAAAGCATCAGAAAGATGTCTAAATAAGATGGCCTCAACCACCTCAACATTCAATGTATACATTTTTAAATGTTACAACACAAAGAAAAAATTAGTCAACCACTACATTAGCAGACGTTTCTTGGGTGTTTTTGTTTGTTTTTTAAACATATAAGGACTGCTACTTAGGAAACAGATTTTCCAAAGTTTTGCATATAACTGGAAGACTGTACAATTAGCTATAATTGCCAGCATACCATTTAAAATTTTCATGCTTGCATTAACTCATAGGAACAAACTATAGGCACTACTATGAAACTGTGGTGTCTCCATATTGGACACCTTGCTGAATTTATTACAGAGCAGGTTTATACTGAACAACAAGTGTTTATTACTGAAAAAGGTAGAGAGCCTTGGAGTTTATAGAGTTACCGTTTTCAAATTTCTGAAGAATCACAAAACTTGGTAATAGCTCAAAAAGAAAATTATAGAAGTTTGATCAAGTGCTAAAAATGCAATGAGAGCACAGTGGCATGAAAACAAAGTGTAGATCAATAAAGATCCATGCTGAAAGGGAACCTGTAATCACAATAATACAAACATAATGCTTGTAAGATTGCACATAGAGATTTTGGAATAAATACAAAATGAGAAGGTGAAAATAAAAATGAGATGCTCAGGAGAGAAAAAAAGAAATCCGCCTACAAACTTACTATATGTTAAAATTAAAATACTCAACATCTACATAATACCACTTAATAAATACCATCTTTGAAAATTTAGCAAATTACCATGGATGTAACTTGGAAGAAAATATTGCAAAAAACACAGTTTGAAGCATGATACACACACACACACACACACACACACACACACACACGCACACACACATAGGTGAATACAAGGTAAACAAAAAGAAAACCAAACCAAACCCATTTCCATCAAGTCAATTCCAACTCACAGCAACCCTATCGGACAGAGTAGAACTGCCCCACAGGGTTTCCAAGGCTGAAATCTTTATGGAAGCAGACTGCTACATCTTTCTCCCATGGAGCAGCTGGTGGGTTCAAACCACCAACCTTTCGGTTAGCAGTCAGGGGCTTAACCACTGTGCCACCAGGGCTCCTAAGGTAAACAACGCATTCCTTAAACACAATCGTGTAAGACTACTGCAAAGCTGTTGTGTCATAAGCAAGAAATGTCTGAAATTTTTTTAAAGAAATAAGGAATGCAAATGAAGATACTGACTCTGCCTGTTTACAGCAGACTACTAGGAAGTGCTTCCTAGGAAAAATGACTGGATATACCAGAAGGCTACCTCTACCTGGCTGTGGAGTCAAAACACAGTTGTAGGAAGAGGAAGAAATTAGAAATATGTGCTTAGTCATCTAAACCTAAGGGAAGGGCAGAAGGAAGGTCTCCGAGAGGGTATGTTCTGATTTTCAGATACCAAATATTTTCCTAGGCACTAAATCGTCTTCTACTGTTTGCTCAGGCTGGAAGAGTCTAATGAGGGCCCTGGCCTACCAGATAGTCTGACTATGTTACCAGAAGATCATCTTGATATGAAGCCAACAGAGTCCATGGAAAAGTGTTGACACATTTTAACTCTGAAGGAGAAAATCTATCATATAGGGTCTAAATCAAAACACCAAATCCATTGCCATCAAGTCGATTCTGACTCACACAGACCTTAAAGGACAGGGTAGAACTGTCCCATAGGGTATCCAAGGATGAAATCTTTACGGAAAGAGATTGCCACATCTTTCTCCCAAGGAGCAGCTGGTGGGTTCGAACCACCGACCTTTCCATTAGCAGCCAAGAGCTTAACCACAGAGCCACCAGGAATACATATAGGGTCCAAAGTTAGCCTAATGAAGATAAGAAATATGATTTTAAGATGTATCTTAATAAACTTGAGTGTTTTGTCCACTTATTCCCCAAACAAACCAGGATATCTTTTGAAGATCAACAACATCAACTACAATGTATGTAAAAATTATGGAAGACTAAAATACAAGAAATATATTTTAATAGGTTCACTGCCTACCATTCAAACTGACTGCCCTCTACAATAAAAAGAAAGTGAGTTAAAATAATTATAGGAAGATGAATAACATGTAACACAAGCCGTCAGTATGAATGGTTAAGAAAAAAAGTTGAGTGCTTCTAATACAGCAGTCCTATATTTTGTTTTTAAAAGAATTATATTTCTTGTTCAGATCTTTGCCTAAAGAAGATGATGCTGTCTCTAAGAAAAGGAAAAACTTTAATTAAATCTATTGAGCATGACATGATGATGATCATGACGATGCTGAGTTGGGTGGCAGAGTGAAATATCTAACGCAGATTTATACACAGTTTGCAACCATAGCAAGATCCATTCTCACATATTTCTAAATTCTGTTCATTACATTTGAAAGAAAATAATATTCACCACTGAACATCTCTCCAATGACTTTAGGACAAAAACACAGAAATAGGATTCTAGAGAATTCAATAAATTGTTAAATACTAAGGCAATTCCTTCCCATAAAACAAAAATTCATTCTAGAGCTGGAAGTTCAGCATAGACCATGTTTTAAATCTAATCACATAAATGAAACCCCAACACTAGGTCAAAAGCAATGTTAACATTGTTAAAAGCATGCACAGCATGATTTTTTTTTAAATCCCATTTGTTCACCAGTTGTCTTTGAAAAATCACCATAAAGTTTTCATTAATTCACTTTGGTACCCCATTGCTGTCAGGTTGATTCTGACTCATAGTGACCCAATACGACAGAGTAGAACTGTCCATAGGGTTCCCAAGGAGTGGCTGGTGGATTCAAACTTCCAGTCTCTTTGTTAGCAGACGAACTCTTAACCACTGTGCCACCAGGATTCCTCACTTTGGTAAACTCATGCTTAATACACACATTTAAATGTAATTTCATGGTAATATAAAGAATACACACAAAAAATAGTGAATTCTTGAGGTCCCATATAATGTTTTTGAAAAAAGAAAAATTTAATTTCTAGAGAAAGGTTTAGTAACAAAGGGAAAGAAAAGTAAGTAAAAAACAGAAATGCCTCCAAGTTTTCATTTAAAACATGTAAAAATCTACGGAGCACTCATGTCAGCAATAAAACAATTTGGTGTTTTACTTCCTGCACCCAACTCATGCTTGTAGACTGATACGCTAAACAGATTTTTAGAACCAATAACACATTTGGACCATTAGTTTTAATTACTAATCCTTTTCTCCCTCTTTGCATCTCTTATAGATACTGAGCTGTGGGGGAACTAGAGAGATCACAATATGGTTTTTGGGTTACGTTTGTCCAGGCCAAGAGATGCACTGGTGCCAGGGTCAGCAGACTCTCTGAGATGCTGCAGTACTCAGCAGGAACGCTTTGGTGTCTTCAGAGCCCTCCAACCCACCACGACCATCATCCCCCAGACTCGCACATGATGCACTTTCTCAACACTAGCTGCCTTAAAGTTAAAATCCCTTTAAATTGATCTTAGGCATCCAAATTCTTTTCTGTTCTCTAAAAAAAAAAATCCATCACATTGATAGAAATCACATGCCTAGACTAGCTCGAAATTCCTCCTTAAATCTAATCCTTCCTAGTCCTTGATCTTATTTATACCCTCCATGCCACTAATCCTTTGTTTCTCTTCTTCTACATTATTTTCTTTCATATATTTCTTAAACAAAACAAAAATAATTCCAAAATATTCCTCTCTGTTTTCTCCAATTTCCCTTGCTCACATAGCCAATGAGTAGAACACTGCCTACAGCAGTGCTTCTCAAACTTTTATGTAGTACAGGGAGGGGGCTTTGTTTGTTTTTTGTTTGGGTTTGGTTTTTGCCCCAATCCATCATGGATTGACATGTCTGTAAAATTCAATGAAATGGATGACTAGATAAATTAAACAGCAAAAGGAACAGACATACAACATACAAGCTCATAGATAATGCTTTTGGATATCACAGCAAAATTAAATTGTTTGCAAAAATTTCTTAGGCATTTCAACTTCTGAACTTATCTTGTCACAGAACAACAGTAAACATTTCACAGACTGGCACTGGTCTGAGGATCACACTTTGAGTAGCACAGCTGGGAGGTCTCTAAGTCCTTTTGTCATCTTTAGATACTGCTTTTTTTTATTGTTGCCAAAATACAGATAACACAACATTTCGCAATTCAACATTTTTCATGTGTACAATTCAGTGACATCAATTACATTGATCACGTAATATTCATTACAAAATTTTCCAAATTCCTCTACAGTTGTTACTGTTTTCTCTAGTCCCATTTGAGGATCTAATCTCACTTGCTGTTATGTTAGTATTAGACACACTACCTTCTTATTTTCTTCTTCCGGTAACTAATGAAAACATACTTTCTCGTTGGTCTCTTCCCACCTTTCTGGCTCAGTTTTTTCTCTTTCCTCTCAGGTCTTCTTCCGTTTACAGCACCTTAGCCTGCTGTTGCCCATGTCTCTATCCCTGATAACTTGCTTTTCTTCCTCTACCCACAAAGATCTTATTTTTATTCCTGATTTTGACTGTTATCTCTACAAATCCAGTTACCATCTCTCTAACCTGAAGTAGCGTCAGGTTCTCTCATCAATTTCCTTCTCTCATATAGATGTTATTGTTTCAATTCAAATCCACTATTCTTCCAACTCATATCACTTCAAACATTTATCAAAAGTCCCTATGATGTTAGTTCTGCAATGGATAGAAGTACAAGGAAAACAAAGTCTCTTCTTACAGGGTACCCTATAGCATGGGCTTTGGATTCAGACAGAACAGGGTTAAAGCTCCACTACTGAATAACTGCATGTTATTGCGTCTCTCAAAACATCAGTTTCCTTATGTGAAAGTCTGGGTTTATACTATTATAAACCCAATTCATAGAAGAATTGTTAAAATTAAGTGAAATAATGAATGTGCAATCTCTGGCATACAGAAAAACCAATAAACGTCATTGTTGTGGTTATTATCATTAAGAATAACTTCTCCTGCCATGACTTTTCACTTGTATTATGTGACAAATAATTTTTTGACAGCTGATGATCTATCTTTAGATTGGACTTCTGGCAATTTGTTACTTGCTATTGCTATGACAACATGCTATTCTAAACCATTAAGAAAAGTAAAGAGTGCTGGAAAATGGCTCATACACTTGCATATATGTTAAATAATGCAGTAAGGTGAAAGGTAATGCGCACAAACATGCATTCAAGTTCCAGCACAGATACTAACTAGCTGTATGACCTTGTCAAATCATTAATCTCTGTTTCTCAGTTTTCTCATCTGTAAAATAGAAGTGCAAGTGCTTGATCTGTATCCATTTATTTCTTAATTCTTATTTTTTCTTAATTTCTTTATTTTTTAATTCCAAACACAAAGTATGTGGTGAACTGTAGACTATAAATACCTGTATTATTTCAAAACAGGTTTATTCAAAGACAAAAACACTGCTATAGTGTTTTAAAAACAAAAATTGGCCTATATATGCAAAATTCTACATGACTTGAAATATTAAAAAAAGATTCAAGAAAATTACTGTTTTTTAAGGAAAAAATGTAATTCCATGTACATTTTATAAGTCATCTAGTTTGGCATTTTGTTGATAAAATATACAAACAATATAAATCAATCCCAGGCTAGAATAATCACTGGTTATAAACTGTTTTTACAGGGAGCCAGTGTTTGCCCATTTATTATCAATAGTTACCCTTGACACATACTATACTTGCCAGAAACTATGCTAAGCATTTTATATTTATTAGCTCAATTAATCCTCACAAAGAAACCTATGAAGCAGGTAACATTCTCCCCCATTAAACCGATGAGAAAGCTGAGCATCCCAGGTTTGACTAACTTCCATAAAATCACTCCAGTGGGGAATGGCAAGCTAGAATACAAAAGCCAGTCTATAAGGCCCCTAAATCTAGTTAAACAGATCACTATATAGCTCTCTCCCAGACAAAATTCAATGTGAATTAACACACACAGCTCAACAAAATAACGAAAGGCAAAAACACTGGAAGCTTTAAAAGACTAGACAAATAATACCATCCATGGAAAAGGGAACAAATGTGCTCAACAGAAAGAGGAACCCACCTTCATGACCTATGACAGATCTGGAAGCTGTCTGAAAGCTAACAATTCCCGCCACATTGTCATTGGCCAAAATGTTCACTCTAACAGTGTCGGAGCTGGGCAGGATTCTACTTCCACCTTCAGTGTACACCAAACTAACTATGATGCTTTCATCATCCTCTGGTTCAGAGTCATCCAAAATGGTTAAAATAGCTGTCTTTTTGGTTTCACCTATAAAAAAAATGAATGGAATAAAAACCAAAGTAATCAAATCACCAACGTGCCTTCACAAAAGACCAAAATGCTTTCTGTTAAAAAATTTTAAGTAAATATATTTAAATGCATTATAATGGTTCAATGCCAAGAGAAATATTAGCACTACTGTAAACAAATTTTTGAATGTTAATCTGTATCTTCTTTTGCATATAAAACACAGTAAAATTTCATCAACATGGACAGATTAGAGAAAGTCATTGTGAATTACAGATAAATTAAAGAAACTTCAAAGAATCATGGCTTTATTTTCTGACCTTTAGCCAAGAACAACGACCTAGTTAGGGAAACAGCTTCTAAAGCATTTTCTATTTAGAAACAACCCTCTCTAGGAAATTGGAGTCGTTCTAGCATTACTGTAAATAACTAATCAAGGAATCAACTCAAAACCTTGCTGAAAGACCAGGGACACTTAGGGCATCACAGTCAAAATGGGGAACAGAAAAGATATGGTGAATTCTAAGCAAAAGAGTCTGAGTGAGTTGAGTCTTTGGCTAACTAGATGACAGCATTAAGTACCACTTGCCCAGAAAGTGGGGCAAAGCGAAAGAAGGTAGAAGAGCAATTCAATTCAAAGGGAGAAGTGACAGTGACAAGGACTAAGCATCTACTTTTCAGTTTGGCCTAGAACCCTACTAGTACATAGGTCACCACTGAACCACCCTAAACTCAGTGTTCCTTCTGCAGTTTAGCATATGGTTTTCACATTTAATTCTTCCCTCTTTCCTGGAAGAGGATGAAAGGGTGAGGAGACAAAAGGCAGGAAAAGAGAGAAAGGGAATTTGAATACTTGTTCTATCTCTTATGACCCTTGTGCTTTTCCATCGATTCAGCAGTGTCAAGCTTGCCCCCAGACAGTATACATTATGTAAGGATATAGGTTAGCTATAACATATAGTCCATTTTGTGTGATGCTAAAACTACAATTCAATATAACAATTTGTATAATGCTATTACTTTTCATGGAAACCCTGGTGGCGTAGTGGTTGAGAGCTACATCTGCTAATCAAAAGGTCAGCAGTTCGAATCCACCAGCACTCCTTGGAAACTCTATGGGGCAGCGCTAGTCTGTCCTACAGGGTCACTATGAGTCAGAATCAACTTGATGGCAATGGGTTTGCCTTTTTTTTATTATTACTTTATACAATAATATGCTAAGCAAGCGTGGTTTTTTTTTGAAGTTTCCAAAGCCACTGGAAAATCGGACTTTAAATGTTCAGCTCCACTCCCTCCTCATTAATTTTTCATCATTCCTTTTGAAATAGACAGAAATGTCTCCAATTACCAACCTGCCCCCATCAAGTATATGAGATTCCACTATTCCTGAGATCTTTTACTAGGAAATGGCCATTACAGAAATGTTCCATACTTTTTAAAAACTTACTCTCAAATGTAATGCTTATTAGATGCTTCAAAAGATATACTATATATGCAGCATGGCCCCAATCACTGTTTCCAAAAAAAAAAAAAAAATACATGCATGAAAAGTTAGGTAAAAGAAGATTTAATGGATCGCTCTAGGATATGGGACTATGGACATTTCTTTCTTTCATTTTGTTATATATTTTGAGGTTTGTAAGTATATTTTACTTTTTCAGTCAGAAAAAAGTAAAATTCACACATTGCCTGAAAATCTTCTTTTCAATAAACTAAAGAGATACATACATAGGGCTACATCAGCCTACGTATGGCTTGTCAACCACCAATAAGCCAATTAACTTCTATTTTTCCAAAACCATATTAAACTTTTACACATACACAAGGAAGTACACAGTAAGAATTCTTATGAGCACTATTATAAGAATTCACTATGATAATTTTGCCAGGAAAAACTGAAATCCATTTAGAATCATCACTCACCTTCAGTAAAAGTCAGAATGTCTCCAGCACCAATAAAATCTAACCCTTCAGTAGCTGTTCCACCAACAACACACCATTCAACTGTCACTTGACCTAAGCTGCCTCCTGTCCTATGGATCATCAAGTCCACTGTGGTTTGTGGCTGTTCCTGAACTTCGACATATAAGCCATCTTCTGATGTATTAGGACTAATACTGTAGATCACAAACACTCCAAAGGCATCGCCATTTAATGCTATGACAACTGTAGAAGTATTTGGCTGTCCTATGGTTGGCTGATTTTTAAAACTGGTTGTGATGTTCATGAGGTGAACTTCCAGAAGGGAAATCAGGAAACCTTCATCCATCTCTGGGAAATCATCAGGAAGAATAGAAACTGTGAGATTTGCAAATTCATCGCCTTCTAGCATTAAGGCCCATTGCCTAGCCACAGGCTCATAGTCACTACCAGCTATAGCCTGACTACTAAAAAGAGATGCTACCCTGGTTGTGTTTTTCCTGTAGGTCCAGAAGTCTGAGTTGTTTCCAGTTGGGCTGATCCACGATGTCATCCAAAAACACTGAGGGCCCTCAGAAGTACTTAAAAATGAAAATGCTAAGCAAGCGTGCTCTTTGAGGCACAAACTGGCACATCTGTGCTGGGGTTCCCCCACTGCAGAGACATTCACCCAAGTTCTCCAGAGCGGGTCTGGTACCCCTTGAATTGGCGATTCATAGTAGGACAGTAAATCTTGACCTTCCTCAACAGCAAGAGCTACTACATCAATATCAGAAGTACTGTAGAACAACAGCAGGCGACCAAAGTGCCCTCCGCTAAAACATGGAGTGATAATTAAAAAACAGGTTAAGCATTCAAAGTAATGCGTGTATCATATACAGAGAAGAGAAAAGCCAACTGTGGTGTTCACTTTCTTTTTAAAACATGTTAAAAGCACTAGTACAATCACAACCATGTAATTACATTTGTCTTTCAATATTTTGTTTTCTCATGTAAGGAAACCTTGTTACTTTTCAATCAAACAATACTTATTTTTAATCAAGCTATGAAAATACCTTGCAAAGTATGCAACTAGTATCTATTTCAGAACTGTCAAATAGAATTAGAGAATTAATCTAATTTTCATTACTGAAACAAAGTAACAATGATATTGGCATGAGTAGATTTTGAAGGAATATAATTACTTGCCACAAGGTCCCAGGAACCTGTATTTTCTATTTCTGAAGAAGCTCAGTGAACAAGTATGCTGCCTCACAAAAGAAATGGAGGGGAAAAAAGAATCTGAAAATCAACCACTCCACGTAACATCTGAGTGGTCTTTAATTTAGAGGCTAGTTGTATTTAACCTCTAATTCTAACAAATCACAGATAAATTTCTGGGGTTAGAAAGTCCAATGAGGTATAATCCATTACCCATTTCACTAATAATGTTGTTGTTGTTGGATGCCCTCAAGACGATTCTGACTCATAGTGACCCATGTGACAGAGAAGAATTTTCCCATTGGATTTTCTAGGCTGTAATCTTTACAGAAGGAGCCCTGATAGCAAAATGGTTAAGCACTTGGCTGCTAACAAAAAGGTTGATGGTTTGAACCCACCAGCGGCTCCATTAGACCTGCTCCCATAAAGACTACAGACTAGGAAACACTATGGTGCGGTTCTACCTTATAATATAGGGTCGCTATAAGTCAGAGGAAATCCCGGTGGCATAGTGGTTAAGAGTTCGGCTGCTAACCAAAAGATTGGCAGTTTGAATCCACCAGGCACTCTTTGGAAACCCTATGGGGCAGTGCTACTCTGTCCCATAGGTTGCTGCGAGTTGGAATCGACTCGACTGCAACAGGTTGGTATAAGTCAGAATTGACTGATGGCACACAACTCCAACAACACTGAGTTTTATGGAAGCAGATCGCCAGGTCTTTCTCCCATGGAGCCGCTGGGACCAACTTTTTGGTTATTAGCTGAACACTAAACCATGTGCCATCAGGGCTCTGATAATAGGTAAGATATACATGACAGCTCTTTATATCAATAGACATAATTCAATTAACAAATTATAATAACTTACAAAATAATTTACAGTGTAGAGAAACCATCAAAACTAAAATATGTGCAAGAATCCTTCGCCACCAGCCCACAACCTCCCATCACTCCCACAGATCCAACTCATATACCTTCGCCTGACAGTTATGTTAGCACAGGAACTTCTTTCCAGAGGCTCTTGAACACGATAAACCGACTGAACAAAGGCTACTGTACCGTAAGGATTATCGTTGGCAGGAATAATAATATTAGCCACTCGATCTAACCCAATAGTGCCTCCACCAGAGGCATCAGTTAGTTGCACTTGGATAACCTAAAAATACAGTGAAAACTTCCTTAACAGCATCCCAGTTCTGAAATCAGAATAACAATGATGCAGGAAAAAAAAAATCAAACATATCCATGCAAGTACAAAAACAAGATGAAATGAAATATAAATAAGCTCAAGGAAACTCCCCAATTACACTTGCAAGCCCAGCATGAAACAGAACAATTCATCATCAACTTTTAATATAAAGCATGATTATACATGAGAAATATAAGCTTTTAAATTGCTTAATATTCAGTTATATACGTAACCTCATGAATCAATATTAAGACTCTTGTTTACATTTACCATTTTAACACTATGATTTTCATGTCCTATACCTTTCTTTTATTTAGGGAAAATAATGCATATACCTTATAATGGATAGTTAATCAATATGCTTTATTTTCCATATTATCTGAACTGAAATTCTCTGACAAAATTTAAAACAAAAAATATGGTATCATAGTGCCGTCTAAATTCAGAGAGAAGGACAGAGAAAGGTTTTGTATTTATTAACTAATATCTAGTATTTTTAGGAGATAATGACATAATTAGCATTCAAAACAAATTTTATGACTCTTCTAAAAAATTTGATACTATCAAAGAATAAATGCTACTAAATGGTATTTTATGACATCTAGGCTTTAATAATCCTTGAATTCCATAAAACAAAATTATCTTCAGCCAGTATATATTAGTGATGAATGAACTTTCCTACTGAGACCTTTTTTTTTTTTTTTTGCCACTTTGCATCTTCATCACAAAAAATAAATACCAGGAAGATGTATCTAACATAGTGTTTGTCATATAGTAAATTCTCAATAACTGTTGAAGAATAAATAAATAAATGACTAGAGAATCAAAACTTACACTTAATTAAGATTGGCTGACTCATGCTCAAACCAAAATGAATTATAAACGCAAGCAAATTAAGTGTTTATATGAAACACAGTAAAAATTTAACCAAAATGTTGAAAAATACAGTGTAATTGTGCTATATATATGTATATATATATACACACACACTAGTAAACTGGCATGTGTACACAACCTATACAATATTCTTGCTTTTGTTATCTGTATCTTATATTATTGTATGTATATTACTTTATTTATGGTATAATATCTTATGCTATTGGATGTTTCAATATTTTGAACATTCTCACAGAATATGACATCCTCTCTAAAATGTCACAATAACAGCCATCTGCTCTAGTCATTATAAGATAAGGCATGTTTTACAGTGTCAATCTATACTAGCCATTCCTCTCACCTCTTCAATCTCCGGAACGTCGTCAGCCAGGACCTCTAACAACAAGGTTTGAATGGTTTCCCCAGGGGCAAAGGTCACATTACCTGAGACAACTCGCAGGTCGCCAGTAGCAAGCTGTCCATTAATGGTGGCAACCCACTGAACAGTAACATTGCCAAGTGTCCCAGAATTTCGAATTATTGGCAGGTTTACCTTCACTGAGTTAAACTCAGGTTCCTCTACAATAAGTTTAGTAATCTGAAAACCTGAAGGGCAGAGCAGAGTTAATTTCAAATACAAACAGCCATCTGATAGTCAATTCTTTCCTCCTCTTAACCTACTGCAGTAGCTGTGTCCCCACAAAACCAGAATAACATGCTGTGGAACAAACTTGTCATGCCTGCCAAAATTTACAAATTATTTTTCATTACAGTAGAAGCAAAAATAATAAACTCAGATGCCCACAGGAGCCAAGCATATACCAGACACAAATCAAGTGGGTCTAGTGAGTCTGTGGCTAACTGGGCAGTGCAAGCCTGGCCCACAAGGTAATTGCTATTTAATTCCCATAACTGATGCCATGCAAGATGGGGGCTCAGTGTTGCCAGAGATTCCTATGTATCAAGAAAGTCTAGAAATCCAGATTGTTGTGTAAAGTCTGATTAAATTAATATTCTTTTAAAGAATTGGTTAAGACTCACAGAACACATCTAGGAGCCAGATGCAACCCAAAATCCAGCAGTTTGTGACTTCTGTATATATGCTAAGGGGCTGATTTATTTATTTGTTAAATAAAATAGTAACTACTGTCAGTATCTATATCTATATGTCAGCAATGGCAGTTTATAAAAAATAATAACATGATCAAATCAAGTCTGAGTCTCTAAAAGTAAAGGAAAAGGCATTTTACATGCCCTTTACAGACAAGTAAAAGAGAGACAAAAACTAGTGTAGTTACCAAATAATCCATAGGGGTCATCAGAGGCCTCAATAATAATGATTGCCTCTGTTAATGCCCCTAATTTGGCTCCTCCTGTTGTTTCATTCAGCAGTTGCACAAGAAAAGATTCTTCCAGCTCAGGGTAAATATCATTAATGATATATATTGGCACAGCTTTACTAGTTTCCCCTTCTAGCAAGACCACATCCGATGAAGCTATACTATAATCTTCACCTACAAAGACAAAAAGCAAAATGCTAACCAACTTATTATAAAATATAATCATAAACATCTTCTATATTATGGAAACACTTTTATGTATAAAATTTCATGAGTATGACTGTGAAGACTTTTTTGAGGTTGTTGAGTGTATCTATTGTAAATAAGAATATTTTATGCCTCTTGCTATAAAAATGGGTTCAATAATATCACGACATAATAACAAAGACCTCCTAAGGGTGTTCAAGTTCATTCTCGTACTTTCAGAAAGTTGTGTATATAGGTTGTTTTATTTAGCACACACAAAGAGAAAGAAAGAGGGTCATCCATCAACATAAGATGGTCTCTTTTCTACAAGAGAAACAAAAGTGTGTACAATACTTTCAGAACAAAGAACTGAACTAGAATTCAGATCCCACTGGGGAGACCAATTACACATGATAGCATCATCGATGATACAACTAGAAACTGTGGAATTTCCTGCAAATCAGATTAAAAACTGCCACTGTAAAAACTGCTCAGGAAGACAGCAGTTTTTTTTTCTGACCAAACAGTGGGTGGGGAGCAGAGCAACACTCCCTATGGAGACTGGGGGCTAATATCCCAGAACACAATCAATGCTCACATCTGCCAGTATGTTAGGGCACCTAGAGGCAGTCAGGAATTCCTGGGGCTGCCCACCCCCAAATGCACATACGTACCCACCAAGGGACTAGGTGAGCCTGGTTTATTGTCTTTTCAAGCAAGTATCATGTCCGGATGACTTATTTTAACAAGTCAGGCATTTTTCTTTTTTACCCCATCCATTCACATTCATGTTCCTGTGAGTATACACTGGAAAGATTCTAATTGACTAGCTCTTAGGTAATTCCCTTCTAAATGCTACAGCCATATCACCAAAGAAGGTGGTCTCCTACTGTTTATATCTGGCAATGAAATCATGTTTCCTAGACATAAAATAGTCAATGCTAAACATTGTCTCTTCCATGTTCTCCATAAATAAGCAAGCAAGATGAACAGGCTCAGAGACAAGTCTGTTGTCAAGCACTGTAAGTCCATTCATTATTCCTGCATTCCTCAGTAGTCATTTACACATGAATCCCTTTCACAAAACTAAAAAGTACACACAGAGACAGCCTAACAATGTTTTCTTTAATTACTTTTCATTGCTTTGGGCATATTTTGGTCATCGTAGCTCTTAAATTCACATATAATGCTGCCAACAGTTTTCATAAATCCTACAAATGCACAGTGTGAAAAATATATGATATAAATTCTAGATTTGTGCCTTAAATGCAGGCAAGAGTATTGTTGTTTTCTGGTTTATTTTTCTAAATACATCTTTGAGGAACTTTGTTATCAAGGGTACACTGTCCCTCTAAAACAATTCATTTCTCCTCTAATATTTTTTCTCACCAGCAATTGCAGTTATTGGCACAGCTTTAAACTTTACAGAAACATCTGCAAACACTCCTCCTGTTCTAGTCACATTGATAATGGGTCCAACGTGATTTTCTGCCACTCGAACAATTGGCGCTGATAGCTGAAGTGTTCCAAATGCATCATCATTGGCAATGATAATTAGATGAGCAATAGTTTCTACCTTCAGCCCAAGGCGTGGAGAATTTGGAACTGAAAAAATAGAAGAAAATAATTAAAAGCTAATATATTAAAGTCCTAAGAACTAGCCAAAAGTCATCAAGAAGCTTCAGCAAGATTCCATCAGTCAAATGAGATCATCATTTTGTGTTTTCTCTCTACTATTTATATTTTAAAATATTTATTGAACATAACTTTCTTCAGACATAGACTATCAAATACAACTACAAATGCAAGAATGACAAGAACACAAATTAGATAACTGGTACCTCCTAAAATTAAATACTCATGCTCATCAAAAGACCTTACCAAAATAGTAAAAAGAGAACCTACACGCTAGGAAAAAATCTCTGGGAATGACATAATTGATAAAGGTCTAATATCTAAAATATATAGAAAACTTCAACAACTCAACGACAAAAAGATAATCCAACCAAAAAATGAACAAAGAACAGGAACAGACACTTCACCAAAGAGGACTTTCAGGCAGCCAAGAAACACATGAAAAGATGCTCGTGATCATTAGCCATTCCAAAACCAAAACAAAACCCACAGCCTTTTAGTCGAATTCCAATTCATAGTGACCCCACAGCAACCATTAGAGAGATGTAAATCAAAACTACAATGAGATACCACCTCATTGCTACAAAAATGGCACTGATCAAAAAAACAGAAAACAACAAATGCTGACAAGGTTGTCGGGAATTGGAACTCATACAATGCTGATGGGATTGTAAAATGGTACAAACACTATCGAAAATGGTATGGCGTGTCCTCAAAAAGCTAAAAATAGAAATACTTTATGATCTAGCAATCCCACTTCTAGGTATATACCCTAGAGTTATAATAGCAATGACATGAATAGACATATGTAGCATTATTCACAATAGCAAAAAGATGGAAACAACCTAAGTGCCCATCAGTGGATGAATGGATAAATAATTTGTGGTGCATATGCACAATGGAATACTACACAGCTATAAAGAATAGTGATGAGTTCTCAAAACATAACATGAATGAATCTGGAGGACCTATGCTAAGTGAAATAAGTCAATCACAAAAGGACAAATACCGTATGGACTCACTTTTATAAAAAGACTAGGTATACATACAGAAAGCAACATTCTTTGGTGGCTACCAGAGAAGGGAGAGGAAGGGGGGAATCACTTTCTAGATAGTAGCTGTTTGTTATTGTTGATGACAGAAAAGGCAATACTGAATATGGGTGAAGTCTACACAATCTGACTAAGGTAAAAGATAACACTAAAAAGTACACAAGAATAAGAGATGATTTTACTAAATGCTATAACATATACAATTCTGCAACAACAGTAATGACCAAAAATATGTGTGTGGTTACACAGGTAGATATGTGTGCATATGTATGCATAAGAAGGCACATATGAGTACCATATTTTTACACAAATAATGCATGCCTTCACGTTTGTTTGCCAACTGCTCCTTCCCCCCATGAGGTATCTTCAGAAGTGCCACTATGCTAATTTCCTCACATGTTGCTATAAAAAAATTAGCATAGTGTTATATGCAATAGTTATATATGCAATAAAGCCCATGGGGGCACATTTAAGGCTACTTCCTAGACATAACCAAACACCTCGCAGGATTGGTTTACTGGGTTTGAAAGCTTAGGACCATAGTCTCATGGGACAACTCAGTCAACTGGCATAACATAGTTCATAAAGATAACATTCTACATCCTAGTTTGATGAGTAATGTCTGAGGTCTTACAAGCCTGTGAGTGGTCATCTAAGAAACAACTACTGGTCTGTACCTGTTTAGAGCAAAAGAGAAAGAAAGAAACCAAAGACTCAAAAGAAGAAGCTAGTCTATAGGACTAATAGCCCACACAAACTACAGCCTCATTTATCCTGAGACCAGAAGAATTAGAAGATGCCAGGCTAACACTACCTACCATTCTAACGAGGGATACAACAGATGGTCCCAGACAGAATGGGAGAAAAATGTAGAATTCAACTCAAATTCCTAAAAAAAAAGTCAGACTTGCTGGACTGGTAAGAGACTAGAGGAACCCCCAAGACTATTGCCCTAAGATACCCTTGAAACTTGGAACTGAAGCCACTACCAGAAGTCACCTGTCAGCCAAATAATAGAGTGGCTCATAAAATAAACAATATCACTCATGAGTACTGTGCTTCCTCACAAAATCATCTATATGAGACCAAAGGGTCAACACTTACCCTAAAGCAAAGATGAGAAGGCAAGGAGGGGCAGGGAAGCTAGATTAATGGAAACAGAATAACCAGAATGGAAACAATGAGAATGTTGACACATTGTGAAAAATGTAACCAATAGCACTGAACAATATGTATAGAAATTGTTAAATGTGAACCTAATGTGCTGTGTAAACTTTCACCAAAATACAATAAAAAACATTTATCGATTGACTACTATGTACTAGCACTAATCTAAACATTGGGGATAGAAAATTAAATTAAACAGAAAGTTCCTGCTTTCTTGTAGCTTACATCTAGGGATAGTTTTATTAAAGAATCCTTAGCAAAGGCACAGTTACTCAACAGGAATATTTTAATAAGCATTGGAAATTTGTCAAAAGGGAAAAATGTTTAGAGTATAGTTAATCTTCACTTTGCATAATATTACAACATAATGATGAAATCTACAGAATTACACTTTTCTAATTAGCTTACCACCATGCCATAGATAGATAGATAGATTAAAGATAGATAGATAGACGGACGGACAGACAGATGATAGATAGGCTATTTCTGTTTCAAAAATTGAATAGGGAAGTATTTTAGTTCCTTGCTCTCAAAGATCAGCTGCAAATAATCATAATCTAATTAAATCACTGCCTCTCTTACTGCTTCACTGCCTTCCTCGACAAATCTGTTCCTCTCAGCCCAATATTTAACAGTCACTCAACTACCTCATTCAGAAATCAGAGACAGCCTCAATACTGTATCAATGATAATTTTAAAGCTCCCTCTTACTTTCCGCTGATTTTAGAGTTGGCGAAGCTTGTTTTGAAGCCATTTAGGGCCCTCCAAAACTCTCCCTGATATATTTTCTAGGTTCAATTCCAACTAGCACCCTTGAAAAATCAATATAAAAGGTGATTCTTTAACACAAATGAAGCATAAACAAACCCTTATTGGGGTAAACAATTTTGAGTTCATATTTAGAATACCCTCTAACAACTTATTTGGAAGCACACAATTACTAAAATTCAACATTTTCAGGCCATTTAACCTAAAATCCAGGAATAACACATTTAATATCAATGACATAGTCCCAGACTATTCTAAATGATATCATAGTTAAAATCATAAATGATAAATCAATATAATTAAGTTCGACTAAATTAGAAAAGCATGTGGTAACATAGAGAGTTGGAGGGGCACATGACATTTTCTGAGTGTGGACTATCTGCCAGGCATTGTTCTATGTGCTTTGTGTATTAAGTCATTTAATTCCCACATCATCTCTGTATGTAGGTAACATTGTCTGTATTTTACAGACGAGGACTTGTAGGCACAAGAAGTTGACAAAGTTACCTAAGGTCTTACAGTAGTACGTGGTGGACATGATCAAGAGGCATCCTGTAAAGGACTGCCTACTCTCTTGCTCCTTACCTATAATTCCACATCAAACCAGGTATAACACCGCAGCTATTCTGACTGTTCATCCTGCCCTTTGCTCTCACCCATGTGCTGACTGCCAATCTTCTCACATTGCTCTCCTTACTCATGAGCAAGAGTGAAGAATGTATCAGGTCCTACACTGATTTTGTCAATTAGAATTTGAGTGAATATCACACAGATTTGCACTTAATTCTCCTTTAATTATTTCACATCATACTCACTGCTGTCGAGTCAATTCTGCCTCATAGTGACCCCATAGGAAAGAGTAGAACTGCCCTACAGGGTTTCCAAGGAGCAGCTGGTGGATTCAAACTGCTGACCTTTTGGTTGACAGTCAAGCTCTTAACCACTGCACCACCAGGGCTCCATTTCACATCATAGCTTATGCTTATTCTAAATTGCCTCAAGTATGCTGCATGGTTCCAGGAACATAATAAGCATAACATACGTGTCAGTTATTTCTCCCATCCCATAGCACATCACTACTCTACATATAGCACTTTATTATAATAACAATTGCTCACATTTATTGAATGCTTACCATGTGAGACACTGTATTAATTTTTAGATCATTATCTTATTTTCGTCCCATAATATTTCTATATTATAGGTAAGGAAACTGAGACTTAAAAAGATTATGTCCAATAGTGTATTACTATACTTTGGAACACAAGTTATCTAATACCAACACCCACAGCCCCTTGCAATTGTAACATGTGGTAATCCCTCCTGGTTTTATTTCTGTCTTACTCAATAAACTGTGAGTTCCCTGAGAACCAGGCTGTGTTTTATAATTCTTATTTAATGAGACTAATTATTAGATCTTATTTTAATTTCTTTGGTTAAGGAATCTTCCAGAAATGGATCAAAGAGAGAAAGTTTCAGGGTCCTGCTACCAGGATTGTCCTTGGAATTCCCAGACAGATTCTAAAGTGTTTTGGAAGCTACACTATATAGCACAATCATACTGTGGTTCTTGCTGCTGTTGTTAGTTGCCATTGGCTCCGACTCATGACAACCTTATGTATAACAGAACGACATGTTTCCTGGTCCTGCACCATCTTTATGATCATTGGTATATTCGAGCCCGTATAGTTTGAATCCAATAGTATGAGAGGTCAGTTATACATGGATTAAACAGAAGCTTCTAAAATTTAGAACTTAACTTTCAAAACATGATTTCTAAGAGGTGTCCTGCTTATAGTTGCATTACGGATAAACTTTTGGAAGATGATACTTTTAAAGTTAGCAATTGCTGTATTATTTTTATAGAATTTACTATGTTCAATTCTAAATTTATTGTCTTAGGATTCCTATCTCTAATAATAATATTCACACACTAATGTGTACTTACTTGGGCGATCCTGTACTTTCTCTATTAAAGTGGAGTTGAGTAGTTCAATAAACACAGATTCTGATCTTTCTGGTTCATTATCATCCAAAATTGAAATAGTTATTGTTGCCTCACTCTGGTTAGCTCTGAAAATAACAAATCCGGAAGCTCGTATATAGTCTCTTCCTTGAGTTGCTCTGGCTAAATTAGGTGGAAAATAAAGTGGTTTTTCCATATCATCCATTGTTGCATACATAACTATGACTTTTCCCATGAGGCCTTTCAACCTTATTATTGACAATGTGATGTTCTGGGTTGCTTCCTCAACTTCAATAGGTCTATTTTTCTCAGAGAAGATGAATACTCCATAAGGATCATCACTAGCCCAAACTGTTAACGTAGCATTGGTGTGATTTCCTAAAGAGCCACTGGAGACACTGAGGATTGACACAGAGAATGCCTTATCCAGTTCTGGATCTTCATCCGGCAATATTTCCACTGTGATGTTGGCACTCCTCTGCCCAATCTCAAATGTGATGTTGCCAGAGATGAAGGCAAGATCGCCATCAGGATCAGAGTCTATGTTCCAATGCAAAGTCACCTGAGACAGTGCTCCATGACTTCTCATAACCTATGAAATATTTAATATTAAAAGGTAGTAAAAGATGATTGACTTAGAGGTTAAATATATATGGTAGTAACATATTAAATTTTTATTGTAATTTATTTTATATAAGCTTTTCTTGAGACTAAAAGTATTTAATAAGTGATCACTGAAAATTACAAACTGACTAAATATTTTTAACTTCTAACTAAATTACAGCTGTATCTTTTCTGCAATTCTAATATATATATTAGCAATAAATTAAATATAATTAACAATGTACTATATTTAAGCATATTCATGGAAATTTTTACATTCATTGCAAATAAGGAATATGTTTCATTGTAAGAAATAGATGAGTGATATTTTCCTAAAAAGTTAGCTGTAAAATATTTTTTAAAAAATCTTATTTCCTTTTACCTCCAATACAATACCAAAAACAAAATCACATAAAAACATATTTGGCCCAAGGTATAATAAGTACATTTAAGAAGGAAAAAATGCCTTTGTCAATAATATGTTAAGAATGAAAAGCTTAAAAATTACCCCAAATAAGTTCCAATTAAAAGTAATTTTTGCATGTACTTAAAATATGAATGTTAACTCAAAATAAAATTAGACACTTTACAATACTTGACCCTTTCTCTTAATTCTCCTGTTTTTTTTTCCCTAGAGTGATTAGTCATTCTTTCTACAATTGTTCTATTTATTCTAGAATAGTTTATTGAAAAATCTACCAAAAGAGTACTAAAAGGATATATTTTGAGTGATCTTTCTGCATTTGTTGTAGGAAATCAAAAAGCTGGGTGAGTTTCTAGCACCTCTGATTCATTTAACAATACAATCCTGCTTAATTCCCACTTGGAACAAAGCAGAGTAAATACGCACACACAGAGAGAGTTATTATTACTGCTGTTGACAAATGTTCTGGATTTTCATTCCTTCCAAGAGATAAAAAGAAGAGGATTGCACTTCTCCACCCACTGGCATGATCATGAGACTTGCTCTGGCTAATGTAAGAAAGTGTAAACGATGTAGGTGGAAATGATGCGAATTACTTCCAAGAAGAAGCTATACGGGCCACTACGCAATTCTCCACATCCACACAAGCACCTTTGCAATCCTTGATCCCCAAGTGATTACAATGATCAGAGCCCCTTGTCAACTTAAGTTGCACATCCACCATGATCAAAAACAAACTTTTGTTGTATTTAGCCATTGAGATTTTGAACATATTTATTACCACAGCCTATACAAATTAATACAAACATCTATGTAAAACAGATTTGTGGTACAGCTCCATTATATTCCTTAAAGTGTCAGGAACCCTCAGAATAATAAGATAAATCTATATGCAAAGCTAAAAACAAAAACAAACGCCAAATCATATTTAATTATCAATTTGTATTGTCTATTCCATTAGGCTTACTCTCTTTCACCCACACAGGGGAAAAAAAAAAAAAAACAGAACACATTTTCATAATACAATAAAACAGTTTTAAAAGAACAGAAAACATCCTGAAATGAAGGAGGAAACTGTGCTCACATTTAATATAACAGTGCTGTACCCATCTTCTGGTTCGGTTCCATTGACAAACAGTGACTCGGGGCTGAATTCAAATACACCATGCGCATGGTCAGAGGCTGCAATTGTCACCAGAATTTGGGAAGCCACTCCTAGACTGGCTGCATGAACAAGTTCCAACAAATAGCAAGAAAATGTTAATCAGTAATTTATAAACCAAAGGAAAAGCCAGGGAACAACTTTTTCAAAAGAATCATTCCATTCATTGACTAAGTTCTAATTTGTTTTAGAAAGGCAGACACAAATGGTTGCCACACGTATTCATGCTTTTATGACCTCTATCTACTTTGGCACCAATCTGGTATACAAATGCTACGAAGCTCTAGGAGATGAATAAGGAAAACTTGTTTTTCTTTTTCTTCTCTATGAAAGAAAACATTCTTCCACACAGACTGTATGAGGAAGGTCTCCCACGACCTTTGCTGACCTCAGAAGACCATGAGCCAAAAATGACTCTTATCTTTACGAAACAGTAGCTTCTCTATAATTCTAGGCCTATTTTATCATTACATTATGACATTATAGATCTACTTCTCCTGATCCTAAACAATACAATCCTGTAACTAAAAAGATGCCAGGATCTAAAGAAATATCTAATATTTTCCTGGGAAGTATGTTCAAGTTTAAGTTGTATTTATGTATGAAGATAAGAAAACAGACAATCCTAAAAGTAACAGAGTAATTAAATACAGAAGCGACGTGACGAATTGATGCAAATTAGGAATGAGAGGAGGGACAAAATATGAGTTCTGACACTAAAATATAAAACTTGATGCTGTGAAAAAATAAATATTTTAAGTTCATTAGAGTTCTACCTCAAGAAAAAAGTATTCTAAGTATTCTCTCCTAATATGGAAAAATATTTTGGGGTAAAAAGCTGAATCATGCTTGTATATGAATCCACTTCAAAATTTCTCATCTTTCCAATATTCCCACCCATTAACTGGCAACTTATTCACTCCATTTATTTTCTCCTTAATTTTTTTCCCATTTGTTTTGATTAAATACTACATGTAAGAACTCGTGGTCCTTTTTGTACCGAAAATAAGCTTGATGTATTTACAATTAAAATATACAAATATTATTTTTCTCTTTTTAGGGTGCTCAAAGCTATGTAAAATATTTTTCAATATTTATTTTTATAAATAGTATTCAAACAAAATGGTATTTAAATCAAATTGTACCTATTCTGGAAAATTAAATCAATCTTATTTCAAAGTGCAACTGTGAATAATTTTTCATTTCTATTAAAATTAGAATCAGTAAACTACACCAGGCTCATGGAAGGAGGAGGGTCTGGGCTTCAGAGGCAGGTAGGAATTTGACTATAACTTGATCCCTTTCTGGGTGACTATAACAAGGAGCCAACAGTACTTTATAAAGTTACCATGATGGTTAAATGAGATAAATATGTAAAGGACCTACATATGGTATGTGTCAATAAATGGTTATTATTATTGTCTCTTGGGTAAGAAATTAAAATGAAAACATAATAGTAGAGGGCCTTAGGACAGCTGCTTACCACGTTTGTGAATAGCTGGAAGGAAGAATTCCATGTCCCCATCACCACTACCACTGCCATCAACCCTAAAGAGTTCAGCCACTTCATAAGGAGACACACAAAGACACAACCCACACAACACAATGACACAGTGAGAAAATTAAGAGTTCTTAAAACATAACAAGGAGGAAAATGCAGTAATATTCACCCAATGACATGCATCCTTCCATAGAAAATTCCAAAAAACCAAACCAAACCCATTGCCGTCAAGTCCATTCTGACTTGATTATTTTAAATGGTAGAAGTATAACATTAGTCAAGTAACCAATTTACCAAAGCTTCATTTATAGCTTAAGGAAATATTCCATGCAAGTTTTAATTGGGGTTTCTCATTTCTGCCAATTTGACTAATTTTATTTTTAAATTTTCACTTACAATGTAAATGATTTTTAATATTTTAACTATTTTTAATATTTGTGTGTGTGCATATATACATACACACACACACACACACACATATATATATATATATATATATATATATATATTTACTTAGGCCTGTATGCCTATAACAGTCACCTTACCACTCACAACAACTAACTTAAAATTAGGGAAACATATCTAATATTTTCTTCCCTACACACATTTAAATCTCCACCATATTTATCAATCTCCAACTTGATCACACTCTTTCACCACTGGCATTGTGGGAAGAGCCCTAGATAAGCAGTCTAAAATACTCACTTCAGCCCTGGCTATGACATGTATACCAGCTATAACACCTTCAGTAAGTCACAACACCTCTTGGTACCTCAGTTTTCTGATCTATAAAAGATGTTGTCTTTTAAAGAACTGTTGTAAAGATCAAATAAAATAATGCAAATTAAATAACACTGTACAAATGTAAAATAACTTGGCAATAGATAAGGAATATAATAAAGAGAAAGAGGTTATACCTTTGCCTCCAATACATTTTATACCTCAACTGTTATTTTATCAAATGTTTGCAAATAGAGAAGACTAAGGGCAGTCATGACAGCAGTGGAAAAGAAAGGGGCTAAGAGAAGCAAGGTCATATCCCTACATAAATGCTTCTACCAGCATCCTTGACTGACATTATGCTAGTTTAATATCTGCCCTGCTCTTCGTTTTTCCTCTCAATTGGACTGGGATATACCAGACATGAGAATTTATAGCTACTAAGAGCCTGAAAACCTCTTACAGACTTAAAAAGCAAAATGGAATTTCAGGGACTATCCAGTCACATGGTTTTGCTGCCATATTATCCAGAAGTCATGAGAAAGAGCCATGAAGTTCAACCCCAGTGTACTTTGGCTAACATAAAGCACAACAGAGTGGGAGAAAGTGTGTCCGCTTTGCCGTCAAAAGAATTTAGCTCTACACACTATTTCATTTATTAGGTAGTCCCTATCTATGACTCCAGAGAATTCCAGCAGTAGAGGCCAGTGTCCAGATTGCTTCACCTCCAACCCTACTAACAGGGGGAAAAATCAGATCCTCTGCCACTAGTGCTTACTAAGAAATTATACGATTACTTTTCCAATTAGTACTCACGCAGAATTACTATAGAACAGTGTATATTCTAGAGATTTGGAGAAAAGATTTTACATGAAATCACAAATATCACTATGATCACAAATATAATTTCTGAAGATTATTTGATGCTCCTTTATTAATTAATTCCAGGTAATAATCACTAACATCTGTTTGTAGTGTTTGGCTATAAATGATACAAAGAACTTTTCAAACATTTTATTGTGACCTTTATATTAATGAAATTCCTGTCATGAAAATAATGATTTGGAAATGTGAGGACTTGTCTCTGGAAGACAAGCAAAGCTGGTATTTTTACGTTACACCTGCCAAATAGGTCATCCAGCATACTGTCACTGTTTCATGCATTTAGCCAAGCTGTGGTAGTTCACTTCCCTGCTCCCAAATATTGGCTAGGTCTCCTCTGTTTTACCTGGGCATTGAGAACATGGCAGAGAAAATTTGGGAAATGCTTCATACTTACCCCAAATTCCCATTTATCCTAAAAGAAAATTTTAATATTTGTGTCCTACGCAATCTCTCCCTTTGGATGACTTATTTAGTATTATGTGGTTTCTTTCTTCTGTTCTGTATTCATCAGAATGATATTCTACAATACTGATACCAGGTCTTGTAATAGAAGGGACTGTTCTGGTGACTATCATACCAACCCTCAATTTCTTATAAAAGTAGTATAACACTCCCTGTAGCATCACATAATTAAACATATGAATATTTCTGCAAAGAAACAAATATAAATAATCACTCTAAAAGGGGTAAATAAAGATTATAAATACTCTCACATCAATCCAAACGAGTTTTTGCCACAAAATGAGCCTTGGATCCAAAATCTTTTAGTATTCATTTGTCTGCATATCAGATTTCCGGATAATGCATTGTGAATCTATTTTGAACCTGTTTTTCTGATAGTCACGTTATAACAGATTATCTACAGGACGAGTTTTTAACCTATGCTATAACTGGTGATGGAACCCTGGTAGCACAGCGGTTAAGAGCTCGGCTGCTAACCAAAAGGTTGCAGTTCGAATCCACCAGTGCCTCCTTGGAAATTCTATGGGGCAGTTCTACTTTGTACTATAAGGTCACTAACAGTCAGAATCAACTCAACGGCAACAGGCTGGGACTATACCTGGGGACAGTTCTAAAGCAAAAATTAGAAAAAAGGAAGACAGGAGAGAGGTGATTTTAGGGGTACCTACTATGAATGACACTACAATTTGGTGACTCAGGACAATTCTACTATTTTGTTCTAAAATCACATCTACTTTAAGAAAAGAGTAATGAGTAATAAAAGGAACAAAACAGCACAAAAAGTGAAAGCCAGATGATAAATATATAGAGATATTAATTCAGAATTAACCAAACCTCACAGTAAGAGTATGTGTAAATTAAATCATGAGTTGAATATTAATTTATAAAATCAATACTAAAAAATTATGTAGAGAGATAGACATTTTCTTTTCACCAATAAAGGGACTATAAATCAGAAAGTTTCCACCACAAATCTTAAAGCAGTTATTAACCTTCAGTTTGCTCTCTCCAAAAACTAGTCATTGATTCATTAAAAAAAAAAAAAAGGATAAGGTTAATTCACAAGAACATATTTCCTTCATAGAATCTAGTGTCATCATGGCCAGTGGGAAGGCAAATATTGGAAAATGTTGAATCACCAGTCTTACCTCTTTCCTCTGAGTTTAACAACTCAACTTTAAAAGATTTTTCCAGCTCAGGGATAGAATTATCAGTGATGTTGACAGAAATGTATTTATATCTTTCTCCCGGTTGAAATTCTAAGGTACCAGCAACACTCTGAAATATACATAAAAGATTTTTCCATTAAATTATGATTATTCTGTATATGAATTTACAAGGCAAGAATATTTGTTATGTCCCAAATTGTTCCATACCGAAACAGAGGCACACAAGTAAAAAATAAAATTGGAAATGTGTCATGGATATGAATGGTGTTCAACATAAATGCTAAATAAATACTCTCCAACTAAATAAATTGGAAGGATTTCACTTTTTCTTATTTACCTACTTATCCAAAAAGTAGTCAAGGCAAATGAGAAGTCTTAAGAGATGACATCTACAAATTCCTAAAGAATTAATTCAATGAGATGCAAGGAATTATCCCAATCAAACATATTTAGAACTGTTAACATATAGCATTCAGAAATTTAAATATTCAGGGCATAATAGTAATGGTATTTTCATTCTGAGAATCTCTCTACACAATAATAAAAATCAGTCTATTTAGCACTAATCTTTCCTTGATTATGCTTGGAATGGCAATTCATAAAATAAATCACCTTTCGGAACAATTGACATATAACAAGAAACGCGAAGAGTTATTCAAAATCAAAGTTTTAAGGTCTTCTTTTCTCCTGTAATCTCTTAGATAAGAATATTCCCCCGTAGTTAATAAGTTTTAAGGTTGCTGAAGTGGCACAAATCAAAATGAGAAGACACAGCTGCAAACATCCATTAGTAATCAGAATGTGGAATGTACGAAGCATGAATCTAGGAAACTGGAAGTGGTTAAAAATGAAATGGAATGCATAAAGATCGATATCCTAGGCATTACTGAGGTGAAATGCACTGGTATTGGCCATATGGAATCAGACAATCAATCTACTATGCAGGGAATGACATATTGAAAAGGAATGACACTGCATTCATCGTCAAAAAGAACATTCCAAATTCTATCCTGAAGTACAATACTGTCAGTGATAGGATAATTTCCACACCCCTACAAGGAAAACCAGTTAATTTGACTATTATTCAAATTTACGCACCAACCACTAATGCCAAAGAAGAAGAAACTGAAAATTTGTACCAACTTCTGCAGTCTGTAATTGATCAAACATGATAATTATGGTATATTCACATAATGGAATACTACGCAACGATAAAGAACAATGATGAATCTGTGAAACATCTTATAACATGGAGGAATCTGGAGGGCATTTTGCTGAGTGAATTTAGTCAGTCACAGGAGGACAAATATTGTATAAGACCACTATTATAAGAACTTAGGAAAAGGTTTAAACATAGAATAAAACATTCTTTGATAGTTATGAGGGTGGGGAGGGAAGGAGAGGGTTATTCACTAGCTATATAGTAGACAAGAATTATCTTAGGTGAAGGGAAGGACAGCACACACTACAGGGGAATTCAGCACAACTGGACTAAACCAAAGCTAAGAAGTTCTCTGAATACAACCAATCGCTTAGAGGGACAGAGCAGCAGGGGCGGGTGTCTGGGGACCATGCTTTCACGGGACATCTAGGTCAACTGGCATAACAAAGTTCATTAAGAAAATGTTCTGCATCCTACTTTGGTGAGTGGCATCTGGGGTCTTAAAAGCTAGCGAGTGGCCATCTAAGATGCATCATTTTGTCCCAACCCACCTGGAGTAAAGGAGAATGAAGAACACCAAAGACACAAGGAAAATATTAGCCCAAGAGACAAAAGGGTCACATGAACCAGAGACTCCATCAGCCTGAGACCAGAACTAGATGGTGCCCGGCTACCACCAATGACCACCCTGACAGGGAACACAACAGAGAGTCCCTGATGTAGCAGGAGAAAAGTAGGGTGCAGAACTCAAATTCTAGTAAAAAGACCAGACTTAATGGTCTGACTGAGACTGGAGGAACCCCAGAAAACATGGCCCCTGGACTCTGTCAACCCAGAACTAAAACCATTCCCAAGGCCAACTCTTCAGACAAAGATCAGACTGGACTACGGGACATAAAATGATACCCGTGAAGAGTGTGCTTCTTAGCTCAAGTAGATACATGAGACTAAATGGGCAGCTTCTGTTAGCAGAGGTGAGATGAGAAGGCAGAGAGGGTCAGGAGGTGGTTGAATGGACACGGAAAATCAGGCGTGGAAAGGAGGAATGTGCTGTCACAGTACAGGGAGAGCAATTAGGGTCACATAACAATACATGTATAACTTTTTGTATGAGAGACTAACTTGAATCGTAAACTTTCACTTAAAGTATAACAATAAAAAAAGATGTACTGATAATCACTGCTGATTGGAACGTGAATGTTGGAAACAAAGAAGAAGGATCAGCAGTTGGAAAATATGGCCTCAGTGATAAAACAATGCTGGAGATTGCATGATAGAATTTTACAAGACCAACAACTTATTCATTGCAAATACCTTTTTTTCAACAACGTAAACAGACACTATACATGTGGACCTTGTCAGATGGAATACACAGGAATCAAATTGACTACATCTGTGGAAAGAGACGATGGAGAAGCACAATATCATCAGTCAGAACAAGACCAAGGGTCATCTCAGGAACAATCAACTGTTCATATGCAAGTTCAAGTTAAAGGACAAGAAAATTGAAACAAGTCCAAAAGAGCCAAAATATGACCTTGAGTATACCCCACCTGCATTTAAGACCATCTTAAGAATAGATTTGATACATTGAACACTAATGACTGAAGACCAGCTGAGCTGTAGGAGGACATCATACATGAAGAAAGCAAACGGTCATTAAAAAGACAGGAAATAAAGAAAAGACCAAAATGGATGTCAGAAGAGACTCTGAAACTTGCTCTTGATGTTAGAGCAGCTAAAGCAAATGGGGGAAATGATGACGTAAGAGAGCTGAACAGAATATTTCAAAGGGCAGCTCGAGAAGACAAAGTATTATAATGAAATGTGCAAAGACCTAGAGCTAGAAAACCAAAAGGGAAGAACACACTTGGCATTTCTCAAGCTGAAAAAACTGAAGAGAAAATTCAAGCCTTGAGTTATAGTATTGAAGGATTCTAAGAGCAAAATATTGAATGACACAGGAAGCATCAAAAGAAGATGGCAGGAAAACACAGAGTTACTGTACCAAAAAGAACTGGTCAATGTTTAACCATTTCCAGAGGTAGCATATGGTGAAGAACTGATGGTATTGAAGAAAAAAGTCCAAGCTGCACTGAAGGCAATGGCGAAAAACAAGGCTCCAGGAACTAATGGAATACCGATTGAGATGTTTCAACAAAGGGATGCAGCACTGGAAGCGCTCACTCAACTACGCCAAGAAATGTGGAAGACAGCAACCTGGTCAATCGACTGGAAGGGATCCATATATGTGCCCATTCCAAAGAAAGGTGATCCAACAGAATGTGGAAATTATCAAACAATATGATTAATATCACACAGAAGTAAAATTTCGCTGAAGATGGTTCAAAAGCAGTTGCAGCAGTACATCACAGGGAACCACCAGAAATTCAAGCTAGATTCAGAAGAGGACATGGAACAAGGGATACCACTGCTTATGTCAGATGGATCTGGGCTGAAAGCAGAGAATACCAGAAAGATATTTACCTGTGTTTTATCGACCGTGTAACGCATTCAACTGTGTGGATCATAACAAATTATGGGCAACCTTGTGAAGAATGAGAATTCCAGAACACTTTATTGTGTTCATGTGGAACAAGTACATAGACCAAGAGGCGGTCATTGGAACAGAACAAGGGGATACTGCAGGGTTTAAAATCAGGAAAGGTGTGCATCAGGATTGTATCCTTTCACCATACTTATTCAATGTATATGCTGAGCAAATACTCCGAGAAGCTGGACTATATGAAGAAGAATGTAGCATCAGGTTTAGTGGATGACTCATTAACAACCTGCAATATGCAGATGACACAACCTTGCTTGCTGAAATTTTGAAAACACACATTTTTAAAACAAATCCAGTATACTATACCCAGTTTCCCCAGTTCTATGATGGCACAGTGGTTAAGTGGTTTATTGCTTGGCTGCTAACCAAAAAGCTAGTAGTTCTAATCCACCAGCCGCTCCTTGGAAACCCTATGGGGCAGTTCTACTCTGTCCTACAGGGTCGCCATGAGTCAGAATCGACTTGCCAGCAACGGCTTGTTTTTTAAGCTAAGTTGAGGAACCCAAGTACCAAATTACTTATTCATTCATTTATTCACTTTTTCAGTCTTTGCCAAGCACATAGCATGTGCCTGGCGCCATTTTAGAAGCTTGGGATGTAAGCTATAATGTAAGCACCAGATGGTGGGGATCACCTGCGACTTGTGATATAAGAATAAGGCTAGGAACAGTGACATTCAATTGCTTCCTGTTCTGTTCATGATCCCGCCTGGGATCTCCATACCCTTCCCCAAAACATGCATACACACATACTCACATACAAAGCCTAAGAAATCTTACTTCTGTTCTAACCCAGACTAGAGACAGCTTAAGTATCATCGAGAATTAGTGAAGGCCAAAGTCATCAGGTTATCAGGGAGAAGCACAGGCAATGGTTAAAAGTGGTGACAATTGACAACCAGAAAATCTAAGCACTTCTCAAAACCCTCAGCCATGTCTCCAAAGGCACTAGCTTTCTGATAGTCATGAGAGATGGGGATCGCAATTTTCTTTAAGTTATTAAAGAAAATAATCATTTAAATGGAGGTTGGAGTTATTCAGACTATCTAGGAATTGATGATCATTAAGGTGAGGACTAAAACATTTCTTTAAGAGAATGTAGGAAAAACAAGACTAAGCCAACACTAAGATGAGATGTCTAGTGGAATAGGCTACATACTAGTTTAGTTAAGGGCACAATAAATGTCAACAGTAAGAGAAATATAGACTGCTTAAGAAAATGAGCTTGAGAAAGAAGAAATCCAGGAAAAAGTAGATAGACTATAGCTAAACTTAACTGGGTTCAGTTAGCCAAGGTTTCTGTGGGTGGCGAGTATAAGTATGTACAAATTAGTGAACACTGTACCATTTGTGGGTCTTGTTAGGAAGAAGAGGGGAAACAGAATGAATAGCAGAGTAAGAGATAAAGATTCTTTGGGAAAACACAAATGCTGAAGGATATAAAATCCTTCTTGAGAAGGATTGCCCAGAAGAAAGTATGACAGTATGAGTATTGGTAACAATAATAATAGTAATAGTAGTGGTTACTGAGTATCACTACATATGTGTCAAGTACAGTACAAGGCACTTAAAATGTTGAGATCAATCCTCCAAATGATCTGCCCAGCAGGCATTATCTCTCTTTTACAAATAAGAAGACTGAGGTTAAGAAAGATTAAATGAGTTTCCCAACCCCAAACATGTAAAGTAACAGTTAAAACCCAAATATATGTAGTTCCAAGACCCAGTCTTTTTTGTCAATGCCACTTTGCTACTTACTTGAATAAAAAATAATTAAAATTAAAAAGAAATGAAAATACCTGTTTTAAAATTTAGTTTCTTTTTATAGACGTAGGTAGGAGGATTGAAAATGTGTAAGATATATAATTTTCAATATATTTGAACAAAACCTATAACATTAAAATAAATAATACATGTAATGGAGCCCTGGTGGCACAGTGATTAAGAGCTACAGCTGCCAAACAAAAGGTCAGCAGTTCGAATCTACCAGCCGCTCCTTGGAAACCGTACGGGGCAGTTCTACTCTGTCCTATAGGGTCACTAGGAGTCGGATTCAACTCAACAGCAATGGGTTTGTTTTGTTTTGTTTTTAATACAAGTAAAGCCTATGACAAGTATAAGAGAAATCACTAAGGTAGCTATTTCAGTGTTGGGCTTTAATGCATGAAAACACCTTAATTTTACATAAAGTAAAAATGCTGGAAAGCCATCAGTGCTTATTTTCTTTGTGGATTATGTTCCAGATACTGTACAAGTCCCTGCCAATCCTCCAAGGAAGTATTTATTTCTGTTTTAGAAGGTGCAAATACAGCTTCAAAGGGCTAAGTGAGTTACCTGGTAGTCCTCAGGACTGAAAGCTGTCAATGAAACGGTTCTAAATTCCACCATAACCCTCCCCAGGAGTCCTTGTGCACGGACAACCAATAACCGGATCTCTCCATCTTCCTCCTGCACAGTGATGTGCGGAACGCTGCTTGCAGGCAAGGTCATTGCGTCCTCAGGCTTGGGAGGCAGCCCGGTGGAGAACTGCAGCAAGCCTGGTGGATACAAAGAGAGGCGGGTCATTTTCTCCCCAGTTACCTGTGGAAGAATTTCTTATTCATTTGAAACCATCTTGCACAATTATTTTTATCACCAGGCTAAAATTCTGAGGGCATTCACTTAGAAACGACACTGGCAAAGATTTGATTAACATACTTTTGACATGGAATATGTTTATAGTTCTAACAATGTCAAAAATTAAAATAACAGTTTTCCTTATTTTACCCCAAAAAAGCTTTTCTTTTTTGCACATGCATCAGTAAAATGAACATTTTCAAACACTTGCACATATTTGACTTTCTAGAATTCATTCTCAAATTTATAGTAGACTCTAATTAATTGCCCTCTGAGACATTTATACTTTTTAAATAATTTAACTATGAAAACTAGAGCTGAAAAGCCTCCCAAGTTTCCTACCTAGCCCTTTTAACAGATGTTCTTCTTGCTTTATTCCCATATTAAAAAATACTGCCTTTCATTACAGAAAACATTCTCAATTTATTAAGATGGACATCTATGGTAGTTCACAAATTAATAAAATTATCACTTTTCAGCATAAGACAAAAAGATGTTAACATAAATATACAGTAAAAACTGTACTTTTTGAAGCTTAATTAAATATAAATTGCAAAGCACTTCAATTATTTAGGGGTTAACATATCATAGTAGGATAATTTTTGAATTTTTTAAATTTGATAGCCATGACTAGAAGTACTTTTCTCATTTTAAATAATCCTGCATAAACTGCTGAAATTATCATATTGTTAAAGTTTAAAAAATAGTCTTTATGATTTTCTTGGATAAACAATGTTCCTCAAAATGGTATCTTAGATGTTAAAAGGCAGAGAAGTTACAAGTTTCGGAGGAACTCTACTTCAATCATTTGCGAAAAGTTTCTTAAGTAGTTCCTAACAAGTTCAAGTCCAACCAGGGAAGAGAGGATTATATTTACAAAAGGAGTTGGTTACCATATGGATGATCACTAGCTTTGATGGTGATATCCGTTGTTTCCTTCTCAGGATCTATGCTTGCACCGCTGGTGGGTGTTGAACCTAGTTTCCCATCTCCAGAAATTGCAGATACCAATGTCACACGAAAATACTCACTGAGCTCAGGAATATCATCATCAAGAACATATATATTCAGGACCTATAAATGTAAAAATCCAGAGGCATTAAGCAATGAGGCATGTAGAAATTACATTTCAGAGGAAAATAAAATAACCTATTTAAATTACATTCAATTGAAGTTATTATTTAGCATGATTTATTTCTACATGAACTAAGTATGAGACTATCATTCATGGAAAGTTTTGATGAAACTGGAGGACACTTATGCTTTCATAATACAGAAAAATCACCTCATGCTCCAAATTTAATGCAAATGAGATAATAATTATAACACTAATTTACTGGCTGATCAGGAAAGTAACATTAAGAATTCTGTGGTTTTCCAGATGTTGTGGATTGAATTGTGTCCCCCAAAAATGTGCTGTAAATCCTAACTTCTATGCCTGTGGTTATAATCCCATTTGGGAATGGGTTGTCTTTGTTATGTTAATGAGACAGGATTAGTGTAGGGTATCTTAAATCAATCTCTTTTGAAATATAAAAGAGATTAAATAAGCAAGTCAGTCGAATGCCTTTGCATAGTCAATAAAACACAAGTAAACATCTTTCTAGTATTCTCTGCTTTCAGCCAAGATCCATCGGACATCAGCAGTGATAACCCTTGTTCCGCGTTCTCTTCTGAATCTAGTTTGAATTTCTGGCAGTTCCCTGTCGATGTACTGCTGCAACGGCTTTGGAATGATCTTCAGGAAAATTTTACCTGCATGTGTTATCAATGATATTGTTCAATAATTTCTGCATTTACCTGTGTTTTATTGACTATGCAATGGTATTTGATGGTGTGAGTCACAACAAATTATGGACAACATTTCAAAAAAATAGGAATTCCAGAACACTTAATTGTGCTCATGAGGAACCTGTACATAGACCAAGAGGCAGTCATTTGAACAGAACAAGAGGATACTGCATGTTTTAAAATCAAGAAAGTTGCTTGCATCAGGGTTGCATCCTTTCACCATACTTACTCAATCTGCATGCTGAGCAAATACTCTGAGAAGCTCAACTATAAGAATGTGGTATCGGAATTGGTGGGCGACTCATTAACAACCTGTGCTATGAAGATGACACAATCTCCTTGCTGAAAATGAAGAGGACTTGAAGTACTTACTGATGGAGGTCAAAGACTACAGCCTTCAGTATGGATTGCACCTCAACATAAAGAAAACAAAAATCCTCACAACTGAACCAATAAGCAACATCATGATAAATGGAGAAAACAGTGACGTTTCTCAAGGGTTTCATTTTACTTGGATCCACAATCAACGCCCAGGGAATTAGCAGTCAGGAAATCAAACCACTTATTGCATTGGGCAAATGTGCTGCAAAAGACCTCTTTAAAGGGTTGAAAAGCAAAGATACTACTTTGAGGACTAAGGTGCACCTGACCCAAGCCATGATATTTTCAATCGCTTCATATGCATGTAAAAGCTGGACAATGAATAAGGAAGACTGAAGAAGAACTGATGCCTTTGAATTATGATGGTGATGAAGAATATTGAATAGACCATGGAATGCCAGTGGAATAAACAAGTCTATCTTGGAAGTACAGCCAGAGTGCTCCTTGGAAGCGAGGATGGCAAGACTTCATCTCACATACTTTGGGCATGTTATCAGGAGGGATCAGTCCCTGGAGAAGGACATCATGCTTGGTAAAGTAGAGGGTCAGCGAAAAAGAGGAAGAGAGAGTGGCTGCAACAATAGGCTCAAACATAACAGTGATTGTGAGGATGGTGCATGACTGGGCAGTATTTTGTTCTGTTGTACCTAGGGTCACTATGAGTCAGAACCGATTCGATGGCATCTAACAACAACAACAACAAACAAGAAAGGAAAGAAACAGAGATGGGGGAAAAGAGATGTCAAGCCACATGAAGAACGCCCAGAAGCAGAAGCTCAAAAAAGAAACAAGAACATTCCTCCAGAGCTGACAGGGAGAGAAAGACTTCCCCTAGAGCCAGCACCCTGAATTCGGACTTTTAGCCTCCTAATATGTGAGAAAATAAATTTCTGTTTGTTAAAGCCACTCACTTGTGGTATTTCTGTCATATAGCAGCACTAGATAACTAAGACACTATATTATCAGTAATAACAAAAAACCCACAATGAAATACTTTAAACTATATCATTTTTTATTATTTGAGATGGAAGAACAAATAAAACTATAACACATATTATTCAAAACTCTTAGCTTTTCTTTTGCATAAATAAATACAAAAATATTTTGTACCATAATATATAATCTCCTAAATATTTAAAATCTCCTAAATATTTAAAAGTGCTTAACTAGCAAGAAGCTGCAAAGAAATTACGAGCAAATACCTCAGGAAAAGCTTTCCAGGACGCTTTCAAAGAAACAAACAAGGTATATTTACCTCTGATCTCTGCCAAGGAAGAAATGTGATAGTTCCACTGGCATTAGCAAAATCATCAACAAGGTAATTAATGCCGTCAGATTCGATCTGTGAGATGGTGTAAAAAACATGTACATAATCCAGAGCTCCTCTGGTTCTCTCCACCACACATGAAATGGTGGAGCCCTCCTCTGCAACCTGAAATTGAACATAAATTATTTATAATCCATACTAATTCAAATAAAATTACAATGCTTTCATGAAATCCTTTTACCATAAACTTAATTCTGTAACTTTTTTACCTCCAAAAAGAAAGACTAAGGAGGCCACTACCTTCCCCCAGATATATTTTTCACTACTAAAATATAGTTAATCATTCATTTTCTCTCTTTCCTTTATAGGTATGAATGAAGGAAAAGAATTATAATCAGTTAACTGTACATGTAATTCATTCATTAACACCTCCCGTATGCTTGCTACTATGCTAGACGCTATGGTTACAAATGATGGAAAAAGCATAGTCCTTTCTCTGGATAAGCTTAGAGTATAAAGAGATTTAATGATGAGACGAGCACAGACAGACCAAATAGCAGTGATGGTTGGGGTAGAGGGTGGAACATGACATCAAGGAAAACTTTCTGGCACGGACATAAGAAACAATGTAGTGTGAAATCATTGGTAAAATCATTCTTGGGGTGGTATAAGGTGCCAAGTGGGGAGATTCTGAGAAATATCTAGAGGGGAACAATAGGAACAATATTCAGATCAAGGCAAGCATTTTATGTCATTCCGTGTGTGTGTATGTGCGTACTATTTATCTAAACACTTTAAAATAATGCTTAAAAATTATTTGGAGCATGAATTTGGAATATCTTTTTAACCAAGGTCTTCACACTCTTAAATTCTCAGTCCCATAATTCAATATTAACAAACATACAGTTCATAGAAAAAGAACTAAAACTACAGAGATAAAGATACAAATCTTAATATATGCAATGTCATTCTCTATTTTTCATATGAGTCATAAACACCTCTAGTCAGCATTAAATAGAGCCACTTTGGTGCTGATATTAGGGTTGGAGAAAATAGATTTGGAATTAATCTAAAAACAAGCAATAGTCAAAGCAGTTATCAATTAGCATGGAAGCACCAAATGTTCTAGTAAATCCTCTGACTTTCACTGACCAGCAGCACTCTTATCCAGATGTGTAGCAGCAACTCTAGTGCCTCAAGGTAAAGAGGATCAATCACCCCTGGGGCAATACCATAACTACTTTATTTGCCCACTGGTCCACTGGCATGAGAAGCCCAAAGTGGCCAGAGGGTCGTTCAATGGAACCCTCAGTGTGCCTCCTACCCTCAGTTCCACCTCCAGAATCAGAACTTTTAATGCAGTGGATTCTAAAGCATGGAAGCAGGAAAACACACATTCTGGCAGCGGGCCACCAGGAGTGATGGAAATAGGGGCCAGTCTCACTTCTACCTCTTCTTTCATGAGCCTATGTGTTCTGAATACTGGGGACACAGAACAAGATATCAGCCATTGGATGCACATACGGCACCCTCAAGGACAACACACCAACCCTACAAGAAGGTGTCCCTGAGCTGGCTCCTTAGCTGAGTCTTTAACAGGTCACTTCATTGGTGTATTAGGCCAGCTGCTTCAGAAATAGGGTTAATGAATTATATGGCTATGTGCCCAATGTTACACCTCCTTCACATAAAACAAATCCCTTTGACTGAGGTAACCTGATGCAGTTCCTATCTAGATAAAGCAGGCATTACTGAAGCCTTCAGATGATAAGGTGACAGAGGTACTAGGAAAAGTAAACCCATTAGCCAGAGTAAGTGTGGATTCCCTTGTTGTTGTTAGGTGCCGTTGAGTTGACTTGGACTCATAGCAACCCCATGTGACAGAGCAGAACTGCCCCATAGGGTTTCTAAGCTGTAATCTTTATGGGAGCAGATCACCAGGCCTTTCTTTGTGGAGCTGCTGTGTGGGTTTGAACCATCAAACTTCTGGTTAGCAGCCAAGCACTTAAACCATTGCGCCATCAGAGTTCCTTGTGTCATTTTCTAGTAAGAATAAATTGCAGCACCCTCTGAGGTGACAGGGTCTTATTAGAATCAACCTGTCACCAAATAGCTCTTTGGAAAGTGCTTAGCTTCAGTCTCCACTGCTTGTTGGTTGGACATTCAGCAGTCGCAGTGGCTAGATCAGTCTTTGTGGAAGGGAGCTCATGCTGTCATGTTGTTTAATGTTTTCCCATAGAATCCTTCAATATTGCAACTCAAGGCTTGGATTTTTCCTTCAGTTCTTTCAGCTTGAGAAATGCCGAGCCTGTTGTTCTTCCCTTTTGGTTTTCCATCTCCAGGACTTTGCACATGTCATTATACTTTACTTTGTCTTCTCAAGCCGCCCTTTGAAAGCTTCTCTTCAACTCTTTTACTTCATCATTTCTTCCTTTTGCTTTAGCTACTCGACGTTCAAGAGCAAGTTTCAGAGTCTCTTCTGACATTCATTTTGTTCTTTTCTTTTTTTCCTGTCTTTTTAATGAGCTCTTGCTTTCTTCATGTATGATGTCTTTGATGTCATTCCACAACTCGTCTGGTCTTCGGTCATTAGTGTTCAATGTGTCAAATCTATTCTTGAGATGGTCTCTAAATTCAGGTAGGATATATTCAAGGTCATACTTTGACTCGTCGACTTGCTCTAATCTTCAGTTTCAACTTGACCTTGCATAACAGCAATTGATGGCCTGTTCCACAGTCGGCCCCTGGCCTTGTTCTGACTGATGATATTGAGCTTTTCCACTGTCTCTTCCCACAGATGTAGTCGATTTGATTCCTGTGTATTCTATTTGGTAAGCTCCACATGTATAGTTGCCATTTACGTTGGTGAAAAAGTATTTGCAATGAAGAAGTCATTGGTCTTGCAAAATTCTATCATGTGATCTCCGGCATCATTTCTATCACCAAGGCCATATTTTCCAACTACCGATCCTTCTTCCATAAAGATTTACAGCTTTAGAAACCCTTTAGGGCAGTTCTATTCTGTCCTATAGGGTCACTATGAGTCAGAATGAACTCAACGGCAGCTGGTTTTGGTTATATAGATACATATATACAGAGAGAAACATATATTGATTTTACACAAATAATGTGCACTTTCTACATTTGTTTGCTAATCACTCTCCCCCCACCCCAGCAAGGTATATTCATAAGAGTGCTATGCTAATTTTTTTTTACTAGCATAGCGGTGCTTAGAAAAATACCTCATGGTGGGAGGGAGTGGTTGGCAAATAAATGTGGAAGGCATGTGTTATTTGCACAAAAATACAATAGTCTTCACCTTAATACATAGACACACATACACAATAACAAAAAGCTGTGTAAAAATATTACCAAACTGAAATACATACGCTTACATTTTGGAAAAAAACTGATTTCTATGTATTTAAAATCCATATCACAATGGAATGGATTTGTTGCATTTTTCCACCCAAAATTTTAATCAGGGTGGTTATTTTGAATGTGTTAAATGAATAAACCATTAATCCCAACATGGGAATGTTCAAGTCTTTTGTTTTCGGCAAAAAGCATAGATTAAATTCAAAGATACACTCAGGAATGTGTAGTGGTTCCTCACACACTTAAACTTTTACCAAGTCACTGAGGAAATACCAAGCAGCTTCTGGAAGACCTAAGAGACGAGCTTTTTGCATGCAGGAGTCACATGGGGGAAAAGTTATCTTACCACACTTTCACTTAGTAAAACCTTCATCGAATTCTACAGCTTCAATACCTCCGTCACTCTAAGACCAGAATAAATGGATGGTGACCGGCTGCCATTACTGAACATTTTGATCAAGGACCCAACAGATGGATCCTGATGAAAAGGAGGAAAAGTATGGAACAGAACTTCAAACTCATTTGGAAACCAGACTTACTGAATCCATCGAGACTGGGGGAACTCCCAAATCTAATGACCAGAAATAATCTTTAAACCTTAAACCAGAAATATCCCATGAAGCCAACATTAAACTAAACAACAGTTTTAGCCAATTAATAAAGAATATTTGCCTTAAGAACAGTGCTCTTACAAGTATTACCTATGAGTGTAAACTGACAACAGTTAACCTAAAGCACAGATGAGAACATCAAGGAGCAGAGAGCCTAAATTCATGGTGATGAAACAACATGGGTAGAGATAGTGACAATGAGGACACAATGTGAAGTATGTAACAAATGTTACTGAACTGTTCATATAGAAATTGTAAATGAATGTATGCCTGGTTGTGTATATTGTTACCAAAAAAAAATAAAATATTTTTTAAAAATCTATAGCCTCCTGAATGTCATCAGCTTTATAAAGAAACAAAAAAAATCCATATTCAATAAGAATGTGTACAGATATGTGCCATGTATCAAAATTCTATAGAAATGTAATTAATTCATACTGTATTCAATAAAGTATATTTGTAAAGTCTCAATTAGGGAAGAGCCATCAAATGTTGAACGCCTATAAAGAAATCACCTAGGATTCTTGGTAAAAATTGACCTTTCATACTTAAGAATTTACAGAGGAATGATATAGTGTCTGAGATTTGCTTTAAACAAACATTCAGGCAAAAGAGATTCCACAAGATTAGCAAAAGGCTGATAACTGTTGAAGCTAGATGACAGGTACAGCAAATCAAAAACCCATTGCCCTCCAGTTGATTCTGACGCATAGTGACCCTGAAGGACAGAGCAGAACTGCGTCATAGGGTTTCCAAGGCTGAAATCTTTACAGAAGCAGACTGTCATATTTTTCTCCTATGGAGCAGCTGGTGGGTTTGAACCACTCACCTTTCAGTTAGCAGCCAAGTGTTTAACCACTGTGCCACAAGGGCTCCTGTGATTGGTACACAGGGGTCCATTATTCTATTTTCCCTCCTTTGGTGACTGAATGATTACTATTGTCATGGATTGAACTGTGTTCCCCAAAAATTCATGTGTCAATTTGGTTAGGTCACGATTCTCAGTATTGTATGGTTGTCGTCCATTTTGTGATCTGATGTAATTTTCCTGTGTGTTGTAAATCCTCATATTTGCCTGTGGTTAATGAGGCAAAATTAGGTTATGGTAAAAAAGATTATGGTGGGATGCAACACCCTTACTCAGGTCACATCCTTGATCCGATGTAAGGGGAGTTTCCCTGTGGTATGGCATGCATCACCTTTTAAAAGGAGAAAGAAGCTAGCAGAGAGATGGGGACCTCAAGCTACCAAGAAAGAAGTGCTGGGAGCAGAGTGCAGCGGGGTCCCTGTATCTGAGAAGCTCCTAGACCAGGGGAAGATTGATGACAAGGACTTTCCCCCAGGGCCAACAGAGAAAGCCTTCCCTTGGAGCTGGCACTCTGAATTCAGACTTCTAGCCTCCTAAACTGTGAGAGAATAAATTTCTGTTTGTTAAAGCCATCCACTTGTGGTATTTCTGTTATAGCAGCACTAGGTAACTAAGACAACTATAATTTAAAAATATTTTTTAATTCACCTTTTTCCCCCTCCCACCAGAGGTTCTGATTCACAAATGGGGTTCTGGAACAGGAGCAGTGTCCAGGAATATGAATAGAAATTTCTGACCAAGGTTGTTCATAGGCAACACTTTGAAAAATACTGGTCTACAAGATGTAATCTGTAATACCAGATGATTAAGACATAGAGAATAAATACTGAAAAGCGTTTTTCTGCTATTAAAATATTTGTCTAATTGTCTTTAAAATCATGATGCAAGCAAACATTTAGGCCACTAATATGAAAAGGCATAATATCATGTAGCCATCATCAGAATCACCATCACTCAGTTTTTCACTAGAAACAACAGTATCCAGTACTGTTTCCTCTTTTGAGTCAGGAATTTGCCAAATATTCATATCTGCAGAAGAGTAGTAATAAGGGTGAACAAGGAAAAGAGCTTTTGAAATCTATTTCACTAGAAAAAAATAATAACAGTATTCTGAGCCATGAATAGGGCTTCTCTATTGAAACAGAAGATTAAAGCTAAACAATTACACATCCAATTAATTTTTAATTTTGTTTCATGCTTGGGTAATGATCTGTGATATCAGATTATATCTTTATCACTTAGATCTAACGGAGTCTACTCACATAACATATGGCAGACACTTACACAGTCCAAGCTGAAATAATATTCTAATTTTCATGAAGATCTTCCTAAAATGTCTCTAAATTGGTTCTTAAATCATAAATTTATAAATATAAAATATAATCCAAATATTACCAAAAACCCAAACCAAAACTGTTGCCGTCAGGTTGATTCTGACTCATAGCAACCCTAAAAACAGGGTAGAACTGCCTCATAGGGTTTTCAAGGAGTGGCTGGCGGATTCAAACTGCCAACCTTTTGGTTAGCAGCCAAGGTCTTAACCAATATTAGTTATAAAAACTAAACTAAAATTTCTAACTAAGTTTCACATCACTATGAAATCTCGTGACTTTCTAATTATTTGGATATCATTTTAAAAGACACAAATGGGTGCTACAATAAGGTAGAGAGAAAATAACAGAAGTAGACAGAATAACAAAATATGGGGAGGCAACATGAAAATGTGGTTAGGCTAAATATTCCACAAAATTATTCATCTGTTCAACACAGATTCTATTTGGAAATCAAATAACTGTTCAGCATGCATCATTAAGACTCTAAAATGCATATAGGTTTATTCATTCTTTCATGATAATCTATTAAGCCCTGCTAATTGCCAGGACATGGTGGACCTGTTTAGGAGGAAACAAATCACAAAATAATCATTATCATCTCTCAGTATGTCAAATAGCAACCTATGTTATTTTCTACATATTTTCATTATTTAAGATGTAATTATGCTTTTGTTTTAACCTTAATAGTACTTCATGTCAAATGAATCTCTAAAAACATGTAAAAACATAAAAGAACTCTGAGAGAAGTCTTTAAAGAAACTCTAATGCCTTCAGAAATTTTGAGGGGATAAAAAAAATTTTTTTTTCAATGTCACTGCAACAACATGATGGAGACAAAAATTTAAATTATCCATCTATAAGTATTGGAAAGCAGCCAAGCTCACTTTGGCGAATACAAGTGCTCCAAAATTCTAATGTTCAACTGAAAGCTCGAATTTTTATCATCGGCAACAAGTACTGTCAGTTGTTTCCTTTGAAGTCACTGGCTCACTTCCTTCATTTTCAAGAGAATGCCTGCCAAATACCCAAGTCTGAATAACCAAAAGTTATCATTCTTTCCAATAAAAATGGTTTTCCACGAAAAGAGCAGCTGGTTCAGCTCACAATTCAAAAATTGCACACTTTTCTTGAAGACAACTATATTTTGGTAATGCGCAGAAGTGCATTATTTGTGTTTCTCATTTTGTGATGTTGTTGTTGTTAGTTGCCAGCAATTCAGTCATGCAGAATTTATGTACAACAGAACAAAATGTTGCCCGGTCCAGTGCCATCTTCACGATAACTGGTATGTTTGAGTCCACTGTTGTGGTTATTGTGCCAATCCAACTCATTGAGGGTTTCCCTCCTTTTCACTGACCAAACATGATGTCCTCTTAACAACCGGTCTCTCCTGATGGCATGTCCAATGTAAGTGAACCAAAGTCTTGCCATCCTTGCTTCTAAGGAGTATTCTGGTTGTATTTCTTCTGAGACTGATTTGTTCATTCTTTTGGCAGTCCACAGTACATTCAATATTCTTCACCAATACCACAATTCAAATGCATCAATTCTTCTTCTGTCTTCCTTTTTCATTGTCCAGCTTTCATATGCATATGCATATGAAAGACCATAGCTTGGATTAGGAACACCTTAGTCATCAAAGTGGTATTTTTGCTTTTTAACACTTTAAAGAGGTCTTCTGCAACAGATTTGCCCAACGTGATACATCATTTGATATCCTGACTGATGCTTCCATGGGTGTTGATTGTGAATCCAAGTAGAACAAAATCATTGACAACTTCAGTTTTTTCTCCATTTTATCATGATATTGTTTACTGGTCCAGTTGTGAGGATTTTTGTTTTCTTCTTGTTTAGGTATAACCCCTACTGAAGACTGCTGCAGTATTTGACCTTCATCAGTGAGTGCTACAAGTTGTCTTCACTTTTGGCAAGCAAAGTTCTGTCATCTGTATATCACAGGTTGTTAATGAGTCATCCTCTAATTTTGATGCCATGTTCTTCTTCATGAATTATTTCTTCAGCATACACTGAATAAGTAAGATGCAAGGATACAACCCTACCTACCATGCACCTTTTCCAAATTTAAACTCTGCAATATCCCCTTGTTCTGTTCGAACGACTGCCTCTTGATCTATGTAGTTTCTGCATGAGCACAATTAAGTGTTCTGAAATTCCTGTTCTTCATAATGTTATCCATAATTTGTTATGATCCACACAGTCAAATACCTGTATGTAGTTCAATAAAACATAAGGAAACATCTTTCTGGTATTTTCTGCTTTTGGCCAACATCCATGTGACATCAACAATGATATTCCTCGTTCTATGTATTCTTCTGAATCTGGCTTGAACTTTTTGCACTTCCCTATCGATGTACCGCTGCAGTCATTTTTGAATTATCATCAGCAAAATTTTGCTAGTATGTGATACTAACGTGATACATAATATCAAAAAGACAGGTACTCAGGGGTCAAGATTTTATAAACGTTTTTTACTGATTTATCAAGGACATTTTTAAGCGACACCTGCATTTTTTTAACTGTGCATAGGTGCGGTAAATAATACAATGATAACCAATTCCATTTGGTGCCACTGCCTTGATTTGCGCTTAGGTGTTAACAGTTTTACCCACCATTGCTTTTTCAGTGCAAATGTCAATAAAGTGAAAAAGGCAAACAACATCTTAGTATTTTTATAAAAGTAGTTTTGACCCTCCAGACCTTCTGAAAGGATCTCAGGAACTTCCAGGGGTACTCAGACCACACTTTGAGAACCACTTCAGTAAGCAATCAGTAAGTATTGATGATGATGGCAATGATGATGATAACTATTTCATCTTACTCCTCTCTTCACATCACAGCAAGAAAAGCAGGAATTCTTAACATTTCTATTCTTAGCATTTTCAGAAATGAAAATTCTGTATTCTTCCTTCCCTCAAATTCTAATGTTTAATCTTTTAGACTCAACAACACTTTTCCTATATCAACAATCTAAATGTTTCTCTTTCCAATATACATACAGTCCATTTACCTCCCAAGTAGGTTTGGAGACTAATCAGTCAGGTTTTCTTTCTCTTCCCAGCTAGCCCAACTTGAATAGGTGTTGTGGACTAAACAGGGAAGTTCTCTCTTTTACAATAAAGGTTTAACTGGCCCTGTTCAAGTTCAGAAATTTCCAGGAAGAGGAAAAGATGCATACCTCATTAGAGGTAAACCAACACCAACCACCATCTATTGATGGAACTTGTGAGATAAGCCAGTTTTGAAGATTTTACTATACTATCATCCAGAAATCCAGAGAAACACTCAGAAGCTATTCCTCATTTTAGGCAATTTTTTATTTTGTTATCTATTTTCTTATTTTCTTCAGTTTGTCTGTTTATACAGTCTAACTGAATCTAAACATGACTGATATTTGAACTGCTATGAGGCTCTTTGTGTCTTGATACTAAAATATAATCATCATAATTTCAACAAACATTTACTGAGTATCTACACTGCTCAATTCTAAGTGCTAAACATACAATAATGAACAGTAGACCTTGTTATACTCAGAGCCCCTTATTTTTGCAGTGGAGAAGGGATAGAGAGTAAATAGTTAAGATTTATAAATAATAAAGAAAATTTAAAGAGTGATCCATGCTACAAAAAAGCTAAAACTAGGTGAAGGGGTAGAGAGTGACCAGGAGGGAGAAGGGAGAATTACATCTCCACTGAGGAAATGTCTTTGGAGCTGAGACCTGAATGATTAAATGTGAAGATCTGGAACACCATGTACCAAACAGAAAAGACAGCAGATGAAGATACCCAGAGCTCAGAACCAAAACAAGGTAAATCTGATTGAAATATACTGACCAAAGGGGAGAATTTTACAAGAAGAGGTCAGAGCCATAGGCAGGAGCCATATCATGAACTGAAGTCATATTAAGGGAAGCTGGTTTTACATAGTGCCACATGGTTCCTACAACCTGATGAAAGCTCATCTGTCTTTTTAAAAATATAAATGATGATACTAAATTTACAGAGGGAGAGCCAACAGGTTAAGAGTCACAAGGCATGGGTTGAAATCCCAGTTCTTCCCATTGTATCTTAAAAAAAAAAAAAAAAAACTACTGCCATCATGTCAATTCTGACTCATAGCAACCCTGTAGGACAGAGTAGAACTGCCCTATTGGGTTTCCAAGGAGCAGCTGGTTGACTGAACTGCTGACCTTTTGGTTAGCAGCTGTACCTCTAACCACTGCATCACCAGGGCTCTGATACTTACTAAGCACTAGTAAATGCCCAGCTTTGAACCAGGAAGTTGATCCTGTCTCATTTAATTCCACTTTGATTAGTTATTTTCCCAGGCCTCTAAGCCTCAGTTTCTAACCCTACAAATTGGAGAAAGTAATAATACCTGCTGTACCAGGAGCCCTGGTGGTGCAGAGGTTAAAGTGCTCGGCTGCCAACCAAAAGGTCAGCAGTTCAAACCAATCAGCCACTCCAAGGGAGAAAAATGTGGCAGTCTGCTTCCGTAAAGATTTACAGCCTTGGAAACCCTATGGGGAAGTTCTACACTGTCCTACTGGGTCACTATGAGTCGGAATTGACTTCATGGCAATCGGGTTTTTTTTGGAGGGGTCGGTACCTATATTACAGATTATCAGAGAAAGCTGCATAAAACTAAACTTGTAAAAGTTCTCTGCTGACTGAATTACTACTTAAAAGCATTGTCATTATAAGTAAACAGATTTCTTCAGGTTGTAGATTTATAGGACGTTTGTCCTTTCTAGTGTAGGATATTCTATTCCTGGTGTGGAAGAGACCAACATTTCTAAATCTCTTACGACTGTCACCAAACCAAATAACTAAGAGAAGTAATACAACACTCCAGAGAGCCAGTCCCTCCAATTTGAGCTACAATGAGACCTATAATCTAAATAGTTTTCCAGCTTTACCCATGCATGTTTTTCTTAATCATTTCAATTTACGTATATACCCTTCTAAATTTATTAGAATCAGCTTGCCAAGGGAAAGCGTCTGTTTTTGGCATCCTTTCATAGACATCGAGCCATTACTGTCACACACAACACCTGTGAAGCAGTTTCATAAGTTCTTATATTACTGAACAGGAAACCAAGATGATTATGAATCTTTGAAAACTAGGAAAGAACTGATAAGGAAGTAAAACAGCCTAATGAATTAAGCTGGCCAAGAAGGTTGATAAGAAAGACATTTATAGCCAACATGGAAGAATGTCATAAGTACCTACTTAACATGCTTTTCAAGTATAAAAAAAAATCAAAAACTCATATTTAAAAAAAATTCCAATTATAATTATTCATACAAGCTTTCAATATATATTATTTCATTTACTGATACACTACCCAAAACAGTAGCCAAAAAATGAAATTACACGTTGTATAACTCTGAGTTCGGTAAAGTCCATTAACTTTAAACCTAAATCCTAAAGTTTAATTTGCTAAATTGTTATTACTTCTATCAGCTCACTAAGCTTCTGATTCAAACTGTGAACTCATAATAGCAGCAATCTTGCCATTTATATTTGCAACAACTGTCTCTAGCATAGTTTAGGACTTAGAGTAGACAGTCAAGCAATCTTACCAAATGAAAGAGAGTATACTCCCAAAAAAATCCACCTACAATACTTTTTCAACTCTCAAAATTCTCCATGCTCACTCCTTACCTCTGGTATACAAGCTCCTGTGAAACCAAACAAGCCATTGGCATTGTCACTTTTTTGTATTATTAATCTTGCTGTAGTATTTTCTTCAGCAATGCGAGCCCCTCCATATACGGAGACTAGTTTAAGAATGAATAATTCTTCTCCTTCCTCTTCGTTGTCATCTCTTGCAGAAACAATGAATGATTTGTTAGTTTCTCCTTGTCTGAACTCCATATATCCAGAAATGGGGTGTAAATCATTCTTGGCAGGCATGGCATAAAGTTCATAAATTTCTTCAAGGGTCAGCTTCCGCTCATAAGACCTCACATCCTGCATCAAACCTGTAAATCTGTCAGTGCCATTCATCCCTGCCCCGATTCTCAGAATCCCAGCACCTGAAAATAGAGACAGGTGTAAATGCTGCAATACCCACAATTCTCCTGTCCTAAATTACAAATATGAGTTAGGAAGTACAACAATTTTACTGAAAGGTATTATTGAATAAGTAAAACCTTTGTATAACTGGTATAAAATCAAAGGCTATCTTCTGTTATGATAAATGAATCTGTAATAATGAGATTATAGTACTTTAAACTAAAGGAATTAGAAACTATCTTCAATTTAGATGATATCCTTAATGGAAAATTTTAACAGTCTGTCAAATCACATTTCTGGACAGAAAAATAACTAAACATATACATAAACACATACACATAGGTAAGTATAAATGTGTGTATGTGTATAAGTATATATGTGTGTATGTATATAAGTATATATGTGTGAATGTATGTATGTACATTTGGATAATAATTTATTCCATAACACTTTCTAATTTACATATATATATACACGAAATGATTCAATCTAGTCACAATTTTATAACTTCATTTTCTGTGAATATCAAGGCTTGATCTTTTAGAAACTGATCTTGAGTCAAATAAAATTGTAAGAAGCCAGCAAAAAGGTTTCTGTGGAACAATTATATGTCTTTATCTAAACAACTGATGGAATGGATGTAGAAACAGAGTTATTCCTTGCCAGATACAACTTTATATGCAAGCCTTAGGGACTTTTTCATAAAAATAACAACATGTAGACCAACTATGTCACTATACCTTAATAACAACCCTTTTTAGGAATTCACCAGTTCTTATATCTTTACTTGTTCCCTGGCAATAATTCAGTTATGATATTTATATAAGAAGAGAACTTGGTAGTAATTTTGCAAAAAAAGTCTTAAGTAATACTTCTCATCAATAGCCTCATTGAAGGCAATTTTACAAGTCACTATTCAGATACCTCTTTGAGGGTAGTCACAAGTAACCTACGTATCATTATCACTATGGCTCCCATATCTACTATGGTGGTTGTGGACTGACTACCAGTCTGCCCAGCAAACCAAAACCACTCCTTCACTGGAGCTCCAGATTGGGTGGGAAATCCTATGTTGATGTCTCTCCTATTAAATTATCTGGCAACTAAATGATATAAGTTCCCCCTGGTTCTCACAAAACCACATGCACAGGTCTCACCAGCTTGGAGACTATCTACAGTCAGGTATAGATAAATGATCCTATCTCCTTTAGCTTTGTTTCTATCATATACTAGAAGCAACAGTGACCTAAAAGTCAAAGGTTTATATTCAAGTCTATTACTTGCTATGTGATGCTGGCTAACTTATTTATTGACTCTGAACTCTATTTCCTTAGCTATAAAATATTTAATATATAGGATTACTATGAAATCCAAATTAGACAATGTATGGAAAACGCCTTATAAATGTAAACCACTATACAAATTTGAGGCATTTTAATTCTTTGTTTCTATGACTAATTCTCTGGAACAAATGTGATCCTTATTTCTCTAATTTTAGAGGGATAAATGTTCCTCCTCTGTAATTCTTTTCTTTCTTCCTACAGTTGAAGTGATTTGTTTGTGCATCTCTCTCCAGAGCCTATTCTAGATCCTTCAAGAGCAAAGACTTAGCCTGACTCATTTCTGCAACACTCAGCACAGAATTTATCATGGTATTGGTAGACACCCAGTCTTGTTTAAAGAAATTAAAACAATACACAAGCAGAGTTTTTAAATAGCTAATAGCTTTTTTAAAAAATTCAACTAGTGTCCTAGTTGTGAAGAAGACACTCACCATCCATAATGGCTTCTCCTTTCAGACTCTTAATTCCTCTGGGCATTGCATTTCCATCGAGGTAGAATTCAAGTATGCCATCATCCAAGATAATTAGAAGGTGAAGCCAAACATTTTCTTCTAAATATTTCATGGCTGTTGTCTTGGCAATATATGTAACATTGGAACCCAAGGTTTTGTAATGAAGGGAAAGTGTCACATGGGATTCATTTGTTTGAATTTTTACCCCATAGTAGATGCCTCCATTACCATCATCCTTTGCTATAACAAATCCATTCGTATTGGCATTAGGCATTACCCAAGCTGAAAATGTAAAGTTGGCAATTGTGTTGTTCCTGGAGGGATGGTATTTGGAATTAACAATCCCAAATACACCCTCTAGTCCACTGAAGTACAAAGCATCTGTTCCGCTATGGTGATGCCGCATGTGAGGTTGTAAACGCACAGTGCTGGGAAAAATTCCAACCAGTAAAAAATCTACCATTGGAGGCAACCCAGCCATGAACTCACTGGACAGTATTTCCCAGCCTACTCGTACATCACCAAAGACACCTTGTTGCCTCAAAATAGTGAAGTTAGTAATATAAGACATATCATCTTCTGAGAGGACATCTTCTGCCACTTCCCTCTCTAAACACTCTGGATCCAAGATGAAAACTCCAAAGGGGTCATCATTGAATGGAATCATTACTGTCACCTGGAGGTTGGTTTCTGCTAGTTGGCCCCCAGGACCTGGGGACCCACCTGTAATAAGAGAATTTATAATAAATGAGAAACCAGAATTTGAATTACTTCCTAGCATAAGGTGAAGCCACCACCACCCATCTGACAGTTTGTCAAGCTTGCATGTTGCTATTGTGTTGGAGGTACTGCCATTAGTACTGCAAATACCAGAAGGGTCACGTGTGGTGGATAGGTTTCAGCAGAGCATCCAGACTAAGACAGATTAGAAAGAAAGGCCTGGCAACCTACTTCTGAAAATTAGTCAATGAAAACCCTATGGATCACATCAGAATACTGTCTGATGTAGTGCTACAAGATGAGCTCCCTAGGTTGGAAGGCACTACACAGTGCTGCAACAATGGGCTCAAATATGCCAATGATCATGAAGATGGCGCAGGACCAGGCAACGTTTCGTTCTGTTGTACACGGGGTCACTATGAGTCAGGCCTGACTCAAAAGCAACTAAAACAACAACATAAGGTGAAGAGAAAGGAATGACGTGTTTTAGAAGACAAACTTCTGGTTAAATAATTTACTCATCGATCACTGAAGAATGTGTCACTATATAAGTTTTTAAAGACAAAGACCTAGCAATCTGCTCCTGTAGTGAACACAGCCAAGAAAACCCCGTGGGGCAGTTCTACTTTATCACGTGGGGTCACTATGAGTCAACACTGACTCGATGCCACCTAACAACAACAATGGCTTTTTACCACATTCTCAGGGGCATGATACCAAATAACACACGTCATTCTAATATTATTAATAGTCGTGATTTGAAAATTTGTTTAAATTATAGCACAAAGACCAAGCTGCTACCGTAAATTTGTATTCCTATTTTCCACTAATGTTTTGTTAGAGACACTATATTTATTGTGGAAAAAGTCTACATACAAGTTTCAGTTTCACAAAATTAAAGCAAGCTAAGATCACAAAATGAACATTAATACATCTATCAAGACATTTTAACATGTAAAATCAGACAAGTTATACTTAGTTCTTCATCCATTACTTTTTCCATACAGTTCTAATTATTTAATTAAAAATATAAAAGTTTGGTGGTAAAATAAAAGAAATGGAAAAAACACTTCACCTGATATGTTTACAAGCTTTAGAATATAAAATTCATTGAATTCAGGAATTTTATCCGGAAAAGCATGGAGAATTATTGGTTTTGCTCCTTCTCCATCCATGAAGTTAACAGTTCCTGAAGTCTCATAGAACTCTTGTCCAGGCTGCAAAGCAGAATCATTCTGAAACAGCTGCCAAGCCACAGAAACACTGCCAAAGTGTCCTCGATGCCTCAAAATCCTACATAAAAAATTGAAGAAAATTATTTTTATGAAAAAGTTATATAAGTAGTGAATCTAACTCTAATGAGAGCTTTCTGTGTTATCTCAGGAATATACTTTTTGTATCATCCTTAATATAAACCAACAAGCCGGTCCTACTAAGCAACCATGAAGATTCTCCTAGAAAAGGAAGAATAAGGTAGAACTTTAAATAATAAAGAGAAAGCAGTCTTAAAAGTCACAGTCTTCAAAACTCAAACAGAAAAATAAACCTAAGCCCAACTGAAAAATATTTCAATGGGAATTAGTAAACATTCTTCAAAAGCAAAATACCGGGTGAGGGTAGTCACATATCATTTGAGAGAAGAGTTCCTAAGACCCTGAATAATTCAAGTCTCTTAGTCCTGACAAAGAATGGAAATTTGAGGCGAGAAGGATGGGGAAAATAATTTCTGTTTACTAGCTGAAGTGTTGGGATTTTTCAACAAGTGGCAACAGCATAAGCAAAGTGTACAGTTTATTTAGACAGACAGCTTTCAGAATTATTCAATTCTTGACTAATTTTTTTAATTTTGAAAGTTTCATAATATTTCAATTTTTTACATAAAGGTTTAACTTTATTTTATCCATTTCTAAATTTGTCTTATCCATATATACTTACCAAAATGCATTAGTCTTTCCTTCTTCTACTGCTTTGTCTATGGGTTCAAAAGAAAAAACACCATTTGGATCATCATTCGCTTCAATGATCACTGTAGCTATTCCATGTTGATACACTACTGTATCACCTACATTAAAAAAGAAAAAATCAAAATGTCAAAAAAGTTGCTAACCTACTGTTACATTTATATTTTTAATTAAGAAATAGTTTATAATTAAGCTCAGTTTTCAGCGAGAATTTCCTTACTGAAAGTCACACAACAAATGCAAAATACTGCTGTTTCTCCAAAAATTAAATATATATATGTACATACACACACACATACACATACACACACGTATATACGTATATAAAGAGAAAGATGCCTAAATAACTTAAATGTGAAATAGTTCCTATTCCTGTCTTTTGAGAAAATATTTAATTGCAAAGAAACTACATTATTGAAAAACATATGGGACACTTTTCTTCACAACAGGATGATTGCTTCTATAGCTTATTTAGAAATCAAAAAATATATTTTTCTAATTTCAAATTTTTTAAGCTGGTTTCTTTTATGTCATAAGAATTATGAAAGGATTATCCCGTAACATAAAAATACTCTTGTCCGTATAGACTGGAATCATTGGTTCAGATTTTCCTTTTAGACCTCTGCCTTTAGGCGACAGAATTTGTTCTGGTCATACAAAGAACTAAGAAATCTCTATGATATTGAATTTGATTCCTGTCTACTCCAATTCTTTCCATAGCATGTTAGCACCGTTATTGCCTACCCATAAGATCTCTGCTTATCACTTCCCTGAGGTTGATGTAGCTTTGCTTTTGCTCCAGCTCTTCCTTATGCAAGCAAAAGTCCTTCCCATCTCAACTCATGTGGCTAATTCATTATCATTACTCAAGACCCGGCTCATGCAACAATTCTTCCAAGAATTTTGAAGGTTAAGCTAAGTACTTCTCCACTGTGTTTCCACAACACTGCATTACATGAATCTATCCTAACCATTACCACATTACAGTCTTCTATACACACACACATACAGATATACCATTTGACTGTAAGCTCTGTAGGCAAAAGCTGTACATTCAATTCCATGCCCTAGAAGAGTATCCAAAAAACTCATTGCCGTTGAGTCGATTCCAACTCATAGCAACTCTATAGGACAGAGTAGAACTGTCCCACAGGGTTTCAAAAGAGTGGCTGGTGTATTTGAACTGTTGACCTTTTGGTCAGCAGCTGAGCTCTCAACCACTGTGCCACCAGGGCTCCACCCTAGAAGAGTAGACGTTCAATAATTGGTAATATAAGTCCCTGGGTGGTGAAAAGGGTTAAAGCGCTCAGCTGCTAACCAAAAGGTTGTCAGTTCGAGTTTATCCAGAGGTATCCTGGAAGAAAAGTCTGGCATTCTTCTTCAAAAAATCAGCCATACAGTCAACAATTACTTTAAAACAAAGATGAGAATGTAAGGGGGCAGAGAAACTAGAATAGAAACAGAATAACCAGAATGGAAATAATGAGAATTTTTGTGCATTGTGAAGAATATAACCAATGCCACAGAACAACTTGTGTAGAAGTTATTGAATGGGAACCTAAACTTCTGTGTAAACCTTCACCAAAACCACAGTAAAATATTATTAAATAAAGAAAACCCCATGGAGCACAGTTCTACTCTGACACACATGGGGTCACCATGAATTGGATTCGACTCACGGGCAGCTGGATTTCGTAAATTACTTATGATGCTAGCTGAACTCATGTAAATAAAACTTTCAAAATTAGATGACAGGGGAAAAGAAAATCTAGACTTTTTTACATGGTGTTATGGGTTGAACTGCATCCCCCCAAAATGTGTGTTTTAAATCTTAACCCCTATACCATGAAGGGAACCTTGGTGGCATAGTGGTTAAGAGCTATGGCTGCTAACCAAAAGGTCGACAGTTCAAATCCACTAGGCACTCCTTGCAAACCTATGGGGTAGTTCTACTCTGTCCTATAGGGTCGCTATAAGTCAAAATCAACTCGATGGCAACAGGTTTAGTTTTGGCTTTGGTTTCTACCTGTGAATGTAATCCCATCTGGGAATAAAGTTTTCTTTGTTATGTTAATAAGGCCATATCAGTGTAGGGTGTATCTTAAGCCAATCACTTCTGAGATATAAAAGAGCAGATTGAACCAAGGAACAGAAGCTGAAAAGATACAAGATCTTTCCCCAAAGCTGATAGACAGAAAGCCTTCCCCTAGAGCCAGTGCTCTGAATTTGGACTTCTAGCCTCCTAAAACATGAGAAAATAAATTTGCTTGTAAAAGCCAAAAAAATTAGATTAGGATAACACCTAAAACTAAAATTACAGAAATAAGAATTCTATATAGTCATTACATTAAAAATAATTTATATAAATATACAACTCTACACACTGTCACTTCATAATTAGGCAAAGAAGAGGAAAAAAAGACATAAAAAGTCGACAGTATATCAGACAATACAGAATAATAACATAACAAAACATCATATATAATCTATCAAAAATAAAGAAAAATAATAAAATCCAAGTTTCACAGAGTTTTACTATTATAGACGTGTGTGCTATTATATACACATCACTAGTGGCACTAAAAATTCATTCTGTTTTTTCTACAGGGCAAACTGACCCTTTTCAACAAGTGCTCTAAAGATGGTCACATCCTCTGATATAATAACTGGATCACAGGACACATACTCTGGGCAATAATTATCAAGAAAAACACCCACTGTTAGCACTAGGACACCTAAGATATGCTGCCCTTCCAGCCCTCCCATTACAGGCCACTCAGGCCCTCTATGTTTGAAGAACTTAATGAGAATAGAAAAGAGGAAGAGGAAGAACTAAGAAAAAAAGAGTAAAAGCACAAAATCTAGAGATTTTTATCATCCAACTCTTCATAGCTAAAATCACTAGATTCTCATTTGCTATCATTTCTGGAAAAATATTGCAGACAAATATGCAAGGGCAGTACAGATACACACACATACCTCAGGCCAGTCACCAATCATTCATTCATTCTCTCTCCCCACACCCCTCTCTCAGCCAAATATGTATTTCCCCAATAATACATTCTTCAAAGTAAGTAAACAAACTAAACCTCTCCTTGCAGAGTCCTTTTCCATTCCCCTTACAAGAGGTTCAGGATGTTTTGATCCACTGTTTTAACCCTGGTAACATTAACATTTTGTTCCTGAGGATAGTTTAATGACATTTTGATGAAAAAAATGTTTGGGACTCAAAAGTTTTTACCAGAATTACACCAAATTAATAAATTTTCATCAATAACTTATTTGTAAACTCTATTTAAAGGCAATGTCAGTCTGTCATCAACTTTCTGTACTTCATCGTAAAACTTTCTAACTTTTTTCCACTTTTATTTCACCAGAATTATTTTTATCTATAAAAATATCTTTCATATAAATTTGGCAACAATAATTTAATTCATCAAATAATTTTGGTCTACATTAAGATTTGGCTAATTACGTTTTTGCAACTGTAAAATTTCTTTCATGGCCATTATTCTACAAAGTCAATTTTTTCCTCACAGAAGATAGTTTTTAGTTTTAATTTTTTTGGTTTTCTCAGATAAGCCGTGTGAAAAATAAGAGACAGAGAAAGACAAAAGGAGAAAAAAAAGAAGGGGGAAAGGAAGAAAAACAAATGGAGACAAAGAGATAGGGAAATGATAGAGAGACACAGCAAAAACAGAAAGTAGACCTTTTTCTCTTTCTCATCTTCTTCCTGAATATTTCAGTGCAAACGCCATCAGTTAGGACACAAGGGAGGCATTTACACTGGTCCACTTCAAGGAATTAGAGCTCAAGCAAGGTAAGGAGGCATCTCCACAGGAGAGAAGCTCCATGTTGGTTATTGGCACCTGGGGCAGGGGGATTGGCCCACAGCAGGAAAACAGAACCCAAATGAGGTAAGAAAGGCGTCATTGAATAGGAGGTTAACAGAAGCAATGGGAAAGTGGTTATGTTAAAGGGGGAATTTATCAAATAAGTAAATATATTAAAGATAATGGGAGCTGGATTTCTCACTATTGGAGAAGAAAAGTAACAAATGTGGAAAGGGAGGAAACTAGAATGCATCCTGTGATTTTTGGATAAAACCAGAAAACCAAACCCACTGCTGTCATAGGAAATGGACATATCATTGTGAACTACTGGCTTTCTATACAGTTAGATACAGAATTACAAATGTAAAAGTGTGTATGCATGTGTGTGTGTGTCTGTGTGTGTGTACATACATATATTTACTATCTCTGCACACTAAGGAGGAGCAAAACCTCAACAGGAACAAACCTACATAATGTCTAGATCCTGATTTCTAAATACCACTCTTCACTAATCGAACTAGGACTTGGATAAATGGCTGATTTCAGGATTGTGACAGAGAAAGTACAAGAGAAGCTTGGAAATGCTCAAAGAATGCTAAGTAGATGTCAAAAAGGCAAAGAAGTCATCTTGAACAGGCTACCACTGGCCAAATTTGGGACAATTTGAGCATCAAAATCAATAATGATTTAACAAAATAACCCACTGCATTAAATAGAAATCTTAAGTCCATACTGAGAAATGCCTAACAGAAAACTGAAAGTCAAAGTACTGCCCCCATCCTACTTTGGTGAGTGGCATCTGAGGTCTTAAAAGTTTGCAAGCAGCCGTCTAAGATGCATCAATTGGTCCCAACCACCTGGAGTAAAGGAGAATGAAGAACAGCAAAGACACAAGGAAAGTATTAGCCCAAGACACAGAAAGGGCCATATAAAGCAGAGACTTCATCAGCCTGAGACCAGAAGAACTAGATGGTGCCCAGCTACCACCAATGACTGCCCTGACAGGGTACACAACAGAGAGTCCCTATCAGAGCAGCAGAAAGATGGGGTGCAGAACTCAAATTCTAGTACAAAGACCAGACTTAATGGTCTGACTGAGACTGGAGGTACCCCAGAATGCGTGGCCCCTGGATTCTCTATCAGCCCAGAACTAAAACAATTTCCAAGGCCAATTCTTTAGACAGGGATTGGACTGGACTGTGGGACATAAAGTGATATTCGTGAGGAGTATGCTTCTTAGCTCAAGTAGATATAAGAGACTAAATGTGCAGCTTCAGTCTGAAGGTGAGATGGGAAAGCAGAGAGGGTTAGGAGCTCTTTGAATGGACAGGGAGAGTCAGAGGTTGAAGGGAGGAGTGTGCTGTCACAGTATGGGGAGAGCCTTAGGGTCACATAACAATGTATGTAAAAAATTTTGGATGGGAGACTAACTTGTAATGTAAACTTCATTTAAACTACAACAATAAAAAAATAATAAATATAAAACCAAAGTACTGCCCCACAAAATATATATTAATTACCAAGGAAATAAAGTAGTTTTACAGTGGTGAAGACTAGAAGACTGGTGGTCACCACCTTAATGGTGGTCAAAGTAAATGTCATAGTAAAGGGATAAATCAAAATTGTATCCCAACTGATGGGATATGGTAAGAATAGAGCATCTGTGAAATTTCTGTTAAGGATGCATAACTTGAATCTTCTAATCATGAGAAAACATCAGACAAACCCCAGATGAGGAACATTCTACCAAATAACTAGCATGTAATCTACTATATACTGAGAAACTATTCCAGATTGAAGAGATTAAAGAGACATGACAATTAAATGCAGTGCATGATTCAGGGCTGGATCACTTTGGTAGAAAGCATATTATTGGGACAACTGAAGAAATTTGAATGAAGTCTGAGGATTACATGGCAATAATTGTTTTAATGTTAATTTCCTGATTTTCAGAAATGTCATATTGTGGTTATATAGAAGAATGTCCTTATTTGTAGGAAAAACACACCAAACTATTCAGGGGTGATGGTACATTATATCTGCAACTAACTCTCAAAAGATTCGGGGAAAAAATTTTTTTATATTCTTAAAAGAATCAAATAAAGATCAAGAGAAACTGTAGCCCTTCCAGTTTACCAGAGGTGGGATCAAAATATTCTCAAGGTCCACACAGTGGGAGTCAAAACATCCTGTTTCATTTACAAGATGGAAGAGAAACAAGAGCCTAACTCTTCCCTTTATAGATTGTGATTAATTTTGGCTACATTTCCAGAGAATTATCAAGCAGCCAGTTGTAGTCACCCACCTAAAGAACACAGCTTCACAACTAGTGTCCCCAGCACCCCGCTATGAGGGGAAGGCATTACAAGATAGCAATCCCTTAAGCTCTTGAGTGACTAGGGAAGTCCTAGGGCAGCTATATTCCTAAGGCTCATTACTTTTAGTTATGTTTCCTCTTCCTTATATAATTTTCTACCTGTGACACATTGTGAAAAAGGTTAAAAAATATTGTCAGTGAGTTCCAGTACATGAAGCTTCAACACCCTATCCCTCAAGAAAAACAAACAAAATAATAATAATAATCTTGCTCTTGCCAAGTCACAGATAACAGTAAATACTACTTATACCACTATTGTACAGTAGTACTTAACTGTCATCTCAATAAAACACTGAAACAACAGACTTGCCTTAAAAACAATTTATTTACCTGTTGAATTAAAGAGGATTATATAAAAGTGCTCATCTGTTTCTGGGATATCATCTTCGTTGATAAATACAGATATGCTCTGCTCTCGTCTTCCAACATCAAACACGAGAGTTTCTCCTTTTTCAATAGGAACAAAGTCTCCCTCTTTTGCAGATGCTTTCCCATCCATGGTGGCATATTGAACAGTGCAGCCAACATCAACAGATCCATTTCTGAGAACGGTAAAGTTAGCAGTCCCACCTTCCTGAACCCTCACTACACGAGGTTCTGAAATAAACATAAAGAAAAGAAGGAACAAGTGAGCTTTATCATTTCATTTACACATTTTCAGATCATTTATGTCTTCACTTTGCATTTCCCCCTGTCCTTTGCCCCAAGAAATGCTCTTCACTGAGTCTTTGCTTGAAAAAGCTCCATTCCCAACTCCTCCATGTGGCTTCCTTCAATTATTTCAACAGTCAGTGGCCTTCCTCTTTCCTTAATTCTTAAAGAATCCAGTCTTAAACACCCAATCTGGCAGTTAATTACATACCTTTTTACATCCTCTCACTATTGTTTCATATATCCTATTTTCAAATTCAGACTTAAAGTTCTTTATGAACAGGCCCAGATACCTTATATTTAATTTTTCCACAATAGTTAGCAGAAGACTGAGTACAGGACAAATTCATTAACTAATATGTTAAGTGAAGGTTAATAATATGAATCAAAATTCAAGAGGTTTAAAAGATTTCTGCAGTGGTAAAGCTGACCTCTATATAGCTTACAAAAAAAGTTTAAGAATTAGATACCAATTGAATCTCATAAATAAAACTAAAAAATGCCTCAAGTGGCAAAAGATAGTTCTAAAGATAGTATTAAAGTGAAAAAATGGGAAAACCGTAATTGATATGTCCACTAAATATTAATTATTACAGCATGTGGTAAGCCATTAAGTATATTACCCAGGCTTTGAACTGGCTAGACTGTATGGAGGAGATTATGTGGAAGAGTGTTCTTTTGTACACAAAGGAAGGAAAATACTTTAAAGAATTTAAAGGAGGAGAATAAAGCCTAACAAAATAGTGCTTATTTTATTTTCTCTTTCCTTCATAAGATCTCCAAAAATATTTTTAAAACTTCAAATTGGAAAAGAATCATTTGAACAAATCATGAAATCATACTTAAACAATATCAATTGCACTGTAACTAAAATGTTAAGTAAAAAACTCAGATAATTTTAATTTAACATATATATACTGGTAGGAAAGATACAAACTCACTCAAATAAGATAGCAATACCACCTGCAAAATAAATGGGGTCATCATTTCTTCTAATCCTCAGAGTTGCAGTTGTTTTCTTTCCTATTTTAGCTCCTCCAGTGGCATTAAATAGGGTAATGGTAAATTCTTCCATTTCCTCTGGAATCTTTCAGAAAATATGTTATACAGGTTTAAAGTCAGGTGATTATACATATAATTACAATATATATTCCTAAATTATTTTTTATCTTTTTAAAGGGCTCTATTAATTGTACTAATGTTCATTTCCAGTTCTGAGGCCAAATCCCTCTAGAGTATTCAATTAAGATTCAGACCAAAAAGAAAAAAAATTAATGTGCATTTATCCAGTCACTTTATTTTTATTAACTATAAAATTTAATGGAAATAGAGATTCTTTGTCTTCTATAAACTAAAAATAGAAATTTTACAAGCTATTATTTCTGTAAGAAATTGAAAGATTTGTTTACAAGAAAAAATGGAACAGAAAAATAACTTTTTGATACTCGTTTAGAACATAATTTGTAACAGTAACAAGCTCAGTTAGCTCTCCAAGCCCTCTTAAACGTCTTATTAAAGGTCACTCAAGTGGGTCACAAAGAGCTCACTCCCCTTTCATAGCAAGAGAAGATGCCCCACAGCTCTGGGCCTAAATGTATCACTAGGTGGACACTGTTTCTCTTTCACTTCATCCATGTGAGCTGGTCTTTTCCTCATTCTAAAACAGAAAAGTACTGCAATTTTTTTCTCTTGAGGAACGAATATGGGGGAAGGAGGCAGGCCACCATAGCTGTCCTAAACCCATAGCTGTCCTTGCACCTCAGAAAGTTTCACTCCCCACTGTTGCTAAATTCTCTAACAACAGTATTTTCTTTCTCTTTATTATCAATAAGAAGAAACACCATGCTGGATCCATGATCCAACTGGCCCAGTGTCCTGATTCTAAGTGTGCACCATAGGACACCTGTGTGAAATCTTGATAAATGGTGACCTTGTCTTCACAGGACCTATCGACTAGCCCATGGATTAACCTTTCCCACAGCCATGAATCCCTGATATTTGACACATAAGCAGTGTCACTAACCTCAATCGTTTTTAAGAGCTAAAAATGCCTTCAGGGAAACTAAAACATAATATTTCTCTTTGGCCTGTAGTCAGATATGATTATAACTGAGTTCTTTATCACATACTTCCATAACAAAATTATTATCAGGTATTTAATTATTCAATAAAAAAATAATAATTGTGCAACTAAAACAAGTAAAAGCAGAGTGTTATATACGCAACATTTACCTCATCTGGTAGTGAACAAATGGTGATGTTTTTTGAAAATTCCTGATCTCCAAAGAAAACAGTCCCTTGGACAGGAAATACATCTTGTGTAAAGTCTGGACTAACCACCCACGATACGCTAACATCACCAAAGTTGCCTCGATTTCTTATTACATCATAAACAGCTGTGAAATACAAAAATATATAATATGTATGGATATATATCAAACAATTTGAAAATGATGAGTAAAGAGATAGTTGAAATTAACAAAACTAAAGACTTTTTTTAAAAATAAAGGCCAATTATTTGCTTAGCACAGTCTCCAACGTACATCTAAAAACGTATTAACCTTCTTTCACCGAAAGTATAATAAAATGTTATTTTTTAAAAATGTATTAGCTGAGTCCTCCCTCTGCAGACCTACATCTCATCAAATAAATAGAGTCAAACTTTTCTATCACAGTTTGGGATTTTAAAAGTCATTCACCGTATGTAGTAGATTGGTGATTAATTAGATGCCCCTATCACAAAGTCCTACAAGGATGTTTGCTTTAGGCAAGTATAGAAAGCTTCACACTCAAAAGTTAGCCAGACACTGCTCTAGAAAGAAAATACTTCTTATTTCTTGCCACTTTAATATTTCTCTAGTAGTAACTTAGTTTTAAAGTTCCTATATTTGACTTGGCTCATTCTTGAGTGCTTGAGTTCTATTGCATATGGTGATTTGAAATCAAAACATAACTGAAGTCATCAGTATCATCACAATACTACGTAAGAAATAAAAATAGCAATGCAAAATGTGATTCGAAGAAAAGACCAATTTCTGTACTACATGTAATTTCTAAGGCAGAACGGGCAACTGAAAATAGCTGGTTAATAAAAAATAAACTAAAAAATGATTTATTTCTTCTTCAGTAAACAGTAATAGAATATAGGAAGCAGAATAAATTACCACTATAGGTATCATCTTCTTTACTTTCATTTATCATGACAATTAGGCCATCAGAAACAAATTCTATAATCCCATGAGGATCATCATTTTTCAGAATTGTTATGTTGACAACCGTAGCACTGCCCAACTTGCTCTCCCGTTCACCATGGCTGCTGAGGACCACCCAATAGTGTTCATCCAACTAAATTGAGTGTGTCAAATTAGGAAAAATATACAGTTGAAATTTTTAGAGTAAATTAAAACTATATATACAATAATATTAGTATATTCAATTTTTCAGAAACATACACTGCATTAAAAGACAAAAGAACTGATATTATTTCTAAAATCTTTTTAACATTCTCCCATCAATTAAGAAAGATAATTGACATAAGTATACATTGTCCAAAAAGAGACAAAATAAAACATGATAATACTCTAAAATAGCAAGAAGACTGAACCTTATCTCTGATGCTCTAGTCATTTAAACTAACAAGTAAATAAAATATATTAAATTTAACAGCTACACATACATTGGTGTGTAAGCTTAATGGAACTATCCCTTGGTTCCATTAACATAAATCAAATTTACTTGCTTTAAAAATAATTTTACAGCAAAACTTCATTTTAAAACCTTATCATTCAAAGTTCAGTCAATTGAAATTACATAAAATAAGTCTTAACAAGTAACAAGTTAAAAGATGAAGATAACTGATTGCACACTGACAGATTCAGATTGTTTGGCATTTCTGTATGTAAGACAAAAATACACCATTTAAATCAGAATGGGTCTTATTTTGATTTTTGGCTTTTCTTACCCCCAAACATAAGGACTCCTCAGTCCTTTCTTCTCCACTTCCTTTTGTGTCTCTTTGTCAATGTACAAAATATTTATATTCGTAATATGCTAGATAACATCAGTCTTCAGCAAAAGCACAAGGTGAAAATAAAATCCCATACCTCTGGTATCCCATCCAATCTTGCTAGCAAGGTGATTACGATCTCCCTTTCCCCAGGTTTAAATTCTAGTACCCCCATGTTTCCATAGAATTCATTGCTATCTCTCGGCTCTACTCGGTAGCATAGAAACTGCTTCACGAGAGCCCCCCTGGATCGGATGATGTGGAGCTCTACGGACTCTCCTTCCTTAAAAGAAAACAAAATTCACAAACATTTGAATCCTCAGTGTCATTCTCATTAAGACGTGGGCACAGAACGGACTGAATTTCTTTCATACTTACGTTTATAACATACGGTCCTCTGGAAGCAGGAGAAAATTCAAAAACTCCTCCAGGGTCATCATTTTCCAAAATAATTAGATCCCGGCTAGTATATCCAGATTTCAGCACTTGATTTTCCACACTGACCCTGGAGAAGTCAGAAGGGAAAAAGGGACCAGCTGCCTATGGTTTTACTTTTAAATTTTTCAGGCTTCTAAGGCACTATTTCTGACATTTCCAAATAATGGAAAAGCAAGTTACTAGGAATTAAAATCTTACATTGAATGTAAGTATCTTAAAATCTAAAGTTTTACTCACAGCAATTATGTGAGAATTTCTATTTCTGAGTTTACTGTATCTTTTTTATTTGACTAAAGCCACATACTGCATATGTACATCAAGAAGACAGAAACCAAAGGCTGTAAATGTACTATATTTTATTTTTATAAAGTATCAGATTTGTTTCCACAGTGTTAGAATATTTTAATTGGTAACATTAAGTTAGAAAATATATTTAAACAAAATTGCACTTTAATTTTACATTCAGTTGAATTTCTTTAGAAAGCTCATTACATAAGATGATACTACCTGTACATAGAAATTGTATAACTACATGGACTAAAGCAAGCCAAACTAACTGAAAATAAAAAATGTGATCAAACTATTAGATTTTAGAAATATTTTGTGTCCTTTAAAATGCTTTACATTCACCTCAATTTTAACCTCATACATTTTTTTTTCTTTTAGAATAAAAGAAAATGTAGGTCATACGAGAAAAAATAAATGGAATAGGATGGATCTGAAATGCATGGCATGTTACAACAATTCCTATACATACCTCAAAAGAACATATTAAAACAAGATGTTTTTTTATTTCTGGTTTTTATGTTCAGTGTGTAATTAGAATGATCAAAGGGACTTGGACTGCAAGGCTCTGAGGGTTTAGAAGCCAGCAGGCTCTTTAAGAATTCTCAGTCCTGCAAGCTGCTCTAAACCTTTCCAAATGTCACTTCCTATTGAACCAAAGAGTGCCCATGATCAGACCTCAAAATCACAATGAAGCCACAATCAATGTGTAGAAAGCACAGCTCGCTTCCTATGTAATAGAGAATCTGAATTAACATCCTTCTCTAGCTTTTGGAAATGTGACAATCAGTACTTAGCATGCTAGTGGCCACAAAAGAGATAGTCCAAATAATAGGACTGTTATTTATCATATTGTTAATGAAGCCATATGATTTTCATAGCAAATGTGCCCATATCTCATTGATATTAATATTTTATTAATTAAAATTCCCCATGCCCACACAAGCTAGAAGATAAGAAAAATGGATCAGAATCTAAACTGTAACTGCCAATTCTGGGCATTAAATAAATAAATTTATTTTTAGATTTTCTTGAACTATGCCACTTTATGGAAAAAGACAAATTTTGAAAAAGTCTTTATACAACAACTGAGAAGATATAGGCAAGAAAATGCTTACACACACTCAGAAAACCAGTGGGAGATGAGACTATTGATTGATAAGTCTCTGTTAAAAAAACCACAGGATTCATAAAAGATCTTGTGTAAGAATTTCAAAAGCAAAACAATCAGTATTCTCTACGTTATGTGTAAACTATAAAGAAAGTTAAAAATTTAAGTTCTTCAAAACATGTAGTTACAATACATGCTTTGTATTGTACAAAATTTATAATACAAAAATATAGTTATAATAATTCTCAAATTTTTTATCAAATATCCTAAACACATTCATAATTTAAAACACCTAGGACAAAAAAAAAAACTTCATATATGCTCCATTATCGTCAGAAAATCAAGCCACACACAAGGCATACACAGGCAGATGGACAAGCAAAATTACTCAAGAACCGTGGATCATGCAGAAACGCAGCCTGTCTAAAACAATCACTTGCAAAGCAAAACGTTGAATAATCAAAAACAAGGTGTTATTTTGTATACTTACCCAAAATACACCACAAATCTTTTGGTTTCTACCCTGTCAACACAGAAAGGAGTGTGGGAGGGGGGAAAAAAGGAGACGGGGGCACCACTTGCCAAAATCTCACTAATACTGCTGGAAACTTAGAATGGCAAGTTTAAAACAAAGCTAAAGAAAGAAAGAAAGCCATTCTTTTTTTCCCAACAGCTAGCAATGTTCACTTTATGGGAACTCTGCACACTGGTACTTTGCTATTGACAATTGCTAGCAAGAGGTTCAGCAGTTCCCACTTATGGAAGATGACCCCATGGTCAGCCAGCATGTCAAGACTCATTCAAGACATTCCTTTCCAGGCCTCCTCCAAGGCGCTTGTGTCTGCCAAGCACTGTACATACTCAAAAACCGCAGCAGCTGAGCAAATTTCATTCAGCCCTATTTATAATTACTTAGTAGCTTTAATTAGGTTTAAAAAAAATAAAAACCTCAATCCTTAGATCTAAAGCCTGTTGTTCTTTGAGTTAGAAAAAAATAAAACTTTATAAGCAGAGAAATACATACCTTTCATCCTATGCCTGGGAATATACTCAAGAAGTGACGGAATATCATTATGTGCTTTATTAATGACATATATTACCTAAACACAATTTTACCTCAAGACATCTAAACACTTTTCTCAATCCCCAAATTATTTCATTTTCAAACAGCCTTGAAAACATAAAAATGTAGAGCCCTTGTGCTTCATTTTTAAAGTCAAATATACGTTTGTAAACATGGAGTTATATATCACATGTATTATCTGAAATAAATGGCATTATGAAGTTGTTGCTGATTTGGGGAAAACTGAACAATAAAATATTTTTAAGTAGCATGGTATTGAAAGCATCATAACTTGCTTACTACCAGGACAACTTTTATCTATATTTAGTTGAAAAATAGAGGATTTTAATTTGCCATTAAGAGAAAATTATACACTATATCACAATAAAGCATTAATTATTTTGTTACAATATTGTTGCAATCACAACTTACTATCTTTAATTCATTCTTTCACTTTAGGTTTACTAAAAATTGGCAAAACTGAGAAGGTTTTGATAAAATAGCATGTTATTTCAAATCACAGATTTTATTCTCATATTTTATTTAACTAAACATATCTTACAAACACTGAAGTGTAATTTGCTCATTCTTGCTCATGCACAATTGAGATGATACAATCATGCTCTAGTTACTAATTGAATTAGGATATTTTAATAAACATATAAACTAATTTCCTCTATTTGAAATAAGAAGAACTGTTAATTTTTGAAATTCTTTATCCTATGATTTAGACTTACTTGTATACTGTTTTTACCCATAGGAAAGAGAAAAAAAAGTAAAAACATAGAATACGTAAAAATAGTACTTAATTAATTTCATATGTTCACATGATGGGATTCAAAAATAATTGTTTTGAAAGCATGTGGCTAATAAAGAATAGTCAGCAAAAATTTTCACGGAAATTTAAAGCATTCTTTAAAACATTTAGTTCAGAATTTATAAATTTTATAGATTACTTCAATTTTGGATTATAATTACTCTTCATTTTTCTTTTTTTTTTTTCCAAGATTTAATGAGTGCCCAGATCTAATTTAAAGAAAAAAGGATGTAAGTGAAAAAATAATAATTTTTAGTTTATATTTCACTATTTTTTTTATCATATGAATTACCTTTCCTTAGGATTTAATCTAAACTATATATTAAAATCATAAGTTATTTGGACTTATTTTTCTTAATTTGTGGTGTATTTTGTTTTTTGTTTGGTGCTTTAACTTTTTATGTAAGAAAGAAAGTCAAGCATCCCACTTTGGTGAGTGGCATCTGGGGTCTTAAAAGCTAGTGAGTGGCCATCTAGGATGTGTCAATTGGTCCCAGCCCACCCAGAGACTCCATGAGCCTGAGACCAGAAGAACTATATGGTGCCCAGCTACCACCAATGACCGCCCTGACAGGGAACACAACAGAGAGTCCCTGATGGAGTAGGAGAAAAGTAGGGTGCAGAACTCAAATTCTAGTAAAAAGACCAGACTTAACGGTCTGACTGAGACTGGAGGGACACCAAAAGACATGGCCCCCAGACTCTCTGCTAGCCCAAAACTGAAACCATTCCCGAGGCCAACTCTTCAGACAAAGATTAGACTGGACTATGGGACATAAAATGATACCCGTGAAGAGTGTGCTTCTTAGCTCAAGTAGATACATGAGACTAAATGGGCAGCTCCTGTCTGGAGGCAAGATGCGAAGGCAGAGAGGGTCAGGAGCTGGTTGAATGGATACAGGAGATCTGGGGTGGAAAGGAGGAGTGTGCTGTCACAGTACAGGGAGAGCAACTAGGGTCACATAACAATGTGTGTATAAATTTTTGTGTGAGAAACTATCTTAAATTGTAAACTTTCACTTAAAGCACAATCAAAAATAAAAAAAAAAGAAAGTCAACATCATGTGCTTCTCAAAGCAGACAAAGTTAACAGTGGACATTAAATAATGTGTTTCCAACATTCTATAGCTTTCTTCCACATAAAAATAAACACTCATCAGTTTTTTTAAGTTGTGTCCCTCTCTGGTTTGACTAGAAAAAGAAAGGTTGTACTAAAACCTGAAATGTGTTTAGACAAAATATCTACAAAGAAACCAAGAGATTGATAAAATGTAGAGAGAAACAGGGGTTACGCAATGTAATTATTACTACTTCCTGATTAACATACTACAAAATAGCATTTATTGAATAAATTCGTGATTTTTACTGTTTCTAAAATACGAATTTACAGTCTTCAAGTCACATTCATCTTCTCTAATATGTCTCAAATTTAATATAAAGAGATCTGTAGAACAGCTTGCTTTTGACTCAAAAAAAAGTGCTCATTAGCATCAATTAAACAGTATTTTTCATTTTTAGAGAGGATTTTTTTTATTTACTAAAAAAATATTTCTTTGAGAGAATGAAATCTTTTCTTAATATAAATTACTTACTGAGGAATACTAAGTAAATCTTTATTACAGAAAAAATACCACTTAAATTTGTATTATTTTGATTCTCTGAAAATTATTATTTAATGCTTGCATTCTATGTAAAGAAAGAGACTTTCATTGTGTGCAGAGTAAAGATTTATTTTTACTCACTCAAAAGGCTCTAATCCTCTCCCTTATTGAAAATGAAGCCAACAGAGCTGTTTGCTTAACCTAACATTTTAGATCTGTTGCTGCCTATTTTTTTTAATATTGCAACATATTAGCTATACTTAAGAGTTATCTGATACCTCCCACACATTCTCTATGTAATGCTCCTTCATAGTAAATAGCAGAGCAAAATTTCTTTGAAAATATAATAATATTCAGTCTAAGCAAGCCATCAACAAAGAAAAAAAAGTCAGAAGGCCAGCATAACATCTACTTGATTTTTCCCAACATTATATGGAGAAAAGAGTATACAAAAAGCAAAATTATTAAGAGAGCACAAACATATGAATAGTGTTAAATGTTACCTAAAGGAGTTATTTATTACCTGTCTAGAGAAAGTGTTACGGTTTCATTTATTTCCGGTACATCATCAGCTTTGACAGTAATGTTGATTGTTGTGTCACTTTGCCCAGATAAAAACACAACAGAGCCATTAAAGGGACCTATATCATCCAGGGTCACTGCTTCTGAATTAAAGCCAGAGGGCTTCAAACTCCAATAGACAGTAGCCTGCCCATCTGTTCCATCCCGATGTAAAGGAATGTGTATCTTACAAGAAAGAAGAAAAAAAAACAGAATTTATTCTGAAATATATGCTCAAAAATTACATAAGCATTACATTTACTGCATGCACATGTTGTTATTTCATGTATGCTATATAGAGAAGTAAACTATTAAATGACATTAAAAACATAATTGAACAAGTCTTTTTAAATATGAAAATAATTTTAGATATAACTATTTATTAGTTTTGCTTATCTAATTTATCTACCAATTTATCCACATCCAAAAATGTGCCTATCCAGGGATTTGTCTCAATAAAAAGACAAATATTTTAAAAGCCAAATAATCTGAAAAACATTGAACAAACTTGCTAAACAATAAATTTCCATGAGAGGGTCTCTGAAAAGGAATTAATATGTGACAATATATGCCGAAAAATATTTTTTAAATTAAAACTGTAAATTATATGTAATGTAACTTACATCCCAAAGTGATGGGGGCAAAATAAGAAAAATTTTCTATCCAATTAAATAAATATAGTAGAAACAGAAAGAAAATCAGATACTCCAATCATGGCTCTGGGTTACCTTAGGGAAATTACTTAACCTCTCTGAACTAAATTTCCTCATATGAAATGAAACTAATTGTTCCTATTTTGCTAGTTTGTGGTGTTAGAAATCGTCTAAGTAAAGCATATAGGATAGTGCCTCTCCATAGTATGAGCTAAATAAATGGAGGCTATTATCAATAACTATGAAAATGACATTTCCTTTGGTACTTCCATTCAAGGGTAGTACATTTTAAATAAAAATAATGAAAGAATCACTGCAGAATACAACAGGTATTTTCAAACAAAGAATATAAATGAATATTTAATGATAGTGATATGCTATTTTTTTTAAGCTCTTAAAAGAGGTATCCTCTTTATTCTTTGCCCTTTCACGTTTCCTATCTTAAAATAATGGAAGACACTTTCACCACTAACCATTCTGCTAATTTGGCTAGCAGTGGCCAGGGCCTGTAACCAGTGAATAAAGTAAAATTCAAAACAACGTCAAAAAAGTAACAGTGGACAGGCCATTGAACCATCTGGAAAGAGTGTATGTGACCAGGGTAACAGATGTGGCACGACCCTTTCTGCTGCTTCCCAAAAGGGAAGAAATATAGGTTCATGGAACTCAAAATATTCCCTAAAAGCTAATTTCCCTAAAGGGAAACATATGAAATCGTAAATTTACAGAATCGTATTAAGAAAAATATAAAAAATCATACGCATCTTCAAAAATGGAGCTTGTCTGTCCATTTATAGAATCATACATGCAAACAAAGGAAGCTGCGGTCCCCATATGCTGACATGAGGTTTTAATAATAAAAAAAAACCCTCCTCTTTCCTTATCTGAACTTTAACCCAATTTAAACCAAAGCTAAGTGGGAGAGACCTGGAGAGGGAAGCAGGGACAAATTGTGGCCCAGGGAACAGTGAGACTGAAGGACAGAGCCATCCCTAGACCAGTAGAAGCTTGGGGCAATTCAACCAAGGTGTGTATGGTGTGTGTGTGGCAGGGGGGGTGGTGGGGAGGGGTCTTGTATTTGTGAGTACTCTTTTATATGCAGATGTGTGTGTGTGTATCTGTGTGTATCTATGTGTGTGTGTGTATATATATATGTACATATATATATACATACATATATGTTGCTGTAAGGTGGTGTCGAGTCGGTTCTGATTCATAGCGACTCTGTGTACAATAGAACAAAACACAAAACACTGCCCGGTCCTGCGCCATCCTCACGATCGTTGCTATGTTTGAGCCCATTGTTACAGCCACTGTGTCAATAAAATTCCTAAGATTCAGCACCCCATAACTTTACCACCACCACCTCACCTCCATCACCAAGTACAGAGCCCACGGCAGCTACCCCAGTCCTACCAAGGCATTCACATGGAGTGCTCAAAGATGAAGTAGGTCGAGGACACCGGTGGTACACATGGCTTCGGCATTAAAAAACAAAAACGTCTATGTTTGGCTAAGAGCTCGGCTGCTAACCAAAAGTTTCACAGTTCAAATTCACCAGCTACTCCCTGGAAACCCTATGGGGTAGTTCTATCCTGTCTTATAGGGTTGCTATGAGTCAGAATCGACTTGACGACAACAGGTTTGGTTTGGGTTTTACCACTATGTCAAATATCATAGCACTACGAAAAGCAGCCCTATCAAAATATCCTACATTCCCTGTATGTAATTAATTCTAATTTTATTCTCTTCAATATGGCAAAGGATGATGGAAAATCATACACTCATCAGTTACCTGTGTCAAATTATATATTCAAGGTTTGCTATAAATGGGTAAGCTTTTCAAGATCTGTTAACTCTATATGCTAACTCTGTAAGAAAGATGGTGTCTGTACATAACCTCAAACTCATCAGGTCCCACCAATAAGAAAAAGCCTACTTACCACTTCAGCAGAAGAATCCTCTGGTTCATGCAAAATGATTGGAAGGTTGCTAATAAAGCCAATTTCTCCATTTGCAATGTCTGGAGTAACCGGTAAAGAAATATTTCGGATTTTTCCAAATCTAGGACTTATAGGTGGGATTGGGGGAATGATGTTCACCAGTTCCACATTTTCCAACTATAATAAGCAAACAAACAAAAACACTAAAAATTAGAATAGAAAATTTTAAATTAAAAAAAACATAATAGCATGAGGTGACAAAACAGACGTGGGTAATGGTCACCAGTAAACTAACAACTTAATTCTCCTCCTGCCTCATTCACCACGCCTTACCAATTTCCTGCACTGGTTTTTTGAGCTCTTCCTGTACTTCAGATATTATCATCTCCCAGATTTCTTCCTAAATCCTTTATCTTATAATTTTATACCACCACCCTAATAATCTCTGGATCTCTTTCTCAAATTTGAAATCCTTATTACCAATTGTCAACCGGACATCACATAATGCCACAAAGACACCTTACAGATGCTGTGTTGCTGACCCCCAACTCATGGCTACCCCATGCACAACAGGTTTGGATGATTGCGATCCATCCAATTTTCATAGGCTGATTTTTCAGAAGTAGATTGGCAGGCCTTTCTTCCTAGTCTGTCTTAGTCTGAAAGCTCCACAGAAACTTGTTCAGCATCATAGCAACATGGAAGCCTTCAGTGACAGACAAATTGTGTCTGCACTTAAGGTGCATTGGCCAACCCTACAAATAGAATATCCAAAATGGCAATCTCTACCTCTTTTCATGCCCCCTTACCACCACAACCGCCACTACCACCATCTGCTTTTCCTCCTTGTTGCCTGTGTCCAACTACCTTGACCTTAAAGCCAAATATCCAATAGTTGACCACATATCTCCTTCCACTTATCCACTGATTCAAATGTCCAATCAGTAACTCACTCCAGAGAAAACAATATCACAAGACAGTTCAGAACTCCAAATTGTAACTTAACACATCAGTACATTTAAAGAAATGCAACATATATAGCAGATAGTGTCACTTTAATGAATGAACATAACCACCATAGCAACTTTTCATGGTGTTTTCCTCATCTGGAACGCCCTTCCTTCATCATCTCACAAGTTCAAAACATACCCACCCTTAAAGATCAGCTCAATTTTCTCATCTTTTATAAAGATTTCCTTGAATTCTCCAGTCTTCTTTATTCTACCTCTTTCTGAACTTCTACTGCTATCCTTACTAAACCTAAAATTTAACTATAAAGTTCATATATTGCTTGTTTGGCATCCCTGGGTGGTGAAAATGAGGTTGCCATGAGTCAGAATCAATGCAATGGCAACTGGTTTTGAAATTACTCGTTTATCATCATTTTGTGTGTTCCATACTTTTACTTCACACAAGACTGTGGAGTTCATTAGTGATTGTGTTCTTTGCTTCATTTTTCCCAATATATAACATACACCCGAAAATGCAGCAGATGCACAGTAAGCACTTGTTGATTTACCCCTGTGTCATGGTTTGAATTATGTCCCCCCAAAAATGTGTGTATCAATTTGGCTAGGCCATGATTTCTGGTACTGTGTGATTTTCCTGTATGTTGTAAACCTGCCTCTGTGATGTTAATGAGGGAGGATGGATGGCAGTTGTGTTAGTAAGGCAGGACCTCATCTACAAGACTGGATTTTGTCCTGAGGCAATCTCTTGAGATATAAAAGAGAAAAGTGAGCAGTGAGACAGGGGGACCTCATACCATCAAGAAAGCAGTGCCAGGAGCAGAGCGCGTCCTTTGGACTGGGGTCCCTGCGCCAAGAAGCTCCTAGTCCAAGGGAACACCGAAGAGAAGAAGGCCGACAGAGAGAGAAAGGCTTCCCCTGGAGCTGACGCCCTGAATTTGGACTTATAGCCTACTTTGACTGTGAGGAAATAAACTTCTCTTCGTTAAAACCATCCACTTGTGGTGTTTCTGTTATAGCAGCACTAGATGACTAAGACTCCCTGCAACACAAACTTAGCTCTACGATACATCAAAAACCTTCAACCTCTTAAAGGTTCTAAGTACGAAATGCATTCATAAGATGTTCATTTTAGGCATTTAGGAATAGATGCTCAATTACAGAAGTGCAAAAGCCATAGGGATTTTAAGTTAAAAAGCAGTTTTAAACTTAATGAGCCATTGTGGATCTCCCATCCTTCACCGTCCTCTATTAGTCTTTGTAATGTGGAAATGATATCACTAAGTAATCACCAATACAGACCTGTGATTTAAGTTGGTTTTTCAGAAGTGGACACAGAGTGGTGGTACTGATCCCCCACATGCTCTCACGTGCTGTGATGAACAATAACACTTTGAAGAGCAAAAGGTAAATGCTTTTTTTAAAATGTCACATACTTTGCTTGGAAAAGCATAGAAGAGAGGAAGATAAGAAAAAAAATGCACATTCGGTAAATATTTAAGTAAAAGACAAAAAGGTAGTAGGCTGACCAATGTTGTGAAATACTGGTATGAAGACTAAGCCAAGTGTAGTAAAGCATGTGATTCTACAGTGGCCGTGTGTGTAAGCACACATTTGTGAATGAACACTTTTGTGCCTGTATAGTCATAAAAAGCTAAACTGATAATACTGTTTAAGATATCAAAGAAAGAAAATCAATATAGGTTCACTAAAACTTTCTAAAAAGAAGAAAATTTTCTTCAAAATTACTTCTCACTAAAAAACTATAGAATTAATTATAGATATATTATTTCTGAATAATAAAAAGAAGACATAGAAGGCTATAAACTGCTCTAAAGGAAAATGCTAATTTTACATGGCTTATTTCCTAGTCTCTAAGCCTTTTTACTGGGTTTCTTAAGCATCTGCTAAATCAAACTGTTCCATTCACGAAGAGTCTTTCTTTGCTTTCAGATAGTTTGCAACTGGGACAGCACATTAGTAACCCCATGCCTGCCAAAAGTCGTATCTCAGACTGATGTATTTAACAGAGAGGGTTACTAAAGAATGAGGTGCTCATGTCTCAGCCTCTCCTTCCTTCAGTTTCATTGAACTTTCATGCAGAGTCTGATATCTCCCATTCTTGCATTGCTCATCCATTATGTACCATACAAACTACACAACCTTCTAATTCCAACCAGCTTTCCAGCGCCTACAGCTGTTTTGAATCTCAAGGAATTATGTCAGTGACTAATAATGCCTTTTTTTCCTAATCAAGTGTTAAATTAACTGTCTGCACTGTAAGACCTTTGTTTTTTAACTGGATACAGAGATACATAAAGAATTGAGACTGGAATTAGTGGTGTAAACAGCTTTCTAACACAGCTTGGATCACCCAAATTCCGATAGCACATGCTTCTTCAAGTTTTTCCTTAGTTTTCAAGGTTATCAAAAACAAATTCTGTCATGATTTATAGGATGCTGAGAGAAAAAGAACTAGGGTAATATCTGGTGCACAGGAGATTCTTAGTAAGAATTTATTTACATGGGGATTTTTTCATAGATACTTTGGTAGAGATACTGGAAGTCTTCAAAAGACTAAAAGTTTAATATAGAGGCTATCAATATGAGCATATATACATGGTCTCTATTCACAGTAAAAACTGGTTTTGAGGTAACAAGAGAAACTCAGAAAACTAGAATGGAAACAGAAAAGTAGTTTTCTACAGCTCAAAAGCAACATTTCTGCATCATCAATTCTCAAGCTCATGTCACATAACACCAATTATTGCAGGAACACCATACTGCCCAGACCTTCGTGAAAGCAAGAGCAAATGTGTAAAATCTTTGCCTCATTTCACTTATTTCAATAATTTCCTTTTCATATGAGTTGTAGTCTATACAAGATTGGAGACAGACAAATGAGAGAACTGAACACTGAGATAAAACCAAAACCAAACCAAACTCATTGGCATTGAGTTGATTCCAACTTATAGTGACCCTATGGGACAGGGAAGAATGGCCCATAGGGTTTCCAAGGAGCAGCTGGGTGATTTGAACTGCTGACCTTTTGGTTAGCAGCCAAACACTTAACCACTGTGCCACTGGGGCTCCAGAACACGAAGATAGTAGGGACAAAAAACCTTAAACACATATAAATGAGAATATTCTGAATCCAGAGGACACCAGTAGCAGAGAAAATGGAGAGCACTAGCAACTGAAAACCCAAAACAAAACAGAAAACCTCCATTAAAATCTGCAACTCCACTTGCCAAATTATTAGCTTCAAGAGACTCCTGCAAATCTCCCAGTTTGGGAAATACCACCCTAAGAGAGAACTGGGGAAATTAGTATGCATTTTCATATTAATAGAATCAACTTAAAGAGCAAACAAGTTATGACACGTTTTTGCATAAAACCAAGCTTAAATAATTTTTTTAAGTTTGTAAACTTATCTCTAAATGTGTTCAGGTGGCAGCATTTTAACTTCTTTCTGAATAAAACCATGGCCATGGGCTTGACCCACTTTCTCTGTTCCACTTTCCTAATCCAGATCCACCACCATCTGGCCAGTCATCTCATGAGTGCATTCCACAAGCCACAAGAGGATATGAACACAATAGGGAATAAATCCATGTTCTGTATACCCATCACCCCAACAAGAAAAACTCAAAAGTCCCCCGGAAAGTAAGTTACCTCATAGACAAAAGCATGCATCATATCAAAATTTCCCCATTTGAAAACACTATGCTGAGTGAAATAAGTCAGTCACAAAAGGACAAACATTGTATGGCCCCATTTGTATAAAACAGGGAAATGCATAGAGACCAAAGACTATTAGTGGGTTACCAGAGATGGGAGGGAGGGGGAAAAGGGGAGTCTTTGCTTAAGGGGCACTGAGTTTCTGTTAATAGTGGTGGAATAATTTGGAAACAGATAGTGGTGATGGTTGACAATATGATGAACATAACCACAGGCACTGAACTGGACAAGCACAAAATGTTAAACTGGCAAATGTTTTATTATGTATAATTTTACTGCAATAAAATTAACAGTTTCCTTTAGAGAGTAGGGTATTAGGAAGAGTGGGAACGAGCATCTTCTAGAATGTTTAAGTTTGGATTTTTTTTTTTTTTCCGGTTCTTGACTTTTTAAACTAATAGAAGCCTGGGTGGCACAAGCAGTTTGCGAGCAGCTGCTAACCGAAAGGTTGGTGGTTCAAACCCACCCAACATCTCCATGGAAGAAAAGGCCTGGAAATCTGCTTCTGTAAAGATTACAGCCAAGAAAACACTATGGAGCAGTTCTAATCTGTAACACATGAGGTCGCCATGAGTCAGAGGCTGACTCGAGGGCAGCTAACAATAATATTCAGAATAAATATTAAAATAATATTTTAATAAATATTAAACCATTTAATATTGATTAAAAATTAAAATTTGAAAAAATTAAATATAGAATTACCATATGACCCAGCAATTCCCCTTGTAGGTAAAAAGACTTAAAAAGCAGGAAGTCAAACAGATACTTGTACACCAGTGTTCACTGCAGCATTATTCACAATAGCCAACAGGTAAAAACTACCCAAGTGCTCATCTACTCATGCATGGATAAACAAAATGTGTATGTAAATACAATGCAATATTATTTAGTCATAAAGAGAAATGCTGCACCACAGATGAACTTTGAAAACATTATGCTGAGTGAAATAAGCCAGACACAAAAGGACAAATGTATGAACCCACTTACATGAAATATCCAGATTAGGCAAAGGCATAGAGACCAAACTTTCTAATGGTTAACAGTGGCTGGGTAGTGGAGAGCGGAGTTATTGCTTTTAAGGGGTACTGAGTTGCTGTTTGGAGTGATGAAAAATTTTTGCAAATAGTGGGGATGACTGTACAACATGGTGAATGTAATTAATGTCACTGAATTTTATACTTAAAGTGGCAAATTTTTTGTTATATATATTTTCCCCATTTGGAGGAAGTACAATAAAAAAGTAATAATAATAAGGATGAAGAACAGGATCTCCCTCCACTAGAAACAAAGTCTTTGGGGAAACTGGCAAATTACAAAAAGGTATATCCTAGGTACTGAGAACTCATGCATCCCCATAACAGGGTGCCCACTAGCTCCCTCAGCCAAGAGTCCTCCTGCAATGCACTAACAGCACAAGCATGAGCAGTGGCCTAGGTGAAAAAAGACAAGAGGCTTCAGAATGAAAGGGCACATCCCACTGAGTGCCGAGCAAGGTGGAACACAGCCCCATGAAATTCAGAATGCCAAGGAAAGATATATAAAGCTTTCAGAGATAAAGAGCAAGCTACATACAAAGGCAAATAATCTTGTACCCTCAAATTTCTCATCAACAAATCTGGATGCTAAAAAAACAATAGCTTCCAAATTCTGATGAAAATATAATATTCATCTACAAATTTCTACCAAAGCTAAACCATCAAAGTGAGTATGAAATTAAGAAATTTTCAACTATTCAAAGATGCAAAAGTTTACCTTATACATACCCTTTCTGCACAAGTATTTGAGGATAGGTATATTACAACAAAACTAAAACATAATCCAAGAATAGCAAGCATGAAGCAAGCATAGAAAGCAGTTAGTACAATTAAGCTCAACATCCAACATATATGATAAGACAGCTGAAAGATCTCAATAACTTGCTGAAGATGCCAGATAGAAAGGGAGTGATCTGAAACTCCAGGGCAAGTAATAATAAACTACAAAGCAAAGTCTTGGAAAAAAATATGAAACAAATTTAATTGTGGCAGGATTCAAAGAAATCAATGCAATGAGATTCCACTCAGTATATATATATCTATTAGCAAAAAGTATGGTGACTTAAAATTTTCTTTATTGATCCATTCATACCTGGGTCTGCATCAAGTTTATTTACCTAATCAAAATTTGATAAGACCTTTCATTATTTTCTGATTTTCAAGATCAACCAATACCAAATACATAAAAAACATAACCACAGTCTCATAAGTAAAATAATAGCTGGTTTAAACTTCGACAATAAAAATAATGTTTTGGTTAAAAGAAGTTAAGTAAAAGAAGATATGGTGGAAGGCTATGTTATGGGGCACTTAGCTCCTCAGCTTAAATAGTTGAGAGTCCAGAGATTCAATCTACAATTAATAGGCAAAGAAATAGCTGTTTGAGTATATTATTTAAAAATATTGACACAATTTTCCTCATATTGCTTTTTTTATCTGGAAGGTCTTTCTTGTAATATCCATCATACAAATCATATTTATCCCATAAAATGCATACCAATGTCACATTTTCCCAAATCAACTCAAAAGAATGGTAAATCTCTGTTTTTCCCAGCCCTCCTCTGTAACAGTTAGTTACTTCATCCATAACATTCTGACTTGAATTGTCATGCCTGGTGTACTTGAATTAACATAAAATTAAAATATCTGAATGTTCTGAAAGTAGAACCCTTGTCTTCGTCATCCTTTATAGTTTAGGAGCAGGCACAGTCCCTCTTTGGTCTGTGTGGTTACCTCAGTAACTTTTAGTAAGCAATAGTAGAATCCAAAACATAAATGAGGGCAAAATAACTAAGGAATAATAAAGGTTAGTTAAGTGTCTCACACATATAAGTACCCTTGAAGTTTAAAAAAGTTGAGATTATTTTAATCATTAAGGTACCTGTACTAGGAAGTGGGCCCCATTTTGAAGAAATGCATCATTTCTTATCGGTAATTTTGTAGTGACTTGAGTTTTTTGATCTTGGAATATGAGGTTATTTCTCCTAGATATATTTAAGATGCCATCTTTTGCTTGCAAAGGGTCCAGAGGTCCAGCAGGAATATAAAATGCAGAATAAAGCATCTTCACATCTCCTTTAGTTCCGCCTTGTCTTAAAAAGCTCAAGGATAAAAATCGTTCACCTGGGCTACTTTCAATCTTCTGGTTTTCCGTAGGAAAAAATGTTATTAGGCCATAAACATCATCACTATCCTGAATGTAGAACAAAAGCTGCAGATAAAGGAACAAAATATTAAAGTGCAGAACTCTCACATCTGAGCTTACCAATTGTTTATTTCTAAGGCTATTCTGATTTTTAACATTATTTATATATCATGTCTAAAAATGATCACTTCTCATATGAAATAGAGTAAAAGACGAGCCAAAATGGATTTGAAAACTTTACTGAATTATAGTTTGTGAGCTTTTTGAGAATAGAATATTTATTTGCAGAAGGAACAACCTTGCACAAGGGAAACAACAATCACTTCCATCGCTAGCATTCTTCCTGTCACATAAAACTAAACATAAATTTGATTTATATGCCCAGATCCTTTGGCTCTTCTACAGCACAGAAATATTCACAAGAGTAAAGCATAACAAGAGATCTACCTCTGCTGGTTCGCTCACTTCTGCACCTCCACGTACTGTGTGAGGCTGAATTTGAAGCAGATAAGCTTCTGCCTCTTCTGGAAGGTCATCATTCACGATAGTAAGAGGAACTGATGCCACCATCTGCCCTTGTGCAAAATGGAGAACTCCAGAACTTGGTCTGATATCTGCTGTCACTGGCGAGGGATCACTGCTGTTCCGTGTCAACATCCAGTTCACAGAAACATTACCATGGGTGCCACCATTTCTGACCACTGTGATTTCTTCAAATCTAGAATGTTTTAAAATAAAATATATATGGTCACATAATATACTATATTTCCCTTGGATAGGCTTTCCAAACATCAAGTGGTCGTCAGATTCTGGTAAAAGCACAATCCACATAAGGAGTAGATATGTAGATGGATCCTGGGGCACTATCATAATATGACTTCATTTGTATATTTAAATTACATCTCAAATAAGAAAGGAAACAGTGAAGCCATAGTAAAGGAAATGACACATACTCTAACAGTCCAAGCAATGTGTTCAACACCACAAAAATTACGTCGTGGGACAACATATTAAAATAATTGTAGTAAGAAGTTTAACATAACCCATACCTTGAAACTGTATCTTCATCAATTATAACTGTCCTTTCAAACAAGATACTGTTGAATGAGAGGACCCCATAAGGTTTGTCATTTGGCTTAATGGTGACTTGTACAATAGAAGGGCCTAATAGCACAGCATCTCCCCGTAAGGAATCCTTTAGTAACACAATGTGAAAGGATTCAGCAATCTCTGGTATGGCATCATCAATGATTTGAAATTTCAGGTGTGATTCATGAATAAAAGGTGGAAAAACAATAGTTGTATTTGGCTGAAGATCAATGAAGTCTACATTTTGCTGGGCGTCTGCTGTTGAATTCCCAGTTATTACAGCATAACTGATCAACACTTCATATTCATCAGATCCAATCAGATTGCCACTATCATCCTTTCCACGAAGTACTGGAATTATGAGTATATGATCTTCCTCAGGTACCAAAAAAACACTCTGAGTAAATCTCACAGGACTATCATTTTTCTTAATGATGATCTCAACTGAGCTTCTAGAAGTGTTGATCTCTGCTCCTCCTTCTATACTTTTTAGTTGAATCAAAAACATTTCATCATTTTCAGGTACCTGTCAAAGGAATATAAATCATGACAAAACATCAATATCCAAAAACACCTGCAAAGTAATCAAGGTATAAAAGGTCACTATGTTTCCATATAATTACACAGAGATTTTTAAAAAATCTTCAGCTGAAGGGAGCAAATTAAAAAAAAAAAAAAACTGTTCAGTCTTCACTTACTAAAATATTTTCCAAAGGTAAATGATGTGTTTCAGGTAGGGAAGGAAAAGTTAATAAGGCAATAGTATCAATAGGTAACAAAGAATAGGTAGTAATGCCTTTCAACCCTGATCAGTCTTTAGATAACTCTAAAAATTACATAGTAAAAATAGAATTAAATTCTTACCAGCTTTACAAGGTTGGTAGAGTTAGTTAGAAGCAGCATTCAAAGTCTATCAATATCTCAGAATCCAGAAAATTACATTAAATATTAGATAAAAATTACTAGTTTTCAATCATGAAAACTATACATGCTTCTCTCTGGTTTCTAATTCAGGAGTCAAACATATGATACTCATCATATGACTTCCAAAATGCATATCATGCCTTTGGAGAATTAGCTAAAAGAATCACTACTAGGCAAAATGTTGACTATTAAAGTGAACCTTTTTCTTTTGGAACTGCACAGAAATCCTAGGGTTAATCTCCTCTGTTCTGTTTGAGCTCTTTCTTCATTACAAATTCTACTTTTCTTCTCTATCAATATATATAAATATAAAAAGTAAAGTTGTTCATCTCAAAAAATAAAACTGTATAATGTGATTGAGGGTTTTTTATATCGACAATTTTATATCTATAAATTATAGCCTTTCAATGTTCTGGGGTCTTAAAACAAAAAGGTTTTACCAGCTTCCAGAACCAGATAAACTAAAGTTATCAATGCTACCTAGAATTCCATTTTTTTTCAAGAGAAATACTCTTTTCTAATAATGTCTTGAAATTCATTTAGGTCTTTCTTCTGTAGGGGTTTATTGTGATTTGAATCTAGGCTTTTTGTTAGGAGAGTGGAGGGAAGGGTTATCAATTCCTAGCCATTCTCTATTTTGTGTATGTTTGCCTGTTCTGGCAATACTTAGATTATTTTATAAAAGTTCATGTTTTCCCTTTAGCTCATGGGGGATACCTTTGCATCTTATTGTTCAGACTTATTCTTTCCTTAGAAGTTAAGCTAGCTATATCATATATCTCAATGTTTGGTAGCTTCAATGTGAAATATGAACATTTAAAGTATCCAAACAAAAGAATATCATTTGTAGTAGAATTTTCTTTGCTTTTATAGTAAGAATGTTTATGCTGGATAAGTAGTACCATGCCTGCTCAAAACAAAAAACCATGATCAAAAATCAATCAGCAGGGTTACCAAATGCTTAAATGTTTGTGTTATGTGTGGTTCCCAATTATATTCACGTTCATCAGCTTTTAGATGAATAATTTATGTGACTAAATATGGTAAGTATTAACATGATATATCCAAAATGCACAGCTATTTATAACTAAAGTATGATTGGCCACAAAACACTAACTTTACATAGGACTATTTTCTACAATTTCAAATGCTGAGCACAGTACTGGATATAACCTCTCTAACATGTCTGTAATATAGACAGAGTCCTTGCCCCATACAGATATTTAACATCATCCCACCTCATCATCAAGTACTGTCAAGTTATAAATCACAGTTGCTCTGCCAGGGGGAAAGGTGATGTTCCCTTTAACTGGACTCAAATCTTCTTCAGGTGGATTTGGGCCACCTTCTACCTGCAAAGAAATGTGATGCCATCAATAAATACAAAATGTTTCATAAGATTGATAAAGCATTATTGTGATGTCAGCTGGTAAAAAATATGAAATTAAAAAATGTTTTGCAAGATGAATTATACCAACCTGCATGTAAGTCTGTAAGAGCTCTGGTGGTGCAGTGGTTAAAGTACTTGGCTACTAACCAAAAGGTCAGAAGTTCAACACCACCAGCAGCTCCGCAAGAGAAAGATGTGGCAATCTGCTTCCGATAAAGATTTACAGCCTTAGAAACCCTATGGGGCAGCTCTGCTCTGTTCTATGGGGTTGCTGTGAGTCAGAATTGACTCGATGGCAGTGGGTGGGTATGCAAGTCAGTCTTTCTAATTAATAGCCAGGGCCTATAATGTAATTCTGGAGCCCTGGTGGCATAGTGTTAAAGCTCGTCCAGTAACCAAAACAGGTCGGCATTTTGAATCCACTAGCCGCTCCTTGGAAACCCTAAGGGGCAGTTCTACCCTGTCCTACAGGGTCTCTATGAGTTGGAATCTACTCAACAGCAATGGGTTTTATGATGTAATTATAGATCCTGACTATGATTACACCAAATTACATGGTTTCTAAGAGTGCTCTATTTTTTCTCAACCATTAAGCCTGAGAAAAAACTACAAAGATTTCTTCTTGAGAGGAAGGGTATTCAATATTAGTAAATTCCCTGAAGTAACAGAATCAAGTATTTACTCGACCATTGACTGGTGGCCTTGGGCAAGTTATTTAAAAACTCTGCAGCATTTTGCTTTTCTTTAAAATGATCATCATAATATTCACTTCACACACTTGACGTGAAGATTAAATGAACTAATTCATTTTAAAATTATTTATTGAGCACTCTGACCTCTTCTATGTACTAAGGATATAGCAGTGAACAGAGCAAACTTCCTACCCACATGGACTTTATGTTTAATGGAAGGGAATAAATAACAAACAAATAAATGTATATGTGTCAGATGACAAGTACTATAGAAAAAATATTAAGAAGAGTGTAAGGGAGAAATGAGCACTGGGGAGAGTTGCTGCTATTATAATGTGGTGACAATCAGTGAAAAACACTTAGAAAAAGTATGACACTATTAACCAAAAAAACAGCCCATTGCCATTGATTCGATTCATACTCATAGCAACCCTACTGGACAGAGTAGAACTGTCCCATAGGGTTCCGAAGGCTGTAATTTTTATGGAAGCAGACCGCCACATCTTTCTCACGTGGAGGGGCTGGTGAGTTCAAACCACTGACCTTTTGGTTAGCAGCCAAGTGCTTTAACCACTGCACTACCAAGGCTCCTACGGTATTATTAAATGCTCTGCAAAAGTTTCCTGTAATTATTTACACAAACTAAAAGCTAAAGATCAAATAAAATACCTTCAAATATCAATACAGAAGTTTAAAACATTATAACCTGGAAGCCTTAACATTTTAAAGCCAATTTTTCCATACTGATCATAAGAAATATTTTTTAAAATGTATCATCTAAATGCATATTCCTAAGTATGTGAAATATTGCTTGAGGCTTCCTGTGTAGAACATGCAAGACTACTGCATGTTTATTTAGTGTTTACTACATTTTTTGTGGCCATGGTGATAGAAACAGTGCCAGAGACTTCATGATAGAATTTTGCAAGACCAACGACTTCTTCATTGCAAATACCTTTTTTCAACAACATAAATGGTGACTATACAAGTGGACCTCACCAGATGAAATACATAGGAATCAAACTGACTACATCTGTGGAAAGAGACAATGGAAAAGTTCGATATCATCAGTCTGAACAAGGCCAGGGGCAGACTGGAACAGATGATCAATTGCTCCTATACAAGTTGAAGCTGAAGAAAATCAGAACAAGTCCCATGTGAATTTACAGGCCATCTCAAGAACAGATTTGACTCATTAAATACTATTGATCAAAGACCAGACAAGTTGCAGAATGATATCAAGGACATCATACATGAAGAAAGCAAGAGGCCATTAAAAAGACAGGAAAGAAAGAAAAGACCAAAATGGATGTCAGAAGAGACTCTGAAACTTGCTCTTAAATGCAGAGTAGCTAAAGCAAAAAGATGAAGTAAAAGAGCTGAACAGAAGATTTCAAAGGGTGGCTTGAGAAGACAAAATATTGTAATGAAATGTGCAAAGACCTGGAGATAGAAAACCAAAAGGGAAGAACACACTTGGCATTTCTCAAGCTGAAAGAACTGAAGAAAAAATTCAAGTCTCAAATTGAAATACTGAAGGATACTACAGGGAAAAACACAAAATGACACAAGAAGCATAAAAAGAAGATGGAAGACTCAACTGGCAAAACACAGTTTATAAAGATAATGTTCTACATTCTACCTTGGTGAGTAGCGTCTAGGGTCTTAAAAGCCTGTGAGCAGTCATCTAAGATACTCCACTGGTCTCACCCCTTTGGGAGCAAGGGAGAATGAAGAGAACAGAATACAAGGAAAAGATTAGTCCAAAGGACTAATGGACCACAGCTACCAAGGCCTCCACCAGACTGAGTCCAGTACAGCTAGATGGTGCCCAGCT
>NW_004443968.1:5397674-5424073 GCF_000243295.1 Trichechus manatus latirostris | reverse complement strand
AAAGATTAGTCCAAAGGACTAATGGACCACAGCTACCAAGGCCTCCACCAGACTGAGTCCAGTACAGCTAGATGGTGCCCAGCTACCACCATTGACTGCTCTGACCGGGATCACAACAGAGGGTTCTGGACAGAGCTGGAGAAGGATGTAGAACAAAATTCTAACACAAAAAAAAAGAGCACATTTACTGGCCTGAAAGAGACTGGAGAAACCCTGAGAGTATTGCCCCCAGATACCCTTTTAGCTCAGTGGTGAAGTCACTTCCGAGGTTTGCCGTTCAGCCTGGGATTGGACAGCCCCATATAACAAAATGGGACTAATGAGGCACAGCAGTCCAGGGACAAGGACTAGAAGGCAGAAGGGGACAGGAAAGCTGGTGATAGGGAACCCAAGGTTGAGCAAGGACAGTGTTGACACATAGTGGGGTTGTTACCCATTGTCACAGGGCAACATGTGTACTACCTTTTAAATGAGAAACTATTTTGTTCTGTAAACCTTCATCTAAAGTGAGAATAGCAGCACAACTGGAAGAATGTAATCAATGTCACTGAATTGTACATGAAGAAATTTTTGAAATGGTGTATCTTTGGCTATGTATATTTTCACCAAAAAAAAAAATAAATGTCGAGAAGAGAGAGTGTTGAAATGTCATAGGATTGTTAACCAATGTCATAAAACAATATGTGTACTGACTGTTTAATGAGAAACTATTTGTTCTGTAAACCTTCACCTCAAGTACAATAAAGAATAAAAAAAGATGGAAGGAATACACAGAGTCACTGTACCAAAAAGAACTGGTCAACATTCAAACATATCAAGAGGTAGCATATGATCAAAAACCAATGGTAGTGAAGGAAGAGGTCCAAGCTGCACTGAAGGCATTGGCAAAAAACAACGCTCCAGGAATTGACGGACTACCAACTGAGATGTTCTAACAAACAGCTGTAGCACTGGAAGTGCTCACTTGCCTATGCCAAGACATTTGGAAGATAGCTACCTGGCCAACCGACTGGAAGAGATTCATATTTGTACCTATTCCATCCAAAGAAAAGTGATGCAACAGAATGCAGAAATAATCAAACAATATCATTAATATCATAGGCAAGTAAAATTTTGCTGAAGATGATTCGAAAGCATTTGCACTGGTACATCGAAAGGGAAATGCCAGAAATTCAAGCCAAATTCAGAAGAGAACATGGAATGAGGGATATCATTGCTGATATCAGATGGATCTTGGCTGAAAGCAGAGAATACCAGAAAGATGTTTACCTGTGTTTTACGGACTATGCGCAGGCATTCAACTGAGTGGATCATAACAAATTATGGATAACATTGTCAAGAATGGGAATTCCAGAACACTTAATTGTGCTCACGAGGAACCTGTACTTAGACCAAGAGGCAGTCATTCAAACAGAACAAGGGGATACTGTGTGGTTTAAAGTCAAGAAAGGTGTGCGTCAGGGTTATATCCTTTCACCATACATGTTCAGTCTGCACGCTGAGCAAATAATCCAAGAAGCTGGACTATATGAAAATGAACAGGGCATCAGAATTGGAGGAAGACTCATTAACAACCTGTGATATGCAGATGACCAAACTTGCTCACCGAAAGTGAAGAAGACTTGAAGCACTTACTGATGAAGTTCAAAGACCACAGCCTTCAGTATGGTTTATACCTCAACATAAAGAAAACAAAAATCCTCGCAACTGGACCAATAAGCAACACCATGATAAACAGAGAAAACACTGAAGTTGTCACGGATTTCATTTTACTTGGATCCACAATCAATACCCATGGAAGCAGTAGTCAAGAAATCAAATGATGCAATGCATTGGGCAAATCTGCTGCAAAAGACCTCTTCAAAGTGTTAAAAAGCGAAGACGTCACTTTAAGGACTAAGGTGCGCCTGACCCAAATCATGGTATTTTCAATCACCTCATATGCATGTGAAAGCTGGCTAATGAATAAGGAAGACCGAAGAAGAGTTGATGCCTTTGAACTACGGTGTTGACAAAGTATATTCAGTATACCATAGACTACCAGAAGAACTAACAACTCTGTCTTGGAAGAAGTACAGCCAAAATGCTCCTTAGAAGCAAGGACAGTGAGACTACGTCTCACATACTTTGAACATGTTATCAGGAGGGACCAGTTCCTGGAGAAGGACATCATCCTTGGTAAAGTAGAGGGTCAGTGAAAAAGAGGAAGACCCTCTACGAGATGGACTGACACAGTGGCTGCAACAATGGACTCAAGCATAACGATTGTGAGGATGGTGCAGGACCAGGTAGTGTTTCATTCTATTGTACATAGGGTTGCTGTGAGTCAGAGCCAACTCGATGGCACCTGACAACAATGCTTCTCATGCATCATTGTCCTCTCCCATTTTATTTTCTTATGTAATTATCATAGCCACCATATGATGTAGGTAACTATAAACACAAGTAAACCTCTTTTATGTATTAGCATAATTATGGAACATAAATCCAAATACCTATTTTACTGATACTACAATTACTAATTAAAGCAGAAACTGGTATAAGAACTTTCTAATGCTCAAATGTTTGAAAATAGTACATGATCATGTTCTGAGTCTTCTAAAACACAAAAAGTTAGGGGAAGATGTAAATTCGTACCTCATAGAACAAAAACGTAGTGACACAATGATATGCATGTGATCAGTAAGCAATAAAGTGGAATAGTTACAGCTGGTATCCTGAGAAATGCACCCCACCCATAGCCTATTTCTTCATGCCACATCCTGTGACATCTAAGGATCTCCACAGCAGAGAGCAACTGCTGTTAATACCATCCATTAAATACGTTTTTTAAAATGAGTGGATATTTACAAAGACTACATAGCCCTGGTGGTGTAGTGGTTAAGAGCTCGGCTGCTAGCCAAAAGGTCGGCAGTTCAAATCCACTAGCCACTCCTTGGAAACCCTATGGGGCAGTTCTACTCTGTCCTATAGGGTCACTATGAGTCAGAACCGACTCAACGGCACCTAACGACAACAATATATTAAATACAGCGAAAACTGTGAGAGCCAGAACTCGACAGGACTGCCTTGTTTTTCCAAGTCCCACAAGTTCTTTGCCTTTGGCAGGGAAATTTTTTCTATCACTTGTTTTAGTGGAAAATGTTTGAGTATTCCTGCTCTGACAGGTTTCTGCCTTACACAGGTTCTGGCTTTCATAGGTTTTACTGCAATTTTACATAAACTTAAATAATCCATGGGCATTTTAAAAATTTATATACTTGAAAAGGTTTATCATAAAGGTTTTATGAATTTTATCAAATTAGCATTATTATTATTCTATTTTGTGATTCATTATTACACCAAATCTAAAATGATATGTTGTGTTCCATGTAAGCATGGCATATTCAAGTAGCAAGGAAAACATTTTTATATTAATCATAAAATTTATCAGACAATGAAAGTATTTATTTTTTATTTTTATTAAATGTCATTTTTATTATACAAAGGGCCTTGATTATTAAAACTCTAGCCATCTAGTAAAAACTCTTAAGTGTTACCATTTAAAATTATTTCAGAGTAAACTTACCTCAAAAGTCACAGTGACTGTTCCATATGTTCCTTTTTCCCTAATTAGAGTAAGAGGCACAGACTCATTTCTGCCCCTGGGCTCACTCACTGTGATTGAGGAGGGCTGTTGGGAAGAGGAAGGACAGATAATCAGGCACTGATCAATCATAGGAAGGAGGAAGTACAAGCTGTTACCTTAGAAATACTGAATTCCATATACAAATCAATCTGCATTGTACTCTAAGAATGTGGTATTTCCTAGCATTAATTAACTGTAGCTAAAAGAAACATTTTAAAAAGTTAAAAATAACACTGTAAAGAGAACATACAACTAGTCAAACAGGATATGTAGGTTCTTGTCCTGGTTCTACCATCAACTAGCTGTTCCATTAAGGAATCGTAAAGATCATCTAGTCCAAAGATGACTAATCCATGAAGTCATGAGTTTCATGAAAATGAATGAAGTTACCAGTCCAGATAACTCATTGGTACCACCACTCTGCCCTGTTCCCATCAGCAATTCCCTCCTCATTAGTCAGCTCATCACTGAAAAGCAGACAACTGCTAATGACTTTTTCAGATACTGATCTCTGGTTGGGGGAAAAAGGGCCAGGATTTCAAATATTAAAACACACTTGGCTGGCTGAAACTCAGGATAGAAGAGGAGGAACAGGGAAAAAGCCAGGTGCATACTTGCAAAGACAGCAGTGCCAATCTCTCAGGGTGACACTAGGTCTCAGCATTCCCCTCCATAAACGGAGATTTACTGTCTCAAAGGATAGCAGTGAGGTTTCAATGAGATAATTTACATAAAGTGCTTATCCTAGTGCCTAGAACATAATAAGGGGTCAATATACAATCATCATCATCAATGTCATCTTCATCATCAATATAATCATCATCAAGGCTAGGAATGAAAGTCAAGCCACTGAGTGCCTACTGTGTGCTCAACAGATGTTGTTGGTGCCATTAAGTCAACTTCGACTCATAGTGACCCCATGTGATAGAGCAGAATTGCCCCCATACCATTTTCTAGGCTATAATCTTTATGGGAGTAGATTGCCAGGCTTTCTCCCACAGAGCCTCTGGGTGGATTCAAACCACCCACCTTTTGGTTAGCAGTCAAGCAGTTAACCATTGCACCACCAGGTCTCCTTGCTCAACAGATACTTAGTTTAATTTTAAACATATAGGCCAGGTGTCCAGTCAGAGGCTGCCTGGCAGCACTGAGACTCCACCAGTCAGGGATTTGCGACTGATGCCAGAAGCTAAGCTATATAATGCCAAACCCAATTGTATGAGGATGGGGGTGATAGGTTTGGAGGGGGTATAAAGGAAATGCAGTGTGGAGAGAAATCACTTTAGCTCCCTTTCAAATTCTCTCAAGTCCTGAATGTAAGTTTGTATCAAATGTTGTCCCAAGCAAAGTAACTGTGTTCGAATTGAGTTATCTTTTTTTTAAAGATCAACAAAATTTAAGGCAGCTCAAGCCAAAGAAATACTAAGCAATTAAGGGAGCCTACTGAATAATTAATAATTCCCTATTGTTCAAATAGAAATTACTAATTAATAAAATTAATTTTTGTAAATGAAGATACAATCAAACTCAAACCCACTGCCACTGAGTTGATTCCGACTCAGCGACCCTCTAGGACAGAGTAGAACTGCCTCGTAGGGTTTCCAAGGCTGTAAATCTTTACAGAAACAGACTGCCACATTTTTCTCCTGCAGAACAGCTGGTGGGTTCAAATCACTGACTTTCTGGTTAGCAGCCAAGTGCTTTAACAGCTGCACCACCAGGGCCCTCTGAAGATATAACAGAGGTTACAAAATATCTCCTAAATACCTCCTTTTACTTAAGATACTGTGAGTATAAAAATCATATTTATCTATAGCCTAACTCATTTCAAAAGTAATTTATAGTACTAAGAAAATGACATACAGTACTACTAACTGTAGTAGTCATCTAAATTAGAAAATAAATAAGAAGTTGGGGAGTATTACATCATATCTAATTAATGATAACAGTATGATTCAAAAAGACTGCATATCAGAAATTTATTGTAGTCTAAAACGCAGTGGAGAAATCCAATTGTACTGAAGACAAATTTTGTTTTAAGAGTTGGAGACAATTTCTCTCAAGGAGAGACCCGACTCGTGCATTTGTTTCTAAAGATAAAACCCTCCGAACATAGTTAGAATTGTCTAGAGGCACAGGAATTTGGTGCTAAGGTAGAGAAAGTGAAATGCTGAGCAAAACTGAAGGGGATGAGATGGAGTGTTAACTTCAAGAAATATTAGTTAACAAGAAAAATCCCAGGGTAGAGATTGACTGTAGAATTTTTAAGAGCTGTAATGTCTGTTCTGCAATTTTAAGTTTACCACGTTTTTTCAATATTCTTTCAATATGCTTCTTTTCTCTCGGTTACTCAAACCTGCAGAAAAGTCTGACAGACCAACAAGACCTTCTGGTGGTGTTTGAGGAAATCAAGCAAAAGGCACTGGGTTACACAACTGAGTTAAAGAACAGCCGTGACAGGCAACAAATGAGTCAGGTGAAATGATCACAGATAGAGGAATCAGGAATGAGCTACCCATGACAGAGCTGGCCTCCTTAATGCTCAGAAATCTTAGGCAGAAAAAAAATGTACATTCTACAAGATATGGAATAGGGAGACAGTTAAAGCAAATTTTATTTAAATATCAAAAGACAGGATGATACTAGCTGGCATCATGTAAAATAATTGAAAAATTTAATAAACTATTATCTAGCAACCACAAAATTAATCAAATTGTATCCATACCATATTAAATGAAATAATCCCAAAGGCATTGTCATTTGATAATATTGTTACAGTAACAGTCCTTGGCCATCCAAGCTTCATGTTTGCTGAGGGGTTCTAAAATAAAAGCCCAAGAATAAAATAATAAATAACAAGAAAAAATATTTTAAGAGAATTTCTAAGCAATTGTCCAGAATATGAATAAAAATACAAGTATACTTTTATTGTACATATTAAGGAAACATATTCAAACTAACTCAGCATGGGAAAAAAGCCCCAAACAAGAATTCCTCAAAAAAAATTTGAGAACCATTAGTAATTGCCTATTAATGATTATATTATAAATAATCTCTGACTAGTAATACTATAATATCATTATAATCATAATTACTATAATGGCATCATTAATATTGTAACAGGAAACTAGGTATCCAGCGTGAAATTCTGTTTAGATGTAATTTTTTTCTTTTACTATAGAAGATACTGGAACTTAAGAATTAGTTATTCTATAAATCATAGAGCTAAATTAAAGATGAAACATTAAAGCAAACTTTCTTATAAAACTGGGGAGACATCTGTGACATTTCAGCATCAACATAAAGGAATATATACTACTAAAAAAAGAGTGTTTTACAAAAGCAAAACATGACTGTTTCAAGCATCATTTTCACAAAAATTTCAATCATACTGACATAACCATTCTAAAAAATACCTCAATGTCTTTCAGAAAAAATTAACTAAAGCAATGTTAGCAGTCATTGCCCAAACCAATGACCAAGTCATAAAGGGTGATTAAACCTTAGGTTATTCAACTATTCAAGTACTTTTCCCAGGGGTACTCTGAACTCATTCTAAGGCAAAGGGACCTCCCACTTCCATGCCTGTTTTTTGTATCCTTCTCCTTTGAAGTCAGAAGTCACGGTCTTTCTTTGTGCGTCTGGTAGCAGGGGAAGGGTAAAAGAGAAAAAGTCCAAAGGGAAGACAAGGTTTTCTTGAGCGTTTGTCATGGTAATTCTTATATAAGCTGAATAGATCTGAAAACTAGCTACAAATTCTTAAGGTTATCCGAGGTATACCAGACTGTGGAACTGCCAAAGAGATGGTCCGTTCTGGTTTCTGTGAAAATTACCACTGGTCACCTCCACTGGCTTGTCTCTACAGAAATAAAGTGTTTTAAGTCCTGCAAGATTTTTATGAGGTTAAGGTTAATGGAAAAAGGACTTACCTGTAACGTTAAGTGAAAAATAAAGGTTTCATCAGGCTCTGGCAAGTCATCATCACATACTGCTATGTACACTGTCCTATTTGTTTCTCCAACAGGTATAAAAGCTGCAGCATATGTGTCAAAAAAGTCTCTGGTGTCTTCACCATACAGCTAGCAAATGCAAAAAAAAAAGAAAAAGAAAAAAGTATTCCTTACATAACACCATGTTAAGTAAAAATGATGCTAATTGGAACAATCAATAACAACAACAAAAGAAGAAAAATATGACTCATTAAGTGGCACTGATACATATAGATAGGATGTACAAAAAATATAAAACACAAATATTTTAACAACTGGTAAAACTCATCTCCCAAAAAACAACTATTATGAAAAGAAATGCTTCTATACAAAAGCATTGTATCCAGAAGGAAAAAGAATAATTACATAGAAAAGTAATGATGAAATTTTTTTTCCCTCTGCCTCTTAATTGATCTGGAATAGACTACAGTAAGCCCCCAGGTTAAGAATGTATGGTTTATGGACAACTCGTACTTGCCCTTTGTTATGTAAGTTTGCCCTAATTTTGAAACGACTGAACCAACCCCTACTCACAACAAATTCTTAATCACAATCACCTTCACTTGCTGGGCGTGCAGCTTCTAAATCATTGAAAAGGCTTCTAGCCTTCTCTTGCACTAAAGTAAGACTAAATAAGAACTGTATGCACCTGTTCGATATACCTACAAATTTAACTTACAGACAACTTAGGAACAGACCTCGTTCATAACCCAGGGACTGCCTATAAAGCAACCCTAACAAGAAGACAAACTGTAGCTAAAATTCTGTCAAAGAATAGGTGGAAGTAGCCTGCCAAAATGTTTCAGGAGAATCAATTTCCCTATCAATTTCAAAGAAATTGCCCTTTCTAAAAATTTCAACTTGAAGTTATATTTATATTCTCCTATAATGACCCAAAGACCTAGTTCTTTTAGCATTCCAAACTTCTTAGTTATTACAATTTTTTAACTTTCGATCACCTCATTTTGTAAAATCAGGCATTTCTAATAATATTCTCAGTGGAGAAATAATTACAAAACTGTAAAGGAACAACTTCTTGTGCAAACACAATTGAAATTTCTTTCACAACAGAACTCACAGTAAATAATTTAACTACTAGAAAAATATGATTTAGTACAAATAAAAAATGCAGGACATGCACAGGGAAATTTTTGTCAATTTCTAGTTTTTATTTATAAAAATAAATTAAGTTTTCTAAAACAATTATTGGTCTCTTCTCGTCCAGAGGAAAAGAGAAAAAAGGAACCAGAGACTCAGAGAAGAAACTAGTCTACAGGATTAACAGTCTACATGAGCTTTGGCCTCATCTACCCTGAGATCAGAAGAGCTGGTCTCTGGTTACCACTAAGGACCATTCTAATCAGGGCCACAATTGATGGATCCTGTTAGAAGGGGAGAAAAATGTGGAAAAAAAATAAAATTCTTTAAAAGTCCAGACTTACTGGGCCAGTTGAAACTAGAGGACTCCCCAAGACTATCACCCTGTGATACTCCTTAAACCTTGAACCAAAACCACCCCCTGAGGTCACCTTTTAGCTAAATTAACAGACTGGCTCATATAATAAAGAATATTACCCATGAGTACTGTGTGCCTTTGAAAAATCATCTACATGAGACCAAACGGTCAACAATTACACTAAAGCAAAGATGAAAAGATAAAGTGTCAGGGAAACCAGATTACTCGAAACAAAATATCCAGAATAGATTTAATGAGAACGGTGACACATTGTGAGAAATGTAACCAATGTCACTGAACAATTTGTTTAGTAATTGTTAAATGAGAACTTAATTTCACTGAAAACACAAAAAAAAATTATTTAAAAAAATAAACAAATAAAGAAGGGTTTAAATACTTGAGAAATCCAAGTAACGGCAAGAGTGTTGGAAAACTTGTACTCCTACCTTACTATTAAAAAAAAAAAAAAGATGCATTCTTAAGGAAGCATTAAGTATCAAGAGCAACTGAAACAAACAAAAACATAGTAATCCAACTTATGCAAATCATTTAAAAATCTAAAACGTGCAAAAAATTGCTAACTATGAAAACAGTTTCATCAGTTCAACATTCATAACAACCAAGATTGGAAGCAATTTCAGTGGAAAACAGTTGAGGAACAATGAGTAAATGATGACAGCACCATCAAGGAAAGTTGTGGAAAAGACAGAAAAACCTGAAAATTATTAGGATGCAATACAAGTTATATGAAAAAGTAGATTATCAAATACAAACTAAAAAAAATCAATAAATGTAAACATATGTACCATGGATTAAACAAAAGCTAAAACATAATGCACAAAATTATAATACTGGATTTGTTTCATAGGTATTTGATGTTCTTTTTCTCTCTTCACAATATTTCATAATATGAGAATTTAACTTATTGCTTAAAAATTTATTTTTACAAACAAAAATATTAAGTAATTAAGCCTCAAATATAGTACTATCTTAATGTTTATGTGACAGTACTTCCTGAATAAAAATAGATACACACGCATGCACACACAATCCATCCAATAACTAAATTGTGTGCAAGACAGAACAACAGTTCAAACATCTACTTAAGTTAATAAGTTTTCTCCCATAAAACGAGCTCTCTGACATGACTTTTTTCTCTATTGTCACTTTTGTACTTTTAAGTATTTCATATATTTTCTCCAAGCTACCCTACAATAGAAAATTTCTGAGCAAAAACAACTAGAATCCAAATTACCCATAATAAAATGTTTTTACCTAGAAATACTTGTGGATATTTTGCTTTTTTACTTGTTTTAAAATAACTATCTGAACACTTTTAAGTGATCACTCTGTCTTTAAAATACTATTGTCAAATGTATGTGCCTACCTCAGAACACTCTACAAACCTATAAGAGACATGAATGAAACAGTGTATATGCAAATCATTTAATATAATGAAACCACTAAGAACACTAAACAGTAAACAATTTTTAAGAAATTTCATACGTATTTTAGTAAGAACAGAACTACGATCATTTCTTACCGATACAATTGCAGTGACATTTGCTGGCTCTCCTATCCTTTCGATGATAAGACGAATAACTGTTGTACTTGTTTCATTAACCACAAATTCTGTTTGTCCAGCAAATCTTACTTCTGTGTCTCCAAACACAAAGGGCATGAGTATAGCTGAAAGAAGATTTACTAATAAAGATGCAGAGGGCATCCCTAGAGGGAAAAAAAAAGATGTTATTCATAAAATATATCTAATATATTTCTATTAGCCTGTGTAGTCTGCATATATGTATACACACAGAATGAAGAGTTATACATTAAGTGACTAAGACATAAATACATCAAATATTAAGCCATGTAACTCAAATGTGTCATCACAGATGTAAGTTAAATAACCACAATCTCTCCTTATGACTCTTTTTTACTATTTATTCTTTTTTTTCTCTTTACCTTCTATACTAAGAGAATAGTTACAAGTGGTTTTAAACTTAATAAATTTACTTATTAGAAAATTTTGTTCATCATCAGTTTATCTTAAGAAAAACCTAAGCAGCAACATGGAAATTCAATTACAGTCCATCCTCCCTCAAGTGAAATTGTGAAATACCAGACAAAACTAAAATTATCAAACGGATCAACAATCTTAATGGGATTTATTCATCTATTTACTTGATGATCATGCAAATATGGAAGACTTCTTGAAGCTTGTATACAAAAAAGTTGAAGCTAAAGATTTAGCAATAAATTAATAATTTCTTGGTTGGAATCTAATTATTTCTTTAAATTTGTTTCTCTAAATTAAGATGGCTATTTAAAAATTTTCATCATTGAAAACAAATGCTAATCCTTTCAAAGAAGAGATAAATTTCCAGGACTTAAATTTCTTCCATTTTACTAGCTAAAATACTAATGCCACTTCTTAGAAAATGTCTATGTTGCTTTAAAAAGAAGCAAATTTGGCAAAGTGTGTATTTCCTTCTTCTCCATAACTTCTATTGTTTTCTTCTTACTATAATGTGTTTATGAGTCATCAATATCGTTCCTGTTTTCAGCACTGTGTGATTCAAGTGCTTTCAAAAGTACAACAGTGCAGAGCCCTCTTAAAAGTGTTGCTTTTTTGTAATGTAGATGTATCTCTAAAAATGTGAACAATTTATCTCATGGATCATTAAGATTTCAATGGATCTATGTGACCAGTCACACGAACATAATTAGTTCATGCTTTTTAAAGAAGGGTTGCATTTTGTACTCTACGAGCCAAAATGCTTCCTATTAATCTTTACCTTGGTCAAGAAGTAATAGAACATTCATATGTGTAGTACGCCTCTTATTTCCCACATACAGTTTTATATTTAGGGACTACCAAATACATGGGTTCTTGATATATTTTAAGGTTTAAGTGCAATTTTTCTCAGTCAAGTATATTCCAACAATGCAGTCTGAGATTGCTGAGGGATGCCTCGCATGTATTATGTCTACAAACTCCATAGACAAGGAATGCAGAGTTCAGATGGAGGCCACAAAAGGGACAGTAGGCCACTAAGGACAGAGATTCTGAAGGACTAGACCTTTTTTTGCTTTTGTGCTTTACTCCAAGTGAGTCTGCCAGAGGGCTACGAGACTTGGGAGAAGAAGTAAAACAATTCTTCCTCACCAGCTACAAACTCTTCCTGAAATCTAAGCCAGGAACATTTACCAACGGACAGGAAAAGAAAAACATGAGAGAAAGGGAAGGAAAAGAGCTGAAGCAGGAAATTGGGAGCAGTTCTGGGCTAAACCAAAGACAAATGAAGAAAATGTTTCGTGAAATTCTAAAGCCAGAATGGTTTTCATGCCCCACTTAAGACAAACCAAACCAAACCTGTTGCTATTGAGTCAATTCTGACTCATAGAGACCCTATAGGACAGAGCAGAACTGCACCATAGAGTTTCCAAGGAGCAGCTGGTGGATTTGAACTGCCAACCTTTCGGTTAGCAGCCAGGCTCTTAACCACTTCGCCACCAGGGCTCCTTAAAACAAAGAGAGGGAAAGAAATCAACTAGGGACAGTAAGAATACGGAATGGAGGGGTGAAGGGTCACAACCTAGGCTTTAGAAGTATAAGAAAAAGACTGAGTATGGTCTACTCTGATTTTGAAAGAAAAATCTAAAATATATCAACAGGAGATATGATAGAACCTTGAGTTGAGAGAATTAAGAAGACACCTGAAGTTAGAAGGGAAAGAGGGTAAAATGAGATTACAGCATGAGAAGAATGAATCATGGACGAGAGAGAGCAGAAGTTCTCAAAACGTGTCCCGTGCAAGAATCAGCTAGAGAGTTTGTTAAAATGCTAATTCCCGCTACCAAATATTCTGATCCAGTGAGCCTACAGTGGGGTCCAAAAATCTGCATCTAACAGGCAGCTCTGATTCTATGCAAGTGATCCTCGGGATTCACTTTGGAAAACACTGTCCTAGAGTGTGACGAAGGTGGACATACGATAGGCCACAATTGTAGCTCTAAGTTAATGATTGAATTCTTCAGTATTATGTTTGGACTAAGGTGCCCTGGTGGCAAAACCATTAAATGTTTGGCTGCTAACTGAAAGGCTGGCAGTTTGAACCCACCCAGCAGCTCTGCTGAAGAAAGACCTGGTAATCTGCTTCCGTAAAGATTACAGACTAGAAAATCTTACAGGGCAGTTCTACTCTGTCACACGGGGTCACTATGAGTTGAAATCAACTCGACGGCACCTAACAACAACAACAACATATGTTTGGACTTACTACAGACTTCTTCATGTTTTTCTAAACATTCTCAAGGTGAATTTTAAGATTCCACCCAACCTGAAGAAAAATCATAATGGTTTATAAAAAATAATCATAAAAACAAATGCTTATATGCTGCTGTTCTAGGTGCTTCATACACAGATGCATTTAATTCTCACAAGACTTTTATGCAGAAGTTGTTAGTATCATCAGTCTCATTTTACAACCGAGGAAACTAGGATACGGACAGGTTAGTTAACATACGCACTGTTATTTAGCTAAGTAAGCGGCTAGGCAGGATTTGAACCTAGGAGTTCACCTCCAGACTATCTACCTAACAACCAAACTGTACCTCCTTTTACAATTTATTTCTATAAATCTTACAATTTATTTCTAGAAATAAATGAATAATATCATTTATGCTCCATGTTGACCAGCACTCAATATTTTAAACTTATGCAAAGTAATCAAAACTACTATAAAATGCATAATTATGAGTCTTCTAAAAGTTTGACCATTATTATTCTAATAAATATAAGATTATTTAAATGAAACTACAGTTCTCTTGACTACTTTAAATATTTAACAGCATCATTTATTAACATCAGAACCAGTGAGTTCAAATGCTGCATTCCTGCAGTTTCCCAAGCAATTAGAGCTCCAAGATCTTGTGTTTACATCAGTAAATTCATTTTAAATTGGTCCACATCAGTGAGTTTTAAGATTATGGGAAATGAACAAACAAGCATGATTGGAAGTGCCTCAAATTCTGTGACATCACTGATAATTATGTCTCCTTGGCTTTCATCTTTTCACCCTCATAAGAAAAGTTGTTGGGGCAAAGTTGGCAATCAATAGAAACTAAAAGATGAAAAAAAAAAAAAGCTTTGAAAGTGAAGTTCCATTAAATGACAGGGCATAATTGCACAAATGCTGAATGGCTTCTTTTTTATAGTAAGTAGGTACATTTTCTTCTATCATACTAAAAACCTAGTCTTTGGGAGTTCCTTTATTAAACTCAGAAGACTAGGCATTAGTAACAGATATAACACATAAGTAGTAAATCTATCTCAGGTCACTTTTTCTCTTATTAGACTTAATAAAAATGTTACATGACCCATCAGTCTACTTATTTTTAAACTCTATAAAATGAATTTAAAACAATATTTTTTTTATTGTGACTTAGGTAAAAGTTTACAGAGCAAATTAGTTTCTCATTAAACACTTAATACACAAATTGTTTTGTGCCATTGGTTGCCAGCCTCACAAGGTGTCAACAATCTCCTCTACCCCAGGTTCTCTGTTTCCATTGGTCCAGTTTTCCTGTCCCTTCCTGCCTTCTTGTGTTTGCTTTTGGGCTGGTGTGCCCATTAGTCTCATATATATGGTTGAACCATGAAGCACATCCCTCATGTGTGTCACAGTTGGCCCTATAGACCTGTATAATCTTTGGCTGAAGGGTGAACCTCAGGAGTGATTTCAGTACTGAGTTAAAAGGGTATCCAGAGGCCATACTCTTGGGGTTTCTCCAGTCTCTGTTAGACCAACAAGTCTGGTCAAACAATATTTAGAGACTATACTGTTTAGCTCATATTCTGTCACAACTGTAAAAGAATAATTTTAGCATTGCTGATGTTCTTCCTCCTCTCTGTAGTGGCATGATATTCCAATATGTAAAGCTTCTTGCTTTCACCTATCATCCACGTTCTTCTCCCATCTCCCACTTCTGCTCAGTATAATTCAAAGGAAATAAAAACTGTCCCTGCTAATAGATCCCTTATCTCTTAAGACAATCTGAGATTTAGGTTACTTTCTTGCTTCTTATTTTCTGAATTATTTCCATGAATTTTTGATAGCGCCCTGATAGCACACATGCATAAAATCTCAGGTTCTCGTAATTCATAGTCAATCTAAATAACAAGTCACCTAACTCTGCAAAAAATATTTCAGAATTAAAATCTGGAATATATTGGGGTAGCTCCTATGATGCAAACTGGTTGCTTTCAGAAGAGCAGTGTAGAGGTTGGTGTGATATTTGCATATTGAGTATCTAGTATACATTGTGCAGCACCCTATGCTAGTCACTGAAGACACAAAAATGCATAAGATATGGTCCTTGACTCCCAGATATTCACAGAATGGGCATATGATTAGATTAGGCAGATCAAAACCAACAAGATACAATCCTGGGACAATTGTTCAAGCACAGGGATACAGATTCCCTCTTCTACCAGATTTAGAATAATGATGACGGGGGCCAGTTTCCCCCCACCGCCTGGAAATTTCAGCTAAAACAGCTGAAGACAAAGTCAAGAGGTGGAGAGAAGCAAATGTTGATAATCAACATTAGGTTCTTAAATCCAGCTTTACCCCTGCACTTTGTAGTTACTGAGGCAATAAATTATTAGTATTTTTTTTGCTCTAGTTGGCTTGGATTGGACTTCATGTCACATTCGACATCAGTATTTGTCTACCATTTCCCAGTATACAATACTGTGAACTCATATTAGCGTATACTAAGTAGAAGGTTCCTTCCTACCCCAACATTCAATAGTTGTAGTCTTCCTTAAGCATCTGTGAAAGGACATTACGCTAGTTATATTTCCTCACATTATTATTACTATCATCTATACTCACAGTCTAATTTTTCCCCTCCACCTTGAAACTGGCAATGATGAGTAAGGAAATTCAGGACACTTAGGCAATCCGAGGATGTCTTCACAGTAGAATAAAGCAAAACATGGACTTACTGTCCTAAAAAAGTTAACACCCTTCTGATCATCACAGAGGGGACCCAATATCATATTTCTTTAAACTAATCTGGCATTGATTCCTTCCTATTACTGCCTTCTGGGATACTAACTCTTTCTTCTCTTTTGAAAATCTACCACTACTTGTCCAACTTTATTCCCCAATTGGATTACTTAGCACATAGACATATTGCTATGGATTGAATTGTGTCCCCAAAAAATACATGTTGTAAATCATAACCTCTATGCCTGTGGTTATAATCCCATTTGGGAATGGGCTGTCTTTAGTATGTTAATGAGACAGGATTAGTGTAGGATGTGTCTTAAATAAATCTCTTTTGAGATCTAAAAGAGATTAGACAAGTGACCAAGAGAAGCAGAGACAGGGAAAGAGAGATGCCAAGTCATATGAAGATCTCCCAGAAGCAGAAGCTCAAAGAGACAAGGACCTTATGCCAGAGCAGACAAAGGTAGAAAGCCTTCCCCTAGAGCTGGCACCATGAATTTGGGTTTCTAGCTTCCTAAACTTTGAGAAAATAAATTTGTGGTATTTCTGTTATAGCAGTACTAGATAACTAAGACAGAATTTGGTACCAGGAGTGGGGTGCTAGTCTAACAAATATCTACAGTGTGGAAGTGGTTTTGGAATTGGGTAATGGGTGAAGGCAGGAAGAGTTTTAAGGTGTTTAATAGTAAAAGCCTTAGGAACCCTGGTGGCGCAGTGGTTAAGCATTCAGTTGCTAACTGAAAAGTTGGTGGTTTGAGCCCACAGCGTCTCCACAGGAGAAAAATGTGGCAGTCTGCTTCTGTAAAGATTTACAACCTTGGAAACCCTATGGGTCAGTTCTATTCCATCCTATAGGATTGCTATGAGTTGGAATTCAACTCAACGGCAGTAGGTTTGCTTTGGTTTTAATAGTAAAAGCCTAGATTGCCTTGACGAGACTGTTGGTAGAAGTATAGATATCAAAGGCAATTTTGGTGAGGGCTCAGAAGGAAGTGAAGGGAGCTATTGAGAAAGTCTCTATTATCTTAGAGAATACAAATGGCATCAGCAACAGAGTGTTGCTAGAAATGTGGATGTTAAATGTGCTTCTGGTGATGCTTTAAAATAAAATGATGAACATGGGATTGGACAATGGAGGAAGGGTGATGCTTTCTATGCAATGGCAAAGAACTTGTCTGAATTATGTTCAAATGTTTGGTGGAAGGTAGAACTTGTAAGTGATGAACTTAGATATCTGGCTGAAGAGATTTCTAAGCAAGATCTTAAAGGGACCACATGGTTTCTTCTTGTCGCTTATAGAAAAATGTGAAAGGAAAGAGATGGACTTAAAAATGAACTGTGCAAAACGAAAACAGAATTTAAAGACTTGGAAAATTCTGTTGTACAAACTAAGGACATGTGTCCTAGAATTTTCACCAAGGACAGAGCTATGCAAACTTTTGTTAAAGATATTAAGCCTGTGACTGATGGATCTAACCAATTACCACAGCAAAAAACCCATTAGCTTAGACTGAAGGGGACAGAGAAAGAACAAAAGTAAAGAACGCTGTCTTTCTCTTGGAATTCTACAGGTAGGGAACAGGCCAAAGGAGCTACATCTGCTGTCCTCCAAGAAAAGAAAAAGACCATCTCTGCAGGAGCTCGCAAGACCAGCAGAACTGTTGGAAGGAGCATGGGAAGCAGGGCCTTCTCAGTTTCAAAGAGTGGGGCCATGGTCTCCTGGATCTCAAAGAGTGGGGCCACAGCCTCCTAGGTGTCAAAGAGTGGGATCTTCACCAACTTGATTCTGGAGTGTGGGACTGCCATTACAATGTGCCAGAGGGATGGAGCCACCCCACAAAGCTGAGGGGGCAGGGCTGCCATGACCAATGGGCAGAAGAATGGGGCCTGCCAGGGCCAAAGGGGTAGGGTCATTACTCAGATGGATTAGGAGAATGCAGCCACCCAAAGCTACAGGAGCAGAGTTGCCATCAGCATGGGCCTGGAAGGCAGAGGGTGAAGTCCAGGGCCAAGGGGCCTCCACCCAGAATCTAGAGAGTGTGTCCAACACCCAGGGTCTGGAGGCGAGATGATCCGAAAGAACAGAGGATTATTTTCGAGACTTGAGAGCTAATGAATTTGTTCTGCTGTGTTTTGAACTTCCATAGTGCCAGTTATCCCTTCTTTCCCTCCAATTTCTCCCATTTGTAATGGAAATGTCTACCTTGTGCCTATTTCACCACTGTATTTTGGGAAGAGATAACTCCTAGTCTAAATTTCACAGATTCACAGATGAAGAGGAATTTTGCCTCTGGACGAAATATGCCTAAAGTCTTACATATTTGATTTAGATGATTCAGAAGATGAGATTTGGGACTTAGAGTGGACTTACAACTTTTGGGATGATGTAATGCAGTGAATGTGTTTTGCATGTGGCAAAGGCATGAATTTCGAGAGGGTCAAAGGATAGAATGTTATGGATTGAATTGCGTCCTCCCAAAATATGTGTTATAAATCCTAACCTCTTTGCCTGTAGTTTCAATCCTACTGGGAATGAGTTTCCTTTGTTATGTTAATGAGACAGGATTACTGTAGGGTGTGTCTTAAGTCAGTCTCTTCTGAGATATAAAAGAGATTGGTCAAACAAGCAAGAGAAGCAGAGGTGGGGGAGATGCCAAGCCACTGAAAACTCTCCCGGGAGCAGAAGCTCAAAGAGACAAGGACTTTCCTCCAGAGTCAAGAGAGGATGAAAGCCTTCCCCTAGAGCCCACACCCTGAACTCAGACGTCTAGTCTCTTAAACTGTGAGAAAGTAAATTTCTGTTTGTTAAAGCCATCCACTTGTGCTATCTCTGTTATAGCAGCACTGGACAACTAAGACACATATTAAATGTCATTTATAAAACAACGCTTCCCAACAACAATGTGTCATAATAACTTTTGAATTTTAAATCCTGCTTTTCTAGAGTAGTAACTTCCTACTATCTTGCGTCTTATTAATGAGTACCCCAGGAAATGTAACTAGTACAGTATATTCTTAGTAAATGGGAATAGTCTTCTATTATAGGCTTCAACAAGTCTGTAGAAGGCACAGGAGAATAAGGAACAGAATAATATAAATGAGAATCAAGATCCAGTAGACACCAATGTAAAGGAAAACATAAGAATTCAATTGATTTTTATGGATATTGCTATAATCAACTTTTATGTAGAAATCTTAACTCAATTTAAAAATTAATTCTTCCTCTTAAGCTTCAGAATAAACAATTGTACAATTTCTGTGTTTGATAGGCAAGGACCTGAAAAGATAAACATTATTAATGCAAAAATAGAGTATTGATTTTTCAGCTTTAGCTGTTGCCTTGTCAATGCTGTAGCAAGTATCTTCCCACGTTGTGACCACCAGGTAATTCATACTGAAAATATGATCCTAATGGAGCAAGGTTTTCAAGTCTAGAATTACTTGAATTCTATTACATTTACTAAGGGGCATTCTAAAACTATAGAATTACTACTGTGGAACAAGAGAAGTTTCATCATTCATATCATCAATTATTCAGCCTCTAAGAATTCTTAATCTGTGTTATTTGTATTTGGCGAGTACTATAAAAATTGACCTTTTTCTTCTTTCATACCAAAACAGAATTTAAATTTGTAACTTTTAAAGGAAATAGTAAAGTTGCAAATAGAGGCAACACTAAATATTATTCAAATGATAAAGGGGATAGTCTCATAGCTATTCAGACTCTGGGTTATGTTACTTATTATCTTTATCTTATTTTTTACCTTCTTCCAATTTTTAAGAATATATTTTATTTATGTTCAATAACTTATATATGCTCATGGAACCATATTAAAAAGAACATAAAAGATAAACAGATGAAAAGTAAGTCTCCCTTAAACCACCCTTCCCCAGCCACATGCTTCTCCTACCCATAGTCAACTAAAATTGTCAGTGTCGTTTGTCTCTCTCAAGAGTGTATGCTTGTACAAAGATTTTCCTCTATGTCTATAGAGAAAAATTCTTATTCCTAGGGCAGATTTTGTTTTGTTTTGCATACAGACTACAGGAATAAGCACATCTCTCCAAGACTTTGATTAACAGAGGAATACCAGGCTTCAATGTGGGCATTCATGTTGGGAGCATTGTTATCGTCTCAGCTACACACCAGCATCACTGTAGATCTCGTTAATATAAGTGATGGTTTCCACTGACTTTACTTTGCCTACCAATTCACTCTCCAGGGAGAGGTAGACACAAATATGGTAACTTGCATTTTCCTAGACCAGACATTGCCAAACCTCACCAATCAGAACTGGTTGCCTTCTACACTTGGGATGCAGCAATCATCATGGGATTCCCTTTGATTCTTTTCTGTGTTTAAATCTCCTGTTGGCTGATTCCATGTTTTCCTCTTTCTTGGTTTACACTTTTGTTTTGGAGAATATCTTCCAATAACTTCCTGAGAAGATGTTTAGATAAATGTTTTAAGTCTTGTATGTTAGGAATTAAAGAGCCCTGGCGGCAAAAAAGGTTAAGCATTTGACTGCTAACTGAAAGGTTGGTGGTTCTAATCTACCCAGCAGCTCTGCAAGAGAAAGACCTGGCAATCTGCATCCATAAAGACTGCAGCCAAGAAAACCCATGGGGCAGTTCTACTCTGTCACATGAGGTTGCTAAGAGAATCAACTTGATGTCACCCAACAACACAACATGTTAGGAATTAACATGATACTGTAATTCTACTTAACTGTTTCATTGGACATAGAATTTTAGGTGGAAATAACTGTTTTTCAGAATTCTGAAAGCCTTGCTCCACTTTTTCAAGCTTCCAGTGTTGCTGTTTAGAAATCCAAAATCAGCAAAGACGAGAAGGCAAGGGGGCAGGGAAACTAGATTACTGGAAATGGATAACCAGGATGGAACTAATAAGAAAGTTGACACCCTAGAAAATGTAATCAACGTTACTAAACAAATTATAAAGAAATTATTAAATGGGAACCTAATTTGCTCTGCAAACTTTCACCAAAAACACAATAAAATATTTTAATAAAATTTTTTTAAAAAAAGAAATCCAAAGTCATTTTGATTCTGAAAAGTTGTACGTAACCTGTTTTATTTGGTTTCTTCCAGCTACTCTTTGTCTCCAGTGTTCTGAAATTTCACAAAGATATGTCTTGGAATAGGTTTATTTTTTTCCATTTGGCTGAGCACTCAGTTGGCCCCTTCAATCTGACAACTCACATCCTTCAGTCTTGGGAAATTTTCTTATATTATTTCACAATGATTTCTTCCCGTCCATTTCTACTTTCCTTATATCCTAGAACTCCTATTACAGTGAAACCTGTGACAGCCGGAACTCAATGGGACTGCTTTGTTATCCCAGGTCTCGAAATTCTTCCACCTTTTACAGGGTGCAGTCTTACCACTTTTCTACTGCTGTTCATGGAAAATTTTAGTTTTCCTTCTCTGACAGGTTTTTGCCTTATGCAGATTCTGGCTGTCACAGGTTTTATTGTATTTGATACTGATATTCCTGAACTAGTCCTCTCATTTTCTTATCTTTCATTCTATTTCCAATTATTTGGTTTTTGTTCTACTTTCTGAAAATTTAACTCCTCATTAAATTTCAATTGCCCTACTCATTGTTTCATTTATGCTATCATAAATGAACAAATCAATATCAACAAATTCAATTTCTAAAACCTAGGTTTTACTCTCTAAGTGTAACAGTGTCCTGGTTTTTTTCCCACTAATGCAATACCTTCTTTTATCACTCAGAAAATACTAATGATAGTTTTCTTTTTTTTTTTCAGTTTTCTTTTTCTTCATATTCTCTGTTATCTCTAAGTTGTTTTTTATTCATTTATTTATTCTGGAATTTATCTTTTATATTAGAAGATTTCTTCACATGTCTGGTAAGTCTTGGTTTTTTACATATGCTTAAAAGTAGGAGACTCAAATCATGATTGGATGTTCTGAGTATATGACCTGTATATCTGCATATGATTAAAAATAAGAGACCAAAAAGATGACCGGAAGCTCTGGAAGGGTGTGATTTCAACTTCGGCTGAAATGAGTGAATCGTTTATTAGAAAGTCTCAGTTTTAGTACTGTTAGAAAGGACTTTACTACCACGGATAATTAAGTTCCCCCATAGAATAATCTTCCATTCGTCTCTCTAAAGTAATGACTACCAAGACTTCTGGGAGCCAAGTGGGAGAAAGGAACTAGAGGTCTTTGCATTCAGTAATCATATGGTTGTTTAATTAATTTCCTGTTTTCTTTAGGGATCTATACCTTGAAACGTGCTTCACATCATTCAGTCAAAAGAACACATTTTACCCTTTCGAGAGAATAAACACCAGATTTTGGAGGTAGGGGATGGGGTAGTCAACAGTAGTGTAGAATGCCTGCAGGGTAGAATGGATGAGGATTTTAGGTGTCTGCCTACCCATGCAGCAGCTTTCCCCCCATCTAGTTGCTCACCCACCACAGTTCTAGAGGTACCTGGCACTACTATTTCCTGTGCCTTTTGAGCAGCCTTCTGTGTAAATCTATTTCTCTTCCTGTTGTTTCTATCCTTGTGCATTTTTTCTCCAAAAATTCTCTTTACTATAAAGTTTTAGGTGGTTTAAATGTTGTTGTTGTTGCTGTCAGGAGCTGTCGAGTTGGTTCCAAATCATAGTGACCCTATGTACAACAGAACGAAATACTGCCTGATCCTGCGCCATCCTCACAATCGTAGCTATGTTTGAGCCCATTGTTGCAGCCACTGTGTCAATCCATCTCATTGAGGGTCTTCCTCTTTTTTGCTGACCCTCTACCTTACCAAGCATGATGTCCTTCTCCAAGGACTGGTCCCTCATGATAACATGTCCAAAGTACATGAGACGAAGTCTTGCTATCCTTGCACCAAACGAGCATTATGGCTATACTTCTTCCGAGACAGATTTGTTAATTCTTTGGCATCTTTAGTATATAACAAGTATGAACTAGTCCATATGTCACTGCTCCGTTATTTCTACAAATTAAATTAAAACCTACTCAAGACACCATGCACCATTCTGGCAGGAAATCTAGTTTTACTCCTTGAACCGCCCTTATTTTTATACTCCAAGCAATCCAATGGTTTATACATCCCTAAAGGAGGTCTGGTATCTCCCAGACTACAGCGTCCAGACATTGATCTTCAGTAACAAGCATCTTATCCGAAGCTGGTTCTCCTCCATCTGTCTGAACTTGTTGCTTCAGAATGTGGCCCTACTGGCTTGCTGGCCCCAGCTCCTGGCACAGGTCAGCATGATCCTTCAGAGGAGGACAACTCCACTGCCCATAACACTTTCACGGTGCTACTATCTTCAACCCACATGATGCCTAACATGCTCCCTCCAGCTACAGGGCCTAGTGCCAAGTCTTTTCAAGAGCTCAGTCTTACAAAGCTTAAATTAATGGTGATAAAACAATATGGGTAAAGACAATGAGACGGTGACACAATGTGAAATATTTAACCAATGTTGTTGAACTGCTCATGTAGACATTGTGAATGGATATATTTTTGGTTGTGTATATTGCCATCAAAAATAAATAAAATATTTTGAAAAAATATATACACATATATCCGGTCAAACTGGCTTTTGGAAACAATATGTTAACTGGAGGTTCTGAACATTTGTGGAAGTGAAGTTTATAATTCAATAAAATCAAAGATTTGGTCATACTGGTTTCGTTTGGACATTCCCTTAAATCTGAATATTACCATGTTTTGTTTTTAATTAAATACTTGGGAAAAATTTGGGTCTTTTTTTTTTCCTGGGTGATATTTTTCTATAGACATTATGTTTCCATAAACATTAAATAACTAAAATCTCACAATAAATTTTTTTTCTATTTTGGGAATATGAACCATTTGAAAATGAATGGAAAATGTAAGTGATCTGAAGTAAATTACTAAATGGGCTTGCACAGAAAAAAAAAAAGCTTAGTCTTTTTGTTCATGCACACAGTTAAATTTTTAGCAAGACACTTCTCTCTACAGTGTTTGAAAGCATCTTACAAGAAACACACATGTGACATAAGGATACTATTAAAGTGCTGTGGCTGTGTCTAATATTTATTCATCATTCAACAACATTCAAAAATACTTAGTGTGTTCCTATTATAGGCAAGGGCCTGGGGACACAGCAGTAAACATTTCTAAAATCAAGATATTAACATGAATTCCATCTTGAATAAGGTCTGCCCCTAAGTAAAGAAAAGCCAAATCCTCTTTAGATCAGTTTTTACTTCCCGTCTCTACCCACCACACTGATGTTTGAACAGTTACTGGAAAATGAATTGTACATATTAGTACATTCTAAATTAGAGAAAGGTTTATTCTTCTTTGCTTTCATTGCATCATTAGAATCTCCATCAGTATTAACTGTCTATCCTTAAACTTTTATAACAGTTCATACATTTATGGAATTTTTATTTAGCTTTCCACAAAATTCTCTCTCTTCCTCCATAGACTATCTCTATTCTGGCTCTAAAGATGGAACAACGATACTCTTTCCAGAATAATTCACCATCTACATTTCTGAGCCAACTGTTTCATGTTCGTTTAGGACTGTGCTCCTCCTATTAGTCTCTATTCCTCTTATATTTTCTCTCTCTCCTTCTCTCCCAGTGCACTCTTACCTACAAACAGCTCGTGATTCTCTGGCAAGCTTCCACCTCATGCCTATCCTTCTCTTCAACATCAGACTTAAACCTTCCCCCTTAGAAATCTCAGCTTTTTTCTAGTCCCTATAAAAGTCTTCCAGTTCCAACTCTTAACCTCTCCCATAAGTTCCAACCAATATTCCCCCAAACAAAGTGTGTTCCACGTAACACTATGCCCATGTTTTAATTAGACTATAGAACCCTGCTTAGGAAATAATTTTTATAGATACTATATAATCCTCTTAAATATTCAAAATACCTAAAGCATATATAAAAGCTCTAAGAAGTCCTAAAGAATACAGAGTTAATTTTATTTAATCCATTATTTCCAAATCTATCATTTCCCAAACCACAGAACAATTTAACCCTATTTAAACTCACATCCTGTAGAAGTAGACTTATATTGCCAGCTGCCTAGACACTTCAATCTAGCTATCCCACATTCTTAAGCAAATGACTCTGATGATAGTAGGAAATAAAATAATACTTATTAAATAAAGCCCCAGTCCTAATTACTGACAAATTCAAATGACTACTGGATATCTCCATGCACCATGTGCCAGCAGTCCTTCTAGCATGTCTCAGATAAAAACTGTTATTCCTCCCAATCTATCTCCTGCCTCTGTCCTCTGCCTCTACACTTCCATAGCAGAGATGAGTTGAGCATCTCTCTCTTATGACTCACTTCCAATATTTTTCCTTGACTTATAACTATGTATATCATCCACTAAACTTTGGTTTCTTTAAGAAAGAGAATCATACTTTATTTATCCTCCTCTGCACTGAGCCTAGTCTTCTTCCAAGTCATTGACCAATACATATTTGTCCGTTTGTTTTAATTTTAAAGAACAAGCTACATTTCTCAGACTTATAAACACTTCTTTTGAGGTTAAACTACCTAGGTTAAGTCCAGTACAGTCCTTACCATCTGCATTAGTTTGGCAAGTGGTTTAGTGTCTCTAAACATCAATTCCCCCAAGTGTCTGTCAGTTTGTCTCACTGTGAGGGCTTGCGTGTTGCTGTGATGCTGAAACTTATGCTACTGGTATTCAAATGCCAACAGGGTCACCCACGGTGAACAAGTTTCAGCCGAGCTTCCAGACTAAGACAGACTAGGAAGAAGGACCTGGCAGTATACATCTGCAAAGAATTAGCCAGTGAAAACCTTATGAATAGCAGTGGAACATTGTCTGATATACTGCCGGAAGATGAGACCCTCAGGTTGGAAGGTACTCAAAAGACGACTGGGGAAGAGCTGCCTCCTCAAAGCAGAGTCGACCTTAATGACATGGTTGTAGTCCAGCTTTTGGGACCTTCATTTGCTGATATAGTATGACTCAAAACGAAAAGAAACAGCTGCAAAAATCCATTAATAATCAGAACGTGGAATGTACAAAATATGAATGTAAGAAAACTGGAAATTGTCAAAAATGAAATGGAACTCATAAACATCAATATCCTAGGCATTAGTGAGCTGAAATGGACTGATATTGGCCATTTTGAGTTGGATAGTCTTATGGTCTACTATGCCAGGAATGACAACTTGAAGAGGAATGGCATTGCATTCATCATCAAAAAGAACATTTCAAGATCTACCCTGAAGTACAATGCTGTCACTGATA
>NW_004443968.1:5396024-5397462 GCF_000243295.1 Trichechus manatus latirostris | reverse complement strand
AAATATAGCCTTGGTGATAGAAACAACGTCAGAGATCACATGATAGAATTTTGCAAGACCAATGACTTCTTCATTGAAAATACCTTTTTTCAACAACATAAATGGTGAGTCTACACGTGGACCTCGCCAGATAGAACACACAGAAATCATATTGACTGCATCTGTGGAAAGAGACAATGGAAAAGCTCAATATCATCAGTCAGAATAAGGCCAGTGGCTGACTGCAGAACAGACCATCAGTTGCTTATCTGCAAGTTCAAGTTGAAGCGGAAGAAACCTACAACAAGTCCATGAGAGCCAAAGTACAATTTGAGTATATCCCAGCTGAATTTAGAGACCATCTCAAGAATAGATTTCACGTGTTGAACACTAATGACTGAAGACCAGACAAGTTGTGGAATGACATCAAGGACACAATACATGAAGAAAGCAAGAGGTCATTAAAAGACAGGAAAGAAAGAAAAGACCAAAATGGATGTCAGAAGAGACTTTGAAAGTTGTTCTTGAATGCTGAATAGCAAAAGTGAAAGAAAGAAATGATGAAGTAAAAGAGCTGAACAGATTTCAAAGGGTGGCTGGAGAGACAAAGTATCATAATGACATGTGCAAAGGCCTACAGTTACAAAACCAAAAAGGAAGCACCCACTCAGTACTTCTCAAGCTGAAAGAACTGAAGAAAAAATTTAAGCCTCAAGTTGCAATATTGAAGGTTTCTACAGGGAAAATGATAAACGAACCAGGAAGCATCAAAATAAGACAGGAGGAATAAATAGAGTCACAATACCAAAGAGAATTGGTCGATATTCAACCATTTCAGGAGGTACCATATGATCAGGAACCGATGGTACTGAAGGAAGAGGTCAAGCTGCACTAAAGGCATTGGTGAAAAACAAGGCTCCAGGAACTGATGGAGTATCAATTGAGATGTTTTCAACAAACAGATACAGCGCTGGAAGTGCCCACTTGTCTACGCCAAGAAATTTGGAAGACAGCTACCTTGCCAACCGACACGAAAAGATCCATATCTATGCCTATTCCAGAGAAAGGTGATCCAATCAAATGTGGAAATTATTGAACAATGTCATTAATAGCACACATAAGTAAATTTTTGCTGAAGATCATTTAAAAGTGGCTGCAGCAGTACTTGGACAGGGAACTGCCAGAAATTCAAGCCAGATTCAGAAGAGGACATGGAACCAGGGATATCATTGCTGATATCAGATGGATCCTAGCTGAAAGCAGAGAATACCAGAAAGATGTTCACCTGTGTTTTATTGACTATGAAAAGGCATCTGACTGTGTGGATCATAACCAATTATGGATAACATTGTGAAGAATGGGAATTCCAGAACACTTAATTGTTCTCATGAAGAACGTGTACATAGATCAGGAGGCAATTGTTCAAACAGAACAAGGGTATACTGTGTGGTTTAAAGTC
>NW_004443968.1:5393227-5395317 GCF_000243295.1 Trichechus manatus latirostris | reverse complement strand
GGACATGTTATCAGGAGGGATCAGTCCCTGAAGGACATCATGCTTGGTAAAGGACAGGGTCAGTGAAAAAGAGGAAGACCCTCAATGAGATGGATTGACACAGTGGCTGCAACAATGGGTTCAAGCATAACAATGATTGTGAGGATGGCACGGGACCAGGCAGTGTTTCACTCTGTTGTACATAGGGTCGCTGTGAGTCAGAACTGACTCTATGGCACCTAATAACAAAAAACATCAACTGCATCTCTAAACTTCAGTTTTCTCATCTGAAAATGTGAGATTATATCATCTATCTCAAACTATAACCTTGAGGATTAGATGAAATACTGTATGTAACACTCTTCACTTAAAGCAACCACTCAATAATTGTACATTATTATTATGAAATCATTCAATTTTCATTAACAAAACCATAGCTTCCACAAGGATGTTTCAGTAAGTAGAACTTTAGGCTGGAAGTATTTTTAGCACCTCAAGGAGGAAATATCCCTGATGAGTTGAATTTTAAAATCATTCACAATTTCCTAATAGCTAATTTGTTGTTGTTGCTGTGTGCCATTGAGTCAATTCCCACTCATACTCTACTTATAGATTAGAACTGCCCCATAGGGTTTCCTAGGCTGAAATCTTTACTGGAACAGATCGCCTGGTCCTCCCCTCCCCGCAGAGCCACTGGTAGGTTTGAACCACCAACTTTTGGTTAGCAGCCAAGTGCTTAACCATTGTGCCACCAGGGCTCCTTAATAGCTAATTAAGTATGTACATATTGTACCATTAGCAGCTATACCTTTTCTTTAGCAACAACAACAGACTAACACTTTAACTGTAAGAAAATCTAGGGCTTAATTATAACCTAAGTATTATTGTTAGTTGCCTTCCAGTTGGCTCCAACTCATGGCTACCTTATGGACAACAGAACTAACTGTTGGCCATTCTTGTGCCATCTTCATAACCATACTCAAGTCCATTGTTGCAGTCACTGTGTATTTTGAGTGCCTTCCAATCTAGAGGGTTCATCTTCCAGCAGTAAATCAGACACTATTCTGTTGTGGTCCATAGGGTTTTCACTGACTAACTTTTGAAAGGAGATTGCCATGCCTTTCTGCCTAGTCTTTCTTAGTCTGGAAGCTCTGCTGAAACCTGTCCACACTGGATGACACTGCTAATATTTGAAATACCAGTGACATAGCTTCAAGCATCATAACAACATACAGGTCATCACAGTAGGACAAACTGACAGATGGGTGAAGGAACCTAAGTATTGCTGTTGTTATCGTTGTTAGGGGCCATCTAATCAGTTCTGACTCATAGTGACCCTTTGCACAACAGAATGAAACACTGCCTGGTCCTGTGCCATCCTCACAATCCTTGTTATGTTTGAGCCCATTGTAGCAGCTACTTTGTCAATCCATCTCCTTGAGGGTCTTCCTCTTTTTGGCTGACCCTCTACTTTACAAAGCATGATGTCTTTCTTCCAAGACAGTCTTGTTCATTCTTCTGGCAGTCCACGGTATGTATATTCAATATTATTTGCCAACACCAATCCAAAGGCATCAATTCTTTGGTCTTCCTTACTCATTGCCCAGGTTTCATATTCATATGAGGTGACTGAAAATATCATGGCTTGGGTCAGGTACACCTTAGTTCTCAAAGTGATATCTTTGCTTTTTAACACTTTAAAGAAGTCTTTTGCAGCAGATTTGTGCAATGCAATACATCGTTTGATTTCCTGACTGCTGCTTCCATGGACGTTGATTGTGGATACGAGTAAAATGAAATCCTTCACAATGTCAATCTTTACTCCATTTATCATTATGTTGCTTATTGGTCCACTTGTAAGGATTTTGGTTTTCTTTATGTTGAGATGCAATTCATACTGAAGGCTGTAGTCTTTGATCTTCATCCATAAGTACTTCAAGTCCTCTTCACTTTAGAAAGCAAGGTTGTGTCATCTGCACATCGCAGGTTGTTAATGAGTCTTCCACCAGTCCTGATGCCACATTCTTCATATGGTCCAGCTTCTCGTTTTATTTTCTCAACATACAGACTGAATAACAATGGTGAAAGGATGCAACGCTGACACACACCTT
>NW_004443968.1:5391251-5392577 GCF_000243295.1 Trichechus manatus latirostris | reverse complement strand
TCAACCAATTCTTTTCGGTACAGTGACTCTGTGTATTCCTTCCATCTGCTTTTGATGCTTCCTGCATCATTCAATATTTTAGAAGTACATGAATATATTCCCAACCCATAATCAAACTAGGGAACTTCCAGGTCTGTTTAGAGCCTGGAGTGTTTTTATAATCTAAAAGGCAGAAATATCATTTAATCAAAACAAGAATATAGACATTATGACAAATCTCTCATCATCTGTTTTACTTTTCCAAGCTATTTTCTTCCTTCTCTTCCATCCTTCATTTTCTTCTTTCAGCTATAAGACATTTCTTGAGGGGAGAACCCTCAGTTTCCCCCATCCCAGTATTTCACAGCCTTCTGTGAAATTCTTTGTAACTAAAACATACCTTAGAATATAATTCACAAGTGAAAAGGAAGCCTTTAAAAGAATTCATTGTGTGCATCACCTACTGTATCTTTTATCTCTTGACTTTGCCTTAAGAGCTCTGGTCCCATAAACTGAAATACTGGGAGGGTCTTTTTCTACTAATGTAATGACTTCTTCAGACTTGTTTCTTTTCTTATTTTGTCTGTGATCAACGTGTCCAGGGTACACAGTACTTTGAAGTTACACCACCCACTCTTCCCTCACTTTCTATTATGGTAATTGCTCCTTCCTTCAATCACAAAATGCAGGCTAATCAATTGCCTTTTAAAAAGGAGTATTATATCATCTCTCTCTTTGTGTTTCTAACAATTCATGAAATATAAGACAATGCTTTTTAATTTACTCTTATTCTTCCAACTTTCAATCTCAATATGATCTTCTTTAAAGCTTAGCAGAGTCCCATTTAAGTTTAGCGTGATTAAATCAACTGAGTTTTGAGGTTATACGAAGGTAGTTGGGCCAAGCATGAAGTTTTTACACAAACTGGCTTATATGAATTTCTTTTCTAACTTAGGTTCACTTTCCCATTATCAGGGGACAACCCCTTCCACTCTAAATATCCCCTGCTTCCCTAACTTCTCTATGTCAAGTGATAATGTAATCACACAGAAAAAATGATTATTTCTAGTGGCTTTAGGGTATAGTACTTTGAATGTCCATCTTTAGAATAAATTCTAAGGACAAACACAATTGCTGCAAAAACCTTATGCTTCTTCATTCAGTAATTTGTCAGGGGCGGGGTGAGGTCTTGTTGTGGGCTACGTAGCACAGGGTCTCCCCTCTACATCTCCTACAACTCTGGAATAAAGTCTACATTTGCACTAGTGCTTTCATGCAAATTTTTTTTACGGGCAAACAAAACTTTACGATGACAGTGGATTTTTTTTTTTTTTATTGTACTTCAGG
>NW_004443968.1:5369235-5383567 GCF_000243295.1 Trichechus manatus latirostris | reverse complement strand
CTGAGTTCTTTATCTCTTCATTTGATGTTTTAGGGTTTCAGGATGGTTGTATTCTCTGTTTGGCTTAGTTTTTCGGATCTTTGCTGTGGAGGGACGGCGTGGTGCTTCTGCCTAGAGCACCATTTTGCCAGAACTCCCGACAGTGGATATTTGGGCTACATTTTTACCTCCATGATCTACCAGAAAAGCTCTCTGAGTTCTCATTTTTTTTCTTAACTTTGCCACTCAAAGAACAGGTGAGCTTAATGCAGTTTTTTTTTTTTTCCTTCTCTCCCCTGTGGCAGACCTCCCCTTTATTCTCTTTCTCTCTTTCATGCGCAACAAACAGAGTCCTTTCCTTCCTTCCTCCTTAGACACCCTCCCAAGCACAATAAATGACAAAGCATGGAGGTGGGCTCTGAGGTGGCAAAATACCATGCCCCGTGGGCTCCTGTTGGTTTCACATTTAGCCCTACCTAGCCCAGGCAGTCCTCTCTGGGTCTCCATCTGTCATGCTCTCCCCCGCTCCCCCCAGGACCCAGTTCTATGGGACTTTTTTGTTTGTTTTAGTTTCTTTATAGTACCTTTATTTTATTTTGCTGTTGTTGAGAATATACACAGCAAAACACATACCAATTCAACCATTTCTACATGTACAATTCAGTGACACTGATTACATTCTTCGAGTTGTACAACCATTCTCAGCTTCCTTTTCTGAGTTGTTCCTCCATCGTTAACATAAACTCACTGCCCCCTAAGGTTCCTATCCAATCTTTCAAGTTGCTGTTATCACTTTGATCATTTTTCTTAAAAGAGCATAATGGTCAAGGCAGACATTTTTCAGTAGTTAAGCTAAACTATTGTTTGCTTTTAAGAAGACTTCAGGGGTTCACTCTGTATTCTTATTGTTAGTGTTAATATTTGTATTATGTTAAAATAAAATTTTTATATTGTACAATATATATTTTGAAACCACATTTTATATATCATAGAATATATATTTGAAACTATACATTATATGTTGAAGGATGAAGCAAATAACAATTATATAAAAGAGAAATTATAATAAAATCAAACAAATTATGTAAAGCCTCTGTAACTTTAAATTTATATTGAAAATATCAGTCTAAAAGTCTTTTTCTTTGTAAAAATACCTATTTGCTGGTTCTGACTACTAAAAAGGCTTAGAAGTAATGACAACTCAGTGACAATAAGCATCACTAGTTCCCAGACTTTTGTCTCTAAACACCATTCCCCACTGAAAGGGACCAGGGCTATTGAGAGAAATGAAAATCTGCAAAATGAACCTGAATACCTCGTAATGCTAGCAAGGAAGCTATATAAGATTAATGGGGTCATGACAAGAGAACACAATAGGAATATAAAAGGGTTCCCATCAGCCAAAGATTAGAAATCTCAAAGCAAAAGAAAGAAATCTCAAAGCATATAAAAGTATATCAATGGTAACTGTTTAAAAAGCATTGAATATATAAATCCATGTGTTATTAAGGAAACTAAAAAAAAAGAACTAATGAAGCTCATTGGTCACCAATGAAAGTAACTAGGGCATCAACTCCTTAATCTGAAATTAACATTTAAAGGGAAAGAATTAAACATTCATCATGCCTCTCCTGTGTAAATTCTTCATGGTAACCAAATAGCTTAATTGTTATGGAAAAGTTCTTTCCAGAAGAATTCCAGCTAATGAGGGAAGAATGAAAGAGTTAGAAAAGCACCTGTTTTTGACCTCTAATAAAATAATTAGGGAAGTGATCATTAGTAGATAAAACAATTAGATAAAAAAATTGAGGTAAATTTGACGATAGAATGATTAGGCTGACACCACCTGAACCCACTGATGAATGCCAGATCACTAAAGACAGAGAAGCAGACATGATGTGCCTCCTGATGTGATGCAATATGTCTGAAGTTCACAGCACCACCTATGTAGCATTCTTGCCCCAAAATCTGAACCTGAACCTAATCAAGGCGTAGAGCCCCATGAATTGCAATCCCCTAGATGTAGGCTGTGCTACTCTCTCAGCTGGCAGATCCAGATCCCCCCTCAGCTTCTGCCTCTGGCAATATACCCACTTCAAATTATTACTGGACTTCCCACAGGCCAGACAGGTTGCCCACTTGGGCAAGATCTCTTTAAAATGACCTAAGGCTAACATCCCTATAGTGGGTTTCACAGCGAGTCCTTGGGGCTCGCTTCCCTTTGCCCTGCTATGGGAGATAGTGTAGTTTATCACAGATACATCCTTCCATCTTGCTCCCACAGGCCACCTTAGCTCTCTCAGAAATTAATTAGGAACTTTTTGCTTACGGTCTCCAATCACAAACCAAACTCTCCAAAACAGTTTTGTTGAAGCTTTTCCCATCACACTTAAGGTGAGGGACAGATACATACGAGGTACAGGGGGATAGGGGATACTTGTAGCACTTCCAAAGCTCTCCCGATATAAATTCTCCTCAAAAAATCCTCCCTTAGACTTCACTCTTTTTCGAATTTTTATATACTTCATGTAAGGAATCTTGCTGATGAAAAAGATTAAGCACTTGGCTACTAACTGAAAGGTTGGCAGTTCAAACACATCGAGTAGCTCCCCAGGAGAAACACTTGATGATCTGCTCCTGTAAAGATTACAGAGAAGAAAACTCTATGAGGCAGTTCTACTTTGTCACATGGCGTTGGTATGAGTCAAAAATGACTCCACGGCACCTAACAGCAACAACACATACTCAATGCAAATGGACTCAAAAATTATGTGATCGGTTTTCTGTTCCCTTCTTTGAAATTTTGTGTCTTGATAATCTGTCTCACAAGTCACTTTGACATCTGATATATAAGTTATGATGCCTCAGTTGAAAATTCTAACTGCATGAATATACTGTCATCAGAAAGTCAAAATGGTTTTTTTCCCTTTTTTAAGAAACCACACCCTCTGCCATATTGCTATATCTCAACAAAGCAGCCCATGATAGTAACTTTTCCTGTTATTGTTTTTATCAATAACATCAGTATGTTGATTTTAAAATATTGTCCCAAAGTATTTTGACACTTCTCCACTGAGCAGTAAGATACATGTCACCCTTCTAAAATCTAGGCTCAATAACCACTTAACCAATACAATACAGCAAAAGTTAACACTATGCTAATTTCTAAACCCAAGCCATAAAAAACTGGTAGCTACTGCTTCCTTTCTTGCAAGATTTGTTCATGGGAACTAGTCACCATGCTGCGATTCCTCCATAGAATGACTCACATGGAGAGGAAGCGACAGCCAACATCAACTTGCCAGTCATTGTGAGTGAGACCTCTTGGAAAAGGATTTTCTAGCCCCGAGTAAGTTGCCCCAGCGGACACTGTGTGGAGCAGAGAAAAGCTATCCCCACCAAGCTCTACCCAAATTGAAGATTCATGAGCAAAATAAGTGGTTATTAAGTCGTTAAGTTTTTGGGTAGTTGATTATGCATGAAGCATATATAATTTGGGGCTCCTCTTCAAGAGAGATAATACAAAATTAAATACAAAATCATTACAGGCCTGAAGCTTAAGCTCCACTAGCTTAAGCTCTTCAGGGATCTACCCAAAAACCAAACTCGTTGCTGTCAAGACGATCCCAACTCATAGTGACCCTATAGGGCAGAGTAGAACTGCCCCATAGGGTTTCCAAGCAGCAGCTGGTAGATTCGAAATGGCAACCTTTCGGTTAGCTGCTGAGCTCTTAACCACTGAGCCACCAGGGCTCCTTTGGGGATCTACAGGAAGATAAAAGAGATAAAGAAGAAGCTAAAGGGTCTTAAAAGCTTGTGAGGGGCTATCTAAGATACATCTATTGGTCCCATCCCACCCAGAGCAAAGAACAATGAAGAAAACCAAAGACACAAGGAAAACATTAGCCTAAAGGACTAAAGGACCACATGAACCACAGCCTCCACCAGCCTGAGCCCAAAACTAGATGGTACACTGCTACCACTACCTATGGCTCTGACAGGGACCACAATAGGAAGTCTTGAACAGAGCGGGAGAAAAACATAAAACAAAATTCAAATTAAACAAAAAAAAAAAAAGACCAGATTTAGTAGTCACACAGAGACTGGAGGAACCTCTGAGACTATGGCCCCCAGACACTCTGCTAACTCAGAACTGAAGTCACTCCCAAAGCCCACTTTTCAGACAAAGATTAGACAGGGCTGTAAAACAAACAATAACACACACAAAGAACGTGCTTCTTAGTTCAATCGAGTGTATGAGACCAAATGGGCACTCTTGCCCAAAAGCAAGACAAGAAGGCAGGAAGGGACAGGAAAACTCGACAAACGCACACAAGTAACCCAGGGTGGGAAGGGGGAGAGTACTGTTACATGGCGGGGATTGCAATCAATGTCACAAAAGAATTTGTGTATAAATTTTTTAATGAGAAACTTTCACTGTAAACTTTCACCTAAAACACAGTAAAATTATTTAAAAAAAAAAAAAGAAGCTAAAAAAGAGCCTAATCATCAATAATCTGGGTTTCATTTGTATCCATATTAGCTAATAGTTTACTAAATGCTAGGTGATTCTGATGGCTTTACATGTGTTAACTCATTTGATCCTCATAACAATCATCTGAAATAGGTACTATTTTATTCTCATTTTCAGATAAGGAAACTGAGATACAGAGATTAAGCAATTTTATCAAGATTAGGCCTTGGAAATGCAAAGAGAGGATACAAACCCAACCCGCCAAGGTCCAGATTCCATGCTCTTAACTAAATTTTAAATTAACATTCTCTGTTAACAAAGGAATCTTACTAATAGTCATAAACCAGATGCTGTTGAGAAAATTTCAATTCCTGGTGACTCCATGCATGTCACGTAGAACTGCGCTCCATAGGATTTTCAATGGCTGGTTTTTTCAAAGTAGAATACCAGGACTTTCTCCTGAGATGCCTCTGGGTAGACTCAAACCTTCAACATTTTGGTTAGCAGCTGAGCCCATTAACTATTTGCACCACCCAGGGAATCCACTAATGGTCAGGTAGGAAAAAAAATTTTAAAAGTCACTAAATCTATGCCATCTATCAAAAAAGTCATTAAATCTATGCCATCTATCAAATTTTAAAAAAAAGCATTAAATACAAAGTGTATATCTTTATTCCTTCTATAATCTAACTCTGCCTCTTACTGGTAACATAGACTCCTACTTCTAACATTACTAAATAGAAGAATCCTATATCTAATGATTAATAATAAAATGAGACTAGTTATATTATGTACTATTTCACAACCATGTGCAAGATAATGAGACATAGTACAGACTTTACTTGTCGCTGACATGATACTTATATAGAGCAGAAGCAATGAAAGAAGACAGGTGTTCAGTCCTAATTCTACACATGGTTACATTTCTCTCCCGTGCTTAAACAAGTATGCCTGTAGTGAGACAGTACACAATACTGGGGAAACCAGCACAAGTGTACAAGGCCAGGTCATGGAAGCTCCATAGACACATCCAAACTCCCTGAGGGACTGAATTGCTGGGCAGAGGGCTGTGGGGACCATGGTCTCGGGGAACATCTAGCTCAATTGGCATAACACAGTTTATAAAGGCAATGTTCTACATTCTACCTTGGTGAGTAGTGCCTGGGGTCTTAAAAGCCTGTGAGCAGCTATCTAAGATATTCCACTGGTCTCATCCCTTCGGGAGCAAGGGAGTGTGAAGAGAACAGGACACAAGGGAAAGATCAGTCCGAAGGACTAATGGACCACGGCTACCAAGGCCTCTACCAGACTGAGTCCAGTACAGCTAGATGGGGCCCAGCTACCACCACTGACTGCTCTGACCGGGATCACAACAGAGGGTTCTGGACAGAGCTGGAAAAGGATGTAGAATAAAATTCTAACTCACACAAAAAAGACCAGATTTACTGGCCTAAAGGAGACTGGAGAAACCCTGAGAGTATGGCCCCCAGACACCCTTTTGGCTCAGTGGTGAAGTCACTTCCGAGGTTCACCATTCAGCCGGGGAATGCACAGCCCCATAAAACAAAATGGGACTAATGAGGCACAGCAGTCCAGGGACAAGGACTAGAAGGCAGAAGGGGACAGGAAAGCTGGTGATAGGGAACCCAAGGTTGAGTAAGGATAGTGTTGATGTGTTGTGAGGTTGTTAACCAAACACTTTGTCATAGGGCAACATGTGTACTACCTTTTAAATGAGAAACTATTTTGTTCTGTAAACCTTCATCTAAAGTGAGACTAGCAGCACAATAAGAGCGTAGTCGATGTCACTGAACTGTGCATGTAGAAATTTTTGAAATGCTGTAACTTTGGCTATGTATATTTTCACCAAAAAAAAAAAAAGAAAGGTCAAGAAGGGAGAGGATTGACATGTCATGGGGTTGTTGACCAATATCATAAAACAATATATGTACTACTGTTTCATGAGAAACTATTTGTTCTGTAAACCTTCACCTGAAGTACAATAAAAAGAAAGAAAGAAAAAAAAAAGTATGCCTGTAGAGGAAGGGAAAAAGTGTTGGGTGGCTGGAAGAGTTGAGTTAGAGTATTAAAAGTATGGTACAAGAAATCATTGATATATTAATGAGATTTTAAAAATTCATTAAAAATCAGTATAAAATCTGAACAAGTTTTAAGATCAGAAGCTAATAGTAAAATGTGAAAGTATATCAGTATCTCTGTGTTTTTCAAGCCGTGGTAAAGTGCTACAATAAACAAAGAATGAATGACCAACCCCAAAAGGGAATGAAGTAAAATCCTCTGTAAGCTAAAGCAGCTTCTAGAAATCCTACTAATCACATTATTCCAAGGTGTTAACTAGTAGGAATACTACTAACTTATAAAAGCCAGGGCATTCTTGTCACCTAAAAGCAAGAACAATTTCCAAAGCCTTCTGACTCCCTCTAAGAAAGTACTGAAATATTATGTAAAAGTGCCACACAATGGTCAAATTCTTTTACACTGATATTCAAAGATTATTTCCCATTATTTATAATTTTATAACAAATGTTCAAAGTAAGTGAACATGGCTGAGGTTTGGAAATATTTTTTATTTTAGTGAGGTTTTCAAAATAATACTACTTGATGAAAAGGTTTAATACAGACTTTTTAACTGGCAGCTAGAAATGTATTTATATTAGGAGATTTAAAATAAGAAGTAAATTTATTTTAAAACAGAAATATTTTTGTGATACACAAAAATAATAATACTAACAAAATACTAAATTCTGATCACCATGGTGATTGTAATGAGTGGACAACTCCTGGGCATTGAAGACCCGGGTTTGTTGTTGTTGTTTGTAACTACTCATGCTCTCCAAAGCACATCACTTGACTTTTATAAATCTTAGTTTCCTCATCTATAAAGCAAAGGCAGTTAACAACTTATGGTCACATGGTTATTAGGATTAATGCACATGAATTAATTTATGTGAACATATGCTTCAAATCATAAGGCACAACGCAAATACATTTTTTTAGATTTTTTTCAAAAGAACCTGAAGTATTTTGTCTCCACCTTAATTAGACAAATTGGTTCAAATGTCAATTTTACAAAGCACATCAGACCCTTTCAGGAAATCAATTAAAGATTTCAGAAAAATAAATACACAAACGAAGACAAACACACACACACATCAGAATTAATGATACCTGACAAACTGTACATTAATGATTTGGACTTATTTTGACTCAAAGACTAGCTCTCAGGTGGTTTAGTGATTGTCCTAATTAGCAACATAACTTTTTTAACCTTCTATAATATGACTTAGAAGAAAAAATACTTCTCATTTAGATGAATGAGACTTACAGAAAAGATGGAGGCTATCAGGGAAGAACATTTCAAGATCTATCCTGAAGTACAACACTGTCAGAGACAGAACAATATCCATACGCCTACAAGGAAGACCTGCTACTACAACTATTATTCAAATTTATGCACCAAACACTAAGGCCAAAGATGAAGAAATTGAAGATTTTTTACCAACTTCTGCAGTTTGAAAGAGATCAAACACGTAATCAAGAGGCATTGATAATTACTGGTGATTAGAATGCAAAAGTTGGAAACAAATAAGGATCAGCAGTTGGAAAATATGGCCTTGGTGACAGACACGATGCTGGAGATTGCATGACAGAATTTTGCAAGACCAAAAATTTCTTCATTGCAAATATGTTTTTTCAACAACATAAACAGGACTAACAAGTGGACCTCACCAGATGGAATACACAGGAATCAAATAGACTGCATCTGTGGAAAAAGACGATGCAAAAGCTCAATATCATCAGATAGAACAAGCTAGGGGCCGACTGTGGAACAGGCCACCAAGTGCTCCTATGCAAGTTCAAGCTGAAGTTGAAGAAAATTAGAACAAGTCCACGAGAGTCAAAGTATGACGATGAGTACAGCCCATGTGAATTCAGAGATCATCTCAAGAATAAATTTGACACATTGAAAACTAATGATCAAAGACCAGGTGAGTTGTGGAATGACATCAAAGACATCATACACGAAGAAAGCCAGAGGTCATGAAAAACCCAGAAAGAAAGAAAAGAACAAAATGAATGTCAGAAGAGACTCTGAAACTTGCTCTTGAACGTAGAGTAGCTAAAGCAAAAGGCAGAAATGATGAAGTAAAAGAGCTGAACAGAAAATTTCAAAAGGTGGCTCGAAAAGACAAAGTAAAGTATTATAATGAAATGTGCAAAGACCTGGAGATAGAAAACCAAAAGGGAAGAACACACTCAGCATTTTTCAAGCTGAAAGAACTGAAGAAAAACTTCAAGTCTCAAGCTACAATATTGAAGGATTCTATGGGGAAAATATTAAATAATGCAGGAAGCACCAAGAGAAGATGGAAGGAATACACAGAGTCACTGTACCAAAATGAAATGGCCAAATGCAACCATTGCAGAAGGTAACATATGATCAAGAACGGATGGTATTGAAGGAAGAGGTCCAAGCTGTACTGAAGGCACTGGCAAAAAACAAGGTTTCAGGAACTGACAGAATACCAATTGAGATGTTTCAATAAACAGATGCAGCACTGGAAGTGCTCACTCGTCTATGCCAAGAAATTTGGAAGACAGCTACCTGGCCAACTGACCAGAAGAGATCCACATACATGCCCATTCCAGAGAAAGCTGATCCAAATGAATGCGAAAATTATCGAAAAATATCATTAATATCACATGCAAGTAAAATTTTGCTGAAGATGATTCAAAAGTGGTTGCAGCAGTATATCAGCAGGGAACTGCCAGCAATCAAGCCAGATTCAGAAGAGGACATAGAACAAGGGATAACATTGCTGATATCAGATGGCTCTTGGCTGAAAGCAAAGAATACCAGAAAGATGTGTACCTGTATTTTATTGACTATGCAAAGGCATTCAACGGTGTGGTATGAGTCATAACAAATTATGGATAACATTACGAAGAATAGGATTCTAGAACACACAATTGTGCTCATGAGGAACCTGTACATAGATCAAGAGGCAGTCGTTCGAACAGAACAAGGGGATACTGAGTGGTCTAAAATCAAGAAAGGTGTGCGTCAGGGTTGTGTTCTTTCACCATACTTATTCAATCTGTATGCTGAGCAAATAATCAGAGAAGTTGGACTATATGAAGAAGAACACAGCATCAGGATTGGAGGAAGACTCATAAACAACCTGCGATATGCAGATGATACAACTTTATTTGTTGAAAGTAAAGAGGACATGAAGCACTTACTGATGAAGATCAAAAATGACAGCCTTCAGTATGGATTACATCTCAACATAAAGAAAACAAAAATCCTCACAACTGGACCAATGAGTAACATCATGATAAACGGAGAAAGGATTGAAGTTGTCAAGGATTTCATTTTACTTGGATCCACAACCAATGCCTAGGAAGCAGCAGTCAAGAAATCAAATGACACATGGCATTGTGCAAATCTGCTACAAAAGACATCTTTAAAGTGTTAAAAAGCAAAGATGTCACTTCAAGGACTAAAGTGAACCTGACTCAAGACATGGTGTTTTCAACTGCCTCATATGCATGTGAAGCTGGACAAAGAACAAGTAAGACCGAAGAATTGACACCTTTGAATTATGGTGTTGATGAATAATGAATGAACTGCCGGAAGAACAAACAAATCTGTTTTGGAAGAAGTACAGCCAGAATGCTCCTTAGAAGCAAGGAAGGTGAGACCAAAACAAAACCCGCTGCCATCAAGTCAATTCCGACTCATACAGACCCTATAGTAGAGGGTCAGTGAAAAAGAGGAAGACCCTCAACGAGATGGTTTGACACAGTAGCTGCAACAATGGACTCAAGCCTAACAACAATTGTGAGCATGGTGCAGGACCTGCAGTGTTTCATTCTGCTGTACATAGGGTCACTATGAGTAGGTACTGACTCCACAGCACCTAACAAAAACAACAACATCAGGGAATTGGGTTCAGTGTGCATCAGATAATATTTCTAATTTTAGCCTATACTGGATAAATAAATCATAATGCTTCTCACTCCCATACTTCCTTTGTTAGAAAAACCTACATTACATTCCTGAGATAGAAGCCCTTGGCTGAAATGTGTTACTTTATTTTGCTTTCACACAATTCAGTGGCCTTAAATTTCTAGTTAATTGACAGAGATCTATGCAAAGAGAGTTCTGAGTAATAAACCTTCATACAATACTTGTTGCATTTGTCCCATAACTTGACCCTGGACCTAAAATAATGTTTAGAAGAAAAGGGATAAATTCCTTCTTTACCAAGGAGAGAGAAGTATAAAGACTCTCCCATCTGTATCACCCCTCCAACTCAGTCCTTTCTTCTTCCTTTTTCTCCCAATTACTTTCTTTTCTCCTCTATCCAAGTGCAAAGAACACTTCCCTTTTCCAAGGGAAAATACAAACTCTTATATTCTCAATTATAATTCTTCTAATTTCTTCAGGCTATTTTTTCATCATTTATGCTTTTGTTCCCTTTTTGTTTATTAAATTCTTCTTTTCAGCGTCTATTATTAATGCTCAGATCTCTTCACCAACTAAGGGATTAAAATACCTCCCCTTAATCATGGCGCCCAACAGAATCTCTGTCCTTTCTCTTTTATTTCGTTCACTAAAAAACTAGAAAGGATAGTCAAGACTCACTACCATCACTTCATTTTTAACAGGGATCACAAATGCCAAAAGACTACAGGAGCCAGACAAGTACTACAAATGAGTGAGGCAGTCTTGGTGTAAGAGGCAGGCTTGGTGTAAGACAGCTCGGAGTGGTAAGGACTGGCAACCTAGAGCATTTCAAATCCCATCTCCTTAACACCAGCTGAGTGTTGAATTGTGAGATTGTTGGTTCAGTATTACTATACTTGATCTTCCAACTTTTCAAAAGAATCTAAGAATCTGGATTTTAATGGCAAATTTCAATATCTGTATACGTTGGTATTCCGAATTAAAAAATAAAAAACATGGGGGCAAACTAAATAAGTGTATGACCCACATATGGCCTCCACTTGAGAGCCAATCACTGTCAATTTGAATATTGCTCCAAACACTTCTGAGACTACTCTCTCAGAAGCTGCACTCTACTACCTATGTGTGACTTTGAAAAATGACTAAACAAGTAAAAGGGCAAGATGAGGATAAAAGGACATACCTTATAGGAAGGTTGTAAGGAACAAATGAAACAACACATGTAAAACACCACCACAGTACCTAGCACAGTGTAAGTTCCCTGGAAATGTTTTGTCCTCCTATGCCTCCAACACACAGCAATCCTGGCTTCTCTCTGAATGTGTCATACAACAGTCAAATAAATCTGTGTGTTATTGGCCATGAAATTCACTTCCAGAGAACTCATTCCTCTCTCCCCCACTGCACTCCAATACCCTTATCACCTAAGCTGAAGTAGCTCTTTACTTTGCAAATTGCTCACCCTTGTTCCCAACAACCAGCACAGTAGCCAATACATATGTGGTGACTGAATGGATAACTGGATGGATGACATATTCTTCAGAAGAATTTATCTTCAGCTTATTTTACAGACACCAAGCCTGCTTAAATACAGAAGTCATGCAAAAGTTCATCATATATTGCTTATCTCCTCTTCGGAGCCCTGGTGGCACAGTGGTTAACAGCTTGGCTGCTAATCAAAAGGTCAGCAGTTCAAATCCACTAGCCACTCCTTGGAAACTGTATGGGGCAGTTCTACTCTGTCCTATAGGGTCACTATGAGTCGGAATCCACTCAATAGCAACGGGTTATCCCTTCTTTAAAAAGTCTAAATTATCTATCACTTTACACTTCCTGCACTGAAGACAAGAACTTATCACCTTATATCCAAGTTATTATTTCAATCTACTGGCTTGCCTTCATAAATCTGCTCTCTTCTGCAGATTCCAATCAATCTTCCATATACTACCACCAGGTCAACCTTCAAAACAAGTTTTTATATCAATCTATTGCTCGAAAATGGACAGTTATTCTCTAACTTTTAAATAAATAAATAAAAACTGATCCTTGTTCTGAAAACTCAACCCAGGAGACAGTAAAACAGTGAGGTAAGGACCACTGAAAATCCACTTATGCATAAAAGCAATAAGAATGCTGGCAAAAATTGTCAGAATCAACTATTTCAGAACTCTAGGATTTAACGAAAGGCTTGCAGCAATCAGGAAGCAATTATTAAAGAAAAATGGCTGAATTTCAATTAGAACAGTAAGTTTTGTAGCATTTTAATTTGCCCTATTCACACCTTTCCTCCTAAGCTCCATACCAAACCAAACCAAACCCATTGCCGTTGAGGCAATTCCTACTCATAGCAACCCTACGGGACAGAGTACAACTGCCCTATAGGGTTTCCAAGGCTGTAATCCTCACAGACGGAGACTGCCACATCTTACTCCCAGGGAGCAGCTGGTGGGTTTCAACTGCCAACCTCCCGGTTAGCAGCCAAGCACTTAACCATTGCACCACCAGGGCTCCAGTCTCTAAGCTCCACAGTAACTTTGAAAACCAACAGTCTGCAACTACATTGAAAAGCAGCATCCTGGTAGTCACTGGATTGAAAGAATAGGGTTGGGAATCCTTCAAATCCCCATTCCTAGCAAACTGTCATTAATTGATCTGTCCAGTGGTTCCATAGAAGATCCCACTCAAAAGGGTTTCTTTATTTGACCTGACTTTCTCAGAGAACTGTTGGATATCATCAAGAATACCAACATACACATAACAGGAATCCCAGAAGAGAAGAGAAAGGGTCTGAAAGAATATTTGAAGGAAAAAAGAAAAAAAAGGCAGAAAACTTCCAAAATTAGATGAAGAACATGAATCTGAATATACAAAACATTAATCAAAAACCAAGTTAAGATAAATTCCTACAGATCCATGACTAGACACATTATAACCAAATTGTTAAAAAAACAGAGAATCTTGAAACAAGAAAGAGAGAAGCAAATCATCACAAACAAGTTATTCTCAATAAGAATAACATCTGATTTTTCATCAGATACTACAGAAGCCAGAAAGCAGTAGGATGACATATTCAGAGTGCTGAAAGAAAAACACTGTCAACCAAGAATTCTACATTCAGCAAAAATATCTTTCTGGAAGAGACCCCAGATAAGTAAAGCATTACTCAAGAAGAAGAATAAAGTGGGAGGCCTCACACTACCTGATTTTAGAACCTATTATACTGCCATGGTAGTCAAAACAGGCTGGTACTGGTACAACAAAAAATACATAGACCAATGGAACAGAATTGAGAATCCAGACATAAATACATCCACCTATGAGCAGCTGATATTTGACAAAGGCCTAAAGTCTGTTAACTGGGGAAAAGATAGTCTCTTTAACAAATGGTGCTGGCATAACTGGATACCCATCTGCAAAAACTGAAACAAGACCCATGTCTCACACCATGCACAAAACTAACTCAAAATGGATCAAAGACCTAAATATAAAATCGAAAATGATAAAGATAATGGAAGAAAAAGTAGGGACTATGCTAGGAGCCCTAATACATGGCATGAACATAATACGAACCATAAGTAACAATGCACAAGCACCAGAAGACACACTAGACAACTGGGAGCTCCTAAAAATCAAACACTTAATGCTCATCAAAAGACTTCACCAAAAGAGTCAAAAGAGACAACCTATAGACGGGGAAAAAATTTTGTCTACGACAAATCCGATCAGTGTCTTATCTCTCAAATCTACAAGGAACTGCAAAACCTCAATGACAAAAAGACAAATAACTCAATTTAAAAATGGGCAAAGGATATGAACAGGCACTTCGCCAAAGAAGACATTCAGGCAGCTAAGAGACACATGAAGAAATGTTCACAATCATTAGC
>NW_004443968.1:5365360-5368519 GCF_000243295.1 Trichechus manatus latirostris | reverse complement strand
TCAAGGTACAGAGTAGCAGGGCCGGGGGTCTGGGGACTGTGCTTTCAGGGAACATCTGGGTCAGTTGGCATAACAAAGGTTATTAAGAAAACACTCTGCATCCTACTTTGGTGAGTGACGTCTGGGGTCTTAAAAGCTAGCAAGCAGTCATCTGAGAAGCATCAATTGGTCCCAACCACCTAAAGTAAAGGAGAATGAAGAACACCAAAGATACAAGGAAAGTATTAGCCCAAGAGACAGAAAGGGCCACAAAGACCAGATACTTCATCAGCCTGAGACCAGAAGAACTGGATGGTACCTGTCTACCACCCTGACAAGGAACACAACAGAGAGTCCCTGATGAAGCAGGGGAAGGGTGGGATGCAGAACTCATATTCTAGTAAAAAGACCAGACTTAATGGTGTGACTGAGACTGAAGGAACCCCAGAAAGCATGGCCTCCGGACTCTTTGTCAACCCAGAACTAAAACAATTCCCGCGGCCAACTCTTCCGACAAAGATTGGACCGGACTGTGGGACAAAAAAAATGACACTCATGAAGAGTGTGCTTCTTAGCTCAAGTAGATACATGAGACTAAATTGGCAGATTCTATCTGGAGGTGAGATAAGAAGGCAGAGAGGGTTGGGAGCTGGTTGAATGGACATGAGAAATCAGGGGTAGAAAGGAGAAGTGTGCTGTCACAGCATATGGAGAACAATTAGGGTCACATAACAGTGTATGTATAAATTTTTGTATGAGAGACTAACTTGAATTGTAAACTTGCACTTAAATTGCAACAAGAAAAAAATATATATTAAAAAATCTTTCAAAAATGAAGGAGATGAATGCATTTAATGTCACTGAAGTGTACATGTGAAGATTGTTGAAATGACAAATATTTTGTTACCTGTATATTTACCACAATAAAAAAAAGTTAAGGAGAAATTAAGACATTCCCAGATAAACAAAACCTGTGAGAATTTGTTACTAGCAGAGCTGCCTTACAAGAAATCCTAAAGGAAGTTTTTCAAGCTGAAGTGAAAAGACACTAGACAGTAAATCCACATGAAGAAATAAAGAATACCAGTAAAGATAACTACATAGGTAAATACAAAAGACAGTATAAATATTTTGTTTATAGCTCTTGTTTATTTTATTTAAAAGACAGCTGAACTAAGCAATAATTATAAATCTGTTTTGATGGGCATACAATGTATAAAGATGTCATCTGTATGACAATAACAGCACAAAAGAGGAGGAAGAAATAAGCTACATATGAGCAAAGTTTCTGCATATTATTGAGATTAAGTTGGTATTAACCTTAACTAAATTGGTACGAGATATTAATTATAATCCCCAAGGCAACAAATAAAAAAGAAATGAAAAGAATGTAACAAAAGAAATAAAAATTGAATTAAAATGGTACACTAGAAAATATCTATTTAACACAGAAAAATGCAGTATCGGAGAAATCAAAGAAGAAAAAACATAAGACACATAAAAAACAGCAAATGGCAGGCATAAATTCTACCCTATCAGTAAGTACATCAAAAGCAAATGGATTAAATACTCCAATTAAAAGACAGAGATTGGCAGAATGGCTTTAAAAATGATCTAACTATATGCTGTCTAAAAGACATATGTTTTAGATTCAAAAACACAAATAGGTTGAAAGTAAAAGGATGGAAAATATATACCATGAAAACAGTAATCAAGAGAGAGCTGGAGTGGCTATACTAATATTATATAATAGGCTTTCAGACAAAAAATGTACTAGAGAAAAAGAAAAACATTTTATAATGATAAAAAGGTCAATCCATCATGAATATATAACCATAATAAACATACATGCATCTAACAAAAGATCCCCAAAATACATGAATCAAAAACAGAATTGAAAGGAGAAACAGAATATTCAACAATAATATTTGGAGATTTCAATACCTCACTTTAAATAATGAATAGAGAAACTAGACAAAAGATCAACAAGAAAAGAGATGACCTGGTCAACACTACAAACCAATCAGACCTAACAGATATCTATAGAACGCTCCACCAAACGACAGCAAAATATACATTCTTCGCAAGTTTACTAGGAACATTCTCCAGGATAGACCATATGAGAGTCCATAAAATAAGCCTCAATAAATCGTAAAGGACTGAAATCACATAAAGGATATTCTCCAACCACAATAAAATAAAATTAGAAATCAATAACAGCAGGAAACTGGGAAAATTCACAATATGTGGAAATTAAATAAAACACCCTAAATAACCAAAGGATCAAGGAAGAAATCACAAGAAAATTCTTTGAGAGGTATAAAAACAGAAACACAGCATACCAAAATATGCAGGATGCTGCTAAAACAGTGCGTGGGGAAAAATATATGGCTGTAAACACCTATATTAAAAAAGAAGAAAGATCTCAAATCAATAACCTAACTTTCCACTGTATGAAACTAAAAAAAACAAGAGCAAACCAAATGCAAAGCATGCATAAGGAAGAAAATAATACAGCTCAGAGTGGAAATAAATAAAATAGAGAATAGAAAAGAGAAAATCAACAAAACCAAGTGTGGTTCTTTGAAAAGATCAACAACATTGACAAACCTTTAGCTAAAATGACCAAGAAAAAAGGGGAGAACATTCAAATTACTAAAATCAGGAATGAAAGAGGTGACATTACTACCAACAATATAGAAATGAAAAGGATTATAAGGAAATACTAAAAACAACAAATCTAGATGAAATGGACAAATTTCTAGAAAGACACAAACTACCAGTATCAACCAAAGAAGAGACAGAAAAAATGAACAGGCCTATAACAAGTAAGTAGCTCTGGTGGTGTAGTGGTTAAATGCTACAGCTACTAACCAAAAGGTCAGAAGTTCGAATCACCAGCCGCTCTTTGCAAACCCTATAGGGCAGTTCTACCGTACCCTGTAGGGTTGCTATGAGGAGGAATGGACTTAACTGCAATGTTTTCTTTCTTTTTTTAAATTTTTTTACTGTACTTTAGATGAAGGTTTACAGAACAAATAGTTTCTCATTAAATAGTCAGTACACATATTGTTTTATGACATTGGTTAACAACCCCACGAAATGTCAACACTCTCCCTTCTTCACCTTGGAGGACCTTTCTTTTTGTGAAAATATATATAGCCAAGGTTACACCATTTT
>NW_004443968.1:5340984-5363860 GCF_000243295.1 Trichechus manatus latirostris | reverse complement strand
AGACTTTATGTTATTCTTCTTTATTCTGATGAGTAGGTTTGTTAACTTTCTTTGTGGTTACCTTGAAATTTACCCTTATCTTCCTAGATTTGTACTAGTCTATTATTACTTGGTATCGCTTGACTTCCTCTCCATTAGAAGGTTCTATATCTATACCATTTATTCCCTTTTTTATTGTTCTGATGCTGTTATCATTTACAGATTAACCTCCCTGGTTCCCTTCTGTAATTCTTTTGGTTTTGCATAGTCCTTAAGAGTTCATTTCCTAGATTGATATCTGGCTAGTACAATCCTGTGTCCTATATTAAGCCTGTGGTCTGATATTGTTTGTTCTCAGATGGAAGGACTTCCTTTAATAAGTCGTGTAAGTTTGGTTTGGTTTTTACATAGTCCTTTAATTTCTGTTTATCTGGAAATGACCTAGTTTCACCATCATATTTGAATGAGAGTTTTGCAGGATATATAATTCTTGGCTGGCAATTTTTTTCTTTTAAGGTTTTATATATGTCATTCCATTGCCTTCTTGCCTGCTGGTTTCTGCCGAATAATCCAAGCTTAGTCTTATTGTTTCTCCTCTGTATGTGACTTTTTGTTTTTCTCGAGCTGCTCTCAAGATTCTTTGTCTGTCTTTGGTTTCAGCGAGTGTGATTATGATATGCCTTGGTGATTTTCTTTTGGGGTCTATTCTATATGGAGTTCGTTGAGCTTCTTGGATGGTCAGCTTTTCATCTTTCATGATATTGGGGAAGTTTTCTGTCAGCAGTTCTTCAATAATCCTCTCTGTGTTTTCTGTTTTCTCCCCGTTCTGGAACTCCGATCACCCGTAGATTTTTACTTTTGATTGTATTCCACATAATTCTCAGGGTTTCTTCATTTTTCTTCATTGTTTTTTTTCTGATTTTTCCTCAGACAGAGTTGTATCCAAGTGTTTGTCTTCAATTTTGTGGATCCTGTCTTCCATTGTTTCAAACCTGCTCCTCAGCTCTTCTACGACACTGTCTATTTCTGAAATCATGTTGTTTATCTTTTGGATTTCTAATTGTTGTTTTGTATGATTTCTAGTTGTGAATTTATTTTAGCATCTTACTTTTTTTTCTGTATTTTCCATGAATTTGTCTGCCTTTTCCATGACTTTGTCTATTTTTTCCTCATTTTTGTCTGTTTTTTGCTTCAACTCTTGGATAATTCTGAATATTAGAGATTTCAATTCCCTATCAGTTAGGTCTAGTGCCTTTTCTTCTACTAGAAGGTCATCTGGTGTTTTAGTTTGGATGCCTACTGGAACCATCCTGTCTTGTTTTTGTAAATGTTTTGATATTGTCTGCTGTCTTCGAGGCATTCAGTGGTTATTTCCCCATTTACTGATTGTAGATTTGTTTGTTTCATCCTTTTTTTTGTTTTATTTGGTTATGTCTGAGCAGGCCGGCTGTGCATTCTTTACTGTTTGCTCATCTGTGGGCACGATACTTTTCACCTCTTTCTCCAATGGGCAGGGTCAGTCCCTCAGGTATGGTACAGCAGGGCAGGTCCAGCTGAAGGGAAGTTGCTGGGATAGGTTTTTTATGGCACGTACCAGGGCTGACAGTACAGACCGGGAATCAGTGCAGGGCAGGTTCCAGTAGGCCGTGCCTGTGTTGCTTGGAAGTGTGATGTTCAGCACATGGTGCAGGTAGGCAGGAAGGAGGGGGTAGATTGTGATGTGTGTAGCTAAGATGTGTATGGGAAAAATGAGAGAGAGGACAGAGGAACAGGAGCCAAAGACATACACACACACAAAAAGAGTGCTAAGGGAGCTTGCTACTGGAGTGGAGAGGTGAGAGACTGAGAAATGGCGAAAAACAAAAATGAAAAAAAAAGAAAAAGGGTAAAAGAAAAAAATGAATAAATTGAGAAACTGGAAATGAAGAAAGACAAAAAGGGAATAAGAGAGAGAAGAAAACTAAACAAGAAATGAAAAAAAAAAAACAAGAAAAAAAGAAGTGCCCCCCACGGATATCCCTGTGCATCTGCGCAGAGTAAGGGACTAGCTTCCAAGCCACGTGGTACTGCCCGGCTAGAAGGGGCTCTCAAGCTGAGAAAAGAAAAAGAAAACAAATCAAAACAGAACAAATCAGAGCAAACAAACAAAAAAGCCCCGGAGGTCCCACCAGCGCGGCGGCACGGGCCAGGAAGCAGTTTCACAGTCGAGTGGTGTTTCACTACCTTTCGGGAAGAAGCAAAGATGGCGCACGGAGCCAGGTATTTGAGAGAAAGGAGAGGGAAGTGGTGAGAGGTAAGGACGAAATCTAAAGAAGTGGAAAAAAGCAACACCAGCAGCCAACAAATGGCACTCAGGGAGCTGGCCAGTGTGGGCGGGTGGAATCCAAGCAGCACTGGTGGGAAGTTCGTACTTCCCAGCCAGTAGACAGTGACTGCAGGAAGCAGAGGAGGCTAAATGGAGGTGAAGAAGGGTGGGGGGTGGGAAAGCCTATATCGTGGGTTACTGGTTGTTCTGTCTCCTGCTGGAAGCTCCATGAAGCTGCTTTCTCATACCTCCGGTTCACTGATCTCCGACAGGAGTCCAAGATGGCGGATCAGTGCTGAGGTAGCTGATAGGGGACCTCTGCATGTATCTCTCCTCACGCTCTGTTCTTGGTCAGTTTCTTATTCCATTCGGTGCTTGGCTGAGTTCTTTATCTCTTCATTTGATGGTTAGGGTTTCAGGACTGATGTGTGACTCTGTTTGACTTAGTTTTTCGGATCTTTGCTGTGGAGGGACGGCATGGTGCTTCTGACTATAGCGCCATGTTGCCAGTTTTTTTTTTTTTTTGGTTTATAGCAAGTAAAGACATTAAATAAGCAATCAAAAAACGTCCTAGTGTGAAAAGCCCACGTACAGATGGCTTCTCTGGTGAATTCTACCAAACATTTTAAGAAGAATTAGCACCAATCCTTCACAAACTCTTTCAAAATAATAGAATATAATAGAACACTTCCCCAAATCATTCTCTAATGCTAGTATTACCCTGATATCAAAACCAGAGACATCACAAGAAAAGAAAGACCAATATCCCTTATGAATATATAACACAGAAGCAAAAATTCTTAACAAAATACTAGCAAATCAAATAAATATAGTTTAAGATATAAAATAAACTATACTCCATGACCAAGGGGGATTTATCCCAGAAATGCAATATTGTGTCAAAACACAAAAATTTATCAGTACAATGTATCATATTAATAGAAAAAGGACAAAAACCATATGATCATTCAATAAATGCAAAAAAAGCACCTGACAAAATCCAACACCTATTCATGATAAAAAAAAACACTCAACAAACTAAGAATAAAAAGGAAATTCCTCAATCTGTTAAAGACAGTCTACAAAAAACCCATAGCATTATTCATAACAGCAAAAAAAGAAAATAGTGGAAACAACCCAAATGTCCATCAGCTGATAAATGGATAACCAAAATGTGAAATGTGGTCCATTCAAACAATGGAACAGTATTCAGCATCAAAAAGAAATGAAGTTCAAAAAAAAAAGGAATTAAGTACTAACATATGGTACAACATGGATGAACCTTAAAACATGCTAAGTGAAAGAAGCCAGTCACGAAAGGCCACATATTGTATGATTCCATTTACATAAATTGTTCAGAATAGACAAGTCTGTAAAGAAAGTAGATTAGTAGTTGTCTGGAGCTGGGCTGGTGGAGCAGACACAAGGGGGAAAAAGAAGGGAAGGAATGAAACCTAGTGGGTATGGGGTTTCTTTTTAAGGTGATGAAATTGTTCTGAAATTGACTGTGGTGTAGGTTGCACAACATTGTAAATATACTAAAAACCACTGTATTGTATACTTTATAAGGGTGAGTTTTGTAGTGTGTGAATTGTATCTCAACAAAAATAATCTAACCCACCCTGCGTTTCCAACCATCTTTTTCTTTTCCTTCAACTGTTCCTGTCAAGTTGATCTAATGTGCTTATAGGACAAGACACTTGGATTGCTCTCGCCTCTGCACCTTTGATTCAAGCTACTCTCCATACTCTTTTCTCCACCACTTCCCACTCTCCTCCACCATTCCTCAGAGACCAGATCAAGTCCCACTTTTTTCAGAACACTTTCTATCCTTATCTGAGGAGTCTGCCAACGGACAAGTAAGCCTTTTTAGTTTCACTGCTGCTCATCCACACTGTTGAATTCAGTCCAATAATATACTAATGACTCTAATTGTAGCTGCAGATAGGGCTTTCTCTGCGTAATCACAGATCCAAAATATAGAAGACAATGTAATTCTTAAAATTATATTGATCGCTTGTAAGGCTTGTATCTAAAACATTGCTCTTTATTATGCCTTCTTTCAGTTAAACATTATTTGAAAAATGAGAATGTATTATTTTACTTCCAAATGATTACATAAGTACACCTTTGCAAGAACAGTTCTGCATTAAAAGATGAGCTAAATCGAATTACTGACCCATGACGTGGATTAAAGGATAATATCATTCCAATTATCCTAACAAAAGGATTATCATAACATACAGTGTTTCCTACAGAGGAATATGAGTATATACTATGAAGTATATTAATATTACCTAATTATCAGAATTCATGGCTAAAGAGGTTAACAAAATCTTATTTTAAATTAGAACATAGATACAAAACCTCAGATTATTTCTGCAATATGCCTCAGAACATTTTTTCATTTGATATAACACTTAAGAATTTCTCTTTTACTTGTATTCCCAACAGAATTAATTCTTGCAGAAAGAGCAAAGTTGATATAAATAATTAAAAATATCTTCTTTGTTAATTTTGAGTCATCTTAGCTCAATTAATTCCAGTATATACTCTCTGTTTATCGTGCATGCTGCACGCAGAAATAAACTATTAACAGTGTTACACAATGCCTTTTTTGGAGTTGCATTTTATTTAAGCTATTCTGTATCTTTCAAACTGTGCCACATTTCAATAATGACTATTTAATAATTACAATCATCCCCTTATTAGCTTGGCATTTCATTTTTCCTTGCCCTATGGCACCCTACAGTTGAAGGCAAGGAAAACTCTCTGTTGATTAGTTATTTAAGACCTGCAACAATAACTATGCTGGAGAGAAGGCTACTTGGAGAGGATTACATAAGAGCTAGCGCTCAACAGCCTCAGACTGAGAGCAGCAAATTATAAACCCAAGTACTTCGTTGCATGTAACCAAATTGGCTGGTTGAAATGCTAATTGCCTTTCAGCAAAACTAAAGACAGACAGGGGACCTTGTGCTTCAGAGAATGAAATGCATTTTTACTCCACTTCTGTACCATTGTCTTGCTGAGAATCATTTGAAATCTATTCAGAAAGGTAGCTCTTTCCCTAACCTTTACGATGTGGGAAATTTATTTAGCCCCTACCAGCACCTCCAATGTGCTGATGTGCCAAAATGCGAACAGATGGTTGGATTAAAGCCATGTTAAGCCCCTAATAAAGTAAGGCATGAAAGAACTCTTGCTCAAATATAGCACAAATCAAGGAAATGTACCTAGGGAAAATGAGTTTTGAATAACAAATTTATGAAGTTAAAATAATCAGACACTATAATCTTTAAAACATGAATATATCTGATGTAATTAAATTCAAATGCATATAAAGAGCTGTCACTGCCTCTCTCAGAGAGACTCCTGGCCTCGTTTTATACCTAATAATTTTGTGAGTATTGGTTCAAAACTCATTTATGGACAATTATTGCAAGAGCTAGTTTTTCCGCTTTAAATGAAAGTCCATTCTGGGTTTCAGAATCCTGAATAAATGAATGAGAAATGCCCTGTCAGCATCCTGCCCTCGTTTGAGGTATAGCCAGACTTACGCCTGACTGCACGAGAAAAGGGTCCCATGACCACCTGCCCTGCAGCTGGGGGAGGGACTTGGTCTGGTGCTTTTTAAAGTGTATAGTGTGTCACAGTGGAATCAGAAAACACAGCCTTTGTATTACCACAGCCTCCTGTGTTCCAGCTCCACCTTTCTCCTCCTCTGCCACACCTCTATCAGGGCAACAGAGCTGGGGTGCTGTGGCTTCCTGTGTGGCCTGACATCCTGATATAGTGGAGAGCCGGCCATATGTGTGAAGATGCCTCAGGTCCCCCAATCCTGCCTTGTAAAGGCAGAAAGGGAAGCATATACCTGCATGGGAAAAAAACCTTCTGTACTACTTCATTCTACATGAAGTATAAAGAGTCTGGTTTATTAGGAGTATGTTTATCTTAATTTCTCATGAAGTGTGAACTGCCTGAAAGTGATAAAATACTAAGACTAAATAGAGTTTTCACCCATAAACAGTTTCAATAAATAATTCAGCAACCATCCTGATTCTGCAGGAGTTAAGGGAAGCAAGACATCTCTCTTGCTGGATGAACACCGAAACCTTTGGAGAGTGAGGTTTCTGGTGATTTTTCCTTACTTTTGTATTGTTTGAATTTCATATGTGTCTTTGCATTATATTTGTAATCAGAAAAAACGTTATTTCCAAGTCTTAAAAAAAATGAAAAGTAGGGAGGTACTGTGGGAAGGAGGTAGGGAGGAAAGAAGGGAGAGAAGGAAGAAGGAAATGTAGATTCAAATGTGTGTGATACTAGCTGTGTGACCTTTCCCTCAAATCAAGGATAAACCCGTCCAAAACTCTCCATGGTAACACACCATGTTTTATATTCAAATTAAACAAGCACCATCTAAGAAGCTCAATACGCTTTATAAGCATCTGTAAATTGTCTAGTTATCCTCCATGTGAGGTAAAAATGGTGATGGCACTGTACAGATTTCAGACCCAGTGCATAACATAATGACTTGTCACAGGTAAATTAGTAACAAAGTCATTTATCCAATTTCACTTTGCTCCATCTTACAGACACTAGAGAAGTATATAACACAGTTACTCTTTCTTCAGGAATTCTGAATTCTAGTTGGGAAAATATTACACAACCAGCCTTAAAGTTTTTAACAAAAGTTCAGAAGCCATGGGGATTTTAAGAAAATCCATGGAGTAGTATTTGGTTGAGTGGCAATAAATCCAACATTTAATGGCCAAGTTAACCTTTCACTTGGGGTGTGACATTAATGCTCTTGAACATGAGCAAGGGCAGCTCCAAGTAGAAAGACTTTGGAAATACTTTGGCCTAGTACTAACTTCTACCCTCCCATGTTACTTCTAATAGTTATTTTTATTATCATAAAAGCATCTGTGGTCCAACTGTATCTCATATTATCATTTTCCAACAATGAACATAACTGCCATTCAATATTTGCTATATATATATAGCTAAAACTATAATTCTTATTAGAATATAATAATTATTGACATATATCATTTCTTTATTTATTGTATCAAGACTCAGTGCTGTTACATAACTTACCTTCACCCCATTATCGATTTACAGCGTAGTCTAAGATTAGTTTACCAGCAGTTTCAGCTTTTAATCATCACATTCAGCATTGTATAGGTGCTTAGAATACGCATGAAAAAAATCTTTGATCCTGTACTCACTAACTGGAGAATTTTGGACAAGGAGCTTAAACCCTCTGTGTCATTATCTGTAAATTAGTATAGCACTATTTAATTTACAGTGGTATTGTGAGTGTTAAATGAGATTATATAAAGGGCTTCTTAGAATTCATGGCACAGGCATTCAGTTGGAGGTTACTACTATTGTCATTCAACATGGAAATAAGAACATGGTGATAGGATTCAGTCATACTTTTTTTTAGTGTGTACATTTTGGGTACTTGTTTTAAAAAGTGGTAATCTTGAGACATAAATTTTAGCTGAAATAAGTTTTAGTAATCACCTAGTCCAATCCGTTTATTTTATAAATGAGGAAACTACGACTCAGAAGCATGGGTGAATGGTTCAAAGTCACTGTAAATTAATGGCAGCGCTAAGATGCTATACCAAATTACAAATATTTAATGTATTTTATTATAACACAGTTCAGACTGCATTTGGCGCGCACACATACACACACACACACACACACACACACACACACACACTCAGCCTATAATTTCCTCTAATGTTACACAGGCTTAAGAGTTTGTCATTAGCCTATAAAGTTAGCCAGTGTTCATTTGTACAGAACATCCTTTTTTCTTTTCTTTAAAGCTTTTGTGTGGGTGTTGTTCAATCCAGTTCTTTTGATAAAAGACACACAATGGAGAGGAAAAAACACTTTAGCAATTTAAGATAATAATAACTTAAGCAAGAAATTTTATAATAATCCTGTATTAAAGCATATTTTTGACTTTTAGTCTAGCTAGTTATATACCTGTAAGATTTGATTTCAATAATTTTTAAAACAGTATGCAGCTTACTTATGAACACATTACACACATATTTAAAAGTCGTGGGTTCCATGAAATGTAAAAAGCTGGTTTAAAACAAAAGTTACATAGAAAAATTTAATATCGCAATTTAAAATCTTTTTTCCTGGATCAACATTACAATAGTTTGTTTTTAGTTTTAAGGAAAAAATAAATTTTAAAACAGTTTTAAACATTAAAAATGTGATATATATATATATATATAGCTATCTATATCTACATATGGAGCCCTGGTGAAGCAGTGGTTAAGAGCTCAGCTCGGCTGCTAACCAAAAGGTCGTCAGTTCGAATCCACCACCGGCTCCTTGGGGCAGTTCTACTGTGTCCTACAGGGTCGCTAAGAGTTGGAATCCACTCGCTGGCAACGGGTACGAGTGTATATGTATATATATATATATACATACATATATAACCCACTGCCAGCGAGTCCATTCGCACTCACAGTGACCCCACACGACAGAGCAGAATTGCCCCATAGGGTTTCCAAGACTGTAATCTTTACTGACGCAACCTGCTAACATCTTTCTCCCGCGGAACCGCTGGTGGGTTCGCAGACCTTTCAGTTAGCAGTGGAGCGCTTAACCAAACTCTGTGAAATCAGTGCATTTCCATGAAAGTTCTTCAACGCATCGGCTATTTTGGAACATAAACAAGACTCTAAATTTATTTCAGCTCTTCCCATTATTAGTATTATCTATGGCGCGCCGTTCTTGGTCGGTTATTTTCCAGCCACACATTTTTAAATTAAAGTTATGGTTCGGGTTTCAAACAGGCAGAAAGAGAAGAAAGGAAACTTTTCCCTCTGCTCATTTACTTCTCACCTTCCTTTTGACCAGGCAGCTTTTGGAAAGGGTGCGTGGGAAGGAATGCGACGTTTACTTAAAGTAGCAGCGGTGCATACTGCCCCGTTACTCGCAGCCCGCGGCGCAGACGGTGTTCCCAGTCTCTGGGAGCCCCCGCCGCGGTCAGCCCTCCGCGCCGCCCGCTCTCCCACCTCCAGCAACAGGTGCGGAGCAGCGACACAGCGCCGCCGCGGATGCTGCGGGCGCTCCCCAAGGGGCACCCGGATGCTGGCAGCAACCGCCCCCAGCCATAGCCTACCTGGCCCCAGGGTCACCGACATTCGCGCGCGCCCTGCGGTCCCCGCCGCTCCTCCTTTCGTACGCCCTCGTTGTTCTTCTCGCTCTGGTCCCCACGCCTCCCCGGGACTAAAGACTCTCTTTCTCCCGCTATCCGGCCAGGAGAGGGTTTCCATCCTCCTCCTCCTTTTCCTCCCTCTCCCTCCTTCTCCCCTCCATCCCTCTGCTCCAATAGGACCCGTGGCTCTCGGGGCTGCGTTCACCTGACCAGCGGAGCGGGGGTGGCCGCCCACCGCAGCGCGCTCTTCTCTGCGCAGCGGGCAGCCAGGTCGGCGCTCCGGCGTCGGGAACACCCTGCCTTGGCCATCTCTGATGGACTCTTCCAGAGGCGAGACGCCTAAGCTGACCCGCCGGAACTGCAGGATAGCATGAACCCTGCTTGTGCTCGTGCTTCACAGGCAGGGTGTGAGGTAGGCGCTTTCTAGTGGTGCTTCTTGGCTAAACTTTCTAGTCGTCCCCATAAACACAAGAAATCCCCCAACCTAGGCAGCGGAGCACTGCGTCCTGGGGCCCTGGTACTCCTTTGTATGCCATTCCGTTTTTTCTTCCTGGGGAGAGGACCCACTTTACCAAGTCTTACTTCTAAAAAGTCACTTATTTGAACATTGAAGCACTCCCCGAGGTATTCACCCCATGAGAATGTGTGCATAAACTGATAAAATATTAGAAAGGTGGAACCTACCCACACACACTTATAAGCAGAGACTGAGGTCAACATCTGGGATAATTTATCACCTTATTTTTAAAATAGGATGATTAATTCCTAGCTTATACAGCTGTTAAAAGAATTACATGAGATCTGTGTAAAGTGGTAAATCCTAAACAAATGTTGGCTATTATTCCTAGGGCTTAAAAGTGAAGCCCCCAACGTCAGACCGTAACATCAACAACATGCAAATCCCCATCTTCACTAGAGCTTTTTTAAAAGCACATGCAGCATTCTCAGAACCATTAAAGTTTGAAACTGGGAGAGATGTTAAAGATTAGCAGTCCAGCACCACCTCACCGATAATTTTATGAAAGGAAAAAAAAAACCCTAAACACTAGAGCTGATCGAGTCGCTTTGTTGAAGACAGAGGCAGGACTAGGTACTGTATCTCCTAATTCTGAATGTGGTGCCCATGGGTACTCTTCCTAATGAATTAGAGTAGGAATAACCAGATAGTTACTTTTGAGTTACAGACTGCTAAACAGGAAAACTAATTTAGCATTACCACTGGCTGCTGCTGAATACCTCATTTCAAAGTTGCTGCAGTCAACAAACAACTGGGCATCAAAGGCAAGGGTTATGCAGGCAAAAAGGTTCTCATAGAGAAACTGCATGGAAATGAAAATGCTGGACTTCAAGGCACTAAAAAAACGGTAAATGAGAAGAGCAATCTAATGATCAAGGAGATTGAACAGTTTTTCTGTGAGGCTAATCTACAAAGGTTGGACCTGGGCCTAGAAGCTGTGATGTGACTGAAGCCTGTAAATCCATCCTGCATGTTAACAAAGTAAACACAGACAGGCGTACTTACTAAATCCTGCAGTATAGGAACTCAACCTCAAGGATAATTTAAAAGCAAACCATGAATCAAATACCTATGTAGCCACAATGTGAAACAGAAAACAAAAAAGATTAGAAATCTTACTGATTTTTTTTAAATCTTACTAAAACATACTCAAAGCACAGGTTTTTTTTTATTATTAGCATAGTTAAAAGCCTCATTTGTGGCTAAATGTTACTTTATTAAGACCCTGTCAAAGTCGATGTCTACCAACCAGTTATTCTACCTTAATCATTGTTTCACCAAGTTCCATGATTAAACATATTCCCCCAAAACTTGACTTGCTCAGGACACATATTTACTCTTTGTATAGCTTGAAATGAATAGTTACACCCATCATCCTCCTTTAATCTACATCACGGAAAAAGTCGCTATGCATTAATACATATTACTGGGTGCTTAGTAAGCAGAAGACAGTGGAGGCACTGTGGGAGAGAGAACAGTCTCTAAAACTCAACTCTGAATTCATTGAGCTTGCACTCTCTCTGGGGTGATATTTTAATCAGCCAAAAAGCAAAATGTGCAAAGGGAAAAATGAACGGCCCAGAGAGTACAAGAGGGTCTCCAAAGAGGAATATATTATATAGATTGCTGGAAGGCTTCTCCAGAGAGCTGAGGATCTTGGCCTTGAAGAACAGATTCACAGGAAAGAGTATAGCTGGTATGTTTAGCCCATATATTTGACAAAGTAGTCCCTGGGTGGTGCAAATGGTTAAGCATTTGACTACTAACCCAAAGTTTGGTGGTTCTAACCCACTCAGAGGCACCTTGGAAGAAAGGTCTGGCAACCTGCTTCTGAAAGATAATATCCTTGAAAACTCTATGGAGCTCAGTTCTCTCTGACACATATGGGGTCACCATGAGTCAGAATGGAATCGACAGCAACTCATTTTTTGGTTGTCTAGTCACTTCTGACTCACAATGGCCCCGTGTACAATAGATGAAACACTACCTGGTCCTGCGCCATCCTCACAATCGTTGCCATGTTTGAGCCCATTGTTGCAGCCACTGTGTCAATCCATCTCTAGAGGGTCTTCATCTTTTTTGCTAACCCTCTACTTTACCAAGCCTGATGCCCTTCTCCAGGGACTGCTCCCTCATGATCACTTGTCCAAAGTAAATGAGACAAAGTCTGACCATCCTCACTTCTAAGTAGCATTCTGGCTGTACTTCCTCCAAGACAGCTTTGTTCATTCTTCTGGCAATCCATGGTACATTCATTATTCTTCGCCAACACCATAATTCAAAGGCATCAATTTTTCTCTGGTCTTCCTTATCCATTGTCCAGCTTTCTCATTTGCATATGAGGTGATTGAAAGTACCATAGCTTGGGTCAGGGGCACCTTAGTCCTCAAAGTGACATCTTTGCTTTTTAACACTTTAAAGAGATCTTTTGCAGCATATTTGCACAATGGAGTAAGTTGTTTGATTTCTTAACCACTGGTTTCAAGGGCACTAATTGTAGATCCAAGTAAAATGAAATCCTTGACAACTTCAGTATTCTCTCCATTTATCATTTTTGTTTTCATTATGTTGAGGTATAATCCAGTGAAGGCCGTAGTCTTTGATCTTCATCAGTACTGTATTTTTACGAAAATATTACACACGCCAACTGCTCCTTGCCCCCTCGAGATATTTTCATAAGAATGATGAGCCCCTTTTTTTTCACATTTTGCTGTAAAAAAAAAATTAGCATAGCACGCTTATGAAAATACCTCCCTAAGGAAAGGAGCTGTTGGCAAATAAACATGGAAGGTTCACGTTATTTGCATAAAAATATGGAAAGTGCTTCAAGTCCTCTTCACTTTCAGCAAGCAGGGTTGTGTCATCTGCATGTGACAGGTTGTTAATGAGTCTTCCTCCAATCTTGATGGGGCATTCTTCTTCATATAGTCCAGCTTCTTGGATTATTTGCTCAGCAAACAGATTGAATAAGTATGGTAGAAAGATACAACCCTGACGCACACTTTTCCTGATTTTAAACCACGCAGTATCCCCTTGTTCTGTTTGAACTTCTGCCTCTTGGTCTACGTACAGTTTCATCCAGCAACTGGTCTGGTCTTCGGTCATTAGTTTTCAATGTGTCAATTTTATTCTTAAGATGGTCTCTAAATGCAGGCTGGATATATTCAAGGCTGTAGTTTGGTTCTTGTGGAATTGTTTTAATTTTCTTCAGCTTCAATTTGAACTTGCATATGAGCAACTGATGGCATGTTCCTCAGTCAGCCCCTGGCCTCGTTCTGACTGATGATATTGAGCTTCTCCATCATCTCTTTCCACAAATGTATTTGATTTGATTCCTGCGTATTCAATCTGGTGAGTTCCACATGCATAGTCACCGTTTATGTTGTTGATATATTTCCAATGAATAGTTCGTTTGTTTTGCAAAATTCTGTCATGTGATCTCTGGCATAGTTTCTGTCACCAAGGCCATATTTTCCAACTATTGATCCTTCTTCTTTGTTTCCAACTTTCACATTCAAATCACCAGTAATTATCAATGCATCTTGATTGCATGTTTGACCAATTTCAGAGTGCATAAGTTGGTAAAAATCTTCAGTTTCTTCATCTTTAGCATTACTGGTTGGTGCATAAATCTGAATAAAAGTCATATTAACTGGTCTTCCTTGGAGGTGTATGGATATTATCCTATCACTGACAGTGTTATACTTCAGGATAGATCTTGAAATGTTCTTTTTGACAATGCATGTGGCACTGTTACTCTCCAGTTCTCCTACAGAAAGCTTCTTGAGGCCTGGAATCATATCCTCATTTGTCTTTATATCTCTGAGGCATCATATATCATTAACACTCAGTAAATATTTCTTGAGTAAATTAATCATTTAGGACACAGGATTAAAAATAGAACTGGATAAATAAAGCAATTTTTGCTTCTGCATAGAGCAAGGGTCAAAAAACTACTGCCCTAGGGCCATTTCTGGTCCACCACCTCGTTTTGTAAATAAGTGTTATTGGAACACACACATACTCATCTGTTTATATACTCTTTGGCTGATTTCATGCTACAATGGCAGAGTTGAAGTTGTGATAGAGACTCTATAGCCCACAAGCCTAAAATATTTAATGTCAGGCCCCTTATAGAAAAAGTTGGCTGACCCCTGTGATAGAGGTTTAAAAAAGTTGACACATGGTTCCTGTTGAATGTGATTCAGTCACAGCATGGCTAACTCACGTCCTACAAAAAAAAAAAAAAAGTTGCCATCAGGTAGGTTCCAACTCATAGTGACCCTATAGGACAGAGTAGAATTGCCCCATAGGGTTTCTAAGGAGTGGATGGTGGATTCAAACTGCTGACCTTTTGGATAGCAGCCAAGCTCTTAACCACTGGACTACCGGCGGTTCTCACATCCTACAGGTAGAGGTAATTGGGAGCACCTGGCTGTTCTGTCAGGATAACAGCAACTTCCAGGAACCAAAGCAGGGTGAATGTGAATATTCTGTCAGAGGTAAGAGGAAAGTCATCTTGATCCAAACAAGTAATCTCTTCTCTCCTTTCTCTGAATCACCTTTGATCTCTCTGATGGCACTAGTCACATTGTACTTTCGATCATCACAATTTATGTCTCCTTTCTCTTACTCAACGTGAATATGAGTCCAGAGACCACATTTTGTCCATGGTCATCTCCTGTGTCTAGTGATGCTTCTGGATAAATGTGTACCCATTTAAAATATGCATTGCAGTCAGCAGAATTATGGAACTCTCAGAAGAAAAGGAAAGGAAGGTCTGGCAGTTTCAAGGTACTATGCTTTTGAGTTTTAAATATTCTTAAGCAAGAGGTCAGTTAAATGAAAATCAGTTTGGAGTAGAGTGTTTGAGTAGGTGGTAGCACCAAGGGATAGCTCTGTGTGAGAGACTGTTCATGGGATCACGCAGGTATTCTGAGGCTTTTTATTCCCCAAAGCCCCAAGAATATTAATTTGGCTTTCTCTGACCCAGGAGCAGAATCCCTGGCTTAAAATATTCTCAACTATAAGATGAATTCTCTTATCCCTTTGGGACAGGAAATTATTTCCTTTGGTTCATTAATTCAGTTCCGGATCTGACAGTGGGACGTCTTCAGTTATTTGTTTAGTTATATCACTCATTCAGCAAATATTTAATGAACTCCTACTGTGTGCCAGGCTCTTTGAAAAATTTGGTTTAAACTCTTGTTTTTCCATTGTCAACTACTAAAATGATAGGTACTAAAAGTTACTGAGACCTCCATATGGGTGTGCAAGGTGGGAGGGTTGGGTGCCTTATTCTTAGATTCCAGGTGGGTCAGAACATGTGAATGGGGAGAGAAAGAAGAGGCCAGCTCTGTGGCAAACTCATGACAATACCTTAATTTTGTTTTTCTTGTGTGGGACCCAAACCTTAAACAGAAGAAGCCTGTGGTAGACAGATTGGGTACTTTTGAGGTCATATCTTACTTCTACTTTTTCCGGGGTGGGGAGAGGCAGATACTGCTTAAGCTTTGGTGAAATTCCTTTACACATGCCTAAACTTAGATATGTGAAACCTTGAGTATCAGAAGCACATTTTTCTAGGGACTAAAAAAATCTTTTGAGAAGATTTATAAGGCTTAATTAGTATGCAAGACTAACTAAATTGGAGTAGGAAGGAAAATTGTATGACATCAATAATTTTCTCCTAGGGTTTAAACAACTAATTACTCTTTACAGTGCGAATTTTAGACCTATTGAATTGATTCGATTAAGCTTACTATAGGGAAAAAGGCTTACACTCAGTGCTGCATTTAGGCAGAATTAGGAACTAGGCCAACTTTGTCTTCAGAACCTTCAACTTTCCTTTCAGTACCCTTCTATCTCAGTGGCACCTGCCACCTCCCACCTGCAGGTGCCCCGTAATCCTCTTCCTTTCTTTCTGATTTCCTTACTGAAGCATGATTTGAAGAACAAAGTCTTTCTAAGTTGTAAATGATGGATGAGATTTAAAATATCTGATTCAGGCATATTTGTATTTTAATGGGGGACCAAGTCTTATGTTTTGCTAAGGGCTGGATTCTGAAGTATAAAGAAATAGACTCTGGGGAAGTTTTTTATTTGACAGCCTTCTAGGTTCTTCACAGAGCCCTATTATACAAACCAGTCTCCTTCCACCCCCGCTTCCATTCTTCCTTCCTTTCCTATGTATTGACTTTTATGTACCAGAGCCTATTCTAGCTGCTGGGGATAGAGTAGTGAATAAGATAAACATAGAACCTACCCCAGTGGAGCTTTCTTTCTAATGGGCAGACAAAAAAAACTAAATAAGCAAATAAGATATTTGTTAGGGATAAATGATAATAAAGAAAATAAAATAAGGTAATGGGTAAGTGTGGCCATGGGATTTATCAGAGAAGGCACCTCTGAGGAAGGAATAGTTGAACTATCTCTCAAATGAGGGACATAGTGAGAAGGAGCTAGCCATATAAAAATCTCCAGGAACAGTGCACCATGCAGAGGGAAAAGCTTCTGCAAATGCTATGAGGCAGGATTTGTTTTGATATATTTGAGCCACAGAAAGGTCAGTTTGATGGAAATATACTGAAAAGGCAGAGAGTGGCCTAAGATGAGGCTGGAGACAGAGAGAAGGACAGACTCACATGGGGTTTGGGGGCCATGTGAAGAGTTTGGATTTAAGTGCAATGTGCATTCAAGGAAGACTTTCAACATTTCATAGCATCAATGCTATTTAGTCAAATCTATTCTTGAGACAGTCCCTAAATTCAGGTAGAATACTCAAGGTCGTATTTTGGCTCTTGTGGACTTGTTTTAATTTTCTTCAGCTTCAACTTGAACTTACATAGGAGCAATTGATGGTCTGTTCAGCAGTCAGCCCCTGGCCTTGTTCTGACTGATGATACTGAGCTTCTCCATCTTCTCTTTCCACAGATGTGGTCAAATTGATTCCTGTGTATTCCATCCGGCAAGGTCTACATGGATAATCACTGTTTAAATTGTTGAAAAAAATGTATTTCCAATGAATAAGTAATTGGTCTTTCAAAATTCTATCATGCGATCTCCAGCATTGTTTTGTCACCAATGCCATATTTTCCAACTACTGGTCCTTCTTCTTTCTTTCCAACGTTCACATTCAAATTACCAATAATTATCAATGCATCTTGATTGCATGTTTGACCAACTTCAGACTGCAGAAGTTGGTAAACATCTGCAATTTCTTCATCTTTAGCATTAGTGGTTGGTGCACAAATTTGAATAATAGTTGCATTAACTGGTCTTGTAGTCCTATACATGTTATTCTATCACTGACAGCACTGTACTTCAGGATAGATCTTGAAATGTTCTTTTTGACAATGAATGTGACACTGTTCATTCAATTTGTCATTCCTGGCATAAGAGACCATATGATTATCTGATCCAAAGGGGCCAATACCTGTCCATTTCAGCTCACTAATGCCTAGGATATTGATCTTCAAGCCTTCCATTTCATTTTGACATTTGAACACTAATGACTGATGATCAGACAAGTTGTGGGATGATATCAAGGACATCATACATGAAGAAAGCAAAAGCCCCTTAAAAAGACAGGATAGAGAGGCAGAGACAACATGGTGCTATAGACAGAAGCACCACGCCATCCCTCCACAGCAAAGACCCAAAAAATTAAGTAAAACAGAGACAAGTGAAGAGAGAAAGAACTCAACCAAGCACCAAATGGAATAAGAAACTGACAGAGAACAGAGAGCAAGGAGAGTTACGAGTGGAGGTCCCCTATCAGCTAACACAGCACAGATCCACCATCTTGGACTCCTGTTGGAGATCAGCAGACAGGGAGTGCAGGAAAGCAGATTCACAGAGCTCCCAGTAGGAGACAGAGCACTTGGTAACAAGCAATACACGTTTTCCCACCCCACACCCTGCCTCCCCCTCCTCGGCCTTCGCCACTTCCCGGTGGACTGATCGGCAGCTTCTCGGCCTGGCCGATCTGTGGCTCCCCGGTAGGCCAATCCTCCACTTCCCAGTGGGCCACGACCAAGGCACGGGAGGCAATGGTTACATGCTGCGCGGATTCGCCCAACCTACACCGGCTGGCTTCTTCAGTGCCATTTTTTGTTGCTGGTGTTGCTTTTTTTGGCCTCTTTTGATTTCTTCCCAGCCTCTCACATCCTCCCCCTCCTTTCTCTTGAACACTTGATTCTGCGTGCCATCTTTGCTTCTTCTTGACAGGTTGTGAAGTAAAACTTGGCTGGGGAACTGCTTCCCCGCTCTGCGACGCCACGTTGGTGAGAATCCCTGGGGGCTTTTTTTTTCCTTTTTCTTTTTTTTTTTTTCTCTTTCTTTTTTCTTTTTCTTCATTTCTCAGTTTCCTGTCGGTTTCTACTTACCTTCTTTTCCTGTCTCCTGAATACCTGGTGCTGTGTATCATCTCCACCCCTTCTGGCCAGGCTGTACCATGTGGCTTGGGAGCCATGTCCCTGGTCTGCACAGCTGCACCAATGGGATACTTGGGGCCATTTTTTTAAAAATTCTTATTTATTTTTTTCCTATCTCTCAGTTTCTCGTCTCCCCACTCCAAAAGAAGGCTCCCTCAGCACTTTTTTTTTTTGGCTCCCATTTCTCCCTCCTCTCTCTCCTTTCCCATACCCAACCTAGCTCCACACATCACAACCCACCCGCCTCCTGCCTATCTGCACTGTGTGTGCTGAACATTACATTCCCGAGCAGCATAAGCACAGCCTACCAGAAGCTGTCCTGCACTGACCCCCAGTTCACCTTGTCAGCCCCAGTACATGCCACAAGAAACCCATCCCAGCCCCTCCCCTTCAGCTGGACATGCCCTGCTGCACCATAGCTGAGTGACTGACCCTGCCTGTTGAACAAGGAGGTGAAAAATACCATGTCCAAAAGAATATCATCAAGGCATATCACAATCACACTCGCTAAAACCAAAGTGAAAGAAAGAATCCTGAGAGCTGCCTGAGAAAAACAAAAAGCCACACACAGAGGGGAAACAATAAGACTAAGTTCTGATTACTCAGCAGAAACCACGCAGGCAAGAAGGCAATAGGATGACATATATAAAACCTTGAAATAAAAAAATTACCAACCAGGAATAATATATCCTGCAAAACTGTCATTCAAATATGATGATGGTGAAGTTAGGACATTTCCAGATAAACAGAAATTAAGGGAATATGTAAAAAGCAAACCAAACATAAAAAAATGATAAAAGAGAGTCCTTCGGTTTGAGAACAAACAACATCAGATGACAGCCTGAATCTAGGATGCAAGATCGTACCAGCCAGATACCAACCTAGGAAATGAACTCTCAAAGAGTATTCAAAAACAAAAGATTTACAACAGAAAACCAGAAAGGTTAATCTGAAAATAACAACAACGTCAGAACAATAAAAGAGGGAATAAACAGTGTAGGTATAGAACTTTCTAATGGAGACAAAGCAAGGTGATACCAAGTAATAATAGACTGATTCACCTAGAAAGATAAGGGTAAATTTCAAGGTAACCACAAAGCAAATTAACAAACCTACTTATCAAAATCAAGAAGAACAACATAAAGTCTCAGTAAAAACAAAATCTACAAAAACAAAAGAAATGGAAAAGAAAATCCACAAACAAAAGGAATTCAGCACAGGAGAGGAAGAACCCATTGCCGTCAAGTCAATTATGACTCATAACGACCCTATACAACAAAGTAGAACTGCCCCATAGCGTTTCCAACAAGCACCTGGTGGATTCAAGCTGCCGACCTTTTGCCTAGCAGCTGTAGCTCTTAACCACTAAGCCACCAGAGTTTCCAGGAGCGTAAAAGGAACAAGGAAATCATCAGGACCAGGGAAAAAAAGCACTACAAAATGACAGCAATAAACTCACACCTATCAATAATTACACTGAACGTAAATGGCCTAATTGCAGCCATAAACAGACAGAGAGTGACAGAATGGATTAAAAAAAAGGATCCATCAATATGCTGTCTACAAGAGACACACCTTAGAAACAAAGAAATAAATTTATTAAAAATCAAACTATGGAAAAAAATATATCCAAGCAAACAGCCACCAAAAAAGAGCAGGAATGGTAATAGTAATCTCAGATAAAATAGACTTTAAAACAAAATACATCATAAAAGACAAAGAAGGGCACTATATCATGATTAAAGGGACAGTCCAGCATGGAGACATAACCATAATAAATATCTACGCACCCAAAGACAGGGCTCCAAAATACATAAAACAAACTCTAGCAGCACTGGAAAGAAAAATCGACAGTTCCGCTATAATAGGAGACTTCAACACACCACTCTCGATAAAGGACAGAACATCTAGAAAGAAACTCAACAAAGATACAGAAGACCCTAAGGTCACAATCAGCCAACTTGACCTCCTAGACATATACAGAACACTCCTTCCAACCACTGCAAAGTACACATTCTTTTCCAATGCACATGGAACGTTCTCCAGAATAGACCACACCTTAGGCCACAGAGCAATCCTCAACAAGATCCAAAACGTTGAAGTAATTCAAAGTATCTTCTCTGACCACAATGCCATCAAGGTAGAAATTAACAATAGAAAGAGCAAGGAAAAAAAATCAACTACATGGAAACTGAATAATACCCTGCTTACACATCAGTGGGTAATAGAAGAAATCAGAGATGGAATCAAAAAATTCCTAGAATCAAATGAGAATGAAAATACATCATACCAAAACCTTTGAGACATAGCAAAGGCAGTGCTCAGAGGTCAATTTATAGCAACAGATGCACACATGGAAAAGGAAGAAAGGGGCAAAATCAAAACATTATCTACACAACTAGAACAAACAGAAAGAGAGAAGCAAAAGAAGCCTATAGCCACCAGAAGAAAGGAAATAATAAATCAGAGCAGAAATAAATGAAATAGAGAATAGAAAAACAATAGAAAGAATCAACAAAACCAAAAGTTGGTTCTTTGAAAGGATCAACAAAATTGACAAACCACTAGCCAAACTGACACAAGAAAAACAGAAGAGGACACAAATAACCCAAATAAGAAATGAAATGGGGACATTACAACAGACCCAATTGAAATAAAAAGGATCATAACAGAGTATTATGAAAAACTATACTGCAACAAATTTGAAAATCTAGAGGAAATGGACCAATTTCTAGGAACACGCTACCTACCTAAACTATTACAAATTGATGTTGAATATCTGAAAAGATCCATAACAAGAGAAGACATTGTAAAGGTTATTAAAAAAAATAAAAAAGCTCCCAACAAAAAAAAAGCCCTGGCCCAGATGGCTTCACTGAAGAATTCTATAAAACATTCAGAGAAAAGCTTACATCAGTACTACTCCAACTATTTCAGAAAATAGAAAATGAAGAGATACTTCCAAATTCATTCTATGAAGCCAGCATAACCCTGATACCAAAACCAGGCAAAGACACCACACAAAAAAGAAAATTACAGTCGAATATCTCTTATGAATATAGTTGCAAAAATTCTCAACAAAATTTTAGCCAATAGAATTCAGCATCATATCAAAAATATAATACACCACGATCAAGTAGGATTCATACCAGTATGCAAAGATGATTCAACATTAGAAAATCAATCGACGTAATCCACCACATAAATAAAAGAAAAGAATCACATGATCATCTCAATCGACGCAGAAAAGGCATTCAACAAAGTCCAACACCCATTCTTGATAAAAACTCTCAATAAAATAGGTTTAGAAGGGAAATTCCTCAACATAATAAAGGGCATCTATACAAAACCAACAGCCAACATCATTCTTAATGGAGAGAAGCTGAAAACATTCCCCTTGAGAACAGGAACAAGACAAGGATGCCCTTTATCACCACTCCTGTGTAACACTGTGCTAGAAGTCCTAGCTAGAGCAATAAGGAAGGAAAAAGAAAGTGCATCCAAATTCATAAGAAAGAAGTAAAACTGTCCCTATTTGCAGATGATGTGATGCTATACACAGAAAACCCAAAAGACTCCACAAGAAAACTACTGGACCTAATAGAAAGATTCAGCAGAGTAGCAGGATACAAGATAAACATACAGAAATCAGTTGGATTCCTATACACCAATAAAGAGAATGGCGAAAAGAAATCAGGAAAAAAATACCATTTATAATAGCCCCTAAAAAATAAAATACTTAGGAATAAATCTAACCAGGGATGTAAAAGGCATATACAAAGAAAACTGCAAAACACTGCTGCAAGAAACCAAAAGAGATCTACATAAATGGAAAAACATATCATGCTCATGGATAGGTAGACTCAACATTGTGAAAATGACAGTTCTACCCAAAGCAGTCTACAAATACAGTACAATCCTGATCCAAATATCAACAACAGTCTTTAAAGAAATGGGGGGGAAGAAAAATCATTAACTTTATATGGAAAGGGAAGAGGCCCTGGATAAGTAAAGCACTATTAAAGAAGAAGAATAAAGTAGGAGGACTCACACTACTTGACCTCAGAACCTACTATACAGCTACAGTAGTCAAAACAGCCTGGTACTGGTACAACTACAGATACATTGACCAATGGAACTGAATCAAGATCCCAGATGTAAATCCATCCACCCAGAGTCACCTGATCTTCGACAAAGGCCCAAAGTCCATCAAATGGGGAAAAGACAGTCTTTTTAACAAATGGTGCTGGCAACACTGGATGTCCATCTGCAAAAAAATGTAACAGGACTCATACCTCACACTATACACAAAAACTAATTCAAAATGGATCAAAGACCTAAATATAAAACCAAAAACTATAAAGATCATAGAAGAAAAAATAGGGTCAACACTAGAGGTCCTAGTACACAGCATAAATAGCATACAAACCATAACTAAC
>NW_004443968.1:5278751-5340724 GCF_000243295.1 Trichechus manatus latirostris | reverse complement strand
TGGCCAACAGACATATGAGGAAATGCTCGTGATCACTAGCCATTAGAGAAATGCAAATTAAAACCACAATGAGATACCATCTCACCCCAGCATTACTGGCACAAATCGAAAACACTATAAATAATGAATGTTGGAGAGGCTGCGGGGAGATTGGAACTCTTATTCACTACTGGTGGGAATGCAAAATGGTACAAGCATTTTGGAAAACGATATGGTGCTTCCTTAGAAAGCAAGAAATAGAAATACCATATGATCCAGCAATCCCACTCCTAGGAATATATCTGAGAGAAATAAGAGCCATCACTCGAGTAGACATATACACACCCATGTTCATTGCAGCATTGTTCACAATAGCAAAAAGATGGAAACAACCTAGATGCCCATCAACAGATGGATAAACAAACTATGGTACATACACACAATGGAGTATTATGCAACAATAAAGAACAATGATGAATCTGTGAAGCATCTCATAACAGATGAAACTGGAGGACATTATGCTGAGTGAAATAAGTCAATCACAAAAGGACAAATATTGTATGAGACCACTACTATAAAGTCTCATGAAAAGGTTTACACACAAAAAGAAATAATCTTTGATGGTTACGTGGAGGGGAGGGGTGGCAGATGGAAAAATACTAAATAGACAATAGATAACGGGTAACTTTGGTGAAGGGTAAGACACTACACAATACTGGAGAAGCCAGCACAGCTTGTACAAGGCAAGGTCATGGAAGCTCCACAGACAAATCCAAACTCCCCAAGGGACTGAATTACTGGGCTGAGGGCTGTTGGGACCATGGTCTCAGGGAACATCTAGCTCAACTGACATAACATAGTTTATAAAGACAATGTTCTACATTCTACTTTGATGAGTAGCATCTGGGGTCTTAAAAACCTGTGAGTGGCCATCTAAGATATTCCATTGGTCTCACCCCTTTAGGAGCATGGGAAAATGAAGAAAACTAAAGACACAATGGAAAGAGTAGTCCAAAGGACTAACAGACCACAACTACCATGGCCTCCACCAGTCTGAGTCCAGTACAACTAGATGGTGCCTAGCTACCACCACTGACTGCTCTGACAGGGATCCAAATGGAGGGTACACAGAGCTGGAGAAAAATGTAGAACAAAATTCTAACTCAGAAAAAGACCAGACTTACTGGCCTGTCAGAGACTGGAGAAACTCTGAGAGTATGGCCCCTGGACATCCTTTTAGCTCAGTAATGGAGTCACTCCTGAAGTTCACCTTTTAGCCAAAGACTAGACAGACCCATAGGACAAAATGAGACTAAAGGGGCACAGCAGCCCAGGGGCAAGGACTAGAAGGCAGGAGGGGACAGGAAAGCTGGTAATAGGGTACGCAAGGTTGAGAAGGGAGAGTATTGACATGTCATGAGGTTGTTAACCAGTGTCAAAAAACAATATGTGTACCAACTGTTTAATGAGAAGCTAGTTTATTCTGTAAACCTTCATCCAAAGTACAATTAAAAAATCAAAATAAATAAATTCTTCAACAACAACAAAAAAAGACAAGAAAGAAAGAAATGACCGAATTGAATGTCAGAAGAGACTCTGAAACTTGCTCTTGAACGTAGAGTAGCTAAAGAGAATGGATGAAATGTAATAAAAGAGCTGAACAGAAGATTTCTAAGGGCAGCTTGAGAAGACAAAGCAAAGTATTATAATGAAATGTGCAAAGATCTGGAGTTAGAAAATCAAAAGGGAAGAACACACTTGGCATTTCCCAAGCTGAAAGAACTGAAGAAAAAATTCAAACCTTGAGTTGCAATATGTAAGGATTCTATGGGCAAAATATGGAATAACACAGGAAATATCGAAAGAAGATGGAAGGAATACACAGAGTCACTGTATCAGAAAGAATTGGTTGACGTTCAACCATTTCAGAAGGTAGCATATGATCAAGAACCAATAGTGTTGAAAGAAGTCTAACCTGCACTGAAGGCATTGGCGATAAATAAGGCTCCAGGAATTGACAGAACACCAATTGAGATATTTAAAAAAACAAATGGATGCAGCACTGGAAGTTCTCACTCATCTATGCCAAGAAATTTGGAAGACAGCTACCTAGCCAACTGACTGGAAGACAGCCTTGTATGTGCCCATGCCAAAGAAAGGTGATCCAACAGAATGCAGAAATTATCGAACAATATCATTAATATCACATGCAAGTAAAATTTTGCCAGAGATAATTCAAAAATGGTTACAGCAGTACATTGACAGGGAACTGCCAGAAATTCAAGCCAGATTCAGAAGAGGATGTGGAACAAGGGCTATCACTGCTGGTGTCAGATTGATCTTGGCTGAAAGCAGAGAATACCAGAAAGATGTTTACCTGTGTTTTTTTGACTATGCAAAGGCATTCGACTGTGGATCATAAAAAATTATGGATAGCATTGCAAAGAATGGGAATTCCACTACACTTAAGTGTGCTCATGAGGAATCTGTACATAGATTAAGAGGCAGTTGTTTGAACAGAACAGGGGATACCGAGTGGTTTAACGTCAAGAAAGGTGTGCATTAGGGCCATATCCTTTCACCATCCTTACTGAATCTTTATGCTGAGCAAATACTCTGAGAAGCTGGACTAATTTAAGAAGAATGTGGCATCAGGATTGGAGGAAGACTCATTAACAACCTGTGATATGAAGATGACACAACTCTGCTTGCCGAAAGTGAAGAAGACTTGAAGTATTTACTGATAAAGATCAAAGACTAAAGCCTTCAATATGGATTACACCTCAACATAAAGAAAACAAAAATCCTCACAACTGGACCAATAAACTTCATGATAAATGGGAAAATAATGAAGTTGTCAAGGATTTCATTGTGCTTGCATCCACAACCAACACCATGGAAGCTGCAATCAAGAAATCAATTGACATATTGCATTGGGCAAATCTGCCAAAGACCTCTTTGAAGTGTTAAGAAGCAAAGATGTCACTTTGAGGACTAAGGTGCGCCTGACCCAAGCCATGGTATTTTCAGTCACCTCATATGCACGTAAAAGCTGGACAATAATAAGGAAAACCGAAGAAGAATTGATGCATTTGAATTATGGTGCTCATGAAAAATATTGAATATACCATGGACTGCTTAAAGAACGAACAATTCTGTCTCAGAAGAAGTATAGCCAGAATGATCCTTAGCAGCGAAGATGGCAAGACTTCATCTCATGTACTCTGGTCATCTTATCAAGGGGGACCACTCCCTGGAGAAGGATATCATGCTTGATAAAGTAGAGGGTCAGTGAAAAAGAGGAAGATCCTCAATGAGATGGACTGACACAGTGGCTGCAACAATATGCTCAAACATAGCAATGATTTTGAGGATGGGGCAGGACTGGGCAATGTTTCTTAGGGTCGCTATGAAGTCGGAACTGACTCGACGGCACCTAACAACAATGATATAGGAAGTCTTGGAGATATAAAGACATATAAGGATATGGTTCTAGGCCTCAAGAAGCTTTCTGCAGGAGAATTTGTTGTCCTGTCCCACACAGTCCCTCTGTGTATTATATGTATATTCTATGTATCTTCTAGCCTTGATTGTTTGTTTGAAACCTGGATTAATCCTTGTCCTAGGTCCTTATTTTTATAATTCACTGTTTCCTTATTCATAATCTTCTAGTTTGTGATAAAAATATTTATCTGACCTTCATGACTCTGTGTGTCCAGGTTCAGGCTAACTTCATATTTGCTCTTATCTAATATTTTGGTCCTTAACAGACTGGCCTGAGTTCCTCATTCTCACCTTCTTTTTTTTTTTTTTTTTTAAATACCAGTTAACAACTACTATCGCCATCTGCAGCAATAGGTGCTTCTTGTCTACCTGCTATGTGCATATACAATATTATAAATCAGTATACTGATTGGGACAATTTCTGCTCCCCCAGAACTGTGATTAGGCACAAGCTGGGACCAAAAAGACAAGAAGTACTTAGCTTCTAAAGAAATCTGGAAATACCTCTATAAGCTAGGCCAGACTCCACTCCTAGGACTGAATATACAGCAATCACCTGCCTCCATCCCCACGTCAGGGGAAGGAGAAAAGGAAAGAAGCAGCAGCCAAGTGCAGTTAGCCTAGGGAAAAAGCTCTGGCTTTCCTCTCTTCTGCAGTAGCCAAGAGAGATGGAGCTTAAGAATTGTGGTAGAGACTGGAGATGATGGTAGAAAGGGGGGACTGGCAACTCATTGCCTTGTTGGATGTATGCTCAGACCAATGGACTTGTTGACCTTCCATGACCCCACTACTGAGAGGAAAGAGAACTAGGAAAGAAATATGGCAGAAAAGAAAGAATTCACATAAGGGAACAGCCTCACTGCCACCTTGATACAAGGATATGTAGGTGTCCCTGGATTAAGTGACACCATGGAAGCTGCACTTGAGCAAACCTTGCCAAAACTTGATCCAAGAAAACAGCCTATGTTGTGGGGAGATTTCAGGAATAAGAGGCTGTGTAACTGAGTAGCTGTAAGGCAAGGAACCCATTTCAAGGAACCATGCAATGAGGAGGGCCCACAGAACCCACCAGAACTTACCCATGTGCCTTTGAGAAAGTCAGCATGCCAGTCACACAGAGGACAGCTAGTCTATGTTGTCTGCAGAAGCAGTTACAACCATAAAGAAGAGGACTACACCTACAAGCAGTTAAGTAAAAAGATATTTGTCCTTCTCCTATTTTCCCTCTCAGCTCTCAATATCAGAAGAGTTGGGCCTTGAAAAACAACAGATAGAAAAGAGAGGTATTCTAAAACCAGAATCTACACACACACACACATACATATATAAACACACACACATACACAAACACACACACACACTTCAAGAACTGACTACATCTCCTTCCCATTTCAGGCCCCTTTGGAGCCACTGGTTTGTAATAGTAATGTGGAGAAAAATCTGGATATGATTTGAAATTGATGTTTTAAACTATACTAAAGTTACAGAATTTTCCCAAGAGTTTTTCTACCCCATAGGGAAGAATGATTTGTTATAGGATACTTAGGAAAAGAAAATGGAGGAAATAATACTTTCATGTTTAACCCCACTCAGTAAAACTAGTTACATCAGCATTTCGAAAAATGTGTACTGTGGATTTTAGTTCCCCAAGCTTACAAAGGGTGAAAGACTCTACGGTCAAGTCATAAATGTGGGAAACATTCTTAGAAAATCACTAAGCACAATAAAATATGTACTGTAGTAAAGTATCCAATTTAAATTTGTTTAACCCACTGTTCCATAAATTTATTTGATCACAGAACCCTTTTTTCTATGTGATTCGTATTAATATCCTTCAGAATACGCTTCTGGAAATGTAGTTCTAAAGAAGGATTTAAGGTTGGCTGTGGGTCTAAAACCAAAGTCATACGAATTCCAAATTTCCAGTTAATGGGAAAAAGCTAAGTTTCTTTTGGGTTTGGGATCCTTATGTTTGAGGCCATGCCTGTGTCTGCCAATCCTCCTAGGGTCACAGGAGTTGTGTGACTCTAGAGAATGCCATTTACATGGAAATCTATGTAAGTGATGCCCCTCTGGAGTTGTCCTACCAATGAGGACCACAGGAAAACATGTACTTTATGAGGGGATGAAAAACTGGGGGAGGTCTTAGAAAAAGAAAGGAGTAAGTCCTTCTGGGGGGCATAAGGCTTATATCAGAAAATAACTTAAAGTTGAAAGCCTGGAAAAAGCAGAAGCTTATTACAATCGCTCCAGAGAGGCATTTTCCACGTCTTTTCTACTCTAAGACTTCTATGATCAAACTTCTGCAGATGATAAGCAAAACAAAACTGATACCAAAGCCCCAGGACAGCTGACATCTGTACAATTCTGTGAGGGAGGAGGCAGAACAAAAGAGAATGGCTAAAAGGATTTAAACATAGCTCCAACTGGAGATGGCTACACACCTTCCCAGGAAGGAGTTAGAAATGAGGAGTGTCTCAACCTTGGTTGGTTATGGCTGGGAAAATTGGGGCCTCTGAAATCTGCCAAGAGTTAGGGAGTGAGCCAAAGAGAAGAAGTTGAAGACCTCCCATGAGTTATGGTCTCCATATTTTCCTGTCTTGCCAAAGCCTTTGGTTACCTGGAACTTATCTAGACTATTTATGGGTCATCTAGAGGTGGCCAATTTAACATGATTTATCATGATTGTTTTGAAATTTCTGATCTGTTGTAAGTGTCAGAACCTTATCTGCAAATGATTTGGTCCCAGTGTAGATGAAATGTACAAAGAGTAGTGCCTCCTTAATTTGACTGAGATGTTTGACAAGCTAGCAGTCAGCGCAGACAATCACAGATGACAGAAGTTGAAGTAGCATTTTAGAATTTTTAAACCAGAAATGTGATGACAAAACAACAAACCTTTTTCTCTCTTGCTTTTTTCATATGAAATTAATATCTCACTTTTTTTTGTCCTTAGTTATGTCTCCTTTTTCTAAATTTCTCATACTCTCAACATTTAATTTTTCTAAAATTAATAAGTAAACAGAAAAGGATGAATTAAGTATGATTTTTATGTTCTACTGAAAATCTTTTGAATCTTTTATCTTCCTAAGCCAAAAAAAAATTTTCCCTCAAGATGTCTATTTCCAGAACATGATGTCTGAGGCTTTGTAAGATCAGTAGTATAGTTTCTCTTTTTTTAAGAAATAGAAAAGCAAAATTAAAAGCATTTCACATGGTTAGATTCAGATAATATCAAAAGATATTATAATGAAGATAGGTTGAGTAAACTTGGATAAATTTATTAATCTTTCACACCTCAGTTTCTTTATCTGCAAAATGGAGATTCTCATAATACCTACAGCACAAGCTTGTGCATGGATTAAATGCAGTCTAGTACATAGTAAGATTTTAATAACTGACAGAAAAACAAAATAAAATTAAAACAATGATTTCAGCTGTCTTTTACATGCAATTGACAAAGTTTTTCTTTTGAGTTAACCAATCCAATAGTGAAAACATTACAATGTTAATTATGCATAAAGAAACTCAGCTAATTCATAATCATATATTTAAAAGTATTTTCCCATTAAAAATATTAAAATAACTTATTTTCGTTGCTATGATGTCAATTGCATGTCTTTAATATATCTGGATATATTTTATACCAATGAAGAAAAGAACATGTACATAATAGCTAATAACATCAAGTATTAAAATCAAGTGATAGCGAAGTGTACATATTGCTTTCTAACAAATAGTTTCATCTCCTTACAAATCTAAATGTATATAGTAGTAGTATGTGACTACACTTAATTTAATTTCTTTTTATTATGGACATATGAAATATATTATTCCATTATTTAGTAAAGGATGAATTAAGTACAATTTTTATGTTCTGTACAAAATATTACAAATCTTTATCTTCCCAAGTTAAAAATGTTTATTTCCTCAAGAAATCTGTTTAGAAAAACATTTATAGAAAATGCTGCCTGAGGCTTTCTAAAATCAGTAAGTTTGTTTCTTAAAAAGAAGCATGTCTCAGAACAGGTTTTTTTATATTTTAAAAGGAATTTCCCCATAAATTAGATACTAATGTATATGGAATTTTTAATCCTTTAAGAACAACTCGTTGAATCTTTTTTTTTTTTTTTCCAGTTGCCTCTGGTTCAGGCATGCTGTGGGTGGCACTTCTCATGGTTTGTCATTTTGCTTCAGTGGCAGGGGGAGGAAACCAGCCAGGCTCAGTAACCACACTGCATACCAAAATGTCACCATGGCAGCATTTGTCTGCTTGTCAGAGCCCTTCTGAAATGACTCAGCCATTCATTTTGTTGAATCAATATTGAAGCTTTTGAGATTTATTACTCGAGGTTTGGGAAGCAAGGCAAACAACTCCTTCATTCCTAACATCAAGTTCTAGTTGGGCCAAGATTATGATTTTGCTGTACACTTTATTTACAAGGATACACGATGAGGCTGCCATTCCTTATATAATTATCTCGTAATATGATTGTGTTTGCATGCCTGATAACACAGTGAAAAAGAATTTAAAATATCCAAAAGCATTCTGTGGGCTATAGTAAACTTAGCATAAACTAAATTAAGATAGCTAATTTCCTGGGAGGTGTGTATTTGGGTGGGGGATAAGGGGCATAAGACTTTTCACATGAAGTCTTTAAATCTTTGATATAAAATTTTTTAAATTCTATTTTGATATATCCCACCTTGAAGCATAATTACTAAGAACAAAGTATGTTATCTACCAAATCTTTCCATTGAATAAATTCCATTTATCAACACCTTCCCTACTAAACAAATTTAAAATTATAAATCTGACCTTTTCTATTTTAAAATACTGAAATTTCTTCAAAGACTTTTTTATAATCAGGTAAGTTTCTAGTGGATAGCGGATTCGGTTACAAAATGAGTCTGATTTCTCAATCCCAACACTGGCTGTGTACATTTTTAGTTGTCACTTGGCTAAGCTTAGTGCAGTCAAGACAGTCCAAAGATGAACTTATGAGAATTTTTCATAACTATAGATCTGACTGGCAGGATCCTAAAGTGCCTTTGAAGCTTCATTGACATAAAGGGCCAGGTGGAAGTGAAAGAAGGCAAGTTTCTCTTCAGTATTCCTCCTTTAGTTCTCTTCCCAGAAGTGAGGAGTCTCCTATTTAATATCCCATGACCTAGGCCAGTCCTATCAGATCTGCACAGAAGGCTGATCCAATTATCCTAAAAGGGGTGAGTCTAGAACTAGATAATCTGATGAAGTCATCTGTGTCGGGTTATAGGCAAAGCTCGCCGATGACCCCCAAGCTCTACCAAGGACTTCTCCAATCTGAAGTGATGCTTATTTTACCAGTGGCTGCAAGCAAACAAAGCCATGGTGAACAAAGTTCCCACTGTCTATTTCCCACATGGGTGGGAAAATCAAGCCCAGTGGAGAGAGGTTTGAATGATGATATGTTTGGGGAGCATGCAAGGTCTTGCAAAGTTTACATCATATATGTGAGTGCCTGGTCCACTTAACACAGACACCTCTGCCAATAGTTTTAGACTTAAGTTTGGAGCACTCTATCAAATGTTGGTTAGCCTTATTAATTTAAATAATTTCATACAGCAATAGGAATTTTAACTCATATTAAAATTTATATAAGAGTGTCTTCTACAGAATGCTTTAATGTTTTGTCTATTGCTTGTATATAATATAGGCTTGGTCATATCATTACACTGAAATTGTCTTAATTCTCAGAAAATCAAAATTCTTTTGAGTTTTCTTCTTTGTAGAGTTCTGAGAAAGCAAAGAAGTTGTTAAGATTATGCTTAAGAGTGCCATGCTGACAAATACAGCTTTAGCATTGCATTAGAGCAAACCCACATGGAATACTCCCAAGCAAAATGGAGTTCTCTAATACTTCTTAGTTTTTATTTTCCTTTTCTTTGCTGTTTTTTCCAAAAGCAAGGAAGTGAATTGTGAATATTTCCTACAAGAAATGCTGAGCTTGTTAATTTCTGATAATTATAAAATCGTGGGTGGCCACTAGTTCAAAGAAAATCTTTCTCAGATAAAACCAATTATGAGCATAGACTTTAATAGTGTCCCTTTATCCACTGCCAAAATGTAGTATCAATAGAACAGAATGTGAAAGCTGCAGCTTTGATGTGAAAGGTACTGAAAGTATTCATCTTTTGGTAGTTGTTCTGCCACCATATGGACTAGAATAAAAGGAAAAAGAATTATGAAGCATCAACTTGAATTATGCAACTGGAAAAAAGCAAAAGCAAATCATAACCAGATGCTTTTATGCCTACATCTTATTTTAAAAATTTTCATTGATATCACCAGGCAGCCAACGCACTCTACTGGCAGTGTGAAGTAATTAAAAATGATACAAAAGAAAAACTCGGACTAACATATGTTATAATCAAAACAGAAAAACATTTATAGCGGAGAAATACTATCACAACTTCTAGGAACTTCTTTAGAACATCAAGACTAGGCTGAATTACATCAAATTGACATTTTCCTATGTTCAAATAGTCAAATATTAGCAAAATTGTTCAATAATGGCAATTTCACATGGTTCACGTAATATATAATGTCTCTCTTAATTGAAAAAGGCGGTCTGTTCTTTGTAATTATTCAATAGAAGAAAATATATTTACTAAAATTTTTTTAGTCACCTTGTAGTCTTTGTGGAATGATTCCATAAATACATGAATCAATTAATGTTTCTTTTTTCTCCCTCAATTAAGAAATATTTTTTTAAGTTAGATATACCAAAATTTTCCACTTCTCAGTCTGTTTGGGCCTATTCTTAGCTGGGAATGAGACACTTTAAGGGAAGTCCTTCTCTATTTAAGGTGATGATAGGAGGAAGGTATTCTTCCCCATTTGAAGAAGCAGATCAACTCTGATCCTATACCCCTTTTACAAAATGGTTATGTAAGCAAAGTTTTAGGCTTCCTCCCTTTGTACCTTGAGAGTCCCCTGAGGCACACTGGGGTATTGGAGAGATGACTAGGGACCACTGGAGTGGGGCTGAGTGAAGCCTTATACTGCTGGAATTAGAAGGTAAAGGCAAAACTCTGTCTATGGATGATTGTTCCAGCTCCAATCAGAAACACTACATCTCCTCTTAGGTCTAAAGAGAAAGCAGAGCTGGAAATAGAAGGTAAAGCCAAAAGGTTAGATGCTGGCTTATCATAGAAACTGTTAAAATAAGAAGGAAAGAGGAGGGAAGAGGGCAGAATAGGACTGAGGTGAAAAAGAACAAGAACTTTGCCACTGAGGGCTGCCTATACAGCCTAAAGATGTAGCACAGAGGGTGGGGAGGGGGTTGTCAGGCATTGTCTGTATTCCAGAGCTCAGCAACTAGAGAAGAATCAATATCCAAACAAACGTCTGGCCTGTGCTCAGACAATTGCAGTTGGCTCCCATTGTAGGGGCAGAATTTGGGTGGTATTACTGAGAAAAGTTGATGCTGTCAATGATAGTCTACTCCATCCAAAATTGAAAGAGTTCTGTTTGCAGTTCACAGAAAGGCAACACAGCACACAATTCTGCACAGTTTCCCAGGAGAAGAAGAACACTTAAACAACCTCTCCTAAATTAGAGTCAAAGGTCAGAGACAGCCTGGCACTTACTGAGAACGTGGTTCTTTTCTAGAGCTCAGGACAAGACTAACCTGGGAAGGAAATACTGGAAAGGGGTTCAGTATCTATGTAGCCAGTTTATTGAATTAACTGAATTCAGTTCTTCCTTACCACTGTCTTTTTAAACTTGTACTGTTTAAAATGAAATCTTGGGTAGATTCCATATTCCACATTCACTTTCAATTATCAACAAATAGTCTCATTTCTCAGGTATTACACAGTCTGGCCCAATCTGATTGCAAAACTTAACCTACCATTTAAGTTTTGAGAGTTAGTTAGTTCTTTGTCTTCTTGAGCCTGACCCAGGTTATAAAGCCTGCAATGGAGAAGGAGGGCATGATCATTCTTTTTCTCCATTCCTCCCAACTTTTACACTTATCCCCTTTCTCTATGCTTTTTTCTCACTCCTTCAGGGTTGGGAAGCAAGGAAAAGAAATAAGAAAGGTAAAGAAAGGTTCTTTCCCAAATGGGTTCTTTGGAGATTTCCATCTGTGGGGATATCCCACCTGTAATTTCCTGACATGCTCTATGTCTCCTAAGCAGTCCACTTGCAATTAACTCCCAGTCCCTACCCAGTGGCAATCCATCACAGATCCCTCTAGATAGGTCTCTCAAGTAGAGTACCATTAGACAATACAGACCCTACTGTTGTGTCCACAACTGGTCCTTAGAACGCCACACCTTTCCCCTGCCATTACTCTGCCTGCAGATGGGCTCAGGGGAAACTTTCCTTTTAATTTTTTCAGGGTGAGTCAGGCATCAATCCCTCTATCCCTCAAGCATCATGTTGAGCTCTCCAAGTGGTTCTCTGACTCTCTACCACGTTTGCATGAGGGTGATGGAGATAGAATGTAGAGCACACTTACAGCTCTCTCCAAAGGAATTCTCATTACAGGCCTAAAGGTCAATCTCCTGACCTATACTTATATGCCCTGGAGGCAGGCAATGAGCTAAAAGTCACAAAATCAGTTATCAGTCTCTTCACAATGTAGTTAGTGGTTAAGGTTCCAGATTCTGGAGCAACTCTCTGAGTTCAAAACCCTGCTCTGCCAGTTACTAGCTTTGTGACCTAAGACAAGATATCTATCTAGCTTCCTAGTGTCCTTATGTACAAAATACGGAAATCTGTAAAATAAATAATAAATAAAATCAATAGCCACAGCATGAGGTTATTTCAAAAATTCAATAAATAAAGCACTTAGAAGAGCACCTGGTCAACAATAATGAAGTAAACCAACATCATGTGCCTTCTGGATATGATGCACTGAGAAGAACCCAACATCACCTATGTAGTATTCTTGCCAAGGTAACATTTACCCTGAATCTAATCATCTAATCTAATCTAAATAATCAAACAAATCTAAATTGAGATACAGTTCAGAAAACAACTGTAGCTTACTTAGATTTCTCAAAAAATATAAAAGTCATGTAAGACCAAAAACACAAGATAAGGGGAGGGGATCTGGAGAACTGTTCTGGATTAAAAGAAACTAAAAAGGTATGACTACTAAATGCAATGCATGATCCTTGATTAAACCCTAGACCTGATTTTAAATAAATAAATACAAAAAGAAAATGAGATAAATGACACAAAAGGGGACAATTTGGAATATTTAAATATGAACTAAATATTAGAGAATAATATTGTATCAGCATTATATTTCTTGAGTGATAATTACATTGTAGTTACATAGAAGCATGTCCTTGTTCTTAGGAGGCATATGCTAAAGTATTTAGGATGTCATGATGTCTGCAACTTATTCTCAAATAGTTCCTCAAAAAAGTGTATTAAAAACCATGCCAGACACATAATAAATCTCTTAGAATAATACCTGGAACGTAATAAACCATCAGTTATTGTAAGCTATATAGTATCAGTATAGATGGCCTAGCACCTAGACAACAGGAAAAAAATCATATTTAAAATTGTTGCACTTGTTTGTTAAATGGAATTAATATACTGAATCATGAATTTTCTAGAACAATGTTCTCCTCACCCACCACTCACCATTCTCCAGGCCTTAACTCCATGAGTTTAGTGGCTCCTACACCTCTCTTCCTTCATCTTGATTGATCCTTGTAACTATACCTTCAACTGCCATCTCCATTCTAGGTGTAGAAAGGGAACATTTGCTTCCTTTCACCTCCTGCCTCAACTTGGTTCAACTTCCACATCCCTCTGTTCAGACCACACCTCACACTATTAATTTAGTTTCTAACTTTCTAATTTACATTTTGGTAGCTAATATCAGAAGAAAAATTTTTCCTAGTTATGCTTTAATCTACAACACTTAGATCACAACTTACCTATACAACAAAATCATTTGTATCTTAAAACCTACACAGTAACTTGACTTAGATAACTTTGAGACTACACCTTGTAGTACAGCTAAGTGAGTTTCACATTTTTTAGAGTCAGTACTCCTTTACTCTTAAAAATTGAGGAACCAAGCTTTTGCTTATGTAAGTTATATCTATCAATCTTTGTTGTTGTTGTTAGGTGCTGTCGAGTTGATTCTGACTCATAGCAACCTTAGGTACAACAGAACGAAACACTATCCAGTCCTGTGCTATTCTCACAATCGTTGTTATGTTTGAGCCCATTGTTGCAGCTACTGTGTCAATCCATCTTGTTGAGAGGCTTCCTCTTTTTCGCTGACCCTCTACTTTACCAAGCATGAATCCTTCTCCAGGGACAGGTCCCTCCTGATAACATGTCCAGAGTACATGAGATGAAGTCTCACCATCCTCACTTCTAAGGAGCATTCTGGCCGTACTTCTTCCAGGACAGATTTGTTTGTTCTTCCGGCAGTCTGTGGTATATTCAGTGTTCTTTGCTAACATCAAAATCCAAAGGCATCAATTCTTCTTCAGTCTTCCTTATTCATTGGCCAGCTTTCGCATGCATGTGAGGTGACTGAAAATACCATAGCTTGGGTCTGGCGCACCTTAGTCTTGAAAGTGACATCTTTGCTTTTTAACACTTTAAAGAGGTCTTTTGCAGCAGATTTGCCCAACGCAATATGTTAGTTGATTTCTTGACTGCTGCTTCCATGGGTGTTGATTGTGAACCCAGGTAAAATGAAATCCTTGACAACTTCAATCTTTTCTCCATTTATCATGATATTGCTTATTAGTTCAGTTGTGAGAATTTTTGTTTTCTTTATCTGAGGTGTAATACATAATGAAGGCTGTAGCCTTTGATCTTTATCAGTAAGTGCTTCAAGTCCTCTTCACTTTCAGCAAGCAAGGTTGTGTCATCTACATAACGCAGGTTGTTAATGAGTCTTCCGCCAATCCTGATGCCACGTTCTTCTCCATATAGTCTAGTTTCTTGGGTTGTTTGCTCAGCATACAGAATGAGTAAGTATGGTGAAAGGATGCAAACCTCATGCACACCTTTTTTAAATTTTAAACCACTCAGTATCCCCTTGTTCTGTTCAAACATCTGCCTCTTGGTCTATGTACAGGTTCCTCATGGACACAATTAAATGTTCTGGAATTCCCATTCTTTGCAGTGTTATCCATAATTTGTTATGATCCACACAGTGGAATGCCTTTGCATAGTCAATAAAACACAGGTAAGCCTGTTTCTGGTATTCTCTGCTTTCTGCCAAGATCCATCTGACATCAGCAATGCATAAATATCAATATTTACCATATTAAAAATGAAAACTAAGAAATTAAAATATATATTTATTAATTTATTCAGTTAAAATAAACCAAATTCATGTTACAAATATATTTTTGTGAAAAATAATTATATTTTCCAAAACAAAAAAATTTTGTGAGAATAGTTGCATCATTTTACATTTTTACAAATCTCTTTAATGCCTAGATTAATAGAAGTCAGCTGGATTCTTATATCTGCTGTGCATTCAATCTGTTGCTCTGTGTTGCTTTGGCAGGAGTATATGAAGAAAGTCCAATCTCAGAGATATGTAGTTGAACAAGGAAGGAGGATTTTAATCATTTTTTTCAGATAATTATGGATATTCTTTTTTGATACTATACCAAGAGTCGACAAGTGATAGTTAAGGTTAGTTGTAATGTGGCATCTGAAACCACATGAATAAGCTTTTTTTTTTTACTTTGTCACGTGAAAATCCATGGTTTTTTTCTTGTACTTTGAAAGGATCTTTAACCCATGAATGACTTTATAACATGGTGCATTATTCATTTGTAAAATATTGGTCCACTTATTTATGCAGATTTTCCAAATGCTGACACATATCATTACATGACATCTGAAAAATCACATTAATAATAGCACCAACAATCTCATCACAAAACTTTCAGTTTTGAGAAGCTGGCAAGCTCACAGAGGTGTATAAAAGTTTTCCAAAATTCTAAAGCTTGCTTGAAAACTTAAATTTTATCAATGATAGCAAATGCTGTCTTGTTTTTTTTGAAGTCACTGACTTACTTTTTATTTTCATGAAATTGTAGGTTAAATATCCAAGTCTGATTGACCGCCGTTTTTTTGTCAATTATTCTTTCAATGAAAAATAGTGTTCTAATGATGAAAATGGCTCATTAGTTCCCAACTCAAACAAGGGCAGAAGAGCTGTTCCTCCAGACAACATGTACTTTAATATGCAACAGAAGGGCTTTATGCACATTGCCTATTTCATCAAAAATAATAACAAAGTCATATACTCAAAAGTTGAAATTTAAGACAATTAATACTTTTTACTGCTTCCTGAATGAACATTCTTAAGCAAACGTGCTTTTTCCTTCCTCCTTCCCTCCCTCCCCCTTCCTTCCTTTCTTCCTATAAACCTGTGGCAGTGGAGAATACAATGACTATTAATACAATTTGGTGCTACTGCCTTGATTCTGCCTTGATTCGTGCTAAGCATTCATTATGAGTGCAAATGATTACACAGAGAACAATGAAAATAACTTTTTTAGAATTATTGTAAAAATAGTTTTGACCTTGAGGACCCCATGAAGGAGTCTCCAAGACCCAGAGTGGTCTGCAGACCACACTTTGAGAAGGTTTAGCATAACTATTGAAATGTCAGTTTTGCATAGACAGGCCTGGCGATTTGCTTCCAAAAGTTACAGCCTTGAAAACCCTATGGAGCAGTTCTACTCTGCACATGTGGGCTGGACAATGAGTTGGAATCGACTCAACAGCAAATTATACCAATAACACTGTAACTTCATAAATACTGAAAGAGGTGGATGTTACCATTCTTACCATAATCTCTTTGCTAAAGTTTTTCAGTCCCTTAGCAATACATTTAGGTACTCTCATTACATACTCTCAATCAGCAACAACGGGCTATACTTCCAGTTCCTATGAAACTATAATTTTTTATGGGAAAAGGGCAGATATTTAGAGAAACGTGAACATAGCTCATGGAACATAGCAGAGGGTAGGAGGAGGAAAGAAGTTATTATAAATCCTTTCGTGTATTCATATCACATTCATGTGCAAACTCCGTCTCATCCAGTAACTAAAACCAAATAAAGTAGGACTAGCCTATTTTACTAGAATAGATTATGTAATGGATTTGTGGCTTTGCTTATGAGCAACCATAATATTTTTATACAAAGACTCACACCTTCTCAAGCTAATGCCTTCTTTTGCATCACCATTAATGATAAAGCCTATATAAATTATCTTTCACAAATCCAGTAATAACATACAAGAAATGTTCTTTTGAGGATTAGTGTAGTAAAATATTTTTATCTCTACAATGAAACAATTGAAACAATAAGATTTAGAAATCTTTATAAAGCAAGTATTCATTTATATTTTGTTATGTTATACATAACTAAAACTGTAGAATGACCTTAAGAACACAGTAATGAAGAAGAGGTTAATCAAGTTTCAATTAATAATATTTGATTCCCCTACAAAATAATAGATTAGGTTTTGAATCAAAAAGTACTCCAAAGAAAAATGTCTTTTTCAAAACAACAAATCAAAGAAGTGAGTGTCAGTATGTTTCTTCTTAACAGACAATTCACTTATCAACATCTATTATTGCCAAATACACTATTCTGCATCAAAAGGAAGAAAGGTTTCACCACTCTTGCTATATATCCCACTGAGTAAATCCAAGTGTGAGACACTCTTTGAAGTCAGCAGGTATTCTTTGCTTCAAATAATTCTGGAGGGATTTAGAATCCAAATAGGATTAAAGCTTGGGAAGAATAGGAAATGAAAATTCAGCCCAAACTTAACTGTAAATAAAAAAAAAGCATGGTGAGAAGGGAGAAGGGAAACTTTACTTAGATCCAGCAATTGCTACAGTGGTAAATTCGCCTTTATTTAGAATAAATGGGAAATGAGTCACTAAATACAGACTCACTGATCAAACAAAGCATGCAAGAAGTAACCAGTGCAAAATAAGTCAATTACAAAAGGACAATTTATTGTATAATTTCACTTTTATACAAAACAAGAATAGGTATACATACCAAAACCAACGTTCATTGGTTATCAGGGATGAGTCTTGGAGGGAGAGGGGAAATCACTCTATAGAGAGTAGAAATTTGTTATTTTTGGTGATGTGAAAGGTAGCATCGAATATAAGTGAAGTGCGCACAGCTTGACAAAAGTAAAGAAAGTAAGAAGTACACACACAAAAAAGGACATTTTTGGGAAATGCTATGACATATGAGGTTGCTATGAAGTGGAATTGACTCGATGGCAATGGGTTTGGTTTTTTCTATACACATATATGTCATATATGTAACCACACATATATTTTTGGATTGTTATTGAAAAATTATACATGTCATGTTGTTGTGTGCCAGCGAGTCGATTCTGACTCATAGCAACCCTATAGGACAGAGTAGAACTGCCCCATAAGGTTTCCAAGGAGCAACTGGTAGATTCAAACTGCCAATCTTTTGGTCAGCAGCCTGGGCTCTTAACCACTGTGCCACCAGGGCTCCTTTTCATATATGGATATATCTATATATATGTCGCTATGAGTTGGAATTGATTCAACAGCAACAGGTTTGAGGTTTTTTTTTATATGTATCTGTATATACATATGTGAGCATGAATATATGTTCATATATATAATAAAGCACATAGGGCACACAGTTATGGATACATCTTAGACATAACCAAACACCTTGCGGGATTGGTTTTCTGGGTTTGAAGGCTTAGGACCATAATCTTGTTGGACAACTCAGTCAATTGGCAAAATATGGTTCATAAGGTTTATGTTCTACATCCTAGTTTGGTGAGTAGTATCTGGAGTCTTAAAAGCTTGTGAGCAGCAATCTAAGATACAGCTATTAGGCTCTACTCATCCAGAGCAAAATTGAAAGAAGGAAACCAAAGACTCAGAGAATAAACTAGTCTTTAGGTCTAATAGTCTACATGAACCGTGACCCTACCTACCTGAGACCAGAAGAACTAGATGGTGCTCAGCTACACTACTGACCATTCTGATCAGGGCCAGGATAGATGGATCCTAACAAACTGAGAGAAAAAGGTGGAACAGAACTAAAATTCTTAAAAAGTCCAGGCTTACTAGACCAGTTGAGACCTGAGGATTCCGGAGACTCACCCTGAGATACTCTTTAAACTTTGAACCAAAACTATACTGAGGTCACCTTTTAGCTAAATAACAGTTCGGCTCATAAAATGAAGAATATCACCCATGAATACTGTGCTTCTCTAAAAAAATTATTTGTATGAGACCAAACAGTCAACAATTACTCTAAAGCAAAGATGAAAAGGTAAGAAGGCAGGGAAACTAGATTACTGAAAATGGAACAACCAGAATAAAAATAACAAAAATGTTGATGATACATTGTGAAAATTGTAACCAATGTTACTAAACAATTTGTGTAGAAATTGTTAAATGGGAAAATAATTTGCTGTGTAAACTTTCACTAAAAATAAAATAAAATATTATTAAAGAAAAAAAAGCGTAACCAGTGCAAACACTATTCTTAAAACTAAAGTTGAGCAGCCTAAAAGAATTGAGTACCTTGAAAAAAATATATTTAAATCAAGTATTTTTAATGTAAATCAATCTGATATTTAATGTCCCATTCTGATTCAAGCTGACCTCTCTCTTGCCTAAATTACTACAATAGCTTACTAAATGATCTTCCTGCATTCAACTTATCCCTCTGGAGAGATCCTTTTAAAAGGCAGATCAAGTCTTCCTCTGCTTAAATACCTCCAAAGGTTTCCCATCTTGCTTGCAGTAGAAGCCAAAGTCTTTTCAATGGCCTACAAAGTCCTATCCTGTTTGGCTCCCTCTGTCATGTTGGACCTCCAATCATACTGCTCTCCCCCTTACACAATCCATTCCACCATGCTGGCCTCCTTATTGTTCCTCCAACATATCAGGCACAATTCAGGACTTGGCACTTGGCTGTTCCTCCACCTGGCATGTTCTCCCCCCAAGTATCAACAGGGCTCACACACTTGCTCCCTTTAAGTCTTTCTCTGTCAGCTTTTCAACCAGGCCTTTCTTTACCCACTCTATTTAAAATGCAAACTCCTCCACCCCAAAACACTCCAAACTTATTCTTCATTTATCACTATCTAACACAGTATTGTTTTACTTATTTATTTCATTTTTATCTATCTTCCCACACAAGGATATATATGCTGTATGAGGGCAAGGATTTGGGACTGTTTGTTCACTGCATATTCCCAGTGCTTAAAACAAAGCCTAAAACACAGTAGGTGCTCAATTAATATGTACTGAAAGAACAGATGTGATTTCTTTCTATGTTTTGTCAGATAAGCATTACCTTCACTTTAGGCATGTATACCTAAAAATCTCACTAGTCTATGATTCTTTATATTGGCACAGAAGCTTTGCTTTTGAACTTACCTGGTTTTCAGATATTGTTGGTTAAGCTGAGGATCGTCACAGATACAGTCTATAACTATCTAGAGAGACCCAGACTAGAATGAGAAGACACTGTTGCCTCCTTCCCCAACCCCTAGCCTTCCTGACATCTAAACATACTACCGAGCACTGAAGACCTCTAACCAGATGTCCACTTTCTGGATTCTGACTTGCTCTTCACCTTCAGATGATCAATTTCTGCCCTTACCAGTTCCATAGACTGTGTCACCTTCGTCTTCGCCTTTGGTGAAGTGGATTTAATTGAGTTCTGTCTGACCATCTTAGGTCTTGGAAGGATTAGGCACAAAAGCAAGCAGGCTACAGGTTCTGGAGCATTCACCTACACTGATTTGCCCATATGGCACAGTGATTATAAAAACTACAAGAAAGCATTTCAACATACAGTCTACTTAATTATAAACAAGTAACTATCTTTTCTATATGTACCAACTTCCTAGCTAAAAGATTTAAGAATAGCATTTCTGAGGCTAGTTTTCATCTAATAATGTCTACATATTATGGCAATGTTGGAGATGGTCATTTTCAAATCATATTTCATATTCCTGAGGGACTTAGTAGCATTTATAATCAATTCTGGATTCTTAAAGTACCCTTGACTCTTCTGTTAGCCACATTATGGCAGAGCTGCAATTATGATAATCACTATGTTTTAAAATCACAAGGGTGAAACGTAACTAAGGGGTCATCTGGCTCATTTGCTAGCAGAACATATCTAAATCATATAGTCTGGATTTTTCAAGACTTCTAGAGAAGACCTATAATAATTCCCTCTTCATATAGATTACTCAATGAACAGAAATGAGGAAAGTTTTTTTTTTTTTTATTTTATTCCATAATCCAGTTTTAAATTTACTTGAGATTACTTTAAGTATTTCCTTAGTGTACAACAGTTGCTTCCAGATGGGCTTCTTGAAAGTAGAATTAGTAAGAAAAGGCTGACAAATATAGACAAGAGTAAAAGAGCAGGGCTGAAAGAAATCAGACAGGAAAATCAAGAACAAATGTAAATGGAATTCATTATGTTCTCTAACCCTTTCATTTTATCATTTCCAAGAGAATTGATCTGATTCTTTTCTGCAGGCAGACAGTATCTGAATACAGAGTACAAACAGAATTGGGAATGATTAAGAGATGGATGTTTTCTATATAGACAATAGATCGGTGATGGCTTTGGTGAGGGGTAAGAGAGTGCACAGTACTGGGGAAGCCAGCACAACTTGTACAAGGCAAGGTCATGTAACCTCCATGTACACATCCAAACTCCCTGAGGGACTGAATTGCTGGGCTGGGGGCTGGGGGGACCATGGTCTCGGGAAACATCTAGCTCAAATGGCATAACATAGTTTTTAAAGAAAATGTTCTACTTTCTACTTTGGTGAGTAATGTCTGAGGTCTTAAAACCTCGTGAGCAGCCATCTAAGATACTCCACTGGTCTCACCCCATCGGGAGCAAGGGAGAAGGAAGAAAACTAAAGACACAAGGGAATGATTAGTCCAAAGGACTAATGGACCACAATTACCGCAGCCTCCATCAGACTGAGTCCACTTCAACTGAATGGTGCCCAGCTACTGGCACCAACTGCTCTGACAGGCATAACGGTAGAGGGTCCCAGACAGAGCTGGAGAAAAGTAGAACAAAATTCTCACTCACGAAAAAAGACCAGACTTACTGGCCTGACAAAAACCGGAGAAATCCCAAGAGTATGGCACTTGGATACCCTTTTAGCTCAGTAATGAAGTCACTCCTGAGGTTCACCCTTCAGCCAAAGATTAGACAGCCCCATAAAACAAAACAAGACTAAGGGGCAAACCAGCCCAGGGGCAAGGACTAGAAGCCAAGAGGTGACAGGAAAGCTGGTAGTGGGAACCCAGAGTTGAGAAGGGAGAGTATTTACATGTTGTGGGGTTGGTAATCAATATCACAAAACAATATGTGTACTAACTGTTTAATGAGAATCTAGTTTGTTCTGTAAACCTTCATCTAAAGTACAATAAAAAAAAAATTACAAAAAAAGATGAATGTATCAGGATAGGTTAACTGTGGATAAAATAAGCCCAGATATTCAAAAATTAAAATATGTTCAGTCTTAATATTTTTGGTGATGTATTTTTTAACAATAATAAAAGGACACAGTAATAAAAACTCAACCTATATAGAAAGGTCAAAAAAAAAAAAAAGAATTGGTTGACGTTCAAACATTTCAGGAGGAAGTAGCATATGATCAAGAACCGATGGTATTGAAGGAAGGAGTCCAAGCTGCACTGAAGACACTGGCGAAAAACAAGGCTCCAGGAATTCACAGAATACCAACTGAGATGTTTCAACAAATGGATGTAGCACTGGAAGTGCTCACTTGTCTACGCCAAGACAGCTACCTGGCCAACCGACTGGAAGAGATCTATATTTATGCCAACTCCCAAGAAAGGTTATCCAACTGAATGTGGAAATTATTGAACAATATCATTAATATCATACACAAGTAAAATTTTGCTGAAGATCATTCAAAAGCGGCTGCAGCAGTGCATTGACAGGGAACTGCTAGAAATTCAATCTGGATTCAAAGAGAACGTGGAACCAGGGATATCATTGCTGATGTCAGATGGATCCTAGCTGAAAGTAGAATACCCCAGAAAGATGTTTACCTGTGTTGCATTGACTATGCAAAGGCATTTGACTGTGTGGATCATAATAAATTATGGATAACATTGGGAAGAATGGGAATTCCAGAACACTTAATTGTGCTAATGAGGAACCTGTACATAGATCAAGAGGCAGTCATTTGAAGAGAACAAGGGGATACTGCATGGTTTAAAGTCAGGAAAGGTGTGTGTCAGGGTTGTATCCTTTCACCATATTTATTCAATCTGTATGCTGAGCAAATATCGAGAAGCTGGACTATATGAAAAAGAACAGGGCATCAGGATTGGGGGAAGACTCATTAACAACCTGCAGAATGTAAATGACACAATCTTGCTTGCTGAAGGTGAAGAGGACTTGAATTACTTACTAATGAAGATCAAAGACTACAGCCTTTGGTATGCATTACACTTCAACATAAAGAAAACAAAAATCCTCATAACTGGACCAATAAGCAATATCATGATAAATGGAGAAAAGATTGAAGTTGTCAAGGATTTCATTTTACTTGGATTCACAGTCAACACCCATGGAAGCAGCAGTCCAGAAATCAAACGAAGCACTGCATTGGGCAAATCTGCTGCAAAAGATCTCTTTAAAGTTAAAAAGCAGAGATGTCACTTTGAGCACTAAGGTGTGCCTGACCCAAGCATGGTGTTTTCAGTTGCCTCATATGCATGCGAAAGCTGGACAGTGAATAAGGAAGACTGAAGAAGAATTGACTCCTTTGAGTTGTGGTGTTGGCGAAGAATACTGAATATACCACAGACTGCCAAAAGAACGAACAGATCTGTCTTGGAAGAAGTACAGCCAGAATCCTCCTTAGAAGCAAGGATGACGAGACTTCATCTCACATACTTTGGACATGTTATCAGAAGGGACCAGTCCCTGGAGAAGGACATCATGCTTGGTAAATTGGAGGGTCAGTGAAAAAGCCCTCAATGAGATGGATTGACACAATGGCTGCAATAATGGGCTCAAGCATAACAATTGTGAGGATGGTGCAGGACCAGGCAGTGTTTCGTTCTGTTGTACATGGGGTTGCTGTGAGTCAGAACTGACTCGACAGCCCCTGACAACAACAACAACAAAACAAAAAGGAAAAATCTCCCTACTCTGCTGACACATCTAGTCCCTTTCAACTACTGTTAAAAATTCCTTCAGTGACCTTCCAGAAAGAAAACTTGAATATGTATCTGAATAATACACAAGTGTGTGTGTGTACATAAAAGATTTTATTCCAAAGGAATAACATCATACTCCCTATACTCGTTGCTGTCAAGTTGATTCTGACTCATAGTGACTCTATAGGACAGAGTAGAACTGCCCTATAGGGTTTCCAAGGAGAGGCTGGTGGATTTGAACTGCCGACATTTTGGTTAGCAGCCAAGCTCTTAACTGCTGTGCTTTTCTCTAAAAAATATACTTTGGAGACTTTTCTACATGACTACAGTAATGGAGGAAGCCCTGGTGGCATAGTGGTTAAGAGCTACGGCTGCTAACCAAAAAGGTCGGCAGTTTGAACCCACCAGGCGCTCCTTGGAAACTCTATGGAGCGGTTCTACTGTGTCCTATAGAGTCACTATGAGTAGGAATCAACTCAACAGGAATGGGTTACAGTAATGGAAGCTCCAGGATTAAGGCAACTCCTCTCCCCAAGTATCAACATGGCTCACACACTTGCTCCCTTTAAGTCTTTCTCTGTCAGCTTTTCAATCACGCCTTTCCTTACCCACTCTATTTAAAATACGAACTCTCCTCTCTGAAAACACTCCAACTTTCTTCCTTAAATTTCCTCCATTCATCACCATCTAATACACTAATGTTTTATTTACTTTTTTCATTTTTATCTATCTTCCCCCACAAGAATATATAAACTTTATGAGGGTAAGGATTTGGGACTGTCACTTTAACCACTGTTGTCCCCAATACCTAGAAAAAGGGCCTCCCATATATTTTTCCTTCAACAAAAATCTGTTAGATAAATGAATAAATCAACAAATATAAATTTCATTCTTTTAAGCAGATGTCTAATATTACATTGCTTAAAGGTACCAGAAATTATTTATCTAGTTTGTTACTAACATTTAGAATGTTTGCAGATTTTAGTCTTATTAAGGAAATAAAGATTTCTGAACATATCTGTTAATATGTAAGTTAATCTAAGACAATTACTTAACAATGCAATAGTTTAGTCAATTGCATTTTAAATTTTTATAGATAGTGCCAAGTAACACTCCTAAGAGGTTTCATCAATTTACACTTACTATAATACAATTTTGATTCTTGAGCAAATCTTATAACCTAAAAGTTAATGACAGAAACACAATTCCTAGAAACTACATATTCTTTCATCTACAGTCTTTTAATGGAAACTGCATCAGATGAGATCTCAAAAAACTGGAAATTCTTTTGGCTTTGATGAGCACTAAGGACATCCTTTTTCTCACAGACAAAAGTACTTGCTCCTACTGACCAGTTTTTTGGAACTTGGCCAAAATTCATGGCTACTGCTTCCTTTGTATATTCCAATAACTACATATAATTCTGTTGTTTCCTTTTTGAGAAAACGATTCAATAACTTTGCCTTTGCGAAATTCAAATAATGATTCAATAGCATGCAGATAACTTCAAGGAAGTACTTATACAAAGGATACAGGTAGTAGTCCTGTAGAAGTGCTTGAAATTCTATCACTCTGGCTCTCACACGGATTCCATTGCCTATTGACATTAAAATAAGAAAAGTAACCTATATGCAGAAAGAAGGTTGTATTCACATTAACATTCATGAAGGCTGAGCAGCTGAAGCTCTAAACATCATGTAGGGAATATACCCTTTGTCTACTGATGAGAAAATGTCTCAGTGATAAATGGTTACAGACAGGGGTGTCACAAGGGCAACAGCAGACAGAACAGCTTCGACAAACTCTTTTTTTTAAGTCTTCTTCCCCTGCAGTTCTCTTTGTAGCATTGGAGGGCTCAGTGCCTATCCCCTCAAATAAAAGAAAAATATTGCAGTGCAGAATTCCTAACCTTTGCTGAGGCACTTCCCAGAAAACGAAAAACATACCCGTTGAAAACAATTTAAAACAAAGCTTCAAAGGCTTCATGAGGCATAAATATTCAGACGTTCTGAAAAGACATGCTCCCCACCCTGCACCCCGGGTGTCTGGGCCTAAAGTGCATATTGTCATAAGACTTAGCATGCTCGTCAAAGTGCAACGTCCATAACGCGAACACTGGGAGGCATCAGACGCATCATTAAAACGCTTTACACTTATTTACATTATTCAAATACATTATCACGCACTTATCAAATTTAGTAAATTCGGTGAGAAAAATCATGTAAAAAGTCATGTTTACTTTTTAGCAAACTAGTATTTTATTGATCCCACCGGTGACTATCAAGGAGCCCTGGTGGCAAAGTGATTAAGAGCTCAGGCTGCTAGCCAAAAGGTCAACTTTCAGTTAATTTTCAAACCAAAGTCAGTTTAAGGTACAATTTATAGGCAGCCTGTCTCATGAAGTGAGCATTGGTGGCACAATGGTTAAAGCGCTTTGCTGCTAACCAAAAGTTGGATGGTTCGAGCGCACCAGCCGCTTCCTGGGAGGAAGATGTGGCTGCTCCCCTAAAGATTTACAGCTTTGGAAACCCTGCGGGGCAGTTTTGCTCTGCCCTATAGGATCGCTATGAGTCGGAATCAACTCCACGGCAGTGGGTTTGGGTTTTTCCATTTTTGTCTGATTAAAAATGGGAAGCTTGAGAACCAGGGCTCCCAGAGCAGACACTTCTCCAGGCCTGACTCTAGGTGGCTCACTTTCCTCACCTATAAACAAAAGGCCTAAAACAAACGGCCCCCCCCCCCCCAAAAGTTTCTCTGCAGTATTTTGCCTCTTCTGCAGCAATCTGGAACCTTCAGCATGAAAGGAGTAATATAATAAGCATAGTATAAGACATTTTTTTAAACAAGGATGTCAACACTGTGCTTTTGAGGTGTCCTTCCATAGCCTAAGAAAACCTCAAGACGCAGAGCAAGAAGAAGTAAAAAGCTCCCCAACAAATCCTCAGCACCGACCCCTCCTCAAGGTTTTCCAGACAGTCTCTGCAGCGCTTTGCGGACACTGGACAAACCCTACTTTGCGAACCCTACAAGTCGCCGGCATCCGCGATGCCGGCCGCAGCCTTGGCCCGCAGTACTATTCTACTAGGGGTGGAAGAGGCGGGGTCCAACGGGACGGGGCAGGGGCGGGGCTTGAACTAGGACTCGCCCCCGAACCCCGGCAGCAACCCTGCGCCTGCGTGGTAGGGGTGGGTAATGGTTGAGAGTCCCGGGTGCAGGGTTCGCCCTCGCGCCTCCGCGCTCCGCCTCTTCGCCAACCCCTTCGCACTTCCCATTTGACGCGATGACGCACGACAGGTTTGCGGACGTGGCGGAGGCGCACGGCCCGGAAGGCGGAGACGTTGGCGGTGGCGGACAGCTGGAAACGGAGGTTCGGCGATGAACTTACCCGGGACGGTGGCCGCGGGCCTGGCAGACGTCTCCTCGCTGCGTCCCCCCTGCTAACGGGACAGGTAAAGATGGCAGCAGGAGGTGGAGGGGCGCGCGGTCCTCGTCGGCGGAGGAGGCACGGAGCCCTTGGCCGCAGGTGCGGTGTGGGTGGAGGGAGGAACAGGGGAGGGAGACGAGCTGGGCTGGACCCGGTCCCGCGTGAAAGGAATCCCTGGGGGCCAGGGAAACCTGCTTGACCAGCGCCGCCAAAACCCATGGTTCTACTGTCGGGGAACCAGGCCCAGAGCAAGGACCCCCACCTGCCCGACTCCTGGAGCAGCGCATTTCCACCCGCCCGGTCGCACTACATTTCTCCGACCGCTTGTGTTTGCGCTGAATATTCTCTGAGTGACCTCTCGTCCACAGCGTCCAAATGTGCTGGTGTGATATAAAATCTGAGATCTTATCCTCACATCGGTTAACAAGGGAAGAAAAAAGTAGGCGTGTGGAATGGAGAGGGAGGAAAGATAAGTTTTTAAAAACGGAATTGGCCTTGGGGAATACGGTCCCTGTGGTTCTCTCTGAGTGCTGAACTAGCTTGTGCCTTTTGGCCCTTTTATTGCTCACTGCTTAACGAATGTCAACGCGAAACACCCAACAGCAGATATCGTACAGTACTAGAGTGTTTAGGAGACCATTTTCAGTTACTGAGTTGATGAATGCTTTAACACTGTATCCATTGGTAATCACTTTTCTGTGCTTGCAATCTGTGTAGCATGCAGGTTTCCAAAGAGAATTTCGTGTGTTTCCGGCCTTAAGAGAATTGAGAGATGCAGAGAATTGAGCCAGATAACTTGAATACTACGTACTTGATAAACTCAGCTAATTATCTCTCGGGACCAGAGCCCACCTCTGCACTTAGGTTAAAGACACAACCAATTCTTAATTATTCAGAAACAGAATACCCAGTTTGTGGTATTCTGCTGCCTAGATTTAATAACAAAGGGGAATAGAGAGGTAATGAGACAGGTGAAGTTCTAGTCTTTATTTAGCAGCATGCCATGGAAAGATTGATACAAATATTTAAAATGGCTTTTAGACATTCCTCAGTGAATTTCAGTTAGCTATACTAACCCAGGAGCCCTGGTGACCTAGTGGTTAAAAGCTCGGCTGCTAACCAAAAGGTTGGCAGTTTGAATCTACCAGCCGCTCCTTGGAAACCGTGTGGTGCAGTTCTACTCTGTTCTGTAGGGTCGCTATGAGTCGGAATCGACTTGAGGGCAGTCGGTTTGTTGGTTGGTTTGTTTTTAAATACTAACCCAGTTTGGAGTTCAAAGAACAAATTATCAGGGAGAAAAAGTCTAAAAGGTAGCATAACTGGGTCAATATAGCCGCTTGAAATTTGCTGTATATTGTGGTTCTTAACCTTTTTTGATCATGGACCCCTTTTGAAATTGTAAAAGTAATAAATATTCTCCCCAGGAAAATGTTGTTGTTACGTGCTGTAGAGTCGGTTCTGACTCATAGCAACCCTATCTGTGTACAACAGAACAAAACACTGCCCAGTCCTGTGCCATTCTCACAATTGTGGCTGTGTTGCATCCCATTGTTGCAGCCACTTTGTCAATCCGTCTCGTTGAGGGTCTTCATCTTTTTCGCTGACCCTCTACCAAGCATAATGTCTTTCCCCAGGGGCTGATCCTGCCTAATAACATGTCCAGAGTACCTGAGATGAAGTCTCTCCATCCCTGCTTCTGAGGGGCGTTCTGGCTGTACTTCTTCCAAGACAGATTTGTTCATTTTTCTGACAGTCCATGGTATATTCAGTATTTGCCAACACCATAATTCAAATGCATTAATTCTTCTTCTGTCTTCCTTATTCTTTGTCCAGCTTTCGCATGCATATGAGGCAATTAAAAACACCATGGCTTGGGTCAGGTGCACATTAGTCCTTAAAGTGACATCTTTGCTTTTTAACACTTTAAAGAGGTCTTTCGCAGCAGACTTGCCCAATGCAATGTGCCATTTGATTTCTTGACTGTTGCTTCTGTGGGTGTTGATTGTGGATCCAAGTAAAATGCAATTCTTGACAACTTTAATCTTTTTTCTGTTTATCATGATGTTGCTTATTGGTCCAGTTGTGAGGATTTTTGTTTTCTTTATGTTGAGGTGTAATCCATACTAAAGGTTGTGGTCCTTGATCTTCATCAGTAAGTACATCAAGTCCTCTTCACTTTCAGCAAGCAAGGTTGTGTCATCTGCATATCGCAGGTTGTTAATGAGTCACCCTCCAGTCCTTGTGTTGAGTTCTTCTTCTTATAGTCCAGCTTCTCAGATTATTTGCTAGGCGTACAGATTGAATATAGATACAACCCTGATGCATGCCTTCTGATTTTAAACCATGTAGCAAATGTACATATGTATAAAATTTTGCCTACAAATGTTCACAGACATTCCTCAGATTAAAGACACTTACAGAATAAAAGGACTTGGTTAAGTAAGTGGAAATAAACTGTTAGCCATTTAGGTGAAGTTGAGTTACTCTCAGCTTTTTGGAGAATTAAATAAAAAAGCATCTTTAATTGCCACTTGTTTAGAGTCCATATGCTTGAGGGATCTGGTGTGATCATGACTTGAAAACTGCTTTTGAGATGTAAAATGTGGATGGCTTTCTTTAGTTTGATGCCTGTCATGTTAGGAATCCTAGTTTTTCTATTAACTGGGGGAACAGTTGAGATAATTAATATACTTAATATATAGCTATTAGTTATCTATGTTACCTGAACAGGAACCTCTGTTTCTAAAGCGCTGCAGTGCTATCATAGAGCAGGGTCAGAAACTGTTTTTCAGTTGTTGGATTCAATTATATGAGATAGTTTTTAAAAAATTTTACAAGCATGTGTCTACACAGAGTATCATCTCTTGTCATCCGTTTTACAGATTAAGACTTTTGGAGCTGGTCTCTTCTGGTTCCCCCCTCCCACCTACTCCCCCACCCCACCCCACACTTGTTACTTATCTTACTTAATCTCTCCCTAGTATTTTTGCCTCCTGTGCAGGAGATCTGGGTTCACTTCCTGGCCAATGCACCTCATGTGCAGCCATCACCTGTGTGTTAAGAGGAGACTTGTGTGTTGTTTTGATGCTGAACACATTTCACTGGAGCTTCCAGACTAAGACAGACTAGGAAGGAAGGCCTGGTGATCTGTGAAAAACCAGCCAGTGAAAACCCTCTGGATATGGGTGACCACGAGTCAGGGTGACTCAACAGCAGCTAATTAATATAATAGTATTCAGAATTGAACTGAGTCCTTCTTTGAGACATTATTTTGCTTTGATTTCCTGATGTGGCACTTTAATGATTCCCTCCCCTTTTGGACACTCCTTTTCCGATTTTTCTCCACCCAGATAATAAACGTTAGAATTCTTCAAGGGTCAGTCTTAAGCCCTCTTAATCTGTAGTCTCCCTGTTGGTAATTTCATCCACGCCCATAGCTTCACTTTCCTCCTATGTGCAGATGAGTCATGAAATTATACTGTAACCTAGACCTTTCCTCTGAATTTGACTATATATCCTGCTTGTCTACATGACATTCTTCTTGTTGTCTTAAAGGAGTTTTTAATCATAGCTCCTCACCCATTAAGCCCTTCTTCCACTGTTTCATATTGTAGAGAATGGCACCACCAGTTATTCAGTTATGCAAATCAGAAATCTTGAAGTGTTAAATGAACTTCTTCCCTCTCACTCTTCATATCTGAGCCACAGTCCTAAGTCCTAAGGACTTTGTCTCCAAAATGCCACTTAATACATGTCTACCTCCATTTCACGACAACGAAAAGCAATCTGCTATAGTTGAATGGACTCAGCGCCAATATGTTTTATCTTTTCTTATGTGAACGATTAATATGAAATTAAAACTGAATGTAGAATTAGTTTTTTATCTTCTTATTTTTGTTTTTAATGAGAATAGATCAACTTGATGAAGGTGACTTGAGAGTATTCAAGTGAACAAAAAGTATTCACTGATGCATGTTTTTAACTTAAGTCAGCTCTCCCTTAGTCTTACAATGGCTTTTCTGAAGTATAAATGAACAAAAGGACCTAAAATCTGTTCACAGTCTTTATGGATCATAAATGAGTTTGACGAGGACTCTATCTTAAGTTGGGTGAAAAGCTCCCAAAACCAAAACCAAACCCACTGCCATCAAGTCAATTCCAACTCATAGCAACCTCATAAGACAGAGTAGAACTGCTCCATAGGATTTCCAAGGAGCGGCTGTTGGATTCAAACTGCTGACCTTTTGGTTAGCAGCTGAACGCTTAACCACTGTGCCAGCAGGGTTCCCAGAGAAGAAAAATTCCTAGTAGAGAGCAAAATGATGGCCTGTCTCAGAAGAAGGCATAGAAGGCATATACCAAAACAAACCTTTTGCCATCAGGTCGATTTTGGCTCATGGTGACCCCATCCGTTACAGAGTAGAACTGCTCCATAGGATCATCTTGGCTGTAATCTTTACAGAAGCAGATCACTGGGTGGCTTCAAACTGCCAGCCTTTAGGTTAGTAGTTGAGTGCAAATGTTTGTGCAACCCAGGGACTTAAGAAGAAGTATATTGTACTATAAATAAATACTGAAGTTACAACAATCCAGGGAGGTAAGTAGGTAGTGCAAAACGTATTTGAGTCTCACATGAACTTAAAATGCAGTTTTGGATTTGTAAAAGTATTATGTGTATGTATAAAACATATACTTTGATCCCATTAGAACTATATATTGTATGTATGGTCACAAGTTTTTAAAATATAATACAAAATTAATTTCCTAATTTTTTGTATCTTTTTTTTATTGTAGTAAAATAAATATATAACAAAATTTGCCATTTTAATCATTTTTAAGAGTACAGTTCAGTGGCATTAAATTATTCACAGTGTTGTATAAGCCATCAGTACTATCTAGTTCAAAAACTTTTTCATTACCCAAAACAGAAACCCTGTTCCATTAAGTAATAACTCCCCACTCCTCTCTCCCCCAACTCCTGGTAACCTCCAGTCTCCTTTCTGTCTCTATGAATTTGCCTATTCTAGATACTTAAGTGGAATCATACAATATTTGCCCTTTTGTTGTCTGGCTTATTCACTTAGATTATTTTCAAGATTCATCCATGTTATAGTGTGTATCAGAACTTCATTCCTTTTTATGGCTGAATACTTAATTTCTTTCACATACTCAGAATAAGGGAATGTAGTTTTTTTTTTGACCTTAAGGAAAAAAAGAAGGCAATTTGCCCTCATTAAAATGTAATTACCCCCACATGCTTTGTGGTATGTGGTCTATTAGAATGGATTTCCTCCTCCTCCCATCTCATTGTCTTCACTGCTAAAAATGTTCAGTGTACTTTAACAGTTATAAAACTTGAGCTTCAGTTTTTTTTTATTGTGTTAAATATATAGGTTACAAAATGTTTGTCATTTCAAAAATCTTCACATATGTAGTTCAGTAATATTAAACACATTCATCATGTTCTTCAACCATCACCATTCCTGAATTGAACCTCAGTTTTTAAAAAACTGAAACCTGAATGTAAGATGCATGTAAATCAGAGGATATTTTTGGTGTGAGGTTTAAACATTATCTCAGAGCAGTAGTTTCAGGGGTTCCTCCAGCCTTCATGGCTCCAGACAGTGTGGTGCCCATGAGAATTTGAAATTCTGTTCTGCATTTACCCATTTTTGATCAGGATTCTTCTATAGAATCTTTGATCAAAATGTTCAGTAATGGTAGCTGGGCACCATCCATTTCTGGTCTCATGGCCAAGGGGGCAGTTGTTTATGGAGGCAATTAGCCACACATTCCATTTCCTCTTCCTATGCCTAACTCTCCTTCCTCTGTTGCTCCAGGCGAATACAGACCATTTGTAGCTTGAATGGCCACTTGCAAGCTTTTAAGATCCCAGGCATTATGCAACAAATTGGAGGTAGAACAGAAGCACTGAACACTTTATTAGACCAATTAACTGCAAAGTCCCATGAAGCTGTGACCTTAAACCTCCAAACCAAGGAACCAAATCCTGTGAGGTATTTGGTTGTACATAAGCAGTCTTAGCAGCTTCTTTTTTTTTTTTTGTCATTGTCAATTTATCCATCACACAACTTTCACCAATTCAACTATTTACAGGTTAGCAGCTTACTGACAGTAATTACATTGTTTGTACAACTCTACCCTTAATCAATGTGATTTTTCCATTACTATAATCCAAAACTCAGTACTCCATAAGCAATAACCCGCCTTTTTCCCCTCCCTCCTGTCCCTGGTAACCACTAAGAAACTTTGGTCTCTGTGCATTTGCCTGTTCTTGTATTTTTATATAAACGAGGCCGTGCAATATTTGTCCTTTTGTGATTGGCTTATTTCACTCAGCATAATGTCTTCAAGCTCCAACCATATTGTAGTATGTATCAAGACTTCATTTCTCTTACTGGCTGAGTAGTATTCCATTGGATAGTCTTTAAACCTTAAACCAGAAATATTCCCTGAATTCTTCTTAAAACCAAACAGTAGTTTAGCTTAACTAGTAAAGAACGTCTGCCTTGAGCATTGTGCTCCTATAAGATCTATCTATATGGGATGAAATTGACAACAGCAACCTGAAAGATTATATAGGAACCTTAGGGGGCAGTGAGTTTATGTTAATGCGGGAGGAACAACTCAGAAAAGGAGGGTGAAAATGGTTGCACAACTTGAAGAATGTAACCAGCATCACTGAATTGTACATGTAGAAATGGTTGAATTGGTGTGTGTTCTGTGTATATTCTTAACAAAAACAGAAATAAAATAATTATATTAAAAAAATGCATGTAAATTAGTATCAGCTACATTCTAAAGTTTCCTCTGCTTTTTGTTGTTGCAGATTTTATGCAGACATTATGGCAGGAAGGCATCAGAATCGTAGTTTTCCTCTTCCAGGGGTTCAGTCGAGTGGACAAGTACATGCATATGGAAATTGTACAGATAGTGATGTGTTGGAGGAGGATGCTGAAGTGTATGAACTTCGATCCAGAGGAAAAGAAAAAGTCCGAAGAAGTACATCAAGAGATAGACTTGATGACATTATAGTATTAACAAAAGATATACAGGAAGGAGATACTTTAAATGCAATAGCCCTTCAATATTGTTGTACGGTAAGTTTTAATTTTGCATAATGTAGTCCAAAATAAATTATTTGTTCCTTAGACCAAATTGAAATAAATTCTGTGTCCTTTTATTGGTCTGTTCCTTTCTTCCATTTTTTTTTTTGGTTTTATTTTTTCTTCTTACTGTAGAGATCTGTTTCATATTGGTGGATGTTAACTTTTTAAAATTTTAAATGAATACTTGAATTTTTGTTTATTTCCAAACCCACTGTTCTGTTTTTAGTATTGAAAAATACTTGAATATCTTTCGTTATCTTTTCTCCTTAATTAGGTTGTAAGAGAATGTAGAAATACGTAAGGAGAAAATGTTTCCCGTCCCAGTTTCCTGAGATGACTAATGTTAACACTGTGTACTTCTTTCCACACTTTTTTTATGCTCTTAAACACACACACACACACACACACACAATATTGAGAGGGGACGTCTGGTAATTTTTATGTTTTTAAAATTGGTTTATACTATGCATATTACTCTGCAAGTTGCGTTTTTCATTTCTTAGTATATCGTGGACATCCCTCATAGCCATAAAGCTCTAACTCATTATTTTAAATACCTATATTAATGTTCCCTAGTATGGAAGCACTATAATTATTAAACTGTTCCCCTGCTTATAGGTAGTCAGGATTTTCTCAGTGTTTTGCATTGTACAATGAATATCATCATGACTGTATCTTTAAATGTCAGTACCTTTATTTCTGTGGGATACATTTGTAAAGGTGGCATTGCTGAGTCAAAGGAAAGGTATATTTCTAATTTGAAATCAATTTTTTAATCTGTGTCATTGTGTCCATCTTGGGAAAAGTTTGATCCATGTAGTAAGAGAACAGTGTTGTAAGGTTTATAACAAGAGTGATGCAGAATGGTGGAGAAACCCGCTGGTGAATTGGAGGAGGTCCAGTAAAGAGGCTATTGAAATAATATAGATGAAGATGATAAGGACTTAGGCTAAAATATTTGTGTTAAGGATACAAAATAAGCTGATAGGAAATGTACTTGTGGGAAATCACAGGATGTATCATCTGGTTCCTTATTTGGAGTGAGGAATGATGAAGGAGATTAGCCTAACATTAACGGAAATACAGCATTGGTCACAGTAGTGGAAAAAATGATAAAAACAGTTACAGAGTTAAGATAAGCAGTGCTTCCTTTTGCCAGTTGCTCAACTAGCAAAAAAGATTAATCTTACAAAAAAATCATCACTACTTTAAAATACAAAAGCTAGTGCTGTATTCCACTTAAAAATATCCAGTCTTAAGAATTATTAAAAATATATCTATCATAAAACAGTAATGAAATAAAAACAGGAATAAAAAGCCTAGGGTTGGAATTCTAAAAGCAGCTAATGAAGTTAGCGTAGCAGAGAAAACGTTATAGGGACATTCAGAGAGATAACCAAGGTAGATAACCTTAGAAGACTAGTTCAGAAAGAGTATTGAGTAGTTATTGGTCAGCATATACAGTAGCAAGCAAAAGAGCATTTAAAGAGAATGGAGTCAGGCTTTGGGTTTGTCGGTGAATCTTTCATTTGCTTTAAGAAAAAAGTCTCGAGGTACAAAAATTGGAAAATCACTTTATCTTAACTGTCTTGCCTCCTAGTTATTTTTTCATTACTCCCTCCCACCTCACCTACACGCATACACTCCACGGAAATTGATTTTTTCCAGTATAACCTCTTTCAGTCTTCATTGGATTTGATCACTCATCAGCATTTGATTCTGTTCACCGGTCACTCCTAAAACCACTCTTTGCTTGACCACCTTGATTCTGCAGGTTTCTGATTTTCCTATTAATATTTAGTAACAGCCAACATTTACATAACACATTGTCTGTATCCCTATTCTGAGTGCTTTACATACATTTTAATTCATTGGTCTTTAACATCACCCCTGTAAGATAGGTGTATCATTACTGCCATTTTACAGATGTGGAAACTGAATTACAGAGAGGTTAAACAATTTGCCCCAAATCACACAGCTAGAAAGTGTCAGAGTGATGATTCAGAGCCAGATAGTCCATGCTTTTAACTGTCATTATATACTGCCTTCCCAGTCACTCTTTCCTAACCTCTTTAGTGTATTTCTGTCACTTAACATACCCCTTAAATGTTAGTATTCCTCAGGGATCTGTCCTGTGTCATCTTTTCCTCCTCAGCCTTTGTCTAGTGAATCTGTCTACTCTTGTGATTTCAATTACCATTTTTACTGATAATCCACAAATATTTACCTCTAGTGAGAACCTTTTTGTGAGTTTCAGACATATATCTACAACCGCCTGGGGACATTTCCACTCGTGTATCCCATGAGCACGTCAAACCCAGTGTTTCTAGAAGCTGTGCTCATCTTCTCGCTCTCCGCGGTGTCCCGTATCTCAGTGAATGGCGTCAGCATCCATAGATAGAGTTAACCGAACCAGAAAACTGTTACATACCGGACTCACTTTAACTCTCTGATATCAATCAGGTGACAGATGATCAGGGCTTAGATTAAAGCATTGATTGAAATGATGAATGAGATTAATAATTTAAAGGTGATGGGAGAGCCTCGCATACCAATTAGTAATCTGAGAAACACTCCCCCATCCCCCTCTTCACAGTGGCAGATGGGTAGGATATACAGATAGGTTGAAGACAAGATAATATATAAGGGAAGCTTATAAAAATGACTAATCTTGGGGTAGTTGAATAATTTATACTGAGAAGTTGGGAAAAATGGCTTCAGAAGACCAACTGAAGAGGTTAAATTACCATATTTTATCAATTCTAAGGTCTATGTTTACCATACATTTTAATATCTCTGAAATTGGAATGATGGCATCTTCAATATTTGGTGTTTTTCTTTTTTCCCCTTAGAGATAAGTAAAATAATGGTGCATCTTAGAATTGATAGTATCTCAGTTTTGATAAAATAGTGGTAGTTTAGTTGGATAGTTGACATATACCTGTGCTCAACTTGCCAGATTGAAAGAACATAAGTACCTGTAATCCTTCCTCCACAAATTGTTTACAAGCTGTAGAATTGTGGCATTTGTGCATGATGCATAATAAGGGAAATGGCAAAGAATCCTAGAATCTAGCTAGCTAGTTAGCATTAGTGTTAATAATATATGACTGGTATTAAAAAGTAATTGATGATTCCCTAAGAGTGGTAGATAAAAAATAATACAGAACTGTTATTTACAAAATAAAATCTCTCTGGGAATGGTAACTTAACACTAATAGTTCAGATCAACTTTTTTTTTCTCCAAAAGTAACTGAGATGAATGATTGTGCTAGCTCTCTTTTGATTTAGAAGTCAGATGAATGTTTTTGTTTTTGTTTTTTGTTTTTTTTTACAGGTAGCAGATATCAAGAGGGTTAATAATCTCATCAGCGATCAAGACTTTTTTGCCCTTAGGTCTATCAAAATTCCAGTAAAAAAGTTCAGTTCATTGACTGAAACACTTTATCCTCCAAAAGGAAGACAGGCTTCACGTCCTTCATCTGTTCAGTTTGCTCCAGAGCAACAGGAAATTGTGCCAGCTAATGATTCTCTTTCTTCCAGTGAGTCAGCTGGTAGCTTTTTAAAAGAAGTGGACCGCGACATAGAGCAAATAGTAAAATGTACAGACACCAAAAGAGAGAACCTTAATGAGGTGGTATCTGCCTTAACAGCACAGCAAATACGTTTTGAACCTGACAACAAAAACACTCAACGTAAGGATCCTTATTATGGAGCAGACTGGGGTATAGGATGGTGGACAGCAGTAGTGATAATGTTGATAGTAGGTATAATAACGCCAGTATTTTATTTGCTATATTATGAAATTTTAGCTAAAGTGGATGTTAGTCACCATTCAACAGTGGATTCTTCACATTTGCATTCAGGAATCACACCTCCATCACAGCAGAGAGAAATGGAAAATGGAATTGCCCCAACAAAAGGAATACACTTGGGCCAACAAGATGATCATAAACTATATAGTCAAGATTCCCAGGCACCTGCTGCTCAACACAAAACATAGCAATTAGTTCATAATCACTATTTAGTGATCACGTGTGCATCTGGAATGTGGTGAATCAGTTATATTTAATAACCACTTAAAAGGCAGTATTTAGGGAGATTGGAAATACTTTTTTTTTGAGCCATTTACAAGTGGATTGTGTATAAAATCCCTAAACTTGCTAGTTCATGCTGAGAGCAGGCAGTCTGAATTTCTGTTACATCACTGCTTGAAGTGGAAGTGAATTTAAATACGTGTTTAGGAAGTTCTAAACCTGGAAAATGTATCATTTTTCTTACTCAAGACTAGTTATGCTTAAATTTTATTTTTTAAGTAATTTTTTGGATTAAAGTTATTGCTAAATTTATTATAATGTGAATGATAGCAACAGATGTCTGCAACTGAATATACTACTGTGAGCCATCAAAACATTGAGTTGCAAAAAAAAGTTGATTGATTCCAAAATTACTTATGATAGCACATAATACTCCATTTTGAAACTTTTTAAAAACACATTTAGCACATACGAAAATATAAGTAGAAACAAATGGTAGTTTCTGTAATAGAGGGTAAGAAAAAGATTGAATTTTTTAAGCCCCCAAAATAATGTGTTATGGTTGGGAATTTGCCATTTGGTCACTAGAACACTGGAATAGGTCAAGACCTAAAAGTGATCTTTGTACCTAAAGAAGGCTTTCTTTGCTTCCCTAGATAGACCCTTTAAACTCTTTGCTTCTGCTTTTGTTTTTAAAATAATTATATTTGCCCTGATGTTGAAAGCACTTTTGTAGTTCGATAAAAAGTGTTATACATGTACAAATTAGCATTACTTAGGAAATAATTCCTCATGTACCGTGATAAATCATTGCTGTTACGTGTAGTAACATGCCTTAAATACATTTAATGCCTTAAAATTTTATTTTATGTAAACCAGTATAATTTTTAGAATTAAACTTGAGCATTACTTCAAATGGTCCACTAAGATTCATTACATGTTGTTGTTAGGTGGTACTGAGTTGGTTCTGACTCACAGCAACCTTATGTACAACAGAATGAAGCACTGCCTGGTCCTGCACCACCCTCACAATTGTTGCTGTATTTGAGTTGTTGCAGCCACTGTGTCAGTCCATCTCGTTGAGGGTCTTCCTCTTTTTCGCTGACCCTCTAGCAAGCATGATGTCCTTCTCCAGGGACTGGTCCCTCCTGATAACATGTCTGAAGTACATGAGACAAAGTCATCATCATTGCTTCTAATGAGCATTCTGGCTGTACCTCTTCCAAGACAGATTTGTTCATTCTAACAGTCCATGGTATATTCAATATTCTTCACCAACACCATAATTCAAAGGCATCAATTCTTTAGTCTTTCTTATTCATTGTCCAGCTTTTGAATGCACATGAGGCAATTGAAAATACCATGGCTTGAGTCAGGTGCACCTTAGTCCTCAAAGTGCTATCTTTGCTTTTTAACTTTCAAGAAGTCTTTTACAGCAGATTTGACCAATGCAATATGTCATTTGATTTCTTGACTGCTGCTTCATTATATAGGCTGTATAAATTTATCTCCACCTTCACTATCAAGCACAAGTTAATGAGGTCAGAAGATCTTTATTGTCTGCCTCTGAGGCCTGTTGAAGAAAATGCCTCATTAAGCAAAAACAAGGCCTTTTGCATTAGCAGTAGCAGACAAGGTGCTTTATTGATTCCTTGACTTCTGTTTTTCAAAGAGAAAACCTCTGAATTAGACTTTTTTTCCTGAACTATAGAATCAGACTGGGGAATAGAGACTGAAGGGATGTGGATTGGCTGAAAGGGCTTGATGGTGCTGCTTTAAAAGGTAGATCTGTGGATCATCCACAGTCTGACTGAATAAAAAACATTTGCATATTGATCCCATCGTTTAATTTTTAAAAGTGTTTTTAAAATGTAACCAAAATGATTTAATAGAAATGAGATTGGAGTCTGGATTGCCTGTTTTGTGTATAATAAAGTGTGTTATCTTAAGATATATAATACCACCTCATTTTCTGGGCATTATTTCCTAAATTTTAATGTTTCTGCTTTCAGATCAGTCATTTTCTGTCTCAAACTCCAGTCTTGATGTAAAGTGGAGTGCATATATATACTTATATATGTAATGGAGTTTTATGTACTTTAAGGAGAAAAGCATCGCTAAAAAGACAGGACAAAGATGTCAAATATTAAAGCCCTTGCTTATTTAAGAAGATCTTAGACTATTACCAAGAAGTGTTAATAGGGAAGTTGTAGGAAGTTGAATCTTTCAGTTTAAAAACTTTTTGTTTTAATGTACCTTGCGCATCTTGAAAAGAGGAGTGTGATTTTCTAACCTATATTCAGTGTTAACTTGGTCAGTTTACATGTATTTTTTAAGCCTGCTGAAAAATCAGGTTTTGGGAAAGAAAATGCAAGATTATTTTAGGGTAGAAATGGACTAGATGTCCTTTGAAGAACATTGTTTATGTCAGATTGATAAATTTTGGAGAGTCAGTGATTACTTTTTGCTAGTGCTACTTTGAAATTATTATGGTCCTGGTTTCCAAAATAAGTAACTCATTTTTAAAGTAACGGGGTATACTGTGTATTTGTTGGTTAAAAATCCTTTGTTTTGCAGAGTATCTTTTTGAAGGAAAAATAACATATCCTTATGACACAGGCAGTTTTCCTATTTCTGTATACTTAAATTATATATTTTTTAGTTATAATTTGAATTATATATAATTCTACATATATATGTTATATATGTAGAATTACAGACTGTAATCTTTAAGTGTCAATTTTTAAAGAAAAGTTTCCTGAACCTCTAATAGATTGTATTATTTTAACTTTTAAAAAGTACTGCTAATACATGCAATTTGTAGCAAATGAAAATTACTCTGTATAACAGTAACATAAACAGTTATTGTTTAATAGTGTGGATTTTAATTGCGTTGAAACCCTTATTTGAATTCATTTTGGGGCTCTATTTACATTAGTAAATATATATACATATATGTATATATATGTGTGCATACATATGCATATGTATACACACATGCAAATATTAGCAAATGTAAAAGTAACAGAACTGAATCATTACATTTGGTTTACTTAAAAATTTCCTGTTGCAAATGAAGAAAACTGATTATTTTCAGGGCAGATTCCAAAAAGTCTGGGCAGACATGCTTAAGGTTGTTTTGAATTAATGGATGCCATTTGAATTAGTTTCCTACCCTACACCCAGAAAATTATAGGATTCATATTTTCATTAAAGGATATATTTCTACAGCAGATATATTAAGATAGATTATAGGGTCTACTGGCCACATTAAGGATTAGTAAGAAGACTGCAAGAAAGCTTTTTGTTTTTTAAAGCTTTCCTTTTTCTGGATTCTACCTGCTTGTTCAGTGGACTGAACAGTTCTTTAAGTGAACCACTACTTAGTAATTAGTTCTTTTTAAAGGTATCACAGTGGTTAAGGGTTAGGCTGCTAACCAAAAGGTCGGCAATTTGAATCTACCAGCTGCTCTTTGGAAACCCTCTGGGGCAGTTCTACTCTGTCCTATAGGGTCGCTATGAGTCAGAATCAACTCGATGGCGACAGGTTAGGTTTTTTTGGTTATTTTCGGAAACGACCTCATAGGAAATATGAAGGATACAATTAAGAGTTTTAGAAATACAAAGCAAGAATCCAATCAAAGTGTTAAAGGGTAAAGATAGAATTTTTAAAAGTCTGTATTTAAATGGTACATTATGATGGAAATCATTATTATTTTGAATTACAACAACAGTGTTGCTCAGGAAATCAGTATTTTTCTTCCAAGTATGTGCACATTGCACTGTTAGACTGTAGAACTATCTGAATGCTTTAATTCTTTTTATGTATGCAAATGCTAATCTTTTGTGTATGTTATATAAATGCAAACGTAATTGTAGAACATTACGTTAGCATGTTACATCTGTAAAAAGTGGTTTTTAAAACTTTTTGCCCCTTATTTTTCATATTTTAAAAGATCTGCAAAACGTAATAAAGTTTCTATTTTATTTTTCAATCTAAAATGGTAGCTGGTGAATTTAATTGAATAAAGCAAACTACACTTTCAATCTATTTGACCTAGACATATAATGTGAGATAGATCAAATTCCTACAGGTTTACCAATTCCGATTTCCCACTTGTTACACTGAAACAAAATCCACTGAATTATTTATAGGATATGAATGAAACAGTACAACAAATTTTAGACAAATGTTCCTTGGGGACCCTCAGGGAAGAAGACCCAATGAGGCATGGTCCATGACTTCTTCATAGGAAGTCTTGGGTCACAGTCATGTAACAGTATACCTATTTATATGTAAACTTCATTATTATGAAACAAAAAACAGCTTCAACTTCCAGAATGTTAATTTTTAGAAACTACCAGCAACACAAAGAATTGAGAAAGTTCTTTGGAGTTTTTGTTTTTCCAGTGAAGGACTTTGTGCTGTGGTGATTTTTTTCCCATTTTTAAAACCAGCTTGGAAATTTTTGCTAACTCCAGAGCTTTAAACTATGTTAAGGTAAAGCTATTTACACTGTACATTTGACGATGCTGAGAAGGAAAGATGGTTAACAAGATCCTCTGAATTAGCATTCTCTGGTATCCAGTGACGGAGCCCTGGTGGCACAGTGGCTAACACTTGGCTGCTAACCGAAAGGTTGGCGGTTTGAACCCACCAGCTGCTCCACAGGAGAGAGACATGGCAGTTTGCTTCCATAAAGATTACAGCCTTGGAAGCCCTATAGGGCAGCTCTACTCTGTCCTGTAGGGTCGCTATGAGCCATAATCAACTCAATGGCAATGGGTTTGTTTGTTTTCTGGAAAACCAGTGTAAGTCTATGACACCAATGATTATACTAATAAAAACAAGCTCGCTGCCTTTGAGTCAATTCCAACTCATAGCAACCCTATAGGGACAGAGCAGAATTGCCCCACAGGGTTTACAAAGCTGTAATCTTTATGGATGAAGACTGCCACATCTTTTTCCTACTGAGAGGCTGGTGGGTTCGAACCACCAACCTTTCAGTTAGCAGCTGAGCACTTTTAACTACTGCACCACCAGTTGTTGCTTACACGAATACACTGTCTGCCAAATGTCTTAGTTTGCTAACACAACTTTTTCCCTAACCACATGTCTACAGTATTCTTTTGGTGGTGGTGGTAGTGGTGGTGTTCAAGAGTACCTGATACTGGACATTCTGCTCAATAAATTCATAGTTATTTTACTTGGTGTCTTAGTTATCTAGTGCTGCTATAACAGAAATACCACAAGTGGATGGCTTTTAACAAAGAGAAGTTTATTCTCTAACAGTCCAGTAGGCTAGAAGTCTGAATTTAGGGCACTGGCTCCAGAGGAAGGCTTTCTCTGTCGGCTCTGGAAGAAGGTCCTTGTCGTCAGTCTTCCCTTGGTCTGGGAGCATCTCAGCACAGGAACCTCAGGTCCAAAGGATGTGCTCTGTGGTATGAGGTCCCCTGTCTCTCTGCTCACCTCTTTTATATCTCAAAAGAGATTGGCTTAAGACTATCTAATCTTGTAGACCTCATCAGTATAACTGCCCTAATCCATCTTATTACATCATAGTGATAGAATTTACAACACACAAGGAAATCACATCAAATGACAAAATGGTAGGAATACAATACTGGGAATCATGACCTAGCCAAGTTGACAGACATTTCTGGGGGACACAATTTAATCCATGACACTTGGTTAGGAGCCCTGGTGGTGCAGTGGTTGAGCGTTCAGCTGCTAACCAAAAGGTAGGCAGTTCGAATCCACCAGCCACTCCCGCCCTATGGGGCAGTTCTACCCTGTCCTGTAGGGTTGCTATGAGTCGGAATTGACTCGATGGCAGTGGGTTTGGTTTTGGTTTTGACTAGGTTAAATCTTGATTAATTATTCCTACCAAGTAAATACCATATATTTAAGTAGGTTCAAAACAAGACATCTTAATATAAAACAAAGGACAATTTAATTTTGTTAATTGTAAACAAATACAGAAAAATAGCATTATAGCAACAAAAAGTTTTGCTTGTTATACAGCAATTTTAAACACACTCCACCAACAAGCAATGTTTTAAAGTTTATCTTCCTATTGTTAAAAACCTAAACTTACAGAAAAACACCAGAAGTTAGTGTAACAGTAGATTTATTGTGAGTAGATACAATTGGAATCAGGCAGCTGAAAGTATCGGGAAGGTACTCTGAAGAGGAGACAGTGAAAGCAGGTTATATAGCGGGGTCCAGGCTGAGGGTCATTGTAAAATTCCTTCCATGTTGGTTTCTCAGAGCATGTGAAGAGCTTTAGGGTCAGTCAGTTGTAAAAACAGTCATTAAGGACATGCCATATATCCTAAAACACAGCTTCCAGTCAGACCTTGGGAGTTCCTGCCTCTCGAAACTGCTGCACATAGATAATTCTCCAAAAGAGCCCAATGCCTAAGGCAAAATAATCTCTTCTAAACTGCTTACTAAGCTATTACTTGACCTGAAGGTGACTCCAGGAAAACCAGTTCCTTAAAGGCTCAAGTTTCAAAAGGACACCTAAGGGCAAATGGCCTGGGTGGGTCACCCCAATTCCACAGCCACAGAAATCTGGATTCCAGAAGAATTAAAACAGTTTCTCACTATGATATAATTTAATAGTCTCTGAGATTTTAAGCCAGAAAAACACAACTCATGCTGGTAAATCACCTGCAAATACTTCCTGCCTGTTTTTCTCACTATTAACTTACTTTAGAATTGTAAAATTATATTCCAAATAGGGGAAGACAATGCCCATAAGAGAAATGGCTGGGGTCCTCCATGGGTAAATCCTTGCTCAAAGCTCTGCCTTATTATCTGCAGGACTGAAATGGTGGAGACAAACTGAACGCTACGGAAAGAAATAACTTTACCTTCAGTGTATTCATTTGATACAAACAGGTATCTGTAGATTTATAATAAAGCAAGTAAACAGAACTGTAGAGATAAGATTTCTATGAATTAAATGTTACTTGGCTAAAGTACTGAAGAATGAATACTGAATGAATAAGGAAGACTGAAGAAGAACTGATACATTTGAATTATGATGTTGGCAAAGAATACTGACTAGACCATGGACTGCCAGAAGAACGACTAAATTTGTCTTGAAAGAAGTACAACCAGAATGCTCCTTAGAAGGGAGGATGGCAAGACTTTGTCTCATGTATTTGGGCATGTTACCAGGCTTGACCAGTCCATGGAGAAGGACATCATGCTTGGTAAAGGGTCAGTGAAAAAGAGGAAGACTCTCAATGAGGTGGACTGACACAGTGGCTGAAACAATGGGCTCAAACATGGCAACAACTGTGAGGATAGCATGGGACCGGAAGTGTTTCGTTCTGTTGTACAAAGGGTCGCTATGAGTCAGAACCGACTCCATAGCACCTAAGAACAACAACACCGAAGAGGTGAGAGAATAAAACACGTACATTAATTAGCGATCCCAAATGACTTTATTTGTCCATAACTACTGAAAACTTCGTGAGGTTTCTACTCTAAGTACAGGAGATTGCTACTTTAAAGTACACTTGTTTTATTAATGTTTTCCATTTAGAATCTTTTAAATTTTTGATAAGCTCCTTTAAAAAAGAAGTAATTCACATATAGTCAACACAGCACTAAGCTAATAATCGTCCTCACACTGCCTTAAATTATTCGAGGAAGTATTTGCCACTGGAAGTGATCTTTTTCCTGAGAAAGTCGTATTACAAAATGGCACAAGACAATTTATATTTTCTTCAATTTTCCCCACTATAAGATGCGAAAATCAAATTATAGTATGTTTCGTGAGGAAAACATGTTTGTTTCTTAAAGCTACGTTTTCTGTCATTTTCCAAGCTACAATTTTTTTTAGGGTGGTAACCAAATTTAAATTAAGAATTGATGATTTCTGTAAGGTAAGAGAATGAATATATGTGGAAAATTCTGATTGGTGTTTAAACAATTTTTATAGGAAATTGTTTACAAATGGAGAAACTAAGGCACAGAAAACCAAGCTCAGTTTCAAGGTTGAGTCTAATAGTACAGGTAGAAATAGAATCTGGGTCTCTGATTCTCAGGTTAGCAGGTCGTGGACGGCATTTTCTAAAGCGGAAAATAAATTATTTCTTTTGGTGAGTAATATTAATAAATCCTTTTTATAATATATAATATGAATTTCCATGAATATCTTTGGCATCTGTCAGTCTTTGGAGGCTGAGATTTTTAGGTATTTTCCCCCAAAATATAAAAAGACGGGAGGGAGGCTAGCTTTTAAGTTAAAAAAAAAAAACAGAAGACTAATTTTAATTTTAAAATTACCTGAGTTTCATCCTGCATTATTATATAAATCAATTGTACAGTTTGTAAGTCGAGTGAAACACAACAGAGGCTACTACACCTCAGACATTACACATATGCATCCTGTAGTGAAATTTATATGACTAGAACTTACTTCACATTTTTGTATGTTACAAAGTTAAATAAAATGTCTCTCTGATTTTTCATTAAGTCCAACTATTTGAAGATGTCAAGCTTATTACAGTAGGATGATTAATTCATATATTGTATGAATGAAGCCAGCCCCACATTCAAGTATTTATACTATTCCCCCAGGTGAATGTCACTTTCAACTGGTTGAGACGTGAGCTACAAAATTTATATAGCTCAGCTAGGCCCCTTTCCTGGTAAATTTGCTGTCAATCATAAAACTTCCAATCTCCAAACTTTGCACTTGTAAGAGCTCAGGTAGGTTTAAATAGTCATAATGTAGTAGCACACAACATAGCATGTAAAACTAAAGTTATTTTCAAGTTTCTTTGTTTTTTAAAGTGCTCCATGTGCAGTATTAAATCAAATTTTAGACTACAGAAATCCATTATGATGACTAGTAAATAGTTTCACAAAAGATCAAAAGTTAAACAAGAATAATTTGTTCAAGTATGAATGCATAGACTGAGAGATGCAAAGGCTCTTTAGGCACAAAGGAATCCAAATAATTATTTAAAAAATCCACTTAAACACATAAAAGGATGACAGAGGTGTTTACAGGGAATGTCAGAGTGTCAGAGGTTAATCTGTAAGCTAACTACTATGTAAACAAAACGGTTCTACAAGTTTTGGTAACAACTGTCCAACACAACAGGAACAAAAATAGAATACTTACTTATTCCTTATCAGAAATAAAGAAAACAATCCTGTCCGAATGTTCAGAAACTGTTATCATAAAAATTTTTTGAGAAATATTATGGCTAATAGGTTGCTTCATCCATGTTGTCATCACTGTCTGCACCAAAATCATCTCCATCTTCAAAGTAAGAATTAATGTAATCATTTTCCTAAGTGAAATGAGATAGTCCTCAGTAAACATTAAAATGAATAAACAGTAACATTATGAAAGAATACAATGTAGGTTGTCCCATTAGTCTAAAATTATAAATACCAAATTGAGGTAATAAAAAAATACATCAGGCTTAAAAAACATATCTGCTTAAAAAACACATTAGCTTTCACTCAAGTCTACCTATGCTGTTTTCTTCTTCAAGACCACCACCTCCAACTGTTCTCCTGGCATCAAATAGCTAAGAGAATATGAAGGGTTTCCCAATATACCTTAGTGGAATGATACAATTACCAAGAGTCAACTAAACCACTAAACACTTATTTCACCAAATGCTGAGACACTCAGGAAACAAGCCAATTTACATTAACATTCATTACACAGAAGTGAGGTTTTTGGTCACAAAGCAAACTGAGCATAAGCAGAGAGACTTTTTGCTTGCTATCAAAAAAAAAAAAAGGCCTCAAGATAACTAAACCAAACCTGGAGGATGACATATATTCCATCCAGGGCCCCTCAATTTCCTCTAGATGAAGAGGAATTAGGCCCCCCGGGGAACATTTCCAATTCTCATGGCTGATTAAGACTATTATCCCTGTGAATGACTCAGAAGCTATCTGTGCTTTCTATCTTTAAAGAATTAATTCAAAAATGTATTTTGGATACAGATTAAAATAAATTGAAGAGAGTTATCAATCAGCTGCTGTGTGTGAACTGTATTTGGATTCTGACCGGAACAAACTAATTTGAAAAAATGTTTTGGAGGCATTCGGGAAAATTTGAACACTGGCTTGATATATAATATTAAGGAAATATATTTGACTGTGTTAGGTATAAATTAATCTCCACATCCCTACTGTCTACAACAGTAACTATGGCTGAGTAAGCAATAAACAGAAACTATTTCCAAAAGAAAGTCTCCTGAATGTCAGCTTTATTATTTTTTTTGAAGATTTTATCTTAAAGGGGGGAATATATGTACACATGAGATGCATATAAAATATGATGGACAGAAAGGTAACTTGAATTACTCAGATAAATATTTCATTACTTTGTCTTCCTTGAACACTCTAAGTCTCTGCATCGAGCTCAGACCCTTCCCTCTCCAGAAGTTGGCCTGGCTTCTCTATTGCCGAGAAATCCAACAATGTCTAGAAACCTGGCTGAAGCCTGGGGCCAGTGTACCTGAGAGGGGTGACATGGTTGAGAGTTCAACTGAGGCCACCTTGTAAATGAGACCTTGGCTAGGATACCTCTGTGGAAATATAAGAAAGCCAATTTGTACATAAAAGTGGAAATGAGTTAGGAAAGGATACTCTACTACTCCAAATCAAGTAACTTGCCACTTGTGTTTTGGACATGGGCACCTCCAAGTATGTTTAGTGATTCAAATCAGGTAATTTTGTGATGTTAGTAATCTTGATATAGGTATGAAGTAGCAGACCCTGTTGAAACTGATGGCTAAAGTAAGAATTTCAGATTATCTCTACAGTTAATTTATCCAAACTATCCTTACTTCACTACCATTACAAAATTGGATTTTGATTCAATGATATATTCTGTAATCTAAGACATTCTTTGTGATTTTTTTTTTTTCAACCTAGTGATTCTCCCTACTTGCTGAAGACTCCTACCAAGTTATCTGATTCCAGATCAGATACAGATGTATATGCTTAAGCAGGTAGTACCTGGCTTTCACTCCAGCCCTTGCTTCTTTCTTCAATTACAATATTCAAAAGACAGAAGAAGAAAAAAATAAAATCTGTACATGTCCTCAGTTTTATATATAGGTGTTACATAGATAATTTGCTCCATTTTACTCTTCAAAACAAAATGCTCATCAAATCCGCAATACACTGAGTAAATTAATTAACATTAATACCTATCTAATGTTAATTAATTGTCAAACAGACCAAAGATGCTAACCTTAAATTTAGTTCCTTTAAAGGAAGCCCCCATTCCATTCCTCACTCATCCTCTCACTCAGAACGTAAATCATTCTTCTATTAGAGAGATTTCTCTAAAAAATGAAATGTAATTATATAGGCCCACTAGGGGTATTCAGTACTCTGTGCTAAGTCTCGACACAGAATTCTGAAACAAGTAGAATTCTGATGTTTGGCTCCAACTTCTGTGTGAAGGTGCAATCACTGACTAAAAGTAAAGGTGGTAAAGTAGGGGGGCTAAGAATAAAGATGATTTGAAATAATTATTGTAGAGAGCTCACTTGACAAGACAAACATAGAAAACGTATTAGCAAGCAAAACAGGACTAGTGGACCGTGAAGTTTTTCGTGGCATCAATTTCTGTAATTCCTCAGCAGTGCTCAATAGGCAGGTTTGAAGGAGTAAAGGGGAGGACAGTGGAACAGAGCAAAGATTACTTTGGTCTAGAGTGTGTGCTGGAGAACAAGGGACAAGCATAATGGCAAGAAAGAGACTGAAAGGCTCCTTGGGGAAGGAAATTAAGACAGAGAACCAGTAAAGTGGACATATAGGAGCACAAGGACTGGAGTCTCACTCATGTCAAAGTGCACTGGGAATAAAAAATGATCTGGAAGGAAAGCTGGGTTCATATGTGATGTTTAAGTTTAAAATGTTTAGACTTAAAAATTATCTGGAAGAATCAACAGAGAATACTCAGGAAAATTCTTTAAAAAAAAAAAGTATAGCAGGGAAGATATGCCCTACAAATATTAACAAATAATTAGAAGCTTCTATTAACTGGAGCAGCTTAGTGTTGGTTTAGGAATAGACAGACCAATAAAACAGAGTCTGGAAATACATCTAAGTGGATACAGGAATCTAATAGCTAATAAAGGAAGAAGGTCAAATCAATAAGGCAGGCAAATTACTTAATAAATGAGTTTAGCAGCTGGCTAGCCAATTGGAAACAGATAAAACTGTACCCGTACCTCTTCCTTTATACTAGTATAAATTTCAAAAGAATCCAAAATTTAATGCAAAATAATTAAAGCATATAATAAAGGATTTCAGAGTTGGAGCAGTTTCAGGTGAAGAGAAGATGCAGAGTGTCGTGTGAGAAGCTGAAATGGAGTGAAGACAAAGGTCACTGGAATGGAGATGAAACTCTCAGCCAAGGGTTATTGAGTGAGGTATCTACAAAGTCCCACAGTGGTGCTGACCAAGAAAATTATCCTACTTAAAAATGTCTCAATTGATTCCAGTTTATTTTTAAGCACGCCATGTTCTAACAGCTGGAATTTCCAACTGCAGAGCACTGAGTCCTGACTCAGACATACACCTGAGGTTGGATTATACTGTTCCCTAACAGTGTCCAGAATCACTGGGTGGTGCAAATGGTTAACATGCTCGGCTGCTAACTGAAACTGAAGGTGTGAGTCCACCCAGAAGCACCTTGGAAGAAAGGCCTGGTGATCTACTTCTAAAAAACCAGCCACTGAAAACCCTACGGTGCACAGTTCTACTCTGACACACACGGGACTGCCATGAGTCCATGAGTCTGAGTCGACTCGAAGGCAACTGCTACTAGCGTCCACATGCACTTTGGGCCGTGAAACATATTAGCATTGCAGGAATTCTCCCGCAGGCCTATGTGAATAAGCCCTTAATTACCTAAATATCTGATTTAAAGTTTCATATAGATAAATCTTTATTAGACTAATTTGATCAATTTCCCAAACTTGTGGACTTCTGCTTACAAAGCTGCCTATCAAATTATTTTTATTTCCTAAATTCACTGTGGCATCATTATAATTTCAATGTTATAATAATTGTCTTGACACCAAAGACTTGATGCCAGTGATAGTAACATACTTCTGGTTCCCATCAACTTGTTTGCTTGGTGATTTTAAGTATACACTATATAGCTGATCCTGATTACATAATCCTTAAGCTTAGTACTTTGTTACCATTCCAGAATGGACCATTACCTCCTCTTGCTCCTCTTCATCGTACTCCTCCTGTTCTGCAGCGTCATCTTCTTCATCATCATCACCTTCTTTACTTTTCTCTTTGTTTCCTTCTTTCTCTTCAGTTTCCTCATCTGATTTTTCACCATCACCTCTCTTTTCCAATTCCTGGTATAAGTGAGTTCATTAACGTACAGAGAAAGGAGTAGACTTTGACCCAGCCTTAGAATAACGTAGTTACCTACCACCCTATTCTAATCCTCTCTTGCCTCCACCTAGGAAACTGTGAGCTCACTAAAAAAAAAAAAAAAAATGAGGCACTCACTGTCCTGTAATTACACTAGTATTGTCTTTGATTTTGTTACTTCATTATACGTCTCAGGTAATGATGGGGTTAACCATCTCTAATGCATAATGATTTATATTTATAATTTCTATCCTATCTCCTTCTAAAACACTTGAGATGATTCATTTATGAAGAATTTTCAGAATGTTATTTTTCATCCTAACATAAAAGGAAAAAATGAAAACTATTAGTAATATTTCAAAATGCTTGTGTTTTAGTTTAGAAGTGAGATTATTTAAAACAAAATCAAGTCATCCTGGGATGAATCATCCTAATTGCAGATTATCTATGTCCTGACCCCTTCTTTTCTTGATTAGTTATTTTCCCATTCCCAGGAATTTTCGCTTCTTAATGGATCTGGTAGGTTGAGAAGGAAAGCAGAGATTAAAAATCAAATCAGTGCTAATCAATATTAGCACTCATTAGCGACACTAAAAGAGGAAGCAAAGAAGAGATGCAGAATTAGAATAAAGCTTTCACTTGCCTCATGGTTCCAGTTATCTACCCTGTTAAAATCACTATGCTACCTTTCCATAGTGCACAAATTTAACTTTAAAACTACATCTTTATATTTCTATTATGATTACCAACAATTTCTTAATTTGATAAACGATCTATTTTCATTATTATATCTGTTCACTAAATTGTATTATGTTCAATTTGTACATGCGATAGAATTTCACAGGTTGGCACCAGCAATATTTTCACATATTAACACTCATAATTAAGGTACAAGATCACGTTAGTTAAGATGTGATTATTCTTAAAGAGTCATCAGAACACTAATGCATATATCTGTAAATACTCCATCTCTATTATAAGACAGTTGCTTTGTAGATTACATATATATATGGGGAAAACACATTTTGTACTTGGAGTGACCAAAAAAATAAAACCAAACCCATTGCCCTTGAGTCGACTCCAACTCATAGTGACCCTATAGGACAGAGCAAAATGATAGATGGTGTTGCAAGTGGTTTGCAATCCTACCCAGAGGCGGAAGAAAGTCCAGCCAATCTGTTTCCATAAAGATTACAGCCAAGAAAACCCTATAAAGCTCTGTTCTACTCTGTAATACATGGGGTCACCATGAGTCAGAATCAACTTGACAAAAAAGATTTTTTTAAAAATAATAATGAATACAAGTATACATATATAATAAACATTAATATTAATTAATATATGGTATTTTTATTACTATTTTAATCAGGTAATTAAAAAAAAAAAAAAACCCTTTGCAATTGAGTCAATTCTAACTCATACTGACTTTACAGGACAGAGTAGAACTGCTCCATAGGATTTCCAAGGAGTGGCTGGTGGATTCAAACTGCTGACCTTTTGGTTAGCAGCTGAGCTCTTAACAGTGCACCTATAATCCATAAGTCTGTGGAGTTAAAAGGGAATTGTAGTGCTACATTTGCCTCACTCTGTGCAAGGTATACACTATATCTAAAAAATCATGCTATTAACTACTATTTCATAATTAGTAGTATAATTATTTAAAGCAGTTATATGAAAATATTTTTAAAATACAGAATTCATTCAGTGCTACATAGGACCTAGAACGTCTTTACTTCTATCATTGCCACTCAGACATCTTTATTCCTACCACATAAATCAAACCTATAAATACTTCAATAAGTTAACAAAGAGCAAATTTATGCAACTTTTAAAAATTCCCTCTGAGCCACGTACACTGTCTCATAACTTCATTCGTTTTGTACTAGTTTGAGCTCTTCTACTTAATAGCTACCTTTTTCTCTTCTGTGAAATAAATCTAACCCTACTACTTTACAGATTTGTTGTGAGAACAAAATAAATAATACAACGTGAAAATACTTTGAGACAGTTCATTTATGGACAGGGAACAGGTCTTCTAGCTCAAATATTAAACAGTCGCCACTCTAGAGCCTCCTATATGTCATGAAAAAATGAGATGGTCAAATATTAGTTCACTGCTGTCTAATTATTCACACAATAATCATGAATTTGACTCTATGTCACTCCCTCTCTGCCCATAGAGGTTTTATTAAAATAAAACTTGCAACTGCTTTTGCTGAACAAATGAGCAACATGGGGGTCATCTGGAAACTAATTTTGCTCTATTAAAACTGCTAACTTACTGGGATTTCTTGATTTAAAATTCCAGTTTTATCAATGTGTGTACTAAAAGAGGTGTTAAAATGTACGGAATAAGTAGACACAATTTGTTCTGAGAAGAAACCACACTGAGAGGTCCAGATCAATCTTCCTTAGAGCACATCAGCATCTTCTTACCAGGAAGCTTTAAGTACAGCCAGAACCTACGTTCAATCAATACAAGTTGGCTAGTCTTGTAACCCCATCTATTATTCCATCACAGTTAAACCTGGTAGTTAGCACTGTTCATTTATCAATTCTCCTGGCTGTGTTTTAAGTCATGTTATCTCCAGTTAGTTCAAGTACTGGTCAAAAAATAAAGAGTTTTTGCTACCAAGCAGCTGTGACACCTTAGCTGAAAAAGGAACATTTTCTAAGCTTTGACTTCCTCATCTGTTAAGTAAGGAATAATAGTAATAATAACCAGCTCTCTCTGTTGCAGAGCCCTGGTGGTGCAGTAGTTAAGAGCTACAGCTGCTAACCAAAAGGTCAGCAGTTCGAATCCACCAGCTGGGTTTTGGTATTATTCTGTTTTTTCTGTTGTTGTGAAGTCTAAAGGACATAATGTATCAAAACAGCTCATCACAGACCACGGCACACAATCCTTTGTCAGTATTACATGCTGTCATTAATTTAAGATCGTCATAAATGAAGGATAATACATACATTGATAGTGGGAGTAAACTGGTATAACTTCCATGGATAACAATTGGACAATATTTATCTGTATTACAATGCATGTCACATTTAACATTTGACTCAACAAATCAACTTCTAGAAATTTACCCTATGCATGTGAAATTACATACTTAACATGAATTCATTGCAGCATTGTTTGTAATAGCAAAACACTGATGAAACATAATGCGCATCAATAGGGCACTAATTAAATAAATTATGGTTCATTCTTAAATTATAGCCAAAAAACAAACAAGGTAACACTACATATACTGATACACAACCATCTCCAAGATATTTTGTTAAGTGATATAATGAAAATGTGGAAAGCGTAATATACCACCATTTGTCATTTAAAACAAGGAGAAAAAAAATCTATTTGCTATGCATAAAAAATTTCTGAAAGGATATATAAGAAACTGTAACACTGACTGTCCATCCACAGGAAAGGAACTACGTGTCTGGAGACAGGGATGGGAGGGTGAAGTGTATTAACCTGAATTCTACATCTTTTTATTTTGGAAATATTAAAAAAATAAAGATATAAAAATAAGTTACACAAGGTTCAGTTTTCCCCCTAATAGAATCTTCTATACTTAACATAAGACACAGAGAAAAAGCACTGAAAAGTACACATACACCAATAGGAGAAAAAAAAATTAGAGAGTTTTTAAAAGAAATACATTTTTGGTATGAAACTCATGTTTTTTTCCCCTTGCATAATTCAAATCAGGGGGAAATGGGAACACAATAGAAAAGGGAGCAGGTTATAATGGTGAAGTGTGTTGACAAGGGAGGAGTGGATAAGTGCTTGGTTGCTAACCAAAAGTTGGTGGTTTGAACTCACCAGCTGCTCCACAGGAGAAAGATGTGGCAGTCGGCTTCAGTGAAGATTACAGCCTTGGAAACCCTATGGGGCAGTTCCCCTCTTTCCTACAGGGTCACTGTAGTCAGAATTGACTTGATGGCAATCAGTCTGGTTTGGTTTTTCGGTTATGCTGACAAGTGAGTGGTAAAGAAGGACAGGATGGAACCTCCATACCCTCCTAGCCAACAACTTTTAAACCTTTCCAGTTACCCTGTGCGCTAGGCTCGCTTCTGCCAAATCCACGTTATTAAAAAGTGAGAGAAGGCTGAAAAGCTGAAGAAGGCAGAAAGATGTATGACATTTTATGTTTTTTAAGTTCTCATATACACTAAGAATAAAACTTTACCTCAATTTTTTTCAACACATCAGTAGTATTAGTGACTGAAGTGACTTTGCCAGCGTCTGTTGCCTTTTTGGACTTTGGGCCTGCTGAAGTAAAATAAGTAGTTGATACATTTTTCTCTAACAACTGTGGATTATATTTCTTTGCCTTTCATATACTGTCTACCAGAATGCTATGTCATGATCAAGCTGTCACATAATTTGCAGACTGAATTAACGTTCTCAAATAAACAAAATAAATCATTGCACTATAACAATTTCCCAATGATAAGGAGTAAATGATAATCACATAATAGGATAAATTCTCTAAGAATGACACCTGATTTATTCTAATACTGAAAATTTGGACTGACAATTTATATTACGAGGCCCAAAACTGCTAAAATGTTAACTCAGGTAGAAGCACTAGGATACCAACGAAAGATTCTCACAAATCTGTCCTTTGCACCAGCTTTTTGCTCACTGATCAGTACACTTTATTTTAACCAAAGCAATTTTACCAGGTTTGCAAAATAAAAAAAAGTAGTACAGGATAAATATGCATTCATCAAGAAGTTATACTCAGCATAAGACATCATTCCTTACGGAATGAAGATTAAAATGGTTAAACGGAACACACCCATCATACAAATCTGGAAATTTAAAGCGTTATAATAAATGAAATTAAGTATTTTAATGGTTTTGAGATACACAAATTTGTTTTAGCCATATAAAAAAATATTTCATTTTGAGGCTGTTCTAAAGCAGCAGGGAATACAGAATTATTTCAAATATAGATCCTGCCTGTCTCTTACAAAAGCATTATGATATGCTACAAAACTGTCCCATTGTGATCAGAAAGTATTATAGTTCTTTTTCAAAATCAAACTAAATATAAGAAATTACTTGGTAAGAGAGGAAAATATGGCTCAGAAAGATGTAATTTTGTTAAAGATTAACATTTAACCTACCGAAGAAGAAATTTTTTAGTCTGTGGTGGATGACTCATAACTGATGAAATTACAATTTACTGTGTTATACCAAATTACCCCTCAGGGAGTCACTGAGTCCATGGCTCCCAAACACATATATTAGTGACGCTTTGCTCAAACAAAAGCAATACATTTAATGATGGGTAATTTTCTCTACCCCAATCCCTTGGGAGCAAAGACTGTTCAATGTGAACTGTGCTACATAAAATACAGTCTCATAGATGAATAAGATCTCAATATACAATATTGAGCCAAAAACGATTAGCTAAGGATATAATTTACTTACACCACAAAGTCTTTTTTTATAAGGCTCTTTCATCAAATTATTTTGCTTTCTAACACATAAGTCTGTTAAGTACATACTATAGGATACGGTCAGGTAAATATTAAAAATTGCTTATTTCTAAGAAAGTCGGTGGCAGACTCAAGTCCACTCAGCATTCTTCGCCACCTATCATTCTAGTTTTATAGAATGCCTAAACCTTATACACATAATTGGGGGAAAAGTATCAAACTAGCAAAATTTGTTGAAAGACTGTTTTAACTCCAAAACACTGGCATGAATATTTTTTCCACCTTTGGCCAAATATATAAAGACGGCAGATAGGCAAGTTAGAAAGAACCAGGGTACTTGATGGCACTGCTGACCAACCAACCCAACACCAATCTCCACCACTTATTTCTAAAATTCTTGTCACTAAGAAAAATAAAACTCTCTTTTTAAAGTCAATGTTAATTAGGTTTTCTGATACCTATAGTCAAATACATTTGTAATTAATACAGTAATATTTATTGATTGATTTTCATCTTTCAAGACTATTAGTTACTGAATTTTTTCCTTGCTGTTTGTGGAAGCATCATTTCCATTCTAAGTTAAACTCAAGCTACTTATTCTAAGTTTCAGACGGCCTTTATTTTTGCTTTTATTTCTTCTCTTATTTCATCACAACCATTTCAACCCGTATTCTCATAATCCACCTTGGCTGCCTAGGTCTTTCTTGGCCTCTACTCATTCTCATTTAACGACTCATATGTCTAGAGTAAAATCTAAAACTTTACACACTCCTGTGCTTCTTTTACATCTCTCTTCCTTTGTTGATTCAATCTTCTCTACCTGCCCATTAAATCTTGGAATTCCTCCAAGCTTAGGCTTAGGCCCTCATTTCTCTTAATTCTCTAATTTTATCCTCAACAATCTCATACTTTCTCACTGTCTCAATGATTGTATCTACGCTGATCACTACTATCTCCATCTTGAAGTCCATTCCCTGTATCTGACAAAATATTCCACATCTCTATCTGTGTATCTCAAAGGAACCCCCAAAACATGTTTGAACCGACCTCATGGTTTTCTCTCACAAACCCAGTCTCCATCTAATGTCTCTCCCCTCTCCCAGTCGCGTATTAGTAAACTCCTATACATCCTGCAATCTTAACTCCAATTTCATTTCCTCAGAGAACCCATCTCTGGCCTCTCCAAGAGGACAGTGCATTTTTTGTTGAATGTTTTTGCCCAATTTGACTGTAAGCTCCATGAATGCAAGAATTATTCCCACTTGGCTCACTGTTTTATTCTTCTCAGTCCAGTCTCTGGTAAGTGTAGCAGATGCTCACCAACTATTTACTCAATGAAATTAGTAAATTCTGAAGAACAAAATGGAAGCTTTCACTTTGGTATTTTTACGTACAACATAGAGTTCTACCAGTTACAAATTGTAAACCTTTTTGGCTAAAAACTTAAATGTAGCCAGTATAATTATTCAAAAAATTGCAAATATGTAAATGAAAGAGTCCACGTAACTGAAGTTTTTCCTAGCACATCAAAATTCCACAATTAAAGAAACAACAAACAAAAATAAAACAAAAAAACAACAGCAACGGATAAAAACAAGCTTTAGCAAACTAATCAAAATGCCAAACATATTTTAAGCAAAAGCACTGACAACACTGGGTGTTACTTCAGGTTGACAATTCCATACCAATAAAATTTAACCAACAACCCTTTCCTACCTGGATTACTATTATATGTTCAATGTACCTTTTTTGCATTTTTTCCTTGGCATCATCTCCCTTGGGAGTCTCCTCCAATCTATGTGGACACAAGAAGAAACATAAAAATTGCATTTTCCCCTAGGAATTAGTGGCACTGGACATAACTATTTAAAGCACACAATGACAGTTATCCATGCAATGAAAATGTCTTAGACTCTGATTGTACAGTTTTAATGTGAGAATCAAAATATAAAAGACAGTAACAGTTTTTCTTCTATAAAGAAAAAGTTCATTAAAAGAGCTTTGAAATAGTGCTACAAAACTTCCACAGCATTCTTTTAACAGCTAAATAACATTTTACATAATCAATTTTAAATGCAGAGGTTTTTATAACGATTAAGAATGAAAATGTAAAAATACATACATAGATAGGAAAATTATTTTATTGTGAATAAAAAAATTTCTAAAACAATATCTATAGACTTCATTAAAAAATAAATCTAACATATGTCTACATATATTATTCATGCAGAGAAAGCAGTAGGTTAGGAAATTGTATGGTAATTGTACAAGGGTGTTACTATTACCACAGTTAATTTCTTAAGTACTGTTTATTACTTGGCTATGCTGTATTTTGTAGGAGCCCTGTGGTGCAGTGGTTAAGAGCTCAGCTGCTAAGCAACAGGTCAGCAGTTCAAATCCACCAGCCACTCTTTGAAAACCCTAAGGGGCAGTTCTACTCTGTCCTATAGGGTCGTTATGAGTCAGAATCAACTTGATGGCATGGATCTTTTTTTTTTATTGGAAGTTTTTATGTTGTTCTGTGCCACTGAGTTGATTCCAACTCATAGCAATCGTGTAGGACAGAGTAGAACTACCCCATAGGATTTTCAAGGCTGTAATCTTTACAGGAGCAGACTGCCAGGTCTTTTCTCCCTCGGAGCGGCCGGTGGGTTCTAACTGCTGACCTTTTGGTTAGCAGCCAAGGGCTTAACCATTGCTACACCAGGACTCCTTAAGTTTTGAATAGTAAATAAGTATTTCTTATGCGATAAAGTTTCTTTCAAAAATTAAAGTATGTGATCACAATCCCAACATATACAAAGTGAAATAAACAGTTCTAATAATTATTTGAAAACTTTAAAATTAAAAACGTAAATAGTTAGGACTTTCGGCAACATGGCATTCTAGGCAGAAGCACCACACCGTCCCTCCACAGCAAAGATCCGAAAAACTAAGCCAAACAGAGAAAACAGCAATACGAAACCCTAAACATCATATGAAGAGATAAAGAACCCAGCCAAGCACCAAATGGAATAAGAAACTGACAGAGAAGAGAGAGGGAGGAGACATACATGCAGAGGTCCCCTATCAGCTAATGCAGCACGGATCCGCCATCTTGGACTCCTTTCAGAGACCAGCAAACAGGGGGTACGAGAAAACAGCTTCACGGAGCTTCCAGCAGGAGACAGAACAACCAGTAACTGGCAATATACGCTTTCCCAACCCCCACCTTTCTTCACCCCAATTCGGCCTCCTCTGCTTCCTGCGGCCACAGTCTCTTAGCCGGGAAGCACCGGCTGCTTGGATTCCACCCACCCACGCTGGCCAACTCCCTAAGCGCCATTCATTGGCTGCTGGTGTTGCTTTTTTCCACATCTTTTGATTTCTTCCTTACCTCTCACCACCTCCCTGGTCTTTCGCTCAAATACCTGGCTCCGTGGGCCATCTTTGTTTCTTCCTGAGAGGCAGTGGAGCTCTGATCAAGTGTGGAACTGCTTCATGGTCTGTGCTGCCATACTGGTGGGATCCCAGGGCTTTTGTTTGTTTTGAATTGTTTGTTTGTTTTCTTTTTCTTTTCTCCAGCTGGGAGCCCGTTCTGGCCGGGCAGTGCTGCGCAGCTTGGGACCTACCCCCTCAGCTTAACTGGATGCGCAGAGGGATCCCTGAGAGCATTTTTTTTGTGTTTTTTTTTTCCCTCATTTTTGGGGAGTTTTCCTTGCTCTTCTTTTTTAATTTGTTTTGTTTTGTTTTCCCTCTTTTTCCCTTTTCGTCTTTCTTCATTACTCAGTTTCTCGTCTCTCTATACCTTCCTTCTCTTTCTGTCCCCTGAATAACTGGTGCTGAATACCTCTACGCCTTCTAGCCAGGCTGTACTTCAACACCTGGTTACAACTTCCCCAGACCTTGTACCCAAACCAATGGGATCTATGGGAGCTTTGCTGTTTTCTTTCTAATTTTTATTTATTGATTCTTTTCTTTTTTTTTATTCTTCTTCCCCTTTCTGCTTTTCACCATTTCATAGTCTCTCATCTCTCTACTCCAATGGCAAGCTCCCCTAGCACTCTTTTTTGTTTGTATGTTTTTGGCTCCTGTTCCTTTCTCCTTTCTCCCATATCCATCTCAGCTCCACACATCACAATCTCCCCCCACCATGCTGCCTATGTGCACCATGCTCTTAACATCACACCACCAAGCAGCACAGGCACGGCCTACCAGAACCTTCCCTGCACTGATTACCGACCTGCCCTGGTGGCTGTAGTAAGTGCCACAAACAATCCATCCCAGCAACCCTCTTGAGCTAGATCTGCCCTGCTGTACCATGTCTAAGCAACTGACCCTGCCGAATGGAGGAGGTGAAAAGTATTGTGCCCACAGATGAGCAAACAAAGAACACACAGCCCATGTGCTCAGACATAGCCATATTAAAAAAAAAAAAGGATGAAAAAAACAAACCTACAATCACTAAACAAGAAAAATAACTACTGAATACCCTGAAGACAGCAGACAATATCAAAACATTTATAAAAACAGGATAGGATGCTTCCAGTAGTCGTCCAAAATAAAACATTAGATGACTTTCCAGGAGAAAAAAAGGCACTAGAACTACCTGACAGGGAATTCAAATCTCTAATACTCAGAATTATCCAAGAGTTGAAGCAAAAAGCAGAAAAAAATGAGGAAAAAATAGACAAATTCATGGAAAAGGCAGAAGAATTCATGGAAAATACAGACAAAAAAAATGGAAGAATTCAGGAAAATAATGCAGGAACAAAATGTCAAAATAAATTCACAACT
>NW_004443968.1:5277624-5278571 GCF_000243295.1 Trichechus manatus latirostris | reverse complement strand
ACAATGAGATACCATCTCACCCCGGCATTACTGGCACGAATCAAAAACACTGGAAATAACAAATGTTGGAGGGGCTGCGGGGAGATCAGAACTCTTATGCACTGCTGGTTGGAATGCAAAATGATACAACCATTTTGGAAAATGATATGGCTCTTCCTTACAAAGCTAGAAATAGAAATACCATACGATCCAGCAATCCCACTGCTAGGAATATATCCTTGAAAAATAAGAGCCATCACATGAATAGACATATGCACACCTATGTTCATGGCAGCATTGTTCACAACAGCAAAAAAATGGAAACAACCTAGATGCCCATCAATAAATGAACAGATAAACAAACTATGGTACATACACACAATGGAGTACTATGCAATGATAAAGAACAATGATGAATCTGTGAAGCATCTCATAACATGGATGAAACTGGAGGACTTTATGCTGAGTGAAATAAGTCAATCACAAAAGCACAAATATTGTATGAGACCTCTATTGTAAAAACTCATGAAAAAGTTTACACACAAAAAGTAACAATTTTTGTTGGTTATGAGGGATGGGAGGAGCGTGGGGGAAAAACAAAATAGGCACTAGATAAGTCGTATCTTTGGTGATGAAGGGTGAGACAGTACACAACACTGGGGAAACCAGCACAACTTGCACAAGGAAAGGTCATGGAAGCTCCACAGACACATTCAAACTCCCCGAGGGACTGAATTGCTGGGTGTAGGGCCGGGGGGACCATCGTCTCGAGGAACATCTAGCTCAATTGGCATAACACAGTTTATAAAGACAATGTTCTACATTCTACCTTGGTGAGTAGCATCTGGGGTCTTAAAAGCCCGTAAGCAGCCATCTAAGATACTCCATTGGTCTCACCCCTTCAGGATCAAGGGAGAATGAAGAGAACAGGACACAAGGAAAAGATTAGTCTAAAGGACTAATGGACC
>NW_004443968.1:5263307-5277181 GCF_000243295.1 Trichechus manatus latirostris | reverse complement strand
ACATGTAGTGGGGTTGTTAACCATTATCATAGGGCAACATGTGTACTAACTGTTTAATGAGAAACTATTTTGTTCTGTAAACCTTCATCGAAAGTGAGAATAGCAGCACAACTGGAAGAACGTAATCGATGTCACTGAACTGTGCATGTAGAAATTTCTGAAATGGTGTATCTTTGGCTATGTGTATTTTCACCAAAAAAAAAAAAGTTGAGAAGGGAGAGGGTTGACATGTCATGGGGTTGTTAACCAATGTCATAAAGCAATATGTGTACTGACTGTTTAATGAGAAACTCTTTGTTCTGTAAACCTTCACCTAAAGTACAATAAAAAGAAAAGAAAAAAAAAGCTCAAAAAACAAACATAAATTATTATAGAAAAGTAAATTCCCTCAAATAAATGATTTTGCCTGTAGTACCTAAGCCATTCCACTAATCTGTCACTTTTTTAAAATTTTAAAGCATAGAAGTAATACTAAAAAATGATTTTAAAATACTACCTACTAATAAAGAAATCTCCGTGCATTTTGTATAAAACATTTAAATTACAAGTCATTTTACCTAAACTAAAAAAATTTGCTTTGAATATATTTATTTTTATAAAGTATTCATAGAAGACCATGAGAACGTATGTACAGGGAATAATCTGGGAGATGATTATTTATGAAGCTGAAAAAATGAGAGACATGAGAGTGTTTCCAGGGAAACCCACAGTTACCAAAGAGCAATACTGAAAAGAGAGAGCAACATAACCCATGGAAGTGATAAAGCTCTGTTAGTGCCATTTATGATCCTACATAAACGGCCATTTTCCATAAAACACCAAGGACGAGAAGTAAAAAGAGAGTGAAGTAAATGAGAAGACCAAAGTTGCAGTACTGACAAATCATCCTAATAAGTCACTTCATTTCTATGGCAACTGTTTTTCATCTGCAGAATGAACAAGCTGGATGAGATGTCCTCTACAACCCCTTCCACCTTGTCTGTCTATAAGGTAAAACTTTTAAATGTTGAAAAGAAAACCTTCTTAGGTATGGTTCTGTTGAAAAGACATCTTCACAACTAAAATTAGTCTATGTCTGCTTGACAGAGAGGAAGATCCATGACCTTGGTCTAAAATATTCTTAAAACTAGATTTTTATTTTTTTCTTCTCAAAAAGATACAGGTTCGCTCAGGAGCAAAAAAATAAGCATTATTGGTACTAGAAATTAAAATTGTGATTGTGAAGAAAAAAACTGGAAATCACAAATGGGTTTAGCAAGTCCCATTCCTATAAAAAAGGTATTTTAAGAACTTTCACATAAAAACACTTCAACTCTTCCTTGTTACAGTATAAAACAAAACTTTTTACCTTAGTGTCCCAAAGACTTATATTACTAATTACAGAAAAAGAACTGAACTATTTTCCTATGGCAAAAATAGAAAACTTTTCTTACAAAAAGATGTGGGGTAGGGAGACAGCCTTTAAACATATTTTAACGTTGTTTTATAATTACCTGGTACCCATTCTTCTTTGTATATTTTCATATAGTTTCTACTATACCTTTCAATATCTAGAAAAAAAGAGAGAAGTATTCATTACAAAAATCCAGAATAAACCTGAACTTAAGTCATTCTTTTAAAATCATTGAAAACACCAGATTGCATCTTTTACTTCACAGAGTTTCCTATATTTGTATATAAGGTATTCCTGAACACAAATTGAAAAGTTCAATGAGAATAACATGTTTAAGGAGGTGGCAAGGTATAGCTGGGTATGAAGGGTCAGGAGCAAGGAGAGACCTAAACTCTAATTATGGTCCTTAGAGTCTAACAACCTGACTCATTTGTGAGAATGTTCACCATAGCTCAGAGCCAGGGCAGGGAGGTCTTACTTGGAATCTACTTGCTTCTTGTTACACTGCTCTCTGCCTCCCAATCTTTAGACCTTATGGAACTGGGATGCATTTAGTACCTAAGTGGGGGTGGAGGGCTGTCTGCTCACCTCTAGCACTAATTACACACACAATTATTCAATTAGAGTTCTCAATGAATTATTTTTCATAACCCATTGGGGAAGAGAATGGGGAAAAGGAGGAATAGGCAAGGTTGGACCAGGTGAGGGGTTTACCTGTAGAGGATATGAAGGACCAAGTTGCAAGCTTTCCTTTACAACTACTGAAAATTCTGCAGGGGCCCTCTGAGTTTGTCAAATGGAGATCTACAACTTTGGCTCTTGCTTCAGTTAGCTCACTTTGCCACAAGAAACTCCCCTGATAAGAGCCCAGACCCCTTCCAAGCAGAAGAGGTTAGCAAGCAACACCAACAGCCAGTAACTGGAAACCATGGTTCATCATAAAAAATGGTTTAGAAATATAACCATGAAAAAGGGAAGGCATACAAAAGATGAGTATATAAAAACCGAGAACTAAATTTTTTGCTGGCCTTTCTTCTACATTAAAAAACTGCTTCCAAAAAATATAAGGGCCATGGTGTTAGAGAAAGACAACTAAAATAGCAAATGAAAAGACCAAGAGGCCAGGCTTCTCTAGATATTTAAATGTTTGACTTTAGGTCAAATGTTTAACTAATCTTGCCCTCAAGTTTCTCATCTATAAAGAGTCAATACAAACTAGAAGATTCCCAACATTTGTATTACAAACACTTCTTTTTTATGATTTTCTCCAAAACAGATGCCACATTTTGAAAATTTTAATCCACAGTATACCACGGAAAAGAGTCATTAAAAATTATTACCTGGATCTACCTTTTTTAAAAACATATTTTATATTTTTAAGTTATTTTACAAGTAATTTACAGGAAGAAAGAATAGTAAAGAAAACAACTATTGAAACATAATTTAAAAATTGGCAAAAAATTTGAACAGACATTTCTCCAAAATATATACACAAATGACCAACACACACATGAAAAGATGCTCAATATCATTAGTCATGAGGAAAATGAAAATCAAAGCCACAATGAGATACCATTTCACACCAAATAGGTGGCTATTATAAAAAAATAAAACAACTCAGTAACAATGTAGTCTGATTATAGCTGCTGAGCTGCCCTTAGTTGAGGTAGCCCCCAGGCCTCTGGGCAGACCATTTTTTAACTGTAGAATTCCGTCTGGCAGCCTTCCTTCATTTTGTCCTATCTCTGTCCCTTCAGTCTAAGCTGACAGCATTAAGATGGCTGATTGGGTCCATGAGTCACACACCTAATCTATCGGTGAAAGTTTGTCTAGCTGTACACTTGGCTCTGTTTTCAGAGTACACTATCTGGATAGGTTAAGAATTTTCCAATCATTAAAGTGCTGGTTCCTCTTTGCTTAATAATTCCTTCCTCAATTTATCTTTCCTCTACCATTTTATTATAAGCAATAAGAAGAAACCAGGCCACACCTTCCACACTTTGCTTGGAAATCTCCTCAGCTAAATACCCAAGTTCATCACTTACAAGTTCTACACCTTTCACTCAATGGTAGAATATAATTAAGCGAAGATTACTGTCATTTTACAACAAAGATTGCCCTTCCTGCAATGTCCAATAACAGGTTCATCATTTCCTTTTAAGGCTTCACCAGAAACACCTTTAACATTCTTATTTCTAGCAATAAATAATATGCCAATTTTTGTTAATCTCAATTTTTCCCAACTTGATCTACAGATTCAATGCAATCCCAATCAAAATCCCAGCAAGTATTTTGTAGATACTAATAAACTGATTTTAAAGTTTATATGAAAAGACAAAAGATCCAAAATGCTAATACAATACTAATGAGAAAGTACAAAAGAGGACTGACACTATCCAACTTTAAGACTTACTTTAAAGTTACAGTAAACAAGACAGCATGGTATTGGCAAAAGAACAGAAACATAGACTACTGGAATAAAACGGGGAGCCCATAAACAGATCCACACAAATATAGTCGACTGATCTTTGACAAAGGATCAGTTTAAGGGAGAAACAATAAGCTTCTCAACAAATGATGCTAGAACAATTGGAAGTTCATGGTGAAAAATAATAATAATAAATTTAGTCAAAGACCTTATACTTTTCAAAAATATTAACTCAAAATGGATTATAGACTATAAAACACAAAACTATAAAACTTCTAGAAGAAAACATAGAAGATTTGGCAGGGAGTTTTTAGACACAACACCAAAAGTACAATAAACCCACTGCCGTCGAGTCAATTCCAACTCATAGTGACCCCAAAGGGTTTCCAAGGCTGTAAATCTCTACGGAAGTAGACTGTCACATCTTTCTCCTGCAGAGCCACTGGTGGTTTCAAACCACCGACCTTTCAGTTAGCAGTCGAGAGCCTTAACCACTGTGCTACCAGGGCTCCTTAAAAGTACAATAGATGGTACAAACATTTGCTCCATGAAAGACATTGTTACGAGAATGAAAAGACAAGTAATAGACTGAAAAAAAATTACAAAACATGTTTCTAATAAAGTACTTGCATTCAAAATATACAAAGAACTATTAGAACTCAACAATAAGAAAATAAACAATCCAATTAAAAGATGAACAAATGACCTGAACATACACAAATCTAAGATATATAAATGGCAAATAAGCATATGAAAAGATGCTCAACATCATTTGTCATTAGGGAATTGAAGATCAAAACAATAATAAGATATCACTATATACCACTACACACCTATTAAAATAGTTAACATCCAAAACACTAACATTACCAAATGCTGGCAAGGAGGCAGAGCAATAAAAACTCTCATTCATTACTGGTAAAAATGCAAAATGGCATAGCCACTTTGGAAGAGTTTGGCAGATTCTTAAAAAGCTATAGTCTTACCATATGATTCAGGAATCCCATTCTTAAGTATTTACCCAACTGATTTGAAAATTTACCTTCACATAAAAACCTGCATGCAAATGTTGACAGCAGCTTTATTTATAATCACCAAGAAGTGGAAGCAACCCCAAGATGTCCTTCAATAGGTGAATGAGTAAGCAAACTGTGGTACATCCATATAATAGAATATTATAAAGCAATAAGAAGAAATTAGCTGTCAAGCCATGAAAAGACACACATATTACTAAGTGAAAGAAGCCAGTCTATAACAGCTACATACTGTATACGAATTTTTTGACATTCAGGAAAAGGCAAAACTATAGAGGCAGTAAAAAGATCAGAGGTTACCAAGGGTTTGAGGTGAGGGTCACAGGGTTGAATAAATGTAGCATAAGGAACTTACAGGGCAGTAAAACTATTCTGTATAATGTAACGGTGAATACGTGACATTATGCATTTATCAAAACTCATAGAACTTTATACCAAAAAGAGTGAACCTCAATGTAGGCAATTAAAAAACAAATCATTTAGGATGTGTAGGGGTCCTAGGAAGCAATGCAGACTTTAACAGAGAATTGAATTGTATTACAAATGTATGAAACAACTCCACTAAAGGGAATGAGAAGAAAAGGTGCTAGCCTAAGTAAATTGGAAAATGCGTGGAGTCCATAAGACTAAAGGCAAAAGCAACATCACATAAGCACTACACTCTAGTTGATGAAGTTGTTTTGTCACAAGGGTACAAGTTAACAATTCTAATACTGCTATACATACATACTGGAATAGAAAATTTAACTAAATGGATGATGGAGGGTGGGAGTCAAGTTTCTTACTGTTGGAGTGGAAATTTACAGATAAGCAAGGGGAGGAAGCTAGAATGAGCCATGTAGTCATGGAGTAGAGTTAGAAAGAACAGTATGAACTCATGCTTAGCTTAATACAGATACAGACTGCCACAGACAGAAATATATATACATATCTACCTACATATTTTTCCTTGCTCTGTCAGCAGAGAGGGCATATAAGCAATGACACCTCAGTAGTGACAAGCACACCTAGTGCCCAGATCTTGGTTACTTTTTTTTTTTACATTTTCCCATACAAAAATTTATACATACATTATGTGACTCTAATTGCTCTCCCCATAATGTGACAGCACACTCCTCCTTTCCACCCGATTCCCCATGTGCATTCAACCAGCTCCTAACCCTCTCTGCCTTCCCATCTCACCTCCGGACAGAAGCTGCCCATTTAGTCTCTTGTATCTACTTGGGCAAAGAGGCACACTCCTCACGAGTATCACTTTATGTCCCACAGTCCAGTACAATTCCTGTCTAAAGAGTTGGCCTTGGAAACTGTTTTAGTTCCGGGATGATAGAGAATCCAGGGGCCATGCTTCTGAGGATCCTCCAGTCTCAGTCAGACTATTAAGTCTGGTCTTTTTACTAGAATCTGAGTTCTGCACTCGACCTTTCACCTGCTCCATCCGAGACTCTCTGTTGTGTTCCCTGTTAGGGCGGTCATTGGTGGCAGCCGGGCACCATCTAGTTCTTCTGATCTCAGGCTGATGAAATCTCTGGTTTATGTGGCCCCTTCTGTCTCTTGGGCTAATACTTCCCTTGTGTCTTTGGTGTTCTTCATTCTCCTTTACTCCAGGTGGTTGGGACCAATTGATGCATCTTAGATGGCCGCTTGTAAGCTTTTAAGATCCCAGACACCACTCACCAAACCAGGATGCAAAACATTTACTTAATAAGCTTTGTTAGATGTCAATTGACCCAGATGTCCCCTGAAAGCATCATCCCTAGACCCCTACCCCTGCTACTCAGTTCCTCAAAGTATTTGACTGTATTCAGGAAACTTCTTAGCCTTGGTTTAGTCCAGCTGTGCTGACTTCCTCTGTAGTGTGTGCTGTCCTTCCCTTCACCTGAGATAATTCTTGTCTACTATCTAGTTAGTGAACAACCCTCACCCTCCCTCCCCACCCTCATAACCATCAAAGAATGTTTTCTTCTGTGTTTAAATCTTTTCTTGAGTTCTTATAATAGTGGTCTTAAACAATATTTGTCCCTCTGTGACTGACTAAACTCACTCAACATAATGACCTCCAGCTTCCTCTGTGTTATGTTTCACGGCTTCATTGTTGTTCTTTATCGCTGCATAGTATTCCACTGTGTGAATACACCATAATTTGTTTAACCATTCGTCTACTGATGGACACCTAAGTTGTTTCCATCTTTTTGCTATTGTGAACAGTGCTGCAATGAACATGGGTGTGCATATATCTATTCGTGTGACAGTTCTTATTTCTCTAGGATATATTCCAAGGAGCGGGATAGATGGATCCTATGGTACTTCTATTTCTTGCTTTTTAAGGAAGAGCAAAATCGATTTCCAAAGTGGTTGTACCATTTTACATTCTCACCAACAGTGTATAAGTGTTCCAGTCTCTCCACAACCTCTCCAGCATTTATTATTTTGTGTTTTTTGGATTAATGCTAGCCTTGTTGGGGTGAGATGATATCACATTGTAGTTGTGATTTGCATTTCTGTAATGGCTAATGGTCGTGAGCATTTCTTCATGTGTCTGTTAGCTGCCTGAATAACTTCTTTGGTGAAGGGCCTGTTCATATTCTTTGTCCATTTTTTAATTGGGTTATTTGTCTTTTTGTTGTTGAGGTTTTGCAGTATCTTGCAGAATTTAGAGATTAGACACTGACCAGATTTGTCGTAGCCAAAAATTTTTTCCCAGTCCACAGGATGTCTTTCTACTCCTTTGGTGAAGTCTTTTCATGAGCATAAGTGTTTGATTTTTAGGAGCTCCTATGTATCTAGTCTATCTTCTGGTGCTTGTGCATCATTACTTATGGTTTGTATTCTGTTTATGCCATAGATTTGGGCTCCTAGCATCGTCCCTATTTTTTCTTCCATGATCTTTATTGTTTTTGATTTTACATTTAAGTCTCTGATCCATTTTGAGTTAGTTTTTGTGCATGGTATGAGGTATGGGTCTTCTTTCAGTTTTTTGCACATGGATATCCAGTTATGCCAGCACCATTTGTTAAAGAGACCACCTTTCCCCCAATTAATGGACTTTGGGCCTTTGTCAAATTATCAGCTGCTCACAGGTGGATGAATTTATGTCTGGATTCTCAATTCTCTTCCACTGGTCTATGCATCTGTTGTTGTACCAGTACCAGGCTGTTTTGACTACCATGGCAGTATAATAGGTTCTAAAATCAGATAGTGTGAGGCCTCCCACTTTGTTCTTCTTCTCCTTTTTTTTTTTTTTTTAATTAGGAGTGTTCTCTTTATTTCTCTTTGGTTTCTTAACACAAAAGACATGCATTCTACAAATAAAGGAGATAAGATTTTTCTGGGAAACAATAAACTGGGGAGGAAGACAGATTTCCTACCTAGTCACACCTCTGTGGTCAAGTCATAAAGCTGGTCTTCAGCTCCCATCCTGGATTTGATCTTAGGCAAAACCCAGAAGGCTCCATGTGTCATCCAAGAAGGGGAAACGTCCAAGTACAGTGGACATCAGTCCTCTGCTCAGAGATGGGCTAGACCCTAGGGCCTGCTGAGCACAATGTCTGTCCTCCTCTTTTTACAACATCTAGGGTGATGCCTCTTCTTTGAATGATGCTACTAGAAAGGTTTCAACACCAAAGAGCCATACCAGCCATTAGCAAAGAGTCATTCACCATTAAACTGAGGAACCAATAAGAGAAATGTTTGCTCATTTGTGCTCAGAGCCCAGAGGCTTGATCTTACTTGGAAACCTTGACCTCAGGTACAGCAGTGTAACTCCTACAGTAGGAGGTGGGAGGGTGGGAGCGACCTCAGGAAGACTACTCCAAAAACAGAGCTCCAGCCCCTGGGAACATGACTGATCTATCCCCAATTGCAAAATTTGGGGCAGGCATCAAAAGGACCCAGTGAGGTCCACTCAGTAGCCCACTGATTGATTCTTAACACCTTTGCAATTGAGGCTTGTCAGTGTTGCTTCAAGTTCACAAAAGGAAGTAGCTTATAAGACGAACACTAATACACTCCTCTCAAACAGGAAGCACGGAGCCGAGTCTACCTCTATAGGCAAATCCGGCACAAGGGAAACACGTGTGTAGGACAGCTGGAGGAGAGAGTGAGAAATGCCAGAGCTCCACCTAAGCCCGGGTTAGACTATATCAGATTGTTGAGTCTTTTAAAATAAAAAATATCATTTTCAAGTGCTTATAGCAGAGGTCCAGCTCTTAAGTTTCAGTCAACAAAGGTCCTTTCCTTTGAATGCATGGTGATTGCACACACTGGGAAACCTGAAGGTCCTGGGGCGTGAGCGCCTCCCCAGACTCCGGAGAGCGTGTTTCTGAACAGGCTTCCGGGCCACCCCAGGCAGGCAGCAGAGGAGAGGAGGCCAACCAGACGGAGAGTGGGGACCCTAAAACCCATCCTTGGGTTAAAGGAATCATTTCCTCCTTTAGTCTCTGCTGGGAGAATTTGATAAAACAAGATTTTGGCAGCAGCAATTGAAGGAAAAAGGCCTGAAGTATACCACAGACTTTACAATGGTCTTTCTCCAGCTTGTCCTGGCTCGATTACAGAAGCTGGAGGGCTGAACACAGCCCCAGCGCCCAATGCGCTGGTAATGGAAACTGTCCTCCTGTTGGGGCCCCACTGTGCTACATCAAGGTCCCACCAAGGAGGAAGAGGAGCAAAGAGCATGGAGTCCCTTCAACAGGTCATCTGCTAAGGTTAGAGGAAGAAATATAAAACAATGTTCTTTGCAGCAGCAAGAGATTCTTTCGGCCTTTAGTCCTTTACGTTGTAAAGCCAGCTTTGATTGACTCTAAAGGTCCACCTTGCTGGTTGGTCTGCCAGGGACCAGAGGGAGGCCAGACCCCTGGAACTGGCGGGTGGATGGAGGAGCAGTGGACTGGCAGGGCAGATGAGGTTACTGGACGAAGCCAGCTTGTGGCTACTAGAAGGAGCAAGCCCCTGGTTAGGTTCTAGAGGTACAAGTTGTCAATGTGCCCCAGAAGCATCACAGTGGGGAAAATGATCCAAGAACAATCGATGGGAAAGTGAGAATCTGGCCAGACCTGCTGTTTCCTGCTGGTGAAAAAAGGGAGAAATGAAAGTGGGGAATCGGAATAAGCGCCGCAGTGGCAGTGGGAGGTAATCATGGGAGCCTCTGGAGCTCCAGCGCCGAGCTGGGAGCTCCCACCAAGAAGAGCGGCAGTAATTCAGCAGACTGGCTGAATCTGTGGTTAAAAAAGTCCTCTGACGATGGGTGTGAAGACAAACCCCATGAGCACCCTGCTATAGGGCCAGTCGAGAATGCACTGATTCTAGACACGCTGAGACTCAGAGGGAACCCCACGTGCTGCGTCAGGCCTCAGGACCCTGGGATCCGAACGTGGGAGTGGATGCCGCCCTTTTCACGTCTGGCAGTTTTCCATTTAAACATGTATTTGCCTTTAGTGTCTTTGATACTTTTTTCTTCCTGGAAAAAAGTTCACTTAAAAAAAAGTATTTTTCTTTCCAGCTTCTTTCAAGTGTCTGTTTCATTTTCCTTCTTTTTCTTTCAAGTATCTTTCCTTTTTCTGTTTCTCCTGAACAAGATGGGAAAAAAAAAAAAAAAAAAAACCCTCCCTCAAAGCCCACAATTAGCCACAGGGAAACTTTTGTTCTCCTGCTCACCTCGGGGTGAGGACAAACCCTTTATGCCCTACAGTAGGAGTATGTGGTGTGTACCCAGCACACGGCGGTGGCTGCGTCACCGTGGGGACTTGGTCTCCCAGCCAAACCCCACTGTTTCCAACAGGCTTGGCCACTGCAGTCATCCCATGGCTAGCCAACAAGCAGGTGAGAAGGAAGGTCAGTAAGTGGCTGGCCCACACTGCTGTGGCGGGTGGGAGCTGGGCTTGCACGGAGATTGTGTAGGTGTGGACCAGCAGAGCAGCTCTGTGTCACAAGCTGCCAGGCCCTGGAGGGGCTTCATCCCATGCTGTGCATCTTTATGACCTAGGCTGAAGGTCACAAGGACAGCACAGCGAGGGAGGGCGTAAGCACCTGGAAAAACCGTGCCTCCGGCAAGCTCTCAGTTCACCCCACCTTCTGGTCCACTGCCTCTCCTGAGAGGAACTGCTCCTGGAAGGAAGCGCCTATGTTTGTATCAGATCCCTACCCCTCCACATCCTACCCTCTGCCTTAAATGGTGAGGAGGGGGATGCAGCCCACGCCAACCCCTCCCTCATGACACGCCATGGGGGCCATAAATGTCCAGCGGTCTGTCTCTGGGTCCTACATCTCCACCCAGCTGAGGTTCGACTGTCCATCATAACCCCCCACAGCATACAAGCGTCCGCAGCTGGCCACGAGGGAGACGCGACTCCGACGTGTATGCATGGGGACTATCAGGCACCACTGGTCTGCCACCGAGCTGTACATCTCGGCGATGCTGAGGAAGCCAGAGCCGTCGTAGCCCCCGCAGACTAACATCTGCTTCCCAGGGAGGAAGCGCCGTGCCGGCAGCGCTTGTTGAGCATGCCTGCTGCCGGGTGCCAGGTGGCCGTGTAGTGGTTCTAGTGCTCCACACTGTTGAAGATCTGCAAGCCATCGTGGCCTCCCAACACATCTATCCTGCCCTCAAAGACCGTAACCCCAGCAGCACTGCGATTCGAGCTCATCGGAGTCACCACTGTCCACTTGTCTGTCTCAGGTGAGTAGGTCTCCACAGAGCTGAGGGAGGAGTTGCCATCGTAGCCCCCACAGACGTAGATCTGTCCGTCCAGCACGACCGTCCCCATGGCACTTCTCTTGCTGTTCATGCTCCCCACTCTGGTCCAGCTGTCCATCTCTGGGTTGTAGACCTCCACCGGGCTCAGCCGTAGCTGGCCGTCGTATCCCCCGATGAAGTAGAGAAGCCCGTTCACCACGCCCACGCCCACGCGGCTACGGGCTGTGGTCATGGGATGGCACTTCTCTCAGCGATTGGTGATGGTCGAACACTTCCACCGCATTCAGGGAATCACCTGCTGAGTTGAGGCCACCCACAGCGTAGATAATCCCAGCCATGGACGTACAGCAGCAGGGTCGAGTTCTGAAAGCTGGCAGGTGGGGCCGGCGCTCTGGCATGAGGTGATAGTCCTTTGCTTCATCCACCAGGTCCCTGCATTTGTGGCAGCAACGCACCAGGTCATCCTGTTGCACTCGGTCCGACAGGAACTGGGGTCAGCAGAGAGGCAGGCGGATATTGGACAGCAGCTCAGGCAGGCAGGCCCCCCTCTGCTCCCGGTCATCACAGGCCAACGCAGCTTCAAAGACCTGCTCCTCTGATTTGACATTCAGCTCATCCCAAGACACCAGCTTAAGCACATCCTCCAAGGGCAGAGCCAGGAACTCTTCCGACACGGACACCTACACAAAGTGCTGGTGGATGAAGCTGTTAGCCGCATCGTACAGCACGGCGCACATCATTGTCTCGGCAAACTGGCGCACACCCAGACAGTTCTTGGGGTGGAGACGTTCTCGCAGGAATGTGCAGCAGGCGTCTTTGATGCTCTGCAGCTGCAGGAAGCTCGCCCCCATGAGCAATGACAGGACATTTTGCTAGTCAATGGCAAGGTGGCCGTTGTAGGCAAAGTTGATCAGAGCCTCCAGGGCACTCAGGGCCTTTGCACTGGCTGCTCCGTTTGGAGGGCTCTTCCCCCAGGTCGCTCACTCCCTCACTTCAGTTAAGGTCTCGGCTCAAATGTCACCTCACCAGAGAGGGCTTCCCTGATCACCCTTGGGTCCATTCCTTGGATTACAATCTCATCCTGCTTGCACTCCATCATGTCATTTGTAAACATAGCGTGGAAGTACGGGATCGAGGCTGCTAAGACGATCTGGTGAGCACTGAATTTGTGGTCCCCAATCTTGAGTGTCACGTCACACAGCTTGCCCTGCCGCCGGATCTCCTCCATGACCCCATAGCGGCGACTAGGCAACTCGGACACCGAGAAGTGCACCAGATCCTCCAGCTCCTCTGCACCGTCCTCCGCCATCTTCCCCGTCCGCCTCAACTGCTGTTCTTCTTGAGTAATGCTTTACTTATTCAAGGCCTCTTCCTTTTCCATATGAAGTTGGTGATTTGTTTCTCCATCTCATTAAAAAATGCCAGTGGAATCTGGATTGGGATTGCATGTATCTATAGATAGCTATGGGGAGAACTGACATTTTCACAACGTTGAGTCTACCTATCCATGAGCAAGGTATGTTTTTCCACTTATACAGGTCTCTTTTGGTTTCTTGCAGTAGTGCCTTCTAGTTTTCATTGTATAGAACTTTTATGTCTCTGGTTACATTTATCTAAGTATTTTACCTTCTTCGGGGCTATTGTAAATGGTACTGATTTGGTGATTTCCTCTTCGAGGTTCTCTTTGTTGGTGTAAAGAAATCCAACTGATTTTTGTATGTTTATCTTGTATCCTGAAACTTTGCTGAAATCTTCTATTAGTTACAGAAGTTTTCTTGTGGATTCTTTAGGGTCTTCTGTGTATAAGATCATATCATCTGTAAATAAAGATACTTTGACTTCCCTACCAGTCTGGATGCCCTTTATTTCTTTTTCTAGTCTAACTGCTCTGGCTAGGACCTCCAGCACAATATTGAATAAGAGGGGTGATAAAGGGCATCCTTGTCTGGTTCCCGTTCTCAAGGGGAATGCTTTCAAAGTCTCTCCATTTAGGATGATGTTGGCTGTTGGCTTTGTATAAACGCCCTTAATTATATTGAGGACTTTCCCTTCTATTCCTATTTTGTTGAGAGTTTTTCTCATGAATGGGTGTCAGACTTTGTCAAATGCCTTTTCTGCATTGATTGATAAGATCATGTGGTTCTTGTCTTTTGTTTCATTTATGTGATGGATTACATTGATTATTTTTCTAATGCTGAACCACCCCTGCATACCTGGTATAAATCCCACTTCATCATGGTGAATTATTTTTTTGATATGTTGCTGAATTCTATTGGCTAGAATTTTGTTGAGGATTTTTGTGTCAATGTTCATGAGGGATACTGG
>NW_004443968.1:5261359-5262503 GCF_000243295.1 Trichechus manatus latirostris | reverse complement strand
TTAGAGTTTGTTTTATGTAGTCTGGAGCCCTGTTGTTGGGTGCGTAAATATTTATTATTGTTATGTCCTCCTGGTGTACTGACCCTTTAATCATTATATAGTGTCCTTCCTTATCCTTTGTGGTGGATTTTACTTTAAAGTCTATTTTGTCAGAGATTAATGGTGACGCTCCTACTCTTTTTTGATTGTTGTTTGCTCGATATATTTTTTTCCATCCTTTGAGTTTTAGTTTGTTTGTGTCTTTAAGTTTAAGGTGTGTCTCTTGTAGGCAGCATGTAGACAGATCGTGTTTTTTTAATCCAATCTGCCACTGTCTCTATATTAGTGCATTTAGTCCATTTACATTCAGCATAATTATTGATAGGTATGAGTTTAGTGCTGTCATTTTGATGTCCTCTTTATTTTGTGCTGTTCACAGTTTCTTTTTCCACTTAATTTTCTGTGCTAAGTTGTTTTTCATGTATTTCCTTTTCATCTTTTTCATTGTTGCTGATTTTGTGTTTGCTGAGTCTTTATTTTTTTCTAGTTTTTTATTTTGACTTGTAGGATTGTTTGTTTCCTTTCTGGTTACCTTAACACTTACCCCTATTTTTCTAAGTGTATACCAGTCTTTTATTTCTTTATATCACCTTGACTTCCTCTCCATATGCAAAATCTTGTCTACATTTTTAAGTCCCTCTTTCTTGCTTTAATGTTATCATCTTTTACATATTGACATCTGTTACCCTGTTTTCAGTGTTTTAGCTTTGATTTACTTCTGTGTTTCCCCTATCTGGGCTGATAGCTGGTTGCTCTGTCCTGTGTTCTAGTCTTGGGTTGTTATCCAACGTTACTGATTTTCTAACTGGAGGACTCCCTTTAGTATTCCTTGTAATTTTGGTTTGTTTTTTGCAAATTTCCTAAACTTCTGTTTATCTGGAAATACTCTAATTTCGCCATCATATTTGAGAGATAGTTTTGCTGGATATATAATTCTTGGCTAGCAGTTTTTTTCCTTCAAGGCTTTATACATTTCATCCCATTGCCTTCTTTCCTGCATGGTTTCTGATGAGTAGTCCGAGCTTATTCTTATTGAGTCTCCCTTGTAGATGACTTTTCATTTATCCCTAGCTGCTCTTAAAACTCTGTCTTTATCTTTGGTTTT
>NW_004443968.1:5224097-5260887 GCF_000243295.1 Trichechus manatus latirostris | reverse complement strand
AGCCACCAAGTGTGTGGTGTAGGCTCTCACAGTCCTAGACAGGCATTGGTGATTGGTGTAGGCACAGGCATCTGGCTGCGGCAGGGGGACACATTCCGAGCAAGACAGGTGGCTGACAGCCACCCCTGAGTGTCTAGGGGGAAGGCGTGTCCCTTTTCCCTAGAACACGTATGTGGGTGGGTTTTGCAGCCACGCTGTGAGCACCTAATGCTGTTGGCTGTAAGGATTGGGGGATACCTCTTACTCATGGGCCCCTATCGCAGGTGGTGTGGGTGGAGACACCAGTCTTCGGGCACCTGATGTGGGTAGGTAAAGACCCTGTTTAATAGGCAGAGCAGTGTCAAATGTCAAGACCCTGCTACTTCAAAGCTGAAACAGTGGAAGTTAGAGTTCCGGTATATACCCTGTTGTACTATGGTAATGAGGGCCTATGCTGTTGAGATGGGTCCACACAAGTCTATGCAGGTGGAAGGCATTCAAGGTCCATGGATCCCTTATGCGTGTGCCTAGGCAAAGGAGCTGTGCCTACCCTGGGTTCCTGGCTTAGGGGAGCCGGCAGTTTATTTTTTCCCATTTATTAATTTGTTCATTCTCCAAGGCAGGGAGAATGGCTCCAGGCATGTGACAGATCCTACTTCCGGCCCAGGGGACTGGGCAATTGCTGAAGCCGGTCCAGGACCCAGGGCAGAGCAGGGAGCGGGGAGGTTAATGGGAAAGAGGTTTTTCTCTAACGAGGGTGTTTTTTATCTGCACAGTAAGCCGTACACAAACACTTATCTTTCGCCGATGAGGGCTGCTTCTCACTGGTTCTGGGTGGCCATGTAGACTCTCTGGCACTGGGTCTCTCCTGGTGTGGAAAATGCGCCTCCTGAGTACCACCACTTGCCTGCCTCACCGCTCACCCACGAGCTGCTCAGGCCTGAAGGGCCCAGGCTCTCGCCGGGTCAGGTCTGGCAACTGCTCACTGCTTCCGAACTGTCTCTCCCTTCCCCTGCCGCTCAGTCCGGTTCCTCAACTCTGCCTTTGATGTTCAAGGCTCCCAGATTGCCATATATAATCGAATCACTTGTTTTTTGGGGTCTTTGTTGTAAGAGGGTCCACCGGAAGCAACTGAGTACTCCACCATCTTGGCCCTGCCTCCCAGATCTTGGTTTTTAATACCATTTTCTAATAAAAGAAACTAAGACTACTTGGAGAAATGGCTGATTTTCAGACTGGTGCAGGAAATATATAAGATGAGCCTGGAGTATCTTGTATCACCAGAAAATAAGAAAATTCTCAAAACAAAACAAAACCTACATTTACGGGAATATATCAAAAGGACACAGATGCAAACTGAAAGAGCTTTCAACTGTTCCAAAGGTGGAACAAATTGAGAAATAAAATTTAAAATGTACTATTGTATTATAAAGTAAATATCCATGAGTCCATACTGATATAAATGACTGAGTAAATAAACGAATAGGAGAGAGGAGACAAATTTCTCTTATAGAAAATTCCAAATAATTTATGCAGATACTCCTCCCTCGAGGAGGGGAAGCAAAATCCACACTTTTTAAGTGGAGGCTGCTCTTAGTTTCTTCCTTCCATAGAGTATAGTATGGAAAGAAGGAAAAAAAGAGTAATTTTCAGTAAAGATACCTAATAGACATTACCTCAGCCAGGAGATCAAGGTCAACATCACCAGTGATAAATCATGTTGATAGTATGTACACTTAATATGATGTGATGAAAATGGTACTTTACCTCTGCGTTCTTCCTTCCAAAAACCTATAGCCCCAGTATAATCACGAGAAAAACATCAGACAAATTTCAATAAAAGGGCATTCTCCAAAATATCTGACCAACACTCCTCAAAACTGTCAAGGTCATCAAAAACAAAAACACAAATCTGAGTAACTGTTACAGTCTAGAGGAACCTAAGGGGACATGAGAACTAAATATAATCTGGTATCCTGGCTGGGATCCTGCAACAGAAAAAAACACCAGGTAAAGCTAAGAAAATATGAATAAACTATGGACTTTAGTTAATAATAATGTATTAATATTGGTTCAGTCTTACTTTGTTTAACCTTTAGAATGAGTGCATTAATTTCACCTTTGAACTCAAACAGAAAGAAACATGCAACATAATCATGAAAGTAAAAAAATTCAGTATTTTTAAGGTAAAGGTATCGCTTATCAAACCATTATATACCTTCAAGCAGCTATGTTTTAAAAAATTGAATAAAATTATCTAAAATGCTTCTTATAGTTATAAGTACATGTAATATCAAGATAAAAGACTTGCTTTTTGACTCTTAGCCAGTTATAAGTCTTCTAGAGAGAAGAAAAAGGGAATGCATTTTTAATTCTAATGGAACGAAATAATACTATATGTATTTCTCATGTTTTAATGATGTTGTTTTGAGAACTCAAGGATGATACTGATCTCTCTAATTTCAACAATCAAAGGAAGAAACTGAAAATCAATACCTTTCTTCTTTGCTAAATAACTACTCAGGAATGGGTTTCCTTCCTCCAAAACCACTTCCCACTCCCAATCTCAGACCATCAAGCTTCTCTAATTTCTCCTCTTTGCTCTTAGCATCACAGATGAATATTTTTTTATCTTCTCACTTATCTGATATGTAAGTGGTAAGCCCGAAAATGGTCAAGGCTTTTAAATTTTTTATTCTAAATAAATAATCAGAGAGCTACATAAAGATTTCTGTACAAGGTGTAAGGATAGTAATTACAGCATTACATATATGAGCAAGAAGTTGGAAACAATTTTTAATCTAATCGTTGTTGCTAGTTGCCTTCAATCTGATTCCAACTTAGGGTGATTCCATGTGAATTAGTCATAATTAATAATGTTATACCCATACAATGGAATACCAGTCATTTTCCAAGAATACTTAAAATTTTATAAAAAGAATTTATAAAATTTCATTAAAAAATACACAGAAGAAAAAACTGAAATACATGATAAATTATTAATAGCAGTTCTCTAGACATAAACATTACAGGTGATTTTTACCTTTTTAGTACTTTTCTATGTTTTTTTCAATTTTCACTAAACATATAAAGCTTTTATTATGAAAGGTTTATTTTTAAAAATAAAGCATCAAAAATTTTAAAGTATTTTTCTGTTGAATCAATGCACATATGTTTTTTCAAGGTAGCTGATAATTTCTGATCAAAAAGAATCAATAAACATCAAATTATCACATATATTGTACCAAAACATAGTTTCATATGTATACATTAAACCATATAATCAAAGAGTCAAACACAAACCTTGTTTTTCTTCAGGTGTTTCTATATAATAAGGCATTCTTTTCATTGTTTCTCTAAACTCCTGTTTTAAGGCCAGCATATAATCTTCACCTTCTCCTGTTTTCAGTGGCACTGGTTTATAATCTGTATCCTATTTAAATTAAGAGATAACGTTGTTGTTGTTTTAAATAAATTAAAATTTAATATGCTCTTTGTCTATATTCTGTAAAATGTCAGTTTTATTTCCTGGGGTGGTCTGGGGGACTTATGACACACAGCCCATTTCCTACTTTCTTCTTATTTTAGAGGTAGGAAAGAAGCGTAATTTTCCTAACGGCCCTAAAAACCACACTGATAATCATTTTGTTGTATTACTAGTTTGTTAACTTATATGATTCCACATTTTAAAAATCAAGACTCCCAAAGGACAGCAAGTGCTCCAGTTTCCTATTAACCTCAATTGTTGTTAGGCACCATAGACACGGTTAATTTTCAACCTCATGTGACAGAGCAGAACTGGCCCATAGAGTTTTTAACACTGTAGTCTTTATAGGAGCATCACCAGGTCTTTCTCCCACAGAGCTGCTAGGTAGGTTCTAACTGCCTACTTTAGGGTTAGCAGCTGAGTGCTTAATCGTTGTGCCACCATTAGCCTCAATTAGTGGTGCTGATAATGGTGGGACAAATACTGTGTTAAAAAACAAACAAACCCAGAATGTACTCAATATTCAACATTCATTATTTTATTTAAAGCATTACCAATATTTCCCTTTTTACAGTGAAAAAACTGAGAAGTGAACAATTTGCAACCCTGTAATTGTTAGTAAATGGCAAAGTGAAGTTTGAACTTAAGTATTCAGATAGAAACACACACACACACACACACACATATATATGAGTTTTGTACATGTGTAAACACACACACATATTCATTAAAAACTGGGCCCTCAGGGTACACAGGGGACAAAAGATAGGGTATAATTTCAATTTGACTCAGAATTTATTCATTCATTTCACATCTATTTATTGAGTGCCTGCTATAAGCCAGACACTGTTAGACAACAGGTAAGATACCATGGCGAACTACTAAAAGTCCCTGCCCTCATGGAACTTACATTCTAGGGGTGAAACACAAAGCAAATAAGTGAGCAAATGAAATAATATATAATGTCAAGTGACATAAAAAAATTAAGCAGAGTAAAGAGTAACTGACAGCGTGCCTGGAGGATAAACATGGCTGGCCTGTTGGCAACTCAATTTCAGCAGAGACCTGGATGAAATTGGGAAGCCATTCACGCAAAGAACTGGGGACAGATGGCTACAGGCAGGGACACTGGCAGGAGGAAAGGCCTGAGGGAACAATGATGCCAGCAGGGCTGAGGAGTGAGAAGGACCGTGGTAGGAAAAGGATCAGAGAGATCAGACAGACCAGATCAGACAGAACCTTTTAGGAAGTAGTAAGGAATTTTAATTTTATTCCAAGTATAAAATAACACTCTGAACTAGCATTCCTAGTATTTAGAGATAATCTCTAATCAGGCATGGAGAAGAGCTTGGTCTTAAAGAAATCACCGTAGAGTAACATTATATGATTATAAGGCATATTTTGCCTTCCTGGTACTCTCAATACCAGAAAGGCAAAATATCAAAAGCAAACAGCAGAGACTGTCTATGCGAGAAATCTAGATTTTCAGAGACCTTTGCCTGGGACCCTTTACTTATACAAATCCTTCGATGAAGGACTTTTTTCTTGTGAAATAGGGAAGGGATTCCTAGGTAGAGGGATATCTTATTTTTTATGATTTTTAATTTTTTGTAGCACAGGACATACACCATCTGGAAATGTAAGCTTGTCTTTTAAACTACACATAAAGCAAAAGCATTAAACATTAATTATGCCAATTAAGCTTGAAGCATACTCTAAAAGCAACACTACATGTAGTAGAAATTATTATGTTTAGAGAAACAGCAATAAAATTCAAAGCCAATTTGATAAAATAGGGAAATAAGTAAAATACAGACAAAAGTTTAGTGGGAAAAAAAAAGGCCAAGTGGTATACTAAGAGACAAAATTAATTCTATAAGTATAATATAAGAAAATCATCAAGCAAAATATGGTAGGGTAGGAGATTTAAACCACTGTTAAAACCCAACTTGACTTTAAAATATGATTTTGAGATTGGAAGATATCAATAACAGCAAAAGAAGATACAAAGATTGAACAATAACTTTTTCTTGGTTCATACAGTACTGAGTAGATTTATGGAATAGCATATACTGTTTTGCTTTCTGTATTTTAAGAAAGCAGTCTGGAAATCAGAAAAAGTTCAGGGAAGAACAGTTGAAATATTTAAATTAAAGCCAAGTGAAACTTAGGCTCTCTTTTACTTTCTTATGATTTAGGATATCATAGTGATATCATATATTTAAGTCCTATACAGAATTTTAATATTCTCTGAAACATGAAAAACATACCATAAGAATTTAGCTATTAATGTACTTACAGGAAATACTGGGGGTGGTTTCAATACTACATCAGGTAACTTTTCACCTCTGGCAAATCCAACTGCTTCAATATTAAATGTATAAGCAGCACGTCCCCTTCCTTTATTCCCAGCCATCAGAACTGGTTATACCAGAAAAGTGAGCAAATTCTGAAAGACATCATTAATCATTAAGGTTTATTAGATTATATAAAAAAATGCAACTAATATTTTAAAGAAAATGTAAAACTCTACCCTTTACATAGCCTGGCCAATTTAAAATACTGGAAAGCAAACCCTGTGAAGAAATAAAATATGTTATATCTGATTCATGAACCACTCCCATCCAGTTGGCTAGGCAGGTGAGATGATGATGGCCTCAGCTCGCTCACTCAGGGTCCTGCGTGGAGGGCTGACCCTGTCTCCTCTGAGCCGCTGCCCTGACCACTGCACAGTCAGTGCAGGTAATTCCCTCCACCCATCGTGGAGTCACAACCGGGTCTCAGAGACATGTAAAAAATGTGGACAAGAAAAGGTCAGGCTGGTCAAAAGAGGAGGTGACCTTGCTTTTTTATACAGACTTCAAGACTAACATCAGTCATAGATATTTTAAAATTTTAAATGATTTATTCTTTCCAAAATCTGAGTATTAAAAAGGATCCTTGAAATGTAGTCCAATGCTGTCCTTTTAGAAATGGGATCAGTAAGGCCGTTGAAAAGGAGCCCTGGTGGCACAGCGGTTAAAGCGCTTAGCTGCTAACCAAAAGGTTGGCAGCTCAAATTCACCAGCCGCTCCGCGGGAGAAAGATGTGGCAGTCTGCTTCTGTAAAGATTTACAGCCTTGGAAACCCCACGGGCAGTTCAATTCTGTCCTACAGGGTTGCTATGAGTCGGAATTGACTCCATGGAAGTGGGTTTGGTTTCTTTTTTTTTTTTTTTTTTTTTGAGGGGGGGGGTAAGGCCCCTTAAAAGGGTTTTTCAAACAAAAAAAAAAAAAAAAAAAGTTTAGAGAAAAATAGATGAAATAGTTAAAGGTCAAATAAACCTATATTTTCAACAACTATGGGGACGGTAGTGATATGATAGTAAGGAATCTTATGAAACATGATTACAGTATTAGGTGAGAATTGAGCCAGCAGTGTACTTAGAAGGATTCCTACCCGAGGGCTCTTTCACTACAGCTCTGAATTCAACGGTAGTGATGATTATAATGCACCTTGTTTAAATGTCTTTCCCTATAGATAATATTGTGTCATTTAACCCTTTTAGCGCAAGTGATCTACAATACGTCTTCCCATTCTACCTGGGGGAAGATGATGAGCTACTGTGATTTCTGCCCCCTCAGTCTCATTTCTGAATCCAGTCAAAATTACACAAGCCACAAAACTTCACATAGTTGTATTCTCAGGGTTTCATTCCAGGATCAAAAGGTCATTAATGTAACTCATACCCACTAGGATGGCTACTAGCAGAAAAACTGAAAAATAACAAGTGTTGACGAGGATGTGGAGAAACTGGAACCCTAATCCATTGCTGGTGGTAATGCAGTACGGTGCAGCCGCTATAGAAAACAAATTGGCGGTTCCTCAAGAAGTTAAACAGGATTATCATATGATCCAGCAATCCCACTCCTAGGTATATACCAAAGAGACTAAAAAGCAGGGACTCAAACAGATACACGTACACCAACATTCACTGCAGCGTTATTCACAACAGAAAAAAATGGAAACAACCCAAGTGTCCATTAATAGATGAATGGATAAGACAAAATGTGGTGGTATTGTTAGGTGCCCTACAGTTGGTTTTGACTAATAGCAATCATATGTACAACAGAACAAACTACTGCCTGGTCCTATGTCATGCTCACAATCATTGCTGTGTTTGAGACAATTGTTGCAGCCACTGTGTCAATCCATCTTGTTGAGGGTCTTCCTCTCTTTTGCTGACCCTCTACTTTACCAAGCATGATGTCTTTCTTCAGGAACTGATCCCCCCTGATAAAACATCCAAAGTATGTGAAACGAAGTCTCGCCATCCTCGCTTCTAAAGAGCATTCTGGCTATACTTCTTCCAAGACAGATTTATTCATTCTTCTGGCAGTTCACAATATATTCAATATTCTTCGCCAACATCATAATTCAAACTCATCATTTCTTCTTCAGTCTTCCTTATTCATTGTCCAGCTTTTACATGCATATGAGGTGACTGAAAATACCATGTCTTGGGTCAGACACACTTTAGTCCTCAAAGTGACATCTTTGCTTTTTAACACTTTAAAGGATGTTTTGCTGTAAATCTATGTAGTACTCAGGATGTGATCCTCTGACCTTTTTAATTCATTTGCATGGAACAGCAATACCAAGGCACTGCACTTTAAAAGGTCCATTGATTGCACATTTTAAATGTCCTTATTACATTTATGGCTCCAGTTACACACATGGAATCAAATAATATATTCAACACCTTTCTATCCTGAAATATTGTTTCCTTTTTTCTTTTTGTGAATTGTTCCAATAGGATGGCATCTGATTTCATATAATGGCTATAAGAAACTGAGAACATATTCAGATATGATTTTGCACTGCACGTTTTGTACATTCATCCTCACATGCCTCCATATTTGAAAAGATTTCCCCTCTTAATAACTGCTAGAACATCAGAAGTTGATTTTATTATTATCTTTAATACTGCCATTTTAAACTAAGACTCTTTGTATGCCATTTTGTGGGGAAGTTGTTTTTCCAACTCATACTGAAATCCACAGCAGTGGATTTGTTGTTTTTAGTTTTTATTATGGACATTTCAATCATATACAAAACTACAGAGAACAGTAGAATGAACTCTCATGTACCAACCACTTAGCTTCAACAATTATCAGTATATGGCTACTTTCATTTCATCTATACTTTCCCACTCCCACCCCCACACTCCTGGATTATTTTGAGCTTTTCAGTATGTATTTTCTCTGAGAGGTAAGTGCTTTTTTTTTTTTTAAAAAAAAGAAAAAAGATATAATAACAATAACATCACATCTAAAAATTTAACAATAATCCTTCAATATCATTTTATACATAATCAGTATTCAAATTTCTTCAGTTGTCAGGTAAATGTTTGCTACATTTGGTTTGTTCAAATCAGGATACAAAAAGTTCACACATGATATTTGATTGACATGTCTCTAAAACGTCTTTTAAACTGTAACTGTTCTCCCTTCTTTTTTTTTTTTCTTACCATTTATTTACTGAAGAAACTAGGTCATGGTCCTGCACAATACTTCTCAAACTTTAAGATAAGTGCTAATTACGTACATGGGGGTCTTAAATGCAGATTCTGATTCAGTTGGTCCCTAGTATGGGTCCTGAGTTTCCGTACTTCTAAAAGAAAAAAAAATTCTCAGCAATACCAAGTTGCTGGTTTGCAGGCCACACTTTGAGTAGCAAGGCTGTATAGTTTCCCATATTCTGGATTTGGTTGATTGCATACCAGAGATGTGGTTAACACATTCCCCCATTCCCTGTATTTCCTATAAACAGGTGGACTAGAGGCTTAGGTTTGGGTTTGATTTTTGGTGCAATAATACTTAAAGGAGATGCTCTGTTTTTCCTACTGCATCACATCAGGATGCACATGAAGTTTCTCTCTTGGTGATGTTCTGGTGAGGGGGTTCAGGCACTGTAAGTCTGTTTCATCTAGTAAAACATTTCCCATCAGCTTTTCACCTAAGGATTTTAGGAGTCATTAATGATTATTGTCTAGATCCATTATTTCATTATGGATGGCAAAATGGTGATATACAAACTTTATGATTCTTTCTGTATTTATTAGCTGGAATTCTACCAGGAATCAACTTCTCTTATCTACTAAATTGAACCATAGTTCATACAGGAAAGGTACTTTTTTTAATTAATTGAGTTCATTCCATCTGTTCACACTACAAGAGAGAGAAAATATCCAAACGGCCTGGTTTCAACTGCTGAGTCACTGAAGCATATGCTGAGCCTACAAAAACCAGGTCTCCCAAGTATGGACATTGCTGAGCAGAAGGTTCACCCCTTTACTCTAAGAAGCTCATTGTGGGAGCCCAGTATGCATGGTCAAGATCACTGAGATTCCTTCCAGTTCAGGATTTGCCACTAACTAAAGATAGATAACAATTACAGGCAGGGTTTCCCAAACTTGCCTGTTGGTAAGAATTACCTGGGGGACTTGGTAAACTTAGAGAGTCCCAGGCACTTCTTAAGTTCTAAACCGGCTGCATCAGGATCTTCGGAACTGGCCCTGGGAAGCAGTTTGGAAAACTCACCCTAAAAAGAGAATACATTAACTAATCCTGCTTGATGGAAATACCAATTGAGAAATATCGAACTGCTGACTCAGAAATTCTGTATTTATCAAGCAATCTTTGAGTGCATAAATTGCTACCATTTAGTGGATCTACTACCCTCAGAAGAAAAAAAAAAAAAAAAAATCAGTCCTAGCTCTTGAGATACCCCTAATAATCACATGGTATTCTGGCCAAACAAACCCATCTTTCTAGTTTGGCTATGGTGAGTCAGTGCCAGATACCTGAGGGAGCTGGTAAATTCACTTTCCTGACTTACAGAGCTGAGGGATAGTCTCTGGACTCTGGTAACTGTCTCATGGAAGAAACTGCTCCCAAGTCTTTGAAATCCGTTAAATTGGTGTAACCACTACCTTGCTCCTTTTTCACCCTACCAGACTTCTTGAATGGTTTATACCAACTTTCCCCATATCCTCTTATCCAAATCTTCCTAACTTCGGAGGGCCCTAACTTCATTCAGTCATTCATTCAACCAATATTAATCATTCCAGGAACTGTGCAAGGAACCAGAGAGCACTGAAATAAAACTGAGTCCCTGCCTTCAGGACTGACACTTCAGTGGATGAAAGAATACTAATGAGTAAACAAGGAAGAGTGAAATATTATGTTTTGTCCTTTGGAAAAAAATAAATAATGGTAAAGGGAAAGAGAATAATGTAGGGCTATGGTGGTGACTAGAGTCCCTGGGCAGTGCAATCAGTTAAGCACTCAGCTACTAACCAAAAGGTTGGCAGTTCGAATCCACCCAAAGGCACCTCGAAAGAAAGGCCTGGCAATCTGTTTCCAAAAGATCACAGCCACTGAAAACACTAGGGAGTGCAATTCTACTCTGAAACACATGAAGTCGACATGAGTCAAAATTGACTCAAAGGCAACTAGACAGTGGTGACTCACACAGGATGGTCACAGAAGGTGTTTCTGGGGAGAATAAATCTGAGCAGGGCCCTGCAGAAGGCCCATGAGTCACAAGATGGAGGAGTGGGGTGAAGATGGATATAAACAGAAGGAACAGCAAGTACAGAGGCCCAGAGGAAGCCAATAGCTGGAGATGTCTAAGGAACAAGAAGCCAGTAGAGTTGGTAAGGAGCAAGGGGAAAGGCTGGCAAAGGCCAGATCTTGTGGAGCTCTGTGAACTGTGGTGAGGGGTGTGGCTTTTATCTGACTTGTGATGGAGAACTACGCACAGAGGATGCTAAAATGCAAAGGTCACCAATGGTCCCCTCAAGGCAAAATCCACTGGCTTTTTCTCCTTGTTCATGCTCTTGGACTTCTGAAGCACACAGCTCTTAATTGACTCTTCCCTTCCGAAACTCTTTCCTCCCAGGGCTTTATTAAAATACCTTCTCCAGGCTCTCCTACCCTCACTGGCCAATTTTTCTCTAATTCTGTTCTTAACTCCTCCTATACACAGGCTTTCTCAAAGTTCAACCTCTGATCTTCTGCTCTTCTTTTATCTTTGGAAAATGTATCCCTCTCAGGCTTTGATTGGGACACCCTGGGTGGTGCAAACAGTTAAGACAACTCATCTGCTAAATGAAAGGTTGGAGTTTGAAGTCTACCTAGTGATACCTCAGAAGAAAGGCCATCTATTCCTGAAAGATCATGGCCATTGAAAACTCTACGGAGCACAGTTCTACTCTGACACACATGGGGTCAACATGAGTGAGGACAGACTCTATGGCAACTGGTACTGGTACTCAGGGTCTGATTACCTCTAGAACTGACCTCTGTCCTGAGCTTCAGCCCATTTTCTCACTACCAAAAGAATATCTGGATGTCACTTTAAACTCCAAATACTGAGATCATCTTCCCCGTCCATTAGCTTGCCTTTCAAATATAATATCTCTATTTCTATACGTAGTATATTACTTTCTCAGTCCCCAGTAGTTAAGATTGGGAGTGAGTTAATATTGATTCCTCCTTCTGTTCCACCCACCCTATCAAATTAATCATTTAATTCTTCCTTCACACGGTCCTTTCCTTTCCATTTCCTCTATCAGCTCAGCCCTTTCCACCTCACTCCTGATTAACTGCAATACCTCTTTGTGGTATTCCTTGCTTTGTGGTATTACTTCTTTACTGTATTCTTCTACATTATTCATTCTAAAGCATAACTCTAATTATGATACTCCTCTTGTCTTGGCTAGAGAATTAAATACAAACTCCCTATCCAAGCATTCAGAGCCCTTTTTAACATGGTTTCAACCTACCCTCCCAACTCACTACTCTATAATCATGTCCTGACTACCGTTCTCCCAACTTCAGTCTACTCCCTCTCCTTCTCTGCCTGGCTGCATCCCTATTCACCTTAAGATCCAGCTTAAGTCCATCAATATCCACAACACTCATTTCATGCCACCTCACTCTTGTTAGATATACAGATTTTAAAAAACTGAGATAAAAAATACTGCTACACTGTTGAATTCTAAAAGAAATATACACAATGCCCCTTTTAGGAAATGGACTTTTTCCAAAGGGGTGGCTTTTCACTTATATTTTGTAATTTTTTGTTCATTTCTTCAACTGTACTAACAGCAGAGGTTGTATATACCCACCCCGCCTACCGAGCACAGTGCTTTACATATAGCAACAGCTCCACAATTAATGTTAAGCTTTCCCATTTTTCTTCACTGAACTGATTTCATTAGCAAATCGACCCATAGAAGTACAATTCAGTGAGCCTTCTATCAAGGTTTTGTTTGTTTTTAACTTTCTGAATATAATCTTTGGGACCTTAGCTGCACATTGGAATCATCAGGAGAGCTTTAAAAAATTTCTGGGCTTCCCCCCAGAACAATCAAATCAGAATCCCTGAGGGACAGAATTTAGGCATCGGGACTTTCAGAAGCTCCCCAGGAGATTACAATGTGCAGCTCCAGACTAAACCTTCCATTTTACAGAAGAGGAAAGTAAGGCCTCAGTAGGTTAACTTCCTAAGGACACAAAAGTTACCTCCTAACCAAGGCAGAACTGATTTAAGGCTCAGGATACCTCTACATTGTCCTTTTAGTTACATTAAGCTGGTTTCTAGACTAGTTGAAAACCTCTTTAATCCCAGGGATGTCATTAATCTTTACAGTGAAGTGAATTAATAAGGGCAAGTGGGCTGTATTTAAAAACGTAAAGTCAGCAGCATCACCCCCTTCCCTATTAGGATGCCTCCAAAAAATTCTTATTCAGAATTGTTCTGAAATGATTTTATAATGGGTACAATTCAAGCAGCCAAGAGCCGAAATGCAAAAACAGCCCATTGTAATCAACTAAAATAACCACCTCACGCCAGGGACAGAACTAATCTCTGATAATTTTCCTACCTCTCACATTTTATTAGTTGTGGATTAAATGTATTGCCTTCCATGTCTCTCACACAGTTGCTTGCACATGTTAGCTAGATGAATAAACGTACAGATAAACAGATGGAAGCAGGCATGGAACCTAGGGGAAGCACTGAAAGCCTGGTGACAGTATCACCATCTTTGACTAAGAAAATTAATGTAGCTGTGACTTTCTGCCAACCTGTTCCTCCAGGTTCCCAGCCTTCTCAGGTAGGTCAGTTTTAAGAAGGAGTACATATGAAAAGTTGAGGATCTGGAAATCAACTCTCTTATTAATAATCTGTGCCTGGTAACCTTCAGGAAACATGTGTCCCTCCATTAGTTCACATCCCATACTGGTGACCACTGCTCCAGAAGCTCTTCCCAGGGAATCCATCCACTTCTTCGGCTCTGAGTAACCTCCTTGGATAGCTCTCCAATCTTTAAATCCAATCCTGACCTCTCTTATCTGTTAAGAACTCTATCTCGACTGCATTCTGCATATTTCCACCGGTATATTTTACATGTACCTCAACTCAGTGTGTCCTACGCTGAACTCTCCATCAAACCTATTCTTCTATCTATATCCACTTTCTTGATGAATGACACCTAAAATTGCCCCATCAGAAACCTGATAGTCATTCTAAACTCCTCTCTTTCTCCACTGATTCCCATATCTATTACTAGAGACTATCAGCTCTGTAATAAGCGCTTGATCAGCTGCTAACCTAAAGGCTGGTGGTTTGAACCCAAGCATCTCCAAGGAAGACAGGGCAGGCAAACTGCTTCTGTAAAGATTACATAGCCAAAAAAAAACCCCGTGGGCAGTTCTACTCTGTAACACATGGGTTCTGCCATGAGTCACACCAGCTGATAACAATATCAGCTCTGTGTTCTCTCTCACATGTTCCCCCTCCTTCACTTAGGTTTAGTTCAGGTCTTCACCGCGTCTCAACTGGACCTCTAAAGCAGTTGTTGTTAGGTGCCCTCGAGTCGCTGCCCACTCATAGCAACCCTATATACAACGGAGCAAAATGCTGCAAGGTCCTACACCATCCTCACAATCGTTGCCAGGTTTGAGCCCATTGTCGCAGCTTCTGTGACAATCCATCTCACTCAGAGTCTTCCTCTGGTTTGCTGATCCTTCACTTTACCAAGCAGGATGTCCTTCTCCAGGACTGATCCCTCCTGATAACATGTCCAAAGTATGTGAGATGAAGTCTCATCACCTTCGCTTCTAAGGAGCATTCTAGCTGTACTTCTTCCAAGACAGATTTGTTCGTTCTTCTGGCAGTCCATGGTAAACAGAACAAATAAATTTCCCATGGTCAGAATCCCCCTTACAAATATAAATCTTGATGCGTCACTTTCTTCCTTACCTACATCCAACAGAGCTTTTGAGTCTAACTTTCTGCCTTTTGCCCCCTGCATCCCACACTGTACCCATGCCCAACTCTGCTATTCTCAGCTCTTGCATGTGGTGTACCTTCCGCCAGGAGTGCCCTTTCTCTCATGTCCACCTGAAATATCCTAGTTATGTCTCTAAGACTCCATGCAAATGTCAATTCCTCTATGTCCATTTCCATACTACATATAGGTAGGCTTCTCCCTTCTCTGTGTTTCCCAAGTACTATACTGTTTTTAGGCGCCCTGGTGACGAAGCAGTTAAGAGCTCAGGCTTTTAACCAAAAGCTCAGCAGTTCGAATTCACCAGCCACTCCTTCGAAACTCTACAGGGCCATTCTACTCTGTCCTATAGGGTCGCTGTGAGTGGGAATCCACTCGAGAGCACACAACAACAACATACTATTTTTGTGACTTTTTATAATCATGTTGTAATTGTTCGATTTTTGTGGCTCTCCCCAGGAATCCTCTTCAATCATGTATTCATCAAGTATTTATTGAGCATCCTCTATGTGTCAGGCCGTCTTGCTCTTGGGAATACACCAGTGGACAAAACAAAGTCTCTGCTCTCATGGAGCTAATAGTTTAGTATAGGAAATGGAAAGTACATAAATATAAATTAACTGTATAGAAAATGTCAGGTAGTGATAAGTGACAGAAAGAAAAATAAAGCAGGACACATGGGTGTTTTGTAGAAAGTATGGTTGAATAAGTCTTGTATTGGGTGATATTTGAGCACAAACCTGATATAAATGAGGGAGAGAGCCATGCAGAGAACTAGGAAAGGGTATTCAAGGGGAGTGTGATACAGGCAGAGGGGCCTGTAAGTGTGAAGGCCTCCTTGATGACATATTCACCTTTATATACCCTATTACTACCCGGAGCCTGACAAAAGTACAATAAAATATTGAGGGAAGTAGTGCTGAGCACGTGGTCTACTAAACATATCACTCCATTTCGCTTCTAATGGTTCCCCTCTGCCTAGAGAAAAAATACACAAACTACAGCAAGCACTGTATTTCCCTGCTGAGAATATCCTAGTATACAGCTGTCTTTTAAGGCAGCTTATCAACAATGCCACTCCTCAACAATCCCTTCCATCTGTACTCTTATAGCACCTCAATTTTACTTCCTCTGGGGTACATATACAGAGCCCTGGGGGTGCAGTGGTTAAGTGTTCAGCTGCTAACCAAAAGGTCGGCTGTTCAAACTCACTAGCCTCTCCACGGGAGAAAGATGTATCAAATTCTTCCATAAAGATTACAGCCTAGGAAACCTTATGGGGCAGTTCTACCCTGTCCTAAGGTCGCTATGAGTCAGAATCCACTCCACGGCAATGGGTTTGGGGTTTTTTTGTGGTAAATATCCTATATTGCTTTGTATTGCAAATATTTGTGTATTGATATTATCACCCCTCAAATTCTTGAGAACCCAGATCATGTCTTTCTTCCACAGTTCTGTTCTTCATACAGAATCTAGCTCAGGGACTTACACGTAAGAATGCCCCTAAAGGGGCTGGCTAAATCCCTAAAACTACTGCCCTGAGATTATTTTAAAACTTAAACAAAAAATGTCACCTGAAGTCTTCTTAAAACCAAACAATAGTTTAGCTTAACTAGTAAAAAATCTCTGCCTTGATAAACAGAATATAAAACATTACCAACAATGTACAAACACCAGAAGAGAAACTAGATAACTGGGAGCTCCTAAAAATCAAGCACTTACGCTCATCAAAAGACTTCACCAAAAGAGTAAAACGACAACCAACAGACTGGGAAAGAATGTTTGGTTAGGAGAATATCCGATCAGGGTCTAATCTCCAAAATCTACAAGATACTGCAAAACCTCAACAACAACAACAAAAAACAAGCCAATTAAAAAATGGGCAAAGGATATGAACAGGCACTTCACCAAAGGCGACATTCAGGCGGCTAACAGATACATGATGAAATCCTCCCAATCATTAGCCATTAGAGAAATGCAAATCAAAACTACAATGAGATACCATCTGTCTTAGTCATCTAGCGCTGCTACAAGAGAAATACCACAAGTGGATGGCTTTAACAAAGAGAAATTTATTTCTTCACAGTAAAGTAGGCTAAAAGTCCAAATTCAGGGCGTCAGCTCCAGGGGAAGGTTTTCTCTGTTGGCCTTCTCATTAACGTTCCCCTGGACTAGGAGTTTCTCCACACAGGGACCCCAGGTCCAAAGAACATGCTCTGCTCCTGGCACTGCTTTCTTGGTGGTATGAGGTCCCCCGTCTCTCTGCTCACTTCTCTCTTTTATATCTCAAGAGATTGCCTCAGGACACAATCCAATCTTATAGACTGAGTCCTGCCTCACTAACACAACTGCCACCCATCTTCCCTCATTAACATCATAGAGGCAGGATTTACAATATATAGGAAAATCACACAATACCAGGAATCATGTCCCAGCCAAATTGATACACACATTTTTTGGGGGACGTAATTCAATCCATGGCACCATCTCACCCCAACAAGGCTAGCATTAATCCAAAACACGCAAAATAATAAATGTTGGAGAAGCAGAGAGACTGGAACACTTGTACACTGCTGGTGGGAATGTAAAACAGTACAACCATTTTGGAAACTGATTTGGCGCTTCCTTCAAAAGTTAGAAATAGAAGTACCATAAGATCTAGCAATCCCAGCCCTTGGAATATATCCTAGAGAAATAAGAGCCCTCACACAAATAGATATATGCACACCCATGTTCTTTGGAGCCCTGTTCACAATAGCAAAAAGATAGAAACAACCTAGGTGCCCATCAACAGACGAATGGATAAACATATCATGGTATATTCACATAACAGAATACTATACAATGATAAAGAACAACAATGAATCCATGAAACATCTCATAACATGGGTGAATCTGGAAGGCATCATGCTGAGTGAAATTAGTCGCAAAAGGACAAATATTGTATGAGACCACTATTATAAGAATTCAAGAAAAGGTTTAAACACAGAAGAAAACATTCTTTGATGGTTACAAGGGTGGGGAGGGAGAGAGGTGGGTATTCACTAACTAGATAGTAGATAGGAATTATCTTGGGTGAAGGAAGGACAACACACACTACAGGGGAAGTCAGCACAACTGGACTGAACAAAAAGCTAAGAAGTTTCCTGAATATAACCAAACACTTCGAGGGACAGAGTAGCAGGGGTGGGGGTCTGGGGACCATGGTTTGAGGGGACATCAAGGTCATCAAGGTCAAAGAAGTTTATTAAGAAAATGTTCTGCATCCCACTTTGGTGAGTGGCATCTGGGGTCTTAAAAGCTAGCAAGTGGCCATCTAAGATGCATCAATTGGTCTCAACCCACCTGGAGCAAAGGAGAATGAAGAATACCAAAGACACAAGGAAAATATTAGCCCAAGAGACAGAAGGGGCCACATGAACCAGAGACTCCATCAGCCTGAGGCCAGAAGAACTAGATGGTACCCAGCTACCACCAATGACTGCCCTGACAGGGAACACAATGGAAAGTCCCTGACGGAGCAGGAGAAAAGTGGGGTGCAGAACTCAAATTCTAGTAAAAAGACCAGCCTTAATGGTCTGACTGAGACTGGAGGAACCCTGGAAGATACAGCCCCTGGACTCTCTGTTAACCCAGAACTAAAACCATTCCCGAAGCCAACTCTTCAGACAAAGATTAGACTGGCCTGTAAGACATAAAGTGATACTCTTGAAGAGTGTGCTTCTTAGCTCAAGTAGATACATAAGACTAAATGGGCAGCTCCTGTCCAGAAGGTAGAAAGGGACAGGAGCTGGCTGAATGGACACAGGAAATCTGGGGTGGAAAGGAGGAGTATGCTGTCACAGTATAGAGAGAGCAACTAGGGTCACATAACAATGTGTGTATAAATATTTGTATGAGAAACTAACTTGAGCTGCAAACTTTCACTTAAAGCACACACACACAAGTCTCCCTTGAGCATTATGCTCTTTTAAGAACTATCTATATGGGATCAAAGTGACAAGAGCAACCTTAGGCAGCAGTGAGTTTATGTTAACAGGGGAGGAACAACTCAGAAAAGGATGGTTAGAATGGTTGCATAAGTCGAAGAATATAATAATGTCACTTAATTAAAGGGTTGAATTGGTGTATGTTTTTGCTGTGTATCCTCACAACAACAATAAAAAAAAGAATGCCCCTAAAGTAGTGACTGGATAACCCCTAACTTGATTAACAAAATCTTCGTAAAGGCCACATCCCACCAAGCCCGTTAAATTAACAAGGTAGTGGAAAAGAGTACACCTCTCTTTCCACGAGGCGTATTAGTATGCAGTTGCCAATAAGGGTAGTCACAATTATCTTTTATAATGCTGTCTCATGGGTCCCTTAATACTGTTTTCTCCGGCTGAATAGGTTAGTCAAGTTCTCAAGGGAATTTTTTAAGCCTAAATGAACGTTTAATAGCTGGAGGAGGACGGGGGCGGGAGGCGGTGGGGCGTCTAGGACAGGGACCGGGCATTAACACTGGAGGTGATTTGTGTAGCTGGCAGGGCCACACCCTGTTAATAAACATCTTTCGCGTCCTCACAAGCTGCCTCCACCTTTCCTTAGTCGAGCCTTTCTACTAACTTTTTTTGCTCTCTTCCCAGAGTCGATAAACTAGCCAAAAAATTAAAGGAGGGAGAGAAAAAAGGTAGAATTTTATTTTTTAGAAAAGAAAAACCTTGTTATCAGCCGCTTTCCTCACGATACAGGGTAAAGTGTCAACAGTTAAAACATAGTCTGTCCTCAGCTGCAAGTCTGCGGCAATGACTAGTGCCCGAACCAATCAAATAACAAATCCCAGGATGTGGTAAATCTCCTACCACTAATAAAAACAAATTCCCTTCTAACTCAGTGCAAACAGTCCCAGTAAATGGAGACCAGGTAAGATCTGGAAACGATTTTATAAAATTTTTAAGGGAGCAGAGAAAGGAGAGGTAAAGCTATCTCCCAACGCGTCTCAAAGCAGAGGCTCTTTAAAGAATGTCTACTCCTGACTACCCCATCCACTCCATGTGCCCCTTTAATTCCCCTCTACCGTCCTCACCCTCGCCCAAGGCCCCGATTAGTTGCTTCGTTACCTGTTCACTAAGACTCGTTGCTTTGGCAAAACTATGCAGCAGAACTGCCGGCCGGCAAAGTAAGGTTGCGAGCAGAGGACGCCGAAGCTGCGGGTCGCTGGCCCCACTTTGGGAGACGCGCGCTCCGCCCTCCACGCGGCCCGACAACCGCGTTCGGATTCCAACCAACTAGCCCCGCCCACTACCTAGTTAAGTCCCACCTCCTGGGCAAAGAGCTTTTTAGCCCTTGGCAGGCGCCGTAGTCGCCGTCCAACCTGTTGGCCTGACTTTCCGCGCCTGGTGGGAGTGAGCATTGCGGCACGTTGGTAGGCTTGTGGTAGCCTCCCACGGTTCTTTTGCAGCCTCTGCAGCCAAACCCCCCCGGCGGTGGGGAAAGTATCTTCTGGATTTCCTGTGTAGAGGCCCCTGCGTTAACACTCCTTCATGCTACGGTTGCTGAGGCTGCTATTGCTCCTGCGACCGGGTGCAGGCAGTGCAGTCTCTGCGCTCTGCTGACCTGGTAGAAGGCGTCCTTCCTCCCCCTACTACTCCTTCCGCACCTCCCAGCATTCCCCGCCCCTCTTCGCTCTGCGCCTCCTCCCTAGCTGCTGGCAGACAGTTCCAAACCGCCGCAGCGCCGCGGGTCTGGCCAGCCTGCAGGAGGCACACACGCCCACACCCAACCCTCTCGGCCGCACCCCTGCCCAGGATGTCGGCGCTCGAGTGGTACGCCCACAAGTCCCTGGGCGACGGCATTTTCTGGATTCAGGAACGCTTCTACGAGTCGGGCAACCGCGCCAACATCTGGCTAGTGCGCGGCTCCGAGCAAGACGTGGTGATCGACACAGGCCTGGGCCTGCGCAGTCTCCCTGAGTATTTGTACTCCTCCGGCCTCTTGCAGGACCGCGAGGCCAAGGACGACGCAGAACGCCGGCCGCTGCTGGCAGTGGCCACCCACGTGCACTTCGACCACTCCGGCGGCCTCTACCACTTCGACCGGGTAGCTGTGCACCACGCTGAAGCGGAGGCTCTGGCTCGCGGGGACAACTTTGAGACGGTGACCTGGCTATCCGACAGCGAGGTGGTGCGAGCGCCCAGCCCTGGCTGGAGGGCCAGGCAGTTCCGAGTGCAGGCGGTGCAGCCCACCCTCATCCTGCAGGATGGTAATGGGCCCCCATGGGCGCACGCTCTCTCATTAAGGGAGGGGATGTTCGAGGGATGCATGTTGCAGACCTGCGTGGCTTTAATGGTGGCTTGTTTTGGCACACTACAGAAACGTCATTTCTGTTTCATCCTTCCCCGAGTAAATGCCCACCCTACCAGAGCCACGGCCATCACAGCCTTCAGTATCCGAGACCAGCTTTGGCCCTGTGCCGCGGTTCCTAGTAGGCCAGTGAAAACCGACCCCACCCCCTAGTCAGTTTCTTGTGTCATTTACAGTAGTAACACTACAGGGACTTGTGACTGAGGATTTCCCATTCTTTTTCCAAGCACCTCTCTGATATTTCCAGGCGCTTTTGTAGCGAGAAGACTTCTAAGGAAATGACGCCTCACAAAGTGCATGTCATGCTCTATGCTTTTGAGAAATGCTGACTTTATCTGCTCGGTCACCACCGAGTATGAGCAGTTTACACCTGTAGCCTTAGAAAGTACCAGAGCGCAGAGGTTCCTATCTGATCGTGCAACCTTATCTTCCAGATAGGTTTCTGATCTTGATGTTGCCTCGGGAGAGAAAAAGCTTGATTGTGATCATAAAGATAGAATATGCCTTGGGTCTTGTGTTAAGATAGATATTTGCTCCGGCTGAAAGCAAAACCTGAGAAAGATTAATAAGGAGATTGTTTCCCGTGGTGGTGAAGTATGTGGCCTAATGCATAGATGGCCCTAATTCTCTTTGGCTCTGTGAAAGACAGAATGGGATTCAGAAAAAATGGAGCAAAACAGAGTAGGGCCCCAACCTCTCCCCACCCTCAGGCAATTAAATAATTGAGTTAATTGGCCACAGCAGCAATGTTTGGCGTATCAATTTCTTTTTAAATACTTTTTTTGATCTCATTTTATCCTTCACGTATTTGAAGTGAAAAACACTGACACCCAATAAAATGACTTGCGTAAAATCCACAGAACAAGATAGTGACAAAAGCTAGGATTTGAACCAAGGCGCAATAGATCAAAGCATGCAGAACATAGACAAATCCTACCACATAAATATAATTCTGGGTAGGATGTGAAACCTTTTGTTTCTACATTGAAACCATTGTTACTAATGAGTGGAAATAAACTGACGGCAACAGGTTTGGTTTTTTGGTCTATGAGGTAGAAAAATCAACCTGTTGCAGTACAGTAAGGTACTAGAGCTCACTTTATGACTAAACAATATCACAAATAATGAAATACCACGAAAACCGGTTTATCTTATGAACAGGGTTTTGACTATCACGGATACTAAAAAAAAAGCAAAACTCTACATCTCCTTCCCCCACTCACAAGTCTTTTCATTAAGGTTTTAAATCTAAAAAGATCTGATTTAGATGGAGGGTCTTATATTACCTGACAATATGAAATGAAGGACAAGTACATTTACATTAAATTTACTTTCAGTTATTGTATTTCTTGATATAATTAATACTTTTAGAAGTAAGGTTTCCATACAGGTGATGGGTATGCAGACTCAGTTCTGGCACCCACACCAAAAAATATTTAGTATTAGAAAATATTTATATCATTTTGAAGATTAAATTACTTCTGATTCTATGCCAGCAATGGGAAATCAAGGATGAAAGAATGATACGGATTATTGTTTTATAGATGAAGGTGTTCAAAACAGGTCTGAATATCATGCCTGAGGTCACATAGCCAGTTTGGGAAAGAACTGGAACTAGAACCTAGTTCCAGTCAGAACCTAAAATCCCAGTACAATCAGCGTTTTGGAGCTGCAGAGGAACTGCAAGCTACCTGTGTGACGCTTTAAGCCCTTTTAAAGTGTGAAAAGAAAGCTTAGTATTTACCAAACACTTTCAAGGTGATAATACTGTGTTATCAAAAGTCGTTTTTCTTTAGAAGCTGGATGCCTCACCTTCTCAAGTAGTATAATTTCCTCTCAGGAGTATTAATTTCCTGTATCTTCTGAGTGGTGTGGCTTGCAGACTTGCTATTAACAGAATCCACATGCCTGGAAGGAGATGTAAAACATTTATATTAAAAGTTTATACACAATTACATACTTACACATACTCAAAGAGCTCACAAGATAAGGTCTTCATTGGTTTGAGTAGAATTCAAGGAGAGTGAAGTTCTTTTTAATTACATTTCATTTAGTGAACTGTTTGTTATGGGGAAGCATAAATCTGTATACTGTATCACTGATCGAAAAGCTGTCTTGTAAATGAGTTACAGGGAGTACAAGGGAGAGAATAGCCATATCACTCAATTCATTATTTTTGCAAGAAAAACAACTCGCCTTGTTAGTAGTGAAATAATGTCTTCCTAGAAGAAGATAGCAATATACCTTAGATTTATACAGCACACTCCTCTTGAATGGGCACACATTTTACCAATTTTTTACAACAATAAAGCGATATGAAGAAGTCTGGGCATTTTTGTCCATTTTGTGTGTCTATGCAGTTTACCCAGAGTCACCAAAACACTCTCTAAGCCAACATTAGAATAACTGTACATATTCTATGTGTTCGAGAGTGGTTCTCAGTGGATTTAAATCACTTGTTAGCAGCCATCGAGTTGGCCTCGACTCATGGTGACCTTATGTACAATGGAATTAAACACTGCATGGTCCTACACCATCCCCATGATTGGTTGTGCATCAAACCATTGTGATCCATGAGGTTTTCATTAGTGATTTGGGCAGGTTTAAAAAAAAAAAATACAGATTCCAGTATACATATCTAATTTCGCTCCCTCCCAAAACCCCACTAAGACTATTATAAAGGAACTGTGTTTTGTTTATTTACTTGCTTGTCTTAAGTATAAACCCACATTGACTGGGAGAACTGTTTTGAATGCTGGAAAGCAAATATGAATTAGCAGTTTTATTGGTGAGAAATCAAGAGCCAATCCTATTTATACTGCATAAGGCCCAAAAGGCCCAGGAAGTAGCAGTACCAGGTACCTCAGCCGGGGGCAAAGGGAGGGACATGAAAATAAGTAGAATTGGTTGAAAGACATTTAAGAAGCTGTTAAAACCCTAGATTCCGTCCCCATAAGTGAATGTCCCTTCCCTGCCTAGTTTCTTTTCTGTGAACAGTGGGGTTTCTTCTTTTTCTTTTCTTTTTTTTCCCACAGCATAAATTAGTTTCTCATTCAAAAATGTATATACAAATTGTTTTGTGATGTTGGTTGCAGTCCCAGCAATGTGTCAGCACTCTCCCCCTTTCCCTTTACACTTGTGTCCATTCATCCAGTTTTCCTGTCCCTGCCTGCTCATCTTTGCTTTTGGACAGGGCTTGCCCATTTGGTCTCGTATACTTGGTTGAACTAAGAAGCACATTCCTCACGTCTGTTACTGTTTGTTTTATAACTGTAGGGTTTCTTGACTGAGTGGTCTCAAGCAGTATTGAGTGCAGGGGATCAGTATGGAAAACAGGAGGAATAAGTCAAATATGTGTTCCCTACTAGTTTTCCAAAAGAATGAGAACAAGGCTTTTATTCCCCAGGGAGGAACTTGGAAGAATCTTGTCTGGGGAATCTGCCCAATCCAAGAGCAAGACTTTAAGATGCTGATTTAGAGTAATCCTTAAGTAAACAACCTGCCATGATCTCTCTGCAGTCAAGTTTAGGCCAGTAAACTCCAGTGTATTTCAAGCAACCTTTTCAACCCCTGCTCTCAAACAGGCAATCAAGTATTAAGAAAAATCTGGGAAAATTCTCTAATCATGAGATCAAATACCAAAACCAAGAGCATAAAGCAACTCAGGGTGGGGGAGGGGGGCTATCATAATATCATCAAGGGGATAACAGAAGTAATGCATCCAAGACATCCAAGAGACGATAGAGGGTGCTTTTTAAAAAATAATCACAGACAGAACAGTATCAGTAAAGAACTCTTAGAATTTAAAACATCTGAAATTACTTAATAGAAGGTCTAGAAAATAAAGTTGAAAAACCTACACAAAGTAGAGCGGATAAACAAAGATGGAGACTAGGGGAGAAAAAGGTAAGTAGGGGTCCAGTTTTGAAAATACAACATTATAATATTAGCACAGATAGAGTAGAGAAAATGGAGGAGAGGAAATCATTATAGAGATAATTCAAGAAAATATTCCACAAATAAATGTTTTTCCAATGAAAACAAATTGCATAGGAAAGGAAAAGTAATCATAGCTTACAGTATGATGTATTGAGTATTATGATCAAAATTGTAACTTGGGGAATGAGAAATGTATATATGTGTGGTATTTATAGGTGGGGGTTGGGGAGTAAAGACCTAAAAATTCTTACATTTCTTGGTGGAAGTCAAAGGGTGACTCTTAAAATGGAAAAACCGACAAATAGCAATACAGGCATGAAATCAGTAAAATATATCTAACTGGTAAATCAAAAAATAGAGTATAGACATTATTTGGAGAGAACTACCTCTAGTAGAGGTAACTACTAGAAGAAATAGCTAAAATTGTTTAAAGTGGCTGCCTTTTGGGAGCAGGGTTGGGAATAGAGCCACAATGGGACAAATAACTTTTTCTTAACATTGAAACCTCTTCTGTAATATTTATTTTAAATATGTGCATACATTTCCTTGAATAAAAAATGAAATAAGAGGGAGATGCCAAGGTGGGTGTTATGGATTGAATTGTGTCCCCCAAAAAATATGTATATCAGTTTGGCTAGGCCATGATTCCCGGTGTTGTGTGGTTGTCCTCCATTTTGTGATTGTAATTTTACATTAAAGAGGATTAGGGTGGGATTTTAACACCACCCTAACCCAGGTCACATCCCTGATCCAATGTAAAGGGAGTTTCCCTGGGGTGTGGCCTGTACCACCTTTTATCTCTTGTAAGAGATAAAAGGAAAGAGAAGCAAGCAGAGAATTGGGAACCTCATACCACCAAGAAAGAAGAACCAGGAGCAGAGCGCATCCTTCGGACCTGAGGTTCCTGTGCAGAGAAGCTCCAAGTCTGAGGGAACACTGATGAGAAGAAGGCCGACAGAAAACCTTCCCCTGGAGCTGACACCCTGCAGTTTGGACTTTTAGCCTACTTTAATGTAAGGAAATAAACTTGTCTTTGTTAAAACCATCAACTCGTGGTATTTCTGTTAGAGCAGTACTAGATGACTGAGACAGAATTTGGTACCGAGAGAGTGGGGTGCTGCTCTAACAGATACCTAAAAGGTGGAAGTGGTTGTGAAACTGAATGGATAGAGGAGCGGCAGTGGCAGAGGACCAGCAACAGCAGAGAACCTGCAGCAGCAGAGAACCTGCAGTGGCAGAGAACCAACAGCAACAGAACCAGGAGACCAGTGCGAGACTGCACTGGAGCCGACCCACAGAGCAAGAGAGCCGAGTGCCTGTGCATCAGAGGCTTCCTGGCGGAGTGGGGTGCCTCTAGGCACTTGTCAATGGAGCTAGGCTTGCTGACCCACAGAGCGAGGGAGCTGAGTGCCCGTGTGCAGGAGGCTTCCTGGTGGAGTGGGGTGTTTCCGGGCACTTAACTGGTGGAGCTACCCAGCTTTGGAACTCTTGCCCCAGCAGGGCAGATGTGGGCTTGAGGCCCGAGGGCCAGGAGGCCACAGGAAGCAGAAGCTGAAGAGACAAGGAACACAAGAGCCAAGCTGCCTCAGTCTCAAAAGGTATGGCCATGACCTCAAGGGTTTTGAAGTGTGGAGCCATAGCCTCTGGTGTTTCTAAGGGTGGAGTTGTCACTCCGATGGAGAATAGTGCGCCTAAACCTGAGGGAGCAGAGTTGCTGTCCCAGTGGGCCTGGAAGGCAGAGCTGAAGCCCAGGGCCGAGGGACCTCCACTCAGAATCCGGAGACCGTGACCAATACCTAGAATCTGGAGGGCAGGGCTATTGTGTAAATTGTCTCAGAGAACAGAGGTTTATTTTCAAAGCCTTGAGGGCTAATATAACGTGTTCTGCTGACTTGCTTGGTGCCCGTTATCCCTTCTTTCCCTCCAGTTTCTCCCATTTGTAATGGAAATGTCTGGCTTGTGCCTTTTCTGCCATTGTACCTTTGGAAGCAGATAACTTGTATTCTAGATTTCACAGATGAAGAGGAATTTTTGGATTTTGGACTTGGAGTTAAGACTTTTACTGTGATATGATGAGATGAGTGTATTTTGTGTGTTGCGAGGACATGATTTTTGCGGGCCAAAGGGTGAAATGTTATGGATTGAATTGTGTCCTCCCAAAAATATGTGTATCAATTTGGCTAGGCCGTGATTCCCAGTGTTGTGTAGTTGTCCTCCATTTTGTGATTGTAATTTTACATTGAAGAGGATTAGGGTGGGATTGTAACACCACCCTAACCCAGGTCACATCCCTGATCCAGTGTAAAGGGAGTTTCCCTGCAGTGTGGCCTGTACCCCCTTTTATCTTTTGTAAGAGATAAAAGGAAAGAGAAGCAAGCAGAGAAATGGGGACCGCATATCATCAAGAAAGAAGAACCGAGCACAGAGCGCATCCCGAGGTTCCTGCGCAGAGAAGCTCCTAGTCTGGGGGAACACTGATGAGAAGAAGGCCGACAGAGAGAGAAAGCCTTCCCCTGGAGCTGACACCCTGCAGTTTGGACTTTAGCCTACTTTACTGTAAAGAAATAAACTTCTGTTTGTTAAAACCATCCACTCATGGTATTTCTGTTAGAGCAGTACTAGATGACTAAGACAGTGGGAAAGGGCTTAAGGCATTTGAGAAGCTGAGAGAAGTCTAGTATGGCTGGAGTGTGATGATGACTGGGTCAGGATGAGGCTGGAAGGATAGGCAGGAACACAAAGGCCTTGAGATCTTATTGAGGATTTTGGTTGTCCTAAGTGCAAAAGGAAGCCTTTGAATGCTTTTATGGAGGAGAGTGACATAAGATGTATTTAAAAGATGATCCTGTTTGCTATATAAAGAGTGGATTGAAGGAGGCAAGAGTAGATGAAGGAAGACCAATTAAGAGACAAGATGATGACAGATTGGATCAGTGTGGTGCCAGTGCATGTGGAGATATGTATATGGATTTGAAGTACATTTTGAAGATACAACCAACAGGAATTGGTAATGGACTGGATATGAGGGGAATAGTGTGAGAAGGGAAGGAATTAACCTGTGTTTGGCATGAGTAATTGGGTGGAAGGTAGTTATATTTACTGAGCTGGAGGAAGAATGGGAAAGAGCACATTTGAGGAGAACACCTTGAAAAACCCCAGTCCTGATTATATCCAGTTCTCCACCTAATCTGTGCCTACAGATGTGCCTGGAGAAAAATAGACAACCAGACTTTAAATTCATGACCATGACTGTCAAATGGGCTCTAGTGCTGCCTGTCCTACATTTCCCTACTCAACCGTCTACTCGCACCACCACTTTTACCAACCCTCTTGCATCCATACACCTATTCTCCACCTTCCGAATTGTCTATGCTCCTACCTAAGTCAACGCCTCTACCCTTACTTTAGCTTCCTCCTCCTCTTACTTAAGGAGCAAATGAGAGAGGGGAGCAAATGTCCCATCTCTTTCCTACATCATTAAATTTTTTCACTCTATTGAATCATTTCTGTGATGTTTCTATCATAAAGAAATACTGAGGCTCCCATATTAAAAAATACAAAGCCCCTATAAAGGGGCTTTTACTTTTAAATATTAATTTTAAAGTGTGGTGATCACTCCCAAGTTGATCTCATTCACTTCATGGCTGTCGGGCTACCATTACTGAACATTTTGATCAAAGATTCTATAGAAGAATCCTGATCAAAAGGAGGAAAATGTAGAACAGAATTTCAAATTCTCATGGACTCCAGACTTTCTGAAGCCATGGAGGCTGGATGAACCCCTGAAATTATTGCCCTGAGATAATCTTTAAACCTTAAATCAAAACTACGTTTAGCTTAACTAAAGTCTTCTTAAAACCAAAGTTTAACTTAACTAGTAAAGAATGTCTGCCTTGAGCATTGTGTTCTTTTAAGATCTATCTATTGAGATCAAATTGACAACAGCAATTTGAATGATTAGACAGGAAATTTAGGGGGCAGTGAGTTTATGTCAGTGGGGAGGAACAACTCTGAAAAGGAGGATGAGAACAGTTGCACAAGTCAAAGAATGTAATCAGAGTCACTGAATGGTACATGTAGAAATTGTTAAATTTATGTATGGTCTGCTGTATATATTCTCATCACCAACAACAACAAATTAAAAAATCATCTATCACTGATGACTCCCAAATTATACCACTCTGGTCCAATCCACTATCATCTCTCTCCTACTGGTAATATTACAGTAGCCTCCCAACTGGTCTTGCTACTTTTACCCTTGCTCCTCTATAGTCTATCCACAACACAGCAGGGTAATACCATACAGCTAAAGTTAGACCGTGCTGCTACTTTTCTCAAAACCTTCTGATGAGTTCCTGTGGCTCTCAGAGTAAAATCCAAAGCCTTTACATTAACCTGCAAGCTTCTACATGATCTTGTCCCTATACCACTCTACGTCATCTCCTAATCTTTTCTGCCTTGCTTACTCTGCTCCAGCGTCACTGGCCTCCTGGATATTCCTTGAACAAGTCCAGTTAGCTCCTGCTTCAGAGCCTCTTTGCACGTTCTACTTCCCCTGCCTAGAACACTCTCACCCGAGAAACACTTAATAGCTGTATTTCTCTCTTCTTTCAGGTCTCTACTCAAATTTGAGTTGCCGTCCTTAACAACTCTATATAAAATAATAATCCCTATCTCTCTACCTCACTGTCTAGAATTCCCTATCTTCCTCACTTGCTCTGCTTTATTTTTCTCCGTAAGGTTTATCACCATCTGACATAGTTTATATGTACTTGTTTGCTTAGTGCTTTTCTCCTTTTCTTGAATGTAAGCTCCATCAGGATAAAGAATTTGTCTCTTTGTTCTCCACCATATTTCCAGCAGCTAGAATAGAGTCTAGCATATAGTCAGTATTCTGTAACTATTTGTTGAATGAGTGAGTGAATCCAGTTTTAGACATAATAAGTTTGGTTTGACAGTTGAGGACAAATGGGCTAATTGGGTACTTTAAATGTGCTAAATCCTCATTATATCAAGAAGTCAATAGAAAATCTCTGAATTTGGTAAATATAGAAGTATAAGCATATTACTTAAAGAGATGGATATATCTATACACAAACATGCACACATATACAAAGCAGTTATACTGTTTGGGATCACGTAACAGAGGACTTGACTGGAATATATATGTGTGGGCATTATCAGCTCATGGGAGGCATTTAAAGCCACAGGGTAATGGCAGGGCTAATGATATGCAGCCACTGTGTAGCCCTGATTTCGCAGTGATTAAGAGCTTGACCGCTAACCGAAAGGTCGGCAGTTGGAATCTACCAGCTGCTCCTTGGAAACCCTATAGGGGAGTTCTGCTCTGTCCTGTAGGGTCGCTATGAGTTGGAATCTACTCAACAGCAAGCGACAGGTTTGGTTTCGGTTTAGAAAGACCTTACCAGTTGTTTACAGTTGGTGGCCATTTTGATGAGTGGATGTTTATGTCTTACCTGTTGCTGTATATTTCAAATATCACCTGGGCATATCCAAATATCACTAAGACTCTATTCCCACACTGGTAATTCTTTGTAGCTTCTATTTATGATCTTAAATTTCCCTCACACCTCTCCTTTCCATATATTTATTAAGCAGTCTGCGTCTAACAGCTCTATTATTAAACCAAAGTAGCAGTAATTTTTCTTTTGCTGGTTCTGCAAATCATACAGTAAGTAACAGTGGCTTGTGATCCCCAGAGGCACCTTCAATCTGGAATAATTATCCTGTAAAGTAATTCTGGGGAGCTCTGATGGTGCAGTGGTTAAAGAGCTTGGCTGCTAACCCAAAGGTAGGCAGTTCCAACCCACCAACCACTCCTCGGGAAAAAGATGTGGTAGTGTGGTAGTCTTCTTCCGTAAAGATTATAACCTTGGAAACCCTATGGGGCAGTTCTACTTTGTCCTGTAGGGTCACTATGAGTGAGAATTGACTTGACGGCAGTGGGCTTGGGTTTGGTTTGGTTTAAAGTAATTCTGATCCCTTGTGACTGGAATGTGGAGAATTTGGTAGTGCCTGATTCCATCTTGATGTCATTGTTGGTATTCAAGACAAGACCAAATAGGCAAGTGGAGCAGGAAATGAGGTTCATTTTCATATCACTTTCATTCTCTGAAATATGTATCAGCCATCCAGCATAGAAGTGGTGGTGTCTTAGGAGTCCACTCAGGATCAAAATTCTTCAGAGTCGTCAGCCCTAGGGTTACAGAGTGCTTGGCGTCATCTGTTACCAAGTCAGACATAGTGACCATGGTTCCTGAACTTTGGCACACAAAGGAACCATCTTGGGAGTTTGTTAAAATTAGCAGTTTCTGGGTTCTAACACCCAAACCTTCAGTTGTTGTAGGACTGGTGTGGGACATATGGATCTTCGTTTTTTACAGTCACCCCCACCCCCAGGTGATTCTGAACAGCTGGCCTGTATACCACACTTTGATACATATTATTTTATAGAATTATATAGTACAGTTCTGGCTATGCTGTATTTCCACTTTATCCTTCTTCATATTTTATCATTACTGAAGAGGCCCATAATAAACCCGAAGCTGTTGAGTAGATTCCGACTCAGAGCGACCCTGTAGGACAGAGTAGAACTGCCCCACGGGGTGTCCAAGGAGTGCCTGGTGGATTAAACTGCTGACCTTTTGGTTAGCAGCCGAACTCTTAACCACTATGACACCAGGGTTTCCACTGAAGAGGCAAGACTCTCTAAATCAGTAGCTCTCAAAGTGTAATCCTGGACCAGCAGCCCTGGTATTGCCTGGGAACTTATCAAATATGCAGATTTTCAGGCCCCACCCCAGCTCTACCCAATCAGAAATTCTGGGAATGGGGCCTAGCAATCTGTGTGTTTTGTTTTTTAAAAATAGACTTTATTTTTTAGAACAGTTGTAGGCTTAACAGATAAATTGCGCAGAGAGTATAGAGCGTTCCCATCTACCCCCTCTCCCCTCTGCAGTTTCTCGTATTATCAACATCTTACATTTGTTACAATTGATGAATCAATATTAATACATTGTTATTAACTAAAGCCCATAGTTTGCATTAGTGTTTACTCTTTGTGTTGAACAGTTCTGTGCATTTTGACAAATGCGTGATATCACATATCCACCATTATAGTATCATACAGAATAGTTTGACCACCCTAAGAATCCCTTGTGTTTCACTATTCATCTCTGTTCTCCCTGCCTCTTCCCCCCAATCCCTGGCAACCATGATAAAAAGATCAGATTTTTACTGAGGATTAGGACTTCCAATACAATGTTGTTTATGAGTGGTGAGAAGGGACATCTCTTGCCTTGTTCCGGATTTTAGGGGTACACATCTAGTTTCTCATCAAGTGTGATGTTAGCTGTAGGTTTTTTGTAGATGATCTTTATCAAGTTGAGGAAGTTTTTCCTAGATTTCTGGTTTTTTTTAAAATCAATGAGTGTGGGATTTTGTTAGATGGTTTTTGTGTAAATATTGATAAGATCATGTGATTTTTCTTCTATTACTTATTTATGCAATGGATTCCATTGATTGGTTTTCCAATGTTGAACAAGCCTTGCATACTTGGAATAAATCCCACTTGGTCATGGTATATAATTCTTTCTGAACTTTGTTGGATTCTATTTGCTAATGTTTCGTTGAGAATTTTTGCATCTATGTCCATGAGAGATACTAGTCAGTAGTTTTCCTTTCTTGTATTGTCTTTATCTGGTTTTGGTATGAGGGAAATACTGGCCTCATAGAATAAGTTACAAAGTGTTCTGTAGGGGCTTGTCTGTCTGCACTGCACATGCACACAGGCTATGCCTCAAACTTCAGGCCACCCTAGGATGAGGCACATATACACCCAGTGGCATCAACCATTCCGTGGGTGCTACATACATCTGTGATCTAGCTGGATACATGAAACACACAGTTGTTGGCAAAGTGAAAGCCATGATTATTGTAAACAGTAAACAGTAACAACAGATTCTCAAAGGGGAACTGATTACACTTCCCCAAATTATCCATGTTCATTCTTATGTTGCTGGACAGGCAAACCTTGGTTTAGGTCAGATGCTCTGTTCACGTCACCACTGCCTCAGGCTACCACCATGCTGCCTGGGGGTCTGCGCAGCTCCCAAGACTTCTGCTCTGCCACTGGGCCTCGCCTTGTCACCAGGAAGACCCCTGCACAGGATTTCCTGAGCCACTGACTCCTTCTGTACTACCCAGGCCCATGTGGTTCTCTCTCTTACTGCTCTGCTACCCAGGCAGGTGCTGCCCAAGGGCCTTTGTGGCTCCTGCTACGCTGCCCAGAGATGGGGGGAGGAGTGTTGCACAGGGCAGACTCAGGCCTCTGCCCTGCACGGGCAAGTGTTACAGCTGTTTTGCAGCAGGCAGATATCTGTACAGAGGTGCGTAGCTTTCTCTCCTAGCTCTCCACAGGCCAGCAAGCCCACTGCAGTAGTCTCTCTCCAGGGGCCAACTAGCCCACCATCTCTCCATCTTCAGTGTTGTAGCTCTCTCTTCTGGGTCTAGGAGAGTCTAGGCACAGGGACCTGAGGTCCAAAGGACACACTCCACTCCAGACTCTTCTTTTTTATTTTTATTGTTGTGCTTTAAGTGAAAGTTTACAATTCAAGTTAGTCTCTCATACAAACGTTTATATATATTGTTATGAGACCCTTGTTGCTCTCCCTATACTGTGATAGCACACTCCTCCTTTCCACCCTGGATTTCCGTGTCCATTCAACCAGCTCCTGATCCTCTCTGCCTTCTCATCTCGCCTCTGGACAGGAGCTGCCCATTTAGTCTCGTGTATCTACTTGAGCTAAGAATCACATTCTTCTCGAGTATCATTTTATGTCCCATAGTCCAGTCTAATCTTGTCTGAAGAGTTGGGCTCGGGAGTGGTTTTAGTTTTGGGCTAACAGAGAGTCCAGGGGCCCTGTCTTCCAGGATCCCTCCAGTCTCAATCAAACCATTAAGTCTGGTCTTCCTACTAGAATTTGAGTTCTGCACCCCACTTTTCTCTTGCTCCATCAGGGACTGTCTGTTGTGTTCCCTATCAATAAATGTCAATCTGTTGATGGTAGACAGACACCATCTAGTTCTTCTGGTCTCAGGCTGATGGAGTCTTTGGTTTATGTGGCCCTTTCTGTCTCTTGGGCTAATACTTTCCTTGTGTCCATGGTTTGTCTGGTGTTCTTCATTCTCCTTTACTCCAGGTGGGTTGGGACCAATTGATGCATCTTAGATGGCTGCTCGCTAGCGTTTAAGAACCCAGATGCCACTAACCAAAGTGGGATGCAGAACAGTTTCTTAATAAACTTTGTTATACCAATTGACCTAGATATCCCCTGAAACCATAGTCCCCAGACCCCCGCCGCTGCTACCCTGTCCCTTGAAGTGTTCGGTTGTATTCAGGAAACTTCTTAGCTTTGGTTTAGTTCAGTTGTGCTGACTTCCCCTGTAGTGTGTGCTGTCCTTCCCTTCACCTAAGATAATTCTTGTCTACTATCTAGTTAGTGAATACCCCTCTCTCTCCCTCCGTACCCTCATAACCATCAAAGAATGTTTTCTTCTGTGTTTAAACCTTTTCTTGAGTTCTTATAATAGTGGTCTTATACAATATTTGTCCTTTTGTGACTGACTAAATTCACTTAGCATAATGCCTTCCAGATTCCTCTATGTTATAAGATGTTTCATGGATTCATCGTTGTTCTTTATAGTTGCATAGTATTTCACTGTGTGGATATACCATAATTTGTTTATCCATTCGTCTGTTGATGGACATCTAGGTTGTTTGCATCTTTTTGCTATTGTGAACAGTGCTGCAGTGAACATGGGTGTGCACATATCTATTAATGTGACAGCTCTTATTTCTCAAGGGTATATTCCACGGAGTGGGATTGCTGGATCGTATGGTACTTCTATTTCTAGATTTTTAAGGAAGCGCCAAATCGATTTCCAAAGTGGTTGTACCATTTTGCATTCCTTGCAACAGTGTATGAGTGTTCCAGTCTCTCCACAACCTCTCCCAACATTTATTTTGTGTTTTTTGGATTAATGCTAGCCTTGTTGGGATGAGATGTTATCTCATTGTAGTTTTGATTTGTATTTCTCTAATGGCTAATGATCATGAGCATTTCCTCATGTGGGCAGACTCTTCTTGATGTTAGTGAGGTCCCCAAAATATGTGTGGGATTGGCCATTTATATAAACCTAGCAGAAGGGCAAAACTGACCAGTCTCCTAACTGGGCCTCAGGGTGTTCAATCCTTTTTGGTGGATTTTCAAACCACTGTTTGCATAGTAAGTTGACCAATCCCTTGCAAGATTGTGGCTCAGCCAATCATTTTGTGGGAGTTACAAGACCATGGTTAGAAAGTGATTCATTGCACCACCTGTTCTCTCCATTTCTATTTCTGCAAGAGATTGCAGAGAATTTATATCAATTCTTCCTAAAATATTTGGTAGAATTCACCAGTGAAGCCATCTGGACCTGGTACTCTCTTTTTAAGAAAGTTATCAATTGCTGGTTACATTTGTATAATGAAATATAGACCTATTCAGATTATCTTTTTCTCCCGTAAGTTTTGGTAGATTATGTTTTTCAAGGAATTGGTCTATTTCATCTAAATTATCAAAATTCTTGTCATAGAGTTGTTTATAATATCATTTATTACCTTTTAATATTCATGAAATGTGTAGTGATGACCCCTCTTTCATTTCTGATATTAGTAATTTGTGTCTTCTCTCTTTTTTCTTCCTTAGCATGGATAAAGGCTTATCAATTTTATCTCTTCAGAGAATGAGCTTTTAATTTCATTTATTTTCTCTATTTTCTGTTTTCAACGTCATTGATTTCTGCTGTGATATTTATTATTTCTTTTCTTCTTGTTTTAAGCTAAATTACTCTTCTCTCTTTGGTTTCCTGAGGTATAGAAGCTTAGATAGAGTTTAGATTTTTCTTTTTTTTCTAACATATATACTCAATCCTAAAAATATCCCTCTAAACACTGCTTTTTGTGCATACCAGAAATTTTCATAAGTTGTATTTTCATTTTCATTTAGTTCAAAGTATTTTCAAAATTTAATTCATGTGTTATTAATCTCCAAGTATTTTGTTATTTTTCCAGCTATCGTTCTGTTTATTTCTAGTTTAATTCCATTGTGGTCTGAGAACATATTTTGTGTTATTTTAAAGTTTTAAATTTGTTAAGGTGTGTTTTAGCCCCTGAATATGGTCTATCATGGTGAATTTCCATGTGAGTTGAGAAGCATGTGTATTCTGTTGTTAGATGAAGTATTCTGTAAATGTCAATCAAATCCAGTTGACTGATGGTGATGTTCAGTTCAACTATATCCTTTGATTTTTTACCTGCTGGATCTGTCAGTTACTGATAGACGTGTGTTGAAGTCTCAAACTCTAATAGTGGATATGTCTGTTTCTCTTTGCAGTTCTATCAGTTTTTGTCTCATGTATTTTTGTTGTAGCGGCGACGGTTGTCGGGGCGGTGGAGACAATAACCAATGCCACAACTCTTACAGAGAAGTGGGGCCAGGAAGGTCACTCTGAGGAGTCGAACCCAGCTTCAGTCCCAGGAGTTTATTTATAGTCAATACAGCAAACAGTGAAGCAAATAACAGAACAATGGGCTTTGGGTAAATAACAGTAAGTTTCGGGCAAGGGAGGAGGAATTC
>NW_004443968.1:5210986-5211733 GCF_000243295.1 Trichechus manatus latirostris | reverse complement strand
TCCAAGATGGTTGATCCGCACTGCGTTAGCTAGTAGGGGACCTCTGCATGAATCTCTCCTCGCTCTCCGTTCTCTGTCAGTTTTCTCACTCCATTTGGTGCTTGGCTGAGTTCTTTATCTCTTCGTTTGATGTTTTAGGGTTTCAGGATTGTTGTATTCTCTGTTCGGCTTAGTTTTTCGGATCTTTGCTGTGGAGGGACGGCGTGGTGCTTCTGCCTAGAGCGCCATTTTGCCAGAACTCCCAAAAATTTCTTTTTAATGGCTTGGTTAACAAGTGTTAATTCATGGCGTGCGTGGCGAGAGAGTGTTCTCATAGAGGTTAGAGCAGGGTCACCCTTAAGGGTCTCAAATAAGTTGGTCAGCTGAGAAGTTGTTACACCGAGTGAAGGTTGCAGCCAATTAATATGACCAAGGATTTTCTGGAGTTCATTTAGAGTTAATGTCTTGGGAATTATAATTTATGATGTTTTAGAGCAAATGATATGGGTGTCAAGATAGTATCCCAAATACTGCCATGGGGTGAAAGACTGAACCTTTTCAGGGGCTATTTGTCAGCTAAAACTTTGTAACGCTTGTTGAACAGAGACAAGAAGTGAATCAAGTTGTTCTGGTTTGGGATGGGCTAGGAGAATGTCGTCCATATAGTGATATATAAGACAGGAGGGGAAGGCTCTTCAGACTGGTTTGAGAGCCTTATCAACATAATATTGACAGATAGTTGGGCTATTGACCATGCCCTGTGGGAGA
>NW_004443968.1:5209014-5210240 GCF_000243295.1 Trichechus manatus latirostris | reverse complement strand
GTTTGCTTCTTGGGCCAAGAAGAGGGCCAGGAATCAGAGGAGAAGATAGTTACATCTGCCCCAGAATCCACAAGCCCTTTTAACATGCGATCATTGACCTGAACAGTAAGATATGGTCGGGAAGATTCTAACTTAGTAACCCAAAAAGCGTCAGTACTGCCGAAACCCCCAGCCCATCTTGGGGTAGTGCGAGCAGAGGGGACTACAAAGGGAAGTAAAATTAGTTATGCTATCTTATTAGAGGGAGTAGTGTTCCAATAAGAGAGACTGGAAACCATAATTTTAATTTGACCTTCGTAATTGGAGTCTATTACACCAGGATGAACAGTTAGACCTTGAGATGTAATACTAGAGGGACCCATTAGGAGTCCTAAATATCCTCGAGGCAGGGGTTCCCAAACCTGTGTTGCTGTAAGAGAAACTTTTCCTGCCTCATCTATCATAGCCCCTTCTGCTAAGGGTAAATCTAGATCTGCACTCCCTTCCACGGCTGCCTTTAAATCATTGACTCGCAAACTTTGCTGTTTGGAGTCTATGCTGTGGTCTCCACATTCCACACTCGGGGGCTCCCTGGATTTTTCGGGGCACGAGACCTCTTGCCCCTCTTCCCATTTCCCGACATAGGGCTGCGTTGATAGTTAAGTTGAGACCTGCACTGACTAGCCCAATGAAAGCCTTTACCGCAGCAGGGACACTTTTGGGTTGGAGGTTTAGTGTTGGCATTTTTGTTTTTTAACCTATGACAGTCCTTTTTAAAATGTCCAGGTTCACCACACCCAAAACAGGTGGCAGTGGATGGACGGAGAGCTGCCGCTAATACTTGTGCCTTATGAGTTTCTGTGCCAACATTTTGACATGCTCTAATCATTTCAGCTAGGTTAAGATTCTGTACCTTTTAGGGAGCTAAAACAGCCCGACAGTCGGCATTAGCATTTTCATAAGCAAGCTGGAGACAAAGAACTTCAGCTGCTTGTTGATTGTCTGCCTGTCGGGAAATGGCTGTTTGGAGACGGTTGATAAAGTCAACGTAAGGCTCATTTGCCACTTGGCGAATAGTGGCAAATGAGCCGGTGGGCATTCTGGAATCAGGGATTTTACTCCAGGCTTTGGCGGCAGCGTCGGAGGCTTGACTGAATGCTTGCCTGTTCATCTGGCTCTGGGTCTGAGGAGTGGAATAATTCCCAATACCCAGGAGCATGTCAAGACTAACAGGGATATTATGATTA
>NW_004443968.1:5162970-5208914 GCF_000243295.1 Trichechus manatus latirostris | reverse complement strand
TCTTGACTCCATACACTAAATTGAGCAGGAGTTAAAACTGTTCGCATTAGGAGATTCCAATCCCAGGGGGTCATTTCAAAGCATTGTCCTAAACCTTCCACAATCCCTTTTGTAAAGGAACATTGTAAACCATTTTCTATCATGCTTTTCCGAAGTTCCTTAAAAGCTTGAAAGCCAAGGCCATCGTGACGGGGCGGTCCTGATCCCCGAATGACAGGATAAGCAGAATATTTTGATGCTCTGTGGTTAAGTACATACACATTAAGGATTGTTATGTTTTCTTGGAGAATTGACCCCTTTATCATTATGTAATGCCCCTCTTTATAATCTTCTTTGCTCTGAAGTCTGTTTTGTCTGAAATTAATATAGTTACTCCAGCTTTCTTTTGATTAGTGTTAGCATGGTATACTTTTCTCCATTTTTCTTCCTTTTAGTCTATATGTGTTTATTTTTAAAGTGCTTTTCTTGAAGATAACATATAGTTTTTGTCCTGTTTATCTAGTGCTGCTATGACAGAAATTCCACAAGTGGGTGGCTTTAAGAAACAGAAATTTATTTTCTTGCAGTCTAGGAGGTTAGAAGTCTGAATTCAAGGTGCCAGCTCCAGGGGAAAGTTTTCTCTCTCTGTCAGCTCTGGAGGAAGGTCCTTGTCAGCAGTCTTCCCTGGTTGAGATACTTCTCATATCAGGAACCCTGGGTCCAAAGGACACGCTGTTCTTCTGGCTCTTGTTTCTTGGTGGTATGAGGTCCCCCTGTCTCTCTGATCGCTTCTCTCTTTTGTAACAAAAGAGATTGACTTGAGACACAACCTAACCTTGTAGATTGAGTCCTGCCTCATTAACATAACTACTGCTAATTCCACCTCATCAACATCATAGAGATAGGATTTACAAGACACAGGAAAATCATATCAGATGACAGAATGGCAGACAGTCACACAATACTGGAAATCATGGCCTCATCAAATTGACACATATTTTGGGGGGACACAGTTCAATCCATGACAGTTGGGTCTTGTTTTCTTATCCACTCTGTCAGTCTTTGTCTTTTAATTGGTATATTTAAAACATTCACATATAAAGTGATTATTGATATAGTTGGATTAATATCTACCATGTTTGTAATTGTTCTCTGTTACCTTTGTTTCTTTTTTATCTTTCCCTCTGTCATGGATTGAATTGTGTTCCCCCAAAAATGTATGTATCAATTTGGCTGGGCCAATATTCCCAGAATTGTGTGGTTGGCCTCCATTTTGTGATTGTAATTTTAGATTAAAGAGGATTAGGGTGGGATTGTAACACCACCCTTACCCAGGTCACATCCCTGATCCAATGTAAAGGGAGTTTCCCGAGGGTGTGGCCTGCACCACGTTTTACCTTATGAGAGATAAAAGGAAAGGGAAGCAAGCAAAGAAGGGGGGACCTCATACCACCAAGAAAGAAGCACTGGGAGCAGAGCGCATCCTTTGGACCCGAGGTTCCTGTGCAGAGAAGCTTCTAGTCCAGGGGAAGACTGATGACAACTACGGCCTTCCTCCAGAGCCGACAGAGAGAGAAAGCCTTCCCTGGCGCTGACACCCTGAATTTGGACTTCTAGCCTACTAGACTGTGAGAAAATAAATTTCTATTGGTTAAAGCCATCCACTTGTGTATTCCTGTTAGAGCAGCACTAGATAACTAAGACACCTCTTTTTTGCCTTTTCTGTTTTTGATAGATCATTTTATGTAATTCCATTTTTATAGTATATCCTTTATAATTCTTTTTAAAAAATTTTAGTGGTTACACTAGAGTTTACAATATACATTTACATCTAATCTCATTTCAGTTTCAAAGACCATTACACAACTTCATGGGTAGTGCAGGTACCTTGTAACAGAGTATACCCAATTCCTTCCTCCTGTCCCTTAGAACATTGCTGTAATTCATTTCACTTATATATAAACTATAAACACCCACTATATTGTTGCTGTTATACTGTAAAGACATTTAATGTACTAGATCAACTAAGAATAAGAAAATAAAATATTTTATATTAGCTTCATTTATTCCTTTTCTAATGCTCTTTCTTTATATAGATCCAAGTATCTGACCTATATTATTTTCATTCTCTCTGAAGAGTTTCTTTTTAACATTTCTTGCGAGGCAGGTCTACTGGCAAAAAATTGCTTCAATTTTTATTTGTCTGAGAAAATCTTTATTTTTGCTTCACTTTTGAAGAAGAATGTCTCCAAATACAAAATGCTAGGTTGGTTTTTTGTTATTACTTGTTTTTTTTTCTTTTCACCCACGTAGTAACACTTCCAATATTACAACGCAGTCCCTTCTTGCTTGCGTGGTTTCTGAAGAGAAGTCCAGTGTAATTTTTATCTATGTTCTTCTGTGGGAGGAAGATGTTTTATTCTCTAGCTTCTTTCAAGATTTTCTCCATTGTCTTTTATTTTTCTGTCTTTTGAGTATGCCTAGTTATAGACATTTGGGTATTTACCCTTCTTGATGTTCTCTGAGCTTCCTGGATCTGTGGTTTGGTGTCTGCCAACAATTCTGGAAAATTTTCAGCCAGTATTTCTTCTGCTTTGTTCTTTCTTATTCTTCTGGTAGTCCTTTTATATGTTTGTTATATATTTTGTAATTATCCCCGGTTTTTGGATATTCTGTTCTGGTTTTTTCATTCTTTTTATTTTTTACCACTTCAGAATAGGAAGTATCTCTTGACATATCTTCAAGCTCTGAGTCTTTCCTTGGCTGTGTCCTATTCACTGATGAGCCCATCAAAGGCATTTTTCATTCCAGTTTTAGTGTTTAGAGTTTCCATCTCTCTGCTTACATCACTCATCTCTTTTTTCATGTTAAATTGACTTTTTCCATTAGGCCTTTGGCATATTAATCATAATTATTTTAGATTCCTGGTCTGATAATTCCAAAATCTCTGCCGTATCTCTGTTTGGTCCTAATACTCACTTTATCTCTTCAAGCTGATTTTTTTTTTCTTTTAGCATGCATTGTAATTTTTTGTTGAAAGCTGGATGTGATGTATCAGGTAATAGGAACTGAGGTCAATAATACTTTAGTGTGAATTTTATGTTTATCTGACTAGATGTTAGGCTGTATTTAATGTATGTTGTAGGTATCAGAGGCTTCAGTTGTCCTCTAGTGTCATTGTTTTTGTCTCCTCTCTGGTCCTTGGGTTTGCCAAGAAGCTCCTTTTTAGATAGTGTCTGTGTCTTGCAGCTCTTTCAGTTGTAATCCACTGTTACTATACTGGAGCCCTGTTGATGTGGTTGGTAGTAAGGTATTGGGGAGGTGAAGCATTCTATAATCTTATCATAAAATTTCACTCTCTTTTAGTGCATCAGAGTACCTTGGCTGCAACCTTCAGAAGATTTTATTAGCCTTCCCCCTGCCCAGTGTGAGACATAGGAGCCTTGGTAGTGCAGTGGTTAAGTGCTTGGTTACTAACCAAAAGGTCAGCAATTCAAACCCACCAGCCGCTCCATGGGACAAAGATGTAGTGGTCTTCTCTGTAAAGATTACAGCCTTGGAAGCCCTATGGGGCAGTTTTACTCTGTCCTACAGGGTCGCTATGAGTTGGAATCTACTCGATGGCTATGGGTAATGTGAGATAGAGGGGGCTCAAGCTGCCCATTTGCTGTTCCTCTAGGTCAGATAAGACTCTGCCAAAGTAGTTTTCCCTGAGAATGGGCCCTACTAGGGAGAACAGAATACTCTGGGCACATTTCAAAGTGATTACTTTTACCCTTCCATGCTCATAGAGGGGATTGTCTTTTTTAAAAATAATATTTTATTGTGTTTTTGGGAAAAGTTTACACAGAAAATTAAGTTGCCATTTAACAATTTAGGTTTAGGTCACCCCATGAGGGAAAGAACCATGACTAGCTGAGGTGCTTGCTGAGGGCAAAGGGAATACAGAATGCGTGGTAGAAGAAAGTAGTTCTAAACACCGGCTACAACCACATGACCAGTTATAGAAATGAGGACTGTAGTTGTTATGAATATTTTTTCCTTATATGTGTGCATCAAAAATTTTTGTTTTTTTCACTTATATAAGACGTAAGCAGGGCTAGTGCATTTTTCGGTTGTACACGTGTTAGTTGTATCATGTTAGGCGCAAGTATAACTTTATAATTGTCTTTATTTAGAGATGTGTATGAGTGTCAAGTTGACAAGGGGTGGACTGTGATGGTTAAGGCTGTGTGTCAACTTGGCTGAGCCAAGTGATTTGGCATTTATGATGTAGTTTGGTACCTATGTAATGAGGTAATCACCTCCATGATGAGATATGTTATGAGCAGCCAGTCAGTTGAAAGGGATTTTCCTTGGAGGTGTGGCCTGAATCCAAAATAGGTGGACTTGCTGACAAAGCTTGTTGGCTTTTGCTTGCTCTGGATCCTGCAGCTGACTCCTGTTCATCTGACCTCTGGTTCTTGGGACTTGAACTAGCAGCTTACCTGCCGATCTTGGGATTCATCAGCCTGTGCAGCCTGCGAGCAAGAGGCCTGCTGTCTAACCTGCTGATCTTGAGTTCACCAGCCCTTATAGCTATGTGAATCAGGAGAAGCCTCCAGCCTGACCCATGGACTTGGGACTTTCCAACCTCTATAACCACAAGAGCCATTTCCTTGATGTAAATCTCTCAATATATATATACTTATATGCTTCATGGAGCCCTGGTGGCACAGTGGTTAAGAGCTCAGCTGCCAACCACAAGGCCAGCAGTTTGAATCCACTAGCGGCTCCCTGGAAACCCCATGGGGCAGTTCTGTTCTGTCCTATAGGGTCACTATGAGTTGGAATCTACAACTAGTTCTTCTGGTCTCAGGGTACATGAGGCTGTGGTTCATGTAGACTGTTAGTCCTGTAGACTAGTTTCTTTTTTGAGTCTTTGGTTTCCTTTTTCTTTTGCTCCAGATGAGTAGAGACCAATAGTTGTTTCTTAGGTGGCCAATCGCAAGCTTTTAAGACCCCAGGTGCTACTCACCAAACTAGGATGTAGAACATAAACTTTATGAACTACATTATGCTGCTTGACCGAGTTATCTCATGAGACTATGGTCTTAGGCCTTCACACCCAGAAAACCAATCCTGCGAGGTGTTTGGTTATGTCTAAGAAATATCCATATCTGTGCCGACATGTGCTTTATTACATGTATGACTATATATGCAGCACATACATACATGTACCTACAGATACACCTATACATGCACACATCTATACACACATATATCTACCTATACACATATATGCATACATACCTACTTATGTAACCACAGACATATTTTTTATTGTTTTTGCTGTTGTTGCAAAATGTATGTTACAGCATTTACCAAAAACGTCCCTTATTCTTGTGTAGTTTTTAGTGACATCATTTACCTTGTTCAAGTGTGCATACTTCACCCACATTTGGTATTGCCTTTCCCATCACCAAAAATAACAAGTTCTACTATCTAGAGAGTAGTTCCCCCTCCCTCCACTTCCCATCCCTGGTAACCAGCAGTGATTGTTGATTTCTGTATACCTATTCTTGTCGTTTTATAAAAGTGGAGTCATACAATATTTGTCCTTTTGTGATTGACTTACTTCACTTAGCATAATGCCCTCCAGATTCATCCATGTTATAAGATGTTTTGAGAATTCATCAATTTTCTTTATGGCTGCATAGTAGTCCATTGTGTGTATGTACCACATTTTGTTTATCCATTCATCTGTTGGCATGAGGGGATTTTCTACAGCCTTCATCATGAGAACCTGTTCAGGCTCCTGGAGATAAAACTCATGAATGTGGGGGCTCCTCTAAGACTGGGCCCCCAGGTTTTTCTTTATCTCTCAAGCAAGTCTACACTCAGCCTCCAGCAATTAGTAATTACTAATTAAGTGTCCCTACCAGTTGCTGGCTCCAGTGATGGTTTCTGTTCTCAGTAAGCTGTGATTATCTGTACATGTGTGTTTCTCCAGTTTTCAGGGCAGCAGTTTGCCCCATGACTTCAATTCTCTGGTCAATCTAAGCAGAGTTGTTGATTTTCATTTATTCAGCTTTTGTCTTGTTGTGACAGTGGGAGTGAGGACTGCCAAGCTTTTTTGCACGTTAGAGTGAAAATGGAAGTCTCCCAGTCTATTTCAACAAGCCCTACAGGTAATTAATTCTTATTCATGCCAAGGCCTGAGAACTATTGGTAACTTGCCTGATAATGAGAATTACCTTGGTTCTTTGTTCAGCATACATATTCTAGGGCCTGTTTCCTGGAAACTGAGAAAATCTAGACTGGGCACAGGATCGTGTATATTTAACAAGCATTGTAGATGATTCTTACCATCAGGCAAATTCTGGAAAACTGGATTTAGCGTGGTTCTTAAACTATGTTGTTGTGTGCCCTCAAGTCAATTCCGACTCATAGCTACGCTATATAACAGAGTAGAATTACCCCCTAGGGTTTCCTAGGCTGTAAATCTTTATGGGAGCAGATTGCCAGTCTTTTCTCCCATGGAGCCATTAGTGGATTTGAAGCACCAATCTTTCGTTGGAATCCGAGCGTTTAACTAGTGCACCACCAGGGCTCCTTTCTACTATAGCCTGTGTAAAAAACACCTGGAAAGCTGCTGCTGCTGCTGGTCTCCTTGTCCTCAGGTCACACTTTGAGTAGCACTGTTGTAGAGAACGATCAGCTAAAAGTGGAAAAAAGTAAAAGTGGTACAGATAATGATACAAATGTCAGTTCAAAAGCAAATAATTGGCAACTCAGTGTATTTAAAAAAAGACCATTAGGAAATTGATGGAGCCTAAAGACTATAAGAAAAGAAAGTATCCTTTTACAGAGCATATTATTAACTTTAATCTTACCTGGAACCTAAGCCAAGCTTTGGCAGAGTAGTTTGGGACTGTTTTCAGTAATGAACATTTGCATACAAGTCTTTGTGTGGATGTGTATTTTCCTTTTTCTTGGGTAGATACCTAGGAATTGAATTCCTGGGTCATATGATAAGTATGTGTTAACTTTTAAAGATAGTACCGAACTATTGTAGAAAGTGGTTGCCTTAGAGCTCTCTAGAGAAACAGAACAGTAAAACATATAACAGAGAGAGACAGATTTTTTGAGGAATTGGCTCACACAATTGTGAGGACTGGCAAGTCCAAAACCCATAGGTTAGGTGATAGGCTGGAAATTCCAGTAGTCTTGTTCCCAAATTGGTAGATCAGGGATTGGGAGAGAGAACGAAATTCTGGCAGGATGTCTACCTATAGTCTGGCAACAGAATCCTTCCTCCTCTGGAAACCTCAAGTTTTGCTCTTAAGGCCTTCCTTCAAGTCACTGGTTGAGGTCCAACGAAACAACTAGGTACCATAGCCTAGCCAAGCTGACACAAAATTAACCATTACAATGGTTATATAATTTTACATTCCCAACTGCAATGCATAAAGAGATCAGTTTCTCCACATCTTTGTCAATACTTGGTTTTGTCAATCCTTTTGATTTTAGCCATCCTGGTGGCTTTAGGGTCGCTATGAGTCGGAATCAACTCGATGGCAATGGATTTGGTTTTTTTTTTTAGTGGGTATGTAGTTGTTTAATTCACATTTCCCTAATGACAATGATGTTGAACATCTTGTCAAATACTTATTTGCCATTCATACATCTTCTGTGTTAAAAGGTCTATTAAAATCTTTTGTCCATTTTTTTACAGTTTAAAATTTTTATTGTAGTAAAATAGATATATAAAATATATCAAAACATTGCCATTTTAATCTCTTTTAATTATACAATTCAGTGATACAATTCACTATGTTGTACAACCATCTCCACTATTTCCAAAACTTTTTCATCATTGCAAATAGAAACTCAGTACACTTTCAGCAATAACTCACCATTCTCCCCTCCCCCAGACTATGGTAACCACTAGTAAACTTTTATATCTATGCATTTGCCTATTATAGATATTTCATATAAGTGGGATCATACACTATTTGTCCTTTTTTGTCTGACTTACTTTACTCAGTATAGTGTTTTCAGGGTTCATCCATGTCATAGGATGTATCAGAATTTCATTTCTTCTTATAAATTAATAAATATTCCATTATAAGAATGTACCACATTGCCTTTATCCAGTCATCTGTTGATGCTGTCTGTTTTTAAATGGGTTATTTTTCTTGTTTTATTGGTTTTTAGAGTTATTAGTATATTCTGGATATAAGTCCTTTAATAGATATATGTTTTGCATATATTTTCTCCCAGTGTGGCTTTCCTTTTCATTTTTTTAATTGCAACTTTTGAACATGAAAGGTTTTAATTTGGATGAAATCTAGTCATTTTTCCCTTATATTTTATGCTTTTTGTGTCATATCTAAGAACTCTGTCTAACCCAAGATCACAAAGATTTTCTCCCTATATTTTTTCTAGAAGTTTTATAATTTTAGCTCTCACATTTAGGTCTATGATCCATTTTGAGTTCATTTTTATCAATATTGCAAGGTAAGGGTTGAAGGAATTTTTTTTGTTTTTGCCTATGGATGAAAATCTAAAGTGTTCAGGCTCAGTTTGTTGAAAAGGCTATCCTTTACCATTGAATTACCTTCATTGGCACCTTTGTAAAAATTCCTTTGACCATATATGTGAACATCTATTTCTGGACTGTCTAGTCTCTTCATTGATTATATGCCTGTCTTTTCACCAGTCCCACACTGTCTTGATTACTATAGCTCTATCATAAGGATTAAAACCAGGTAGTGTAAGTCCTCTAGCTTGGTTCCTCTTTTTCAAAATTCCTTTGGCTATTCTAGGTCTTTTGCGTTTCTGTATAAATTTTAGAGTCAGATTTTCAATTGCTACAAAAAAGCATCTTGAGATTTTGATTGAGATTTGTATTGAATCTATAGAACTGCATTAAGCAATACCGTAGCCACTAGCCACGTGTGGCAATTTAAATTAATTAATATTAAAAATTTAGTCCCTCGGTTGCACTAGACTCATTTCAAGTGCTTACTAGCCACATGTCACTTTGACTACTGTATTATACAGTATTGATACAGACCATTTAAATCATTGCAGAATATTCTATTGTACGGTGTTGCTATAGAAAAAAATGGGGTAAATTATCTGTCTTAGTTATCTAGTGCTGCTGTAGTAATACTACAAGTGGAGAGGATTAACAAACAAATTTATTTTCTCACAGTTTAGGAAGCTAAAAGTCAGAATTCAGGGTGCCAGCTCTAGGGGAAGGCTTCTCTCTTTGTCGGCTCTGGGGGAAGTTCATTGTCTCTTCAGCCTCTGTGTCCTGGTTCCATGGAGATCTCCATGTGTCATGGCATCTATCTTTCCCCATCTTGGTTTGCTTAATCTGCTCTTTTTATATTTTGTAAGGGATTGACTCAAGAGCACCCTACACTAATCCTGCCTCATTAACATAAAAAAGACAACGTATTCCCAAATGGGATTATAACCAGAGGCATAGAGGTTAGGATTTACAACACATATTTTTCAAGGACATAGTTCAGTCCATAACATTATCATTTTAACAAAATTGAATTTTTCCATCAATGAACATTGCATATCTCTTCTTTAATTTCTCTCAACAGTGTTTTTGTAGTTTTCAGTAGACAGTATATGGATGTATTTGTTAAATTGATTCCTGAGTATTTTATTGTTTTTGATGCTGCTGTGAATGGAATTTTTTTTTTTAAATCTTGCTGATAATTCATTGCTAGATATAGAAATACAATTGATTACTGCATGTCGATCCTGTATCCTGCAACATTACTAAACTTGCTTTAGTTTTAGTTTGCTAGATTTTGTTGGATTTTCTTCATATAGTATCATGTTGTTCATGAATACAGACAGATTTACTTTTTATTTTCTGACCTGTATGATGTTGCTTTCTTTTTCTTGGCTGATTGCATTGACTAAGACCTTTCATACAATGGTTAATAGAAGTGATAAGAACAGATATCCTTGCCTTGTTCCTGATCTTAGATGGAAAGCATTCAGTCTTTCTATTCAGTAAGATGTTTTTTGTAGATGCCCGTTATCAAGTTTAGGACTTTCCGTTTTATTCCTAGTTTGCTGAAAGTTTTATCATGAATGAAGATTTGATTTTGTTAAATGTTCTTTCTGCCTCTGTTGAGATTGTCATGTGGCTTTTCTCCTTTATTTTACTAATATGGTATATTACATTAATTTTCAGAAGTTAAGCCAAACTTGTATTCCTAGGATAAAACTCACTTGGTTATCTTGTTATGAGCTGCTGGATTCAGTTTGCCAATATTTTGGTAAGGATTTTGAGACTATATTCATTAAGGATATTGGTCTGTATTTTTCTTATGTTATCTTTGTCTGGCTTTGTTATCAACATAATATTGGCCTGATAAAATTGAGAAGGAAAGTTTTCCCTTCTCCTTTGTTTTTTGAAAGTCTTTATATAGAATTAATATTATCCTTTTCTTAAATATATGATAGAAATTCACCAATGAAGCTATCATTGAACTTAGACTTTTCTTTGTGTAAAGATTCTAAATTATTAAATCCATTTCTTTATTTGATATAGATCTATTTAGATTTTCTGTTTCTTCTGGGATCAATTTTCATAGTTTATCTCTTTCTAAGAATTTGCCTATTTTACCTAAGTCATCAAATTTGTTGGCTTAAAGTTGTTCATAATATTTTCTTATGCTCCTTTTAATTTCTTTAGGGTCTGTCTCTTTCATTCCTGATTTTGGAGTATTTTGTCTTCTCTGATTTTTTCTTAATTTGTCTAGATAAAGATGTATCAATTTGTTGCTGTTTTCAAAGCACCAGTTGTTGGTTTCATTTATTTCTCTATTGACTTTTGTTTCTTATTTCATTTATTTTCACTCTGGTCTTTATCATTTTTTCTTAATACTTATTTTTGTGTTTGATTTGCCTTTCTTTTTCTAATTCCTGTAAGTAACTTTGATCATTAATTTTAAACATTTAATCCTTTATGGATAAGCTTTTAAAGCAATAAATTGTCTTCTAAGCACTTGTTCAGCTACATTTCACAAATTTTGATGTTTTGTTTTCATTTTCATTCAGTTCAATTCAAGATGTTTCCTAATTCACCTTATGATTTCTTCTTTGATCCATGAGTTATGTAGAAATGTGTTGTTTACTTTGCATATATTTGAGGATTTCTCATATTTATTTTTTATTTCTAATTAAATTATGTCATCACAAGAAAACACACTTTGTATGATTTATCTGTTTTAATTTTATTAAGACTTTCTTTATGGCCTGGCATATAGTCTATCCTGGTGAATATTCCATGTGCAAAGAAAAAAATGTACTCTGCTATTTTTGAGTAAAGCATTCAATATATGTTAAGTCAAGTTGATAGAGTTGTTCAGGTCTTCTGTATCATTACTGTTTTCTGTTTACTTGTTTTATCAATTACTAAGAAATACTGAAATCTTTAATCATAATTCTTTATTCTTATTTCAATTCTGCCAGTTTTTGCTTCAAGCATTCTGGTCTCTGTTTTAGGTGCACATACATTTATAATTTTTACATTTTCTTAAATGTATTAGCCTATTATATTGCCTTATAAAACATACCTCTTTTATTTAGTAATATTCCATGCCTAAAATCTATTTTATCTGATATTAATATAGTCAATCTAGTTCTCTTATGATTAATATTTATATGGTATAACTTTTTCAACCGACTTTTGTTTTTCTTATAGTCCCTTTCTGGTAGACTACTTGTAGTTGACTACGTATAGTCTTGCTTTTTTTAATCCAGTCTGACAATGTCTGCCTTTGATTGGAGAGTTTAGTCCATTCATATTTAAAGTAATTATTGATATAGTTGGATTTAGTTAGGGCTTTCATTTTGATATTTATTTCTGTATGTCTTTTTTTCTTTTGGTCCCTGTTTTTCCTTTACGTCCTCTTTTATGTTCAACAAATCATGATTATTATACCATTTTTCTGTGTGTGTGTATGTGTTTGTACTAGAGATTACAATATGGAACTTTAACTTACCACAATTTACTTCAAGTTAGTACTGATTTAAATCCAGTAAAACAGCAGTTTTGCACCCGTATAGCTCTATTTTCTCCCCACTATCAAGAACTGTAAAAGGGGTCCTGGTTAAGCACTTGGCTGCTAACCGAAAGGTTACTGGTTCGAATCCACCAGCCACTCCATGGGAGAAAGATATGGTAGTCTGCTTCCATAAAGATTACAGCCTAGGAAACCCTATGGAGCAATTCTACTATGTCCTATAGGGTCACCATAAGTCAAAATCGACTTGAAGGCAATGGAGATCAAGAACTGTGAAGAGAAGATTTTACCCTACTTGAGAACTAGCAAGTTAGCCTGCCACAGTTTAAAGTATTCTGACAGAAGACATGAGGGGACTGGGTCAGAGACAAAGGACAGTTTATTACCCAATAACAGTAGCCACAGCATCAATTTGCACTGAGTCCTCAAGCCCAATTCCCACAGAGTGACACAGGACCAAAAATAGAATACTCTTCACTAGAGTTGCATTCATAAATTGTTTCAACAGGATACTGGAATATTCTGAAAAATGGAAGTTTGGTGGTCAATTAAGTTTGCAAAATTCTAAAACTGTACCTACCTCTTATATGTCCTCAGTGTACATTAGCATATTAATATCTTTAAGAAGTTTTACAGTAAAGAAAGCTATTTAATTTTCTTTGAAGTTTCCCCAAATTATTTGACCACAGAATCTTCTTTTCTTTTACATATCATAACAACCTACAGAACTAGTGTTACATGTTACTCATTTTGCCAGACACTGGTCTAGCAAACAATAGAAATGATTTATAGTCAACTTATTTTAAAACCATCATTAAGAAATATGATGAAATATCAAGTAAAATATGTGTCATCTGTCCCAACCTCTTTGAAACCATTTAGTGTTCTTCTATTCCTTAAATGAGTAACATATGCAATATGTTTATCTGTATACTCTGTTTCCATTTATAGGGGATGTGATCAACCTTGGTGACAGACAGCTGACTGTTATGCATATGCCTGGACACTCCAGAGGCAGTATTTGCTTACATGACAAAGACCGAAAGATTCTCTTCAGTGGAGACGTCCTGTATGATGGATCACTGATTGACTGGCTCCCATACAGCAGGATAAGTGACTATGTTGGAACCTGTGAACGGCTGATAGAATTAGTGGACAGAGGTCTGGTAGAGAAGGTGCTTCCTGGGCACTTCAATACCTTTGGAGCTGAGAGGCTTTTTCGATTGGCTTCCAACTATATTTCAAAAGCCGGTATGTGTCACAAAGTCTCTACTTTTGCCATGAGATCCCTTGCAAGTTTAGCCCTTCGTGTAACAAATTCTAGGTCCTCACCATAGTATGTATTGATACTCTGTTATGACTGATTCTATACTAATCCATTATTTTGTGCTGTTTAAAATGATTAACAGTGAGCATTTCAAGAAGTGCTTTTATAATACTACTGTATATTAGAGAAAAAATTGAAAATGAATAAGCCAAAAAAGGAAATTCTTTGTTTAAAGTTTTCTTTCTTTATTACTAAAATAAGCTTATAATTTGCCAAACTTGTCACCTTTTAATGTTTTCCCTAGAAACTACATAGAAATATATGGGGAAGCAACGTGGTATTTTGCAGGAAGAGAAAGAACTATCCTTGCTTTCCATTTGTCTTAATTTTATTTCCTAGATGACCTATAAAAAAAAGGCATATATTGAAAAAGAGTTTTATGTTTGTATTCCAAACTTGATTTTTTCAGTATATAATTTAAAGATTAAAGGTTCTTGGATTTAAAATACATCTGAACTCAATACAAACATATAAACTAGCATTTAGAAGGACAGCTAAAATATTCCATTTTTATGGGCCTGAATTTTTTATGCCTCATTTCATTTATTTATTCTTTATGTAATTATAGCATACATTACATGTTGTGTCATTTTATGAAAAGTACAATTTTTGTTTTATTGCAAAGCTTTAAATATGAACTGCAGAAGTGCTTCAGTAAAAAGCTACTATATATATTGTTGTTTGTTATTATGCAGTGTAGTATTTTCAGTCATAAAAGTGAAATTTAAATGTCTGTAATCTAACTAAAATTGTAAGATTTCTCAAAAGGACACTGTCAGGCAAACTTGAAAATATACACATTGAGAATAATTTTTTATTATATCCTATTTTAGTATTAACAGCTATTCTGAACAAAATTTTTCTTGTTAAATAGCAACTTCAGTATATGTGTCATATTTGATAGTATCAAAACAACTATAGCAACCTACAGTATTTTGATACAACCCGTTCTTTTAGTTAACATGACATGCATATGTACCACAGAAGGCTTTTCAAATTAATTACAAAATGTGCATTAGATGTTGACAGACTGAATTGCCTTTTTTATCCTGATCCACAACACTTATTTCTTGTTCAGTATTCTTTGTGTGGAATGAAAAGAAGTCTACATTTGTAAAGTCATAGGAAAGGTTATACCACTATTTAGTAAAATGTTTTGGTTTGGTGCTCTTAACAATAATTTATTAAAATCCTTTTGGAATATTTCATAAAGGTTTTTTAAACTTTTTTTTCCACTGCCTTTTTATTATTGACATGCCTAAAACCACACCGATACAGTTTTAGAAGTCAGTTTTTTTAATAATTAAGAGATTCCAGCAATTTTGATTTCTGAAGAATTGAAATTTTTTTCTACCCTACAGCCACTCAGGTTTTTTAGTTTTGTATTCATTCAGTACACACACACGCACACCACATACATATATATACACACAGAGTCATACACATATATGCACAGCACTGTGCTAAACACTGTGGAAGGTTAAAAAGTAAAATAGACTACATTTTAGCTGGAGGTTGAAGGCAAACATAAAACATGAGTAATAGTAATATATAGAAGTTGAAGTTAATGTCAAGTATACATGAATGTAAGGGATATAAATGGAGGGCTTCGAAGGTTGAGAGGAAAAGGTTCCTAGAGGAGGGGTTTTTTGGAAGGTTGATTTGTTAGTGGTCGGGGTAGGAAACAAAAAGAGCTGAGAATATGGATGTAAATAAGCATTGCTGTCTAGAGTAGACTATTCCTGTGACAGTTGAATTTCCAGGAACCCCGTATCTTCCAAGCACCATGTATTTAGCATGAAAAAGATGGGGTTGTGATTGTGTATATAAATCATCCTTAATGAGAGATGAGCTGTACTGCCACATACCACCAAATGAGCCTTGACTTAGAATCAGAAAGGAGGCCATGATTTGCTTAAGTGCAGAATATCATGGGAGTTTCTCTATGATGGTCATTCAAGGCAGTAGATCTCTTTCAACTGATGATGCAACATCAAGAATATAGTTTTGGTTCAGGGCAACTACAATCACTTAATAAGCCTTAAATATAGCCATTATTTTTATATCAGTAGCACAAAAGAAAACCAAAAGTCCTTAATCATTGACCATTTTATCATACTATAGGACTTTTTTTTTTAAATTAGGGTATAGTAGGCACTAAGTTTCATTAGGAAATATTTAAGCCTGCTGAAGGATTTCCTTATTTACTAAAAGTGCAATTCTTCAAAACACATTGATTTTATATTTTAATTTCCTGATTTTTTTTTTTACCTTTTCAAATCGTACCATAACATAAGACTGATATTTTGCTATGCTTCAAAATGAATAAATTGGGGAAAGAATCTATCATTCATTGAGTGCACATGCTAGGCATTTTTAATGTGCATTGTTTGATCCTGGCCCCAGCCAGATATATAATTGACAAAGCTGACACAACTTTGGGCACGAAGCTGGTATTTGAACACAGGTTTGTCTGCCTCCCGAACTGTGGTTTTTCTGTTATATCTGCACAATAGCATAAAATTGGCAAAGTGTATTTTTACTTTCCAAGATGCCACATGTGCCAAGAATAAATCACATGTTAAAACATATATAATAGCATATTTTAAAAAGTGTTTAAAAAATATATTTTCACCCTGACAGTGACCCTTTTTATAATATATGATTTGGGGGAATATTAACATGTAAGTATAATTCAAAGTTGTCAAAATGTAAGACATTTAGAAATAATTATTTGTATTGTTAGTATTAAATCTTTGGAAATTCTTCTTCCTTATTTGATGTTTCTTTTAAACTGGAAAGTCTAAAACAAACAAAAACTTTGTGTGTTATCCTGATAGAGTTGAATAAATGTTAATGTATATTTGTTCTTATGTGGATAGTAATATGAATGAAACACGCACAAATTGTCCTTCTATAATTTTCTGGTAACTGTAAGTAAACATTTGTGTAATAAATATTAAAGTGGACATTTTATTTGAGTCTATAATTTTTTTTTAATAAAGTTAGCAAATTTCCATTCAATTTCTTACAACATTTGCTGTATGAAGTACAGTTTTGAAAAGCTTGTGATAAATAAGATGTCAAATCAATGGAAAGAATAGAAGATCCTGAAACAGAAAAATACCCATATAAGCCTTTAGTATTTAATAAATATGGCATTTCAAACCAACGAGTAAAAGATGAGGTATGCAGTAAATGTTCCAGTTGTTAATATGGGAAGAAAAAAGGTCCCTGCCATCATAAAAAATAAATTCCAAATGGATTTAAGACCTAAGTTTGAAAAACAAAACCACACATGTATTAGAAGAAAATTTAAGTGATCATTTTTAAGACCTTAAGATAGGACGATCTGCAAAAAAAAGAAACAAAAAGCAAAAGTACATCAAAATTTAAAATGTCTGTACAACTAGATGCCATAAAAATGTTTATAAAACAGAGGTTAGAAAAAAAAAAATTCACAACTTATGTAACAGAAAAAAAATTTTAGCAAATACAAAGAACATCTATAAGTTGTTTAGAAAAATGTAAACTTCCTATTAGTCAAATGGGTAAATTATATGAACACATTCATAGAAAAGGAAACACAAACAGCCAGTAAACATATAAAATAAGGCTGAGCCTCACTAGTAATTAGGGAAATACAAATTAAAATAATGAGATAGTTTACACTAACCTGACTGGGAAATTTTGAGAATAGAGCTTGGCAAGGGTACGTGGTAATGGATATTTTCATGCTGTGCTGCTAGGAATGTAAAGTGGTCCAGGCATTTTGGGGGGCAGTTTTGAAGTGTGATTTGGTACATTCTGACTTTGGGTTAAGAATAACAGGTTGGGCACATCTCTACTCCTTTCTGAAACTTAAAATGAAAGGGGAAGAGGTTTTTTTTTAAAATGCATAAACTCTATAAGAAGAATGGTAAAAGAGACGACAGCATTGTATTTGGGAATGCTGAAAAGCTGATGGATAAATGAAAACTGAGCTGGTATATCTAAGAAAGCTGAAAACTAGGCCAAAAATGGAGAAAGCCAAGAAGGAATCTTTTTACAGCTTAAAAACCCTTAATAGGCTCAGGAATTGACACTATCAGGTGTCTCTAAGAGTGTGGTAAAGGTCTTTTTGATTCACATTCTGTTTGAGATTTAGACCACCAAATCCCTCCCTAACTCTCATGGGCGGATTACTCAGTAAACAAGGTAAACACGGGCTTGTGCTTACTTACTCATCTGTAGTGCACAATTTCACGTTTTACTTGAGTTTACTAATCTGTAGTATGCAATTTCCCATGTTTTACTTGTGCTTACTATAGTGCACGATTTCACGTTTGTAAAAACATGAAAGTGTGCACTACACATTAGTAAGTAAACACACAAGTAAACCCGTGCTTACCTTGCTTACTGGGTAATCCGTCCCTGTCAGGTATTGTAAATTGAAAAGAGACTTTGATTCTGTAGTAACCTGCTGTGGGGTTGGGAGACAGACAGATGCCAGCCATACTTAGAAGCAGAATCACTGATGTGGGGAAAAAATGTGAAATTGTTCACTACAGATGATCTGGATTGGGTACTCCGCTCCTGCTAATTCTACACAACTAAGCCATTTCACCCATCCACCTCAGGGAAGACTGGAGGCTAAACTGGATTTCCTACAAAATTAAGCAGTCTTTAGTTTCAAGGGCCTGCACTTGCACAGGTCCTTTTCTAATACAGGTTCCCAGGCTGCAGAAAATTCCATTGCAGTTTGCTTGGCTGGCCTGGCCATTTCCGGTTCCGTTGCTGGCCGGCCTCACAATCTGAATCAGAATTGCAGTTCCTTTGCTTGGCCTGTCCCGTGAAACTCCTGGCGCGTGCGTGGTATGATTAAGAATGTTGCTGACATAACTGGTATGAACTGCCTACTCGTAAACCCCTTAAAAGTAACTTCTTTTCCCCTTGCCCTCTCCAAGCAGTCAGGGCGGCAACAGGCCGGATTGCTTCCATCCTTGCTTGAGGAAATAAAGGCACCTTTACACTCTCCCACCTCGGTTTCTCGTTTACTGGCCGATTCTAGTCATGGTGAGCAAAACTTGTTTCCACCTGGTAACATTCCAATGCCCTGGGAGTGGCCTAAGCAACGTGCTCAAATGGTCTTATTATTTGCAAAAGTAATTTGTTCTTATTCTTTCTTTCAAAGAAATCCCCAAAATTGCCTAAGCCTCACAAAACTGGGATCTGCTCCTTATTAGAGGATTATTATGTAGAAAGGGTAAAACAGAAGATCTCTATATGGGGAAACCCAGACTTTGTTAAGCGTGGGAGTACTATTTTGAAAACAGAGGATTTAGCAAGTTTATAACTAATGAAAGTTTGTGTACTAAATGTTCAGACCCCCAGTCTCCACAAGCCTAGCTCAAAGATTGCTGGCAGCTAGGATTATACCCTCCAGGTGGGAGATTGACAGAGCCTTTTCTCAGGAATTTGACCCTCTAGAGAAAAGACCTAATGATATTGAATCTGAAGACCCCAAGGAAAAAGCTCACCCTGTAATGCAGCCCACAATTTCTCAGCCTCCACTCTCTGTCCCCTGAAATGGCACTCTAAAGTCCTCTATTCTAAAATTACACACACACAGAGACACCAAAAGCCAACATCTTATGGAAAAACCAAAAGAGTGAATGGAGAAAACACTAAAAGCAGTAAGAGAATTTAACAAAGTAGCAGGATACAAAATCAACATTAGGAATCTACAGTTTAATGCTAATTAGACGTTACAAGGCATTTTTAGGGAACTGAGACTGACCTTACTTACAGAGTCAATGCCTACAGAGTCCCCTCAGGAGATCTGCCCTGTAATTGGCTTATAGGGCCCCTGACTTAACAGGTAGTAAGGAATGTCACTTCCTGGCAAGCCAGAAGCATTAGGATATTTTGGAGACCTTAAGAGGTAAGGAATTCACACAAATTTATAGGTACCGTCGGTGAAACCTGGTGCAAAGAGTGTCTTGAGTTTGGTTTCCTAGGCTTGAGATTGTAAATAATGTCATCAGGTGCTGTAGAGTTGGTTAGGACTCATAGCAACCCTCTGTACAACAAACTGATACGCTGCGTCGTCCTGCACCATCTTCACAATCATAGCTATGTTTGAGCCCATTATTGCAGCCGCTGTATCAATCCGAGTAAATAACAGAGGCTTCAAAAAATCCAGTCTGAAATTCCTTATGAAAACTTTCAGATAGGAGTTCATTTTATAATTGTTCAATACTACAGAACTCGAGAGTTTGGAGAGCAAACTTTAAAAAGGCCTATATGGTAAATCACACTCTCATTCCACCTACGTAAATTATAAGGCCAAATCTACTAAGACCAGCCTTACTTTGTGATTGAGAATAATCTTTCTTTGAGGTTATTTTTATCAAAAGAGGAGAGACTGTAGGAAAAAAACTGCTTCAATGGAAAACCATGCACACCCTTCCGGGTTATCTGATTTTACGGAGTGTCTGAACTTTGCTTTTGAGCTATTTTACAACTCTATAAATGGTAGTTAGATGATAGCCCAACCATTGCCGTTGAGCCAAATTCCGGCGAGCTGCCCCGTAGGGTTTCCAAGGTTGTAAATCTCTACGGAAGCAGACTGCTGCATCTTTCTTCTGCAGAAGGGCTGCTGGGTTCAAACTGCCGACCTTTCAGTTAACATCCCAGCGTTTAACCACTGCCCTTCCAGGGCTCTTTTAGATGATGGCTATGCATGGAATTCTTGTCTATAGACATCCAAATAAGTTCTGTCTGGTGGAAGAACAATAAGATCCCCTCTCACCCCAAAAAAGCCAGTTTTATGTTCCCCTCCAAATCCATTTCAATATTTCTGATCTATAGGTGTCTGCTCTTTGACTTCGCCTTTGACCCAGCTGTAACATCAAGAATGAGTTAAATAAAATTTTGCATGTTTGTTTTACCATGTGAGAGTCATGATTTCATGGGGTTTTTTTCTTTTAATTATCCTTTAATATGATTCACCCCATATTGGCCTGTTTATACAGCGCTTATTTATTTTTTTGGTAGTACTTATCATACACCCAATGCTGTTTTGCTTTATTTATATTAATTTGCTCTTCACAACAAGGTACTATAAAGCAGGTACTATTAATATCTTGTCTTCCTCCACCCTTCTTTTTTTCCAAATGGGAAACGTGAGACACAGAGGTCACAGATAAATGAACCAGGATTAAAATCCAGGTAATTTGGCTCCAGAATCCATGCTCTTAACCACTACTCTCTACTTCCTATAAAAAAGAGAAGGCTTTAATTTTGAGGACTAGTCTTGAGTCCCAGACACAGAGATTTCTCAAGATAAATCAGTAAGTTAGTTTCCAATTTGGATTTGACTTCTTTTGGAGCTTGAGGAAAAATGTACTAGCTTTCATAACACCAATATTTCCAGTGATTTTGGAAAACGTAGAAGTTATAGTTAAAAGAAAAATTGACATTTTTGCCCTCCCAGTGCCCCCTAGTACGTACCTTATGAGTTATATCTTCTGTGATCACTGGAGACTTGGCCAGCTCTGGGCACTGCTTGAATCTCTGAGCCTTCAAGTTAGGAAGCCAGGCTCCCCTGGCCTGTTATCCTTGGATGGCCCTGCCTCACCTCACCATTTCAGCTTCCTCTACCCTTTCTCCACTTATTTCTCTATAACAGTTAACGGTGTTGAAGAGTCTGTATTATCAAGAAAAGATTAAACTATGTTCATAAACTTCTTAGGAAAATAGGAAGTTTTTAACAAAATTTAGAACGATTTGCATCTCAAATGGTAAAAGTAGGTAAGAAGCTTAAAGGAAGTCTTACCCAGCTATCCGGAAATCTGCCACCCAGAATAATCTATTTCCCAAGGAATCCGGGTGGCTGAACATTTTTATTGCATCAGTTGCTGGCCTTTCCAGCACTGCATGGAAGCCCATTCACGATTATTAAACAAAATCCTGCTGCTCTTCCCTGTGCAGCATGCTAAGCTGCATAGGCTTCGGTAAAACTCTGTGAAGCTGCTCGTCATATATTGATTTCTGCAGCTGTTCCGCAGATGACTGTCTTTGTTAGGTAATCCCCATGGTGAATTAAACTATGCCATAAACTATAAAGGCAGAGCATCCCAGACCTGCCCTCCAAATTTAAAAAAACAAAAAATCCAGAAGTGTTTGGGTAACAAATAATAATAATAATAAACAGAAATTTAAATCTCTTTATATAGAAAAGGGAGACCTGTGGTACAGTGGTTAAAGCACTCAGCTGGTAACAAAGTTTGGCGGTTCAAACTCACCAGCTGCCTAGCAGGAGAAAGATGTGGCACTCTGCTTCCCTAAAGATTTACAGCCTTGGGAACCCTGTGGGGCAGTTATATTCTGTCCTGTAGGGTTGCTTTGAGTTGGAATCCACTTGACAGCAGTAGGTTTGGTTGGTTTTTGGTTATATAGAAAATAGAGAAATAACCATTTTCAATCTTGACAGCACATTTAAATCAACTGGGAGTCTTTTTTTTTTTCTTTCTTTGTTTTAATGTCAATGCCTGTGGGTACTCATACAAATTAAACCAGTATCTCTAGAGGTAGGGTGTGTAATTTTAAAAGCCTGGGTATCTGACTGTTTAAAAATTCTAGAGGAGATTTTGATGCTCAGTGGCATGGGTTGAGAATCACTGTCTGGAATGTCATTTTAGGTAACTTTAAGCAAAGTATCTGTCACCTCATATTACTTCCCCTTTTTTCCAAGATATCCAGGGGTCTTTTGGAATGGAGAAATCAACACATTTTTAAATAAATTTTTTAAAAATCCAGTTACGGCAAATGCCTTGGTCAGGGTCTAGCTGGTCACCCCTACTCTTCTCATACTAGACACAATGCCCAGATCAGTTAAGCTGGCTGCCTTTGTATTTGGGACAGTCATTTTGGCTGGAGTTTTAGAGGATGAAGAACAACCTATGCTTTAATGAGAGAAGGGTGGGTGGTGAATCCAGATCAGAACAACTAGCTGCATTCCTCGGGGCACAGTTTCTGAAGATCCATTTTTCACTTTATCTGCCACCAGCTTCTTTACTTCTTTCTTAACTTTATCTTTTGTTGCCATCCATTGAAGACTGAATGGGCTCAAAACTTGAGATTCCTTGTAACAGGCTTTTCTGAGAATCAAAGGACTTAAGAGAACGGTTTGTTTTCTATATTACAAATTGTGGATACAATAAAACATCATTCTACAAGACACAAAATGTGGTTATTCAGGTACCTTTTCCTCATTTTTGACTTATGTTGAATAATTCTATATGTGCATATTGGCATACTTGTCTTGTTATTTGATTAGAACTAAGACTTTTCATGGAAACTAAAACTTGTGATTTCACCAACTCACCACAAATATTCCAGGACCACTCACTCTAGATTTGTCATGGCTTTGGTTTCTTCAGAAAACAAACTACAATCTCAAGACTGATTATTTGGTAATTGTTTTGGTGATTTCTAAATTTGGAAACCCTGGTGTCATAGTGGTTAAGTGCCATGGCTGCTAACCAAAAGGTTGGCATGTTCAAATCCACCAGGCGCTCCTTTGAAACTCTATGGGGTGGTTCTACTCTGTCCTATATGGTCACTATGAGTCGGAATCGACTCAATAGCAATGGGTTTTTTTGTTTTTTTTTTTTTAAATCACCCAAACCAAAGGCCTGTTCATAGGACCAGCTACATAATTTGCAAGGCCCAGTGCAAAATGAAAATGTGGGACCTCTTGCTCAAAAATTTTTAAGAATATCAGGATGACAACAGCAGAGCATTAAACAAAGGCCCTTCTAAAGCTGAGCCCTGTGTGACTGAACAGGTCATATGCCCATGAAACCAGCCTTGTCTGTTCATGTTCTCTATCTTCCTTAAACTTCCTGCAACGTGTAATACCTTCAGCCAAACGCTGTTTTTCAAACTCTTTTTTTCCCTTGACTTTCATGACCTGCTCTTTCCTGATTCTTTTCTCACTCTCAGATCACTCCTTTGACTTCCTTCACAGTCTTCTCTTCCTAAATGTTGTTCATAGCAAAATAATAATGAAACGTAATTATCAGTAACATAATTGTCCACATAGTTGGTATAATTAGATATAATTACAAAGGTAGTTGTCAGTAAAAGACTGGAAAAAAAAGAGATATTTAAAAAAAAATGTTTCATGCCTGTATGGGCATTTTCTATAATTCATTTAAATTCTGCCCCATAGGGTTTTCAAGGCTGTAATCCTTATGGAAGCTGATTGCCACGTCTTTCTCTTCTCCTGCAGAGCTGGTGGATTCGAACCACTGACCTTTCAGATAGCAGCTGAGTGCTTAACCACTGTGCCACCAGGGCTCCTTCCTGGCCATTAAATATGCAATAAAATTAACTCTTTTAAAAATATTAAAATGACATTGTACCTATGGCTAGAACTGCAAAAATTACAGCCTTTAAATGTAGGCCTGGGAGCTGCCTAGAATTTGATATTTATGATACAAATATAAATTATTGAGAGAGTTACATAGGAAATGCCAAGGAAATCTCAATTTGAACCAGAGTTCTATTTTATTTCTTTTTAGCACCTTTTAATTTAGTATTTAGAGTCATAATGATCAAAAACACTTGAGAATCAGCTGTTAAGAATCACCATGGAAACCACAGCATATTCTCTGGTCACATTAGTGAGGCCTCTCCATCCTACCAAGAGTTTCCTGTATCTGGCAGTGTTACCACTAGCAGATAGGGATATCAATTGTGTGGTTGCGAGTAACAAACAGGAGGAGCCCTGGTGGGGCAATGGTTAAGTGCTCATTTGCTAACTGAAAGGTCAGCATTTGAAACCCACCAGCTGCTCCAAGGGAGAAAGATGTGGCAGTCTGCTTCCATAAACATTTATAGGCTTGGAAAACCCATGGGGCAGTTCTGCTCTCTCCTATATGGTCACTATGAGTTGGAATCAACTTGACAGCAATGGGTTTAGTTTTTTCTGGTTATACACACACACAAACACACAACCTCCATAAACATTTATAGCCTTGGAAAACCTATGGGGCAGTTCTACTCTGTCCTATAGGGTCACTATGAGTTGGAATTGACTCGACGGCAACAGGTTTAGTTTTTTTGGTTACACACACACACACACACACACACACACAGCATCTCTAAGGTATAACACAGTAGACAGGAAATTAAGGTTGATCCTTCCACTGGAACCCTTCATCTGAATGACAATTCAGTCGCAAATACTGATTCTAAACAGTGAGCTCAGCACTAGGACAGCACTGGGGTAGGGGGCTGGAGAAAACAGGAAGTGATAAAATTGGTCTTTTATTCTCAAATATCGTCTTTCAATAACTGCCGAGCCCCAAAGGACCCTCCATTTCCACTGATTCCTGGTTGGCTCATGTATACAGTCTAAACCCATTGCAGTCAACTTGATTCCAACTCATTGCGACCATATAGGGCAGAGTAGAACTACCCATAGGGTGTCCAAGGCTATAAATCTTTACAGAAGCAGACTGCCACATCCTTCTCCTGTGGGAGTGGCTGGTGGATTTAAAATGCCAACTTTTCAGTAGGCAGCAGAGCGCTTAACCACTGTGCCACTACAGTTCCTTATATATAGTCTATGCATGGTTGTCCTTTGCCTTTTCAGAATTTACCTCTTCAATCGACTTCAAATGAAAGAAGGCATCTAGAAAATTCTCTCAGGCAAATATATTTTTTTGGTGGGTGTAAAAACAGCATGAGGGCAGTGTCTGACCTCCTCTAACTTCACAAGGGGGAAGAAGAATCAAGATCAACGGTCCAAGGCTGATTCCTATGAGGCGGAGGTCAGACATGCCTCCTCTCTCCACCATCTTTACCAACTCTGACACCAACCGTCCCTCCCACATCACTCTCTACTTTTCTGCTGGGTTCGATAATTCATTGCAGTGGCCACACAGAATTCACAGACCATACTTACCATTATGGGGTTTATCAGGGAAGTAACAGGTTACAATTCAGGGTCAGGAACACGCAAGGATACAGTTCTTGCATCAGGACAGCCTCTTTTCAGCTGTGCCAGCAGGCACACTTCTCCCTGGCCCTGGACCTCTGCCCAAAGGCACTCAGCTTTCTCACTCCATGGGCTGGGAAGCCCTCTGCGCCATCTTCTTCGCTCTCTCCTTCCTTGGTGGTGGTGGGAATCTTCTCCTTCCTGCCTCTAGGGTAGCTCATTTCAAGCCTAGGAGATGGCAAAACTGACCAATGCCTTTGGTGGGCCACAATTAACATATCTGCACCGTTCCACCCAATCATTTGGGTGGGAGTTACAAGATCATGGCTAGAAAGGTCATATTAAGTAATTCATTACACTGCAGTGTGGGAAGCCACATAATGTTTAGCTTCCTTCTGTCTTTCTTTCAACTGGCCAGCTCCTAAAAAATCAGGAAAATCTACATGACAAATTTGGTTTTCTTGCTTCCCTCGAAAAGCTGAAACTCGACAGTTTGGTGTCTGTATTTCCACAAAGCACTAATTATGTGGACATGAGTAGTAGCTACTTTCTTTAGATTGGGCATGAGCTTCCCAGTTTGTCATGGGCCCCATACTGTGTGCTATATTATGAAGCTGGACTCACAATGACTCACAAGGACACCACCTGGGCCCTGAGGTGTAAAGACAATAGCTAGGACAATCTTAGAAAATATTTTTTAGGGAACCTTTCACATAAATGAATCAAACAGAACACAAAAGACTTTCCACTCTTATCTTTTTCTATTAGCATTTAGTGAATAGAAAATTTGTTGGACCAATGAAGACCTTCCTGACTGTTGTTACTAAAACCTGTACCAATGATTGTTAAGAAAGATAATTCAAAATGTAGGATCATAGTTTCTAGCCAATCTGTGAAAATGTGAAGCTTTCAATGGTTTTGCCCATTTTATAATGTTAATATATACTGATGATTCTGTAACATTCCTTTGACTAGAGCAGAGATAGCTCTAGCAGCATGCTTGTCCGTTTTCCCATTCTTGTCTATTCTGTGATATTTCCTTGGATTTGGGCAGACATTTGCTCTGGCAGCATGCTTGTGTGCTTCCCATTTTGCCTTTTTGAATATATGCTGAATAAAACTTTATTTTTGCTTTACTAAATTTGTGATTTTTTGCCCTACAATAACTCACATTACATATCTGTCTTGCCCTTACAGGCATTTATATTTGCAAGCTGTGACCTTAGATATATTGTGTCTTATTCTTATTATTATTATTTTCCAAATCTATTCTCTGGATTTGAGGACTTTGTGTGGCATTAGGGGGTGTTGAAAAGCAAAGACGTCACCTCGAAGACTAAGGTATACCTGACCCAAGCCATGGTGTTTTCGATTGCCTCATATGCATGTGAAAGCTGGATAATGAATAAGGAAGACCAAAGAAGAATTGATGCCTTAATGTGCTGTTGGTAAGTATATTGAATGTACCATGGATGGCCAAAAGAACGAACAAATCTGTCTTGGAAGAAGTATGACCAGAATGCTCCTTGGAAGCAAGGATGGCGAGACTATGTCCGTCTCACAGTCTTTGGACGTGTTGTCAGGAGGTATCGATCCCTGGAGGGGGACATCATGCTTGGTAAAGTAGAGGGTCAGCGAAAAAGAGGAAGACCCTCAATGAGATGGACTGACACAGTGGCTGCAACAATGGGCTCAAGCATAACAACAATTGTGAGGATGTTGCAGGACAAGGCAATATTTCGTTCTGTTGTACGAAGTGTCTCTATGAGTCAAAATAGACTTGATGGCACCTAACAACAACAAGGGAGTAGTACCACATCACACTCAAAATAGTGAGCCAAGTAATATTGATTCTCTTTTAAATTAGGGACATGCTTTCCTCACTTTCTGCCACATCCTCTTCTACCAAAAATCCACTGCTGTCAAGTCAATTCCAACTCACAGTGACTGTGATGATTAAGGTCATGTGTCAACTTGGCTGGGCCATGATTCTCAGTGGTTTGGCAGTTATGTAATAATGTTGTTTGGCAGTTATGTAATGATGTAATTTGGCAGTTATGCAATAATGTAGTCATCCTCCATGATGTGATCAGCCAATCATTTGTAAGGAGAGTTTCTTCAGGAGTGTGGCTGACATCCAATGTATTTACGGATGTTCTAGCAAAGCTCACTTGGCTTTCTCTGGATCCTGCATCCAGCTCGTTATCATCTGACCTCTAGTTCTTGGGACTTGAGCCAGCTGCCTAAGGTTTTACCTGCCGATCTTGGAATTTTTCAGCCTCCACAGCCAATTTTGGATTCATCAGCCTCTGCAGCCCATGAGCCAGCTGCCTGCCGTCTGACCTGCTGATCTTGGGTTCGTTAGCCTCTGCAGCTATGTGAGTCAGAAGAAGCCTTCAGCTTAAGGCATGACCCATGGACTTGGGACTTGTCAGCCTCTACAATTGTATGAGCCATTTCCTTGAGATAAATCTCTCTCTATGTGTGTGTATATATATATATATACACACACACATACAGTAAGACGTCGACCCTACAGGACAGAGTAGAACTTCCCTGTAGCGTTTCCAAGGCTGAAATTTTAAGGAAACTGTCTGCCACATCTTTCCCCCATGGAGCAGCTGGTGGGTTCAAACTACCTATCTTTCAGTTAGCAGCTGAGTGCTTAACCACTGTGCCACCAGGGCTCCTCCCATGTACTTCCAGAACCAAGGAAACTCACTGTCAGCTCAGTTCATTCCAAAACTTAATGACAGTGTCCCTGATTTAATCCTTGGTCCTAATCACCATTCATGCAGGAATTCTTGTGCAAAATTTGCCTCCTTGTGGTTTGCCCTAATACTGCAGCTCCTGGAATAAACATGCTTTCTGCAATTATATATTATATTATATATATTATATATTATATACTATATATTATATATATACAAAAATATATATATATATTGCAATTATATTGCTCATCCCACCAACATACTGTCCAATATTTGGAAATGGGCAGAGGAGATTACAGAGTTTAGCTGACCTTCTGGAGATTATCTAATTATATACGGTGTGTACCTTTGACAACTTTCTGTTGAGGAGGCTATTTTCCATCTCAGTAGGGTAGAAATTAACTTGTACAAAACTGATGACAATGTAAATAATTCTTGTCTATAGCAATTCAAATTAATTAATTTTCTCTGGTAGAAACACAATTGATGTCTACCTTGTAGAAAAGATAACTCCAAGCAATAAATTTTATTTCCCTATAGAATATTGGAAACCGTGGTGGCATAGTGGTTAAGAGCTATGGCTGCTAACCAAAAGGTCAGCAGTTCAAATCTACCAGGTGCTCCTTGGAAACTCTATCAGGCAATTCTACTCTGTCCTATAGGGTCACTATGAGTTTGAATTGACTCAAGGGCAACAGATTTGGTTTTTGGGGTTTTTTTTGGTTTTACAGGACATTAACTTAGTTTTACAGATGTTAGCAAGTAGATTTCATCATTCCTAATGAGTCTGTACGTATGTGTATAGTTTTGAAATTCCCCAGTTCCCCTTTGAACTGATTCCCTCATTCATTAATGAGTTGAATATTTTACATGTGTTCATTTTATATTTTTGTAAGGCAAAAAAATCTTTTTAAAAAATTTGAGCATTATACTTTAGCAATAAAATGCCTGACGATGTGATCATCATATTTCAACAGCTCCCATTAAAAAACAAAATCAGACAGATTACTAAACATATAATTTTAGTTACATTGGACAAAAATTGGTGTAGTAATCTTGAAGTAGAAAGAACATTTTAGGTATAGAGACTAGTCTTTGTATGCTGTATATAATTTGTGTGTGTGTGTGTGTGTGTGTGTGTGTGTGTGTGATAGAGGAATCTTGTCTACCAGGGTTATCTACTTTCAAACCCCTCCTTCCACTCTTGGTTGTGATTTTTAATCTACAAAAGGGGAAGAAGAGATAATGAAATTAGGTGAGAAAGGAAAACAATTAAGACAGGTTCTGGAGCACTGGTTTAGCTACTTGTTTCTCCATGAAATTTCCTCACGTTTAAAACCTGGGAGGTTTGTGTGCTACAAAGTGAAGCCATTTCCTTTTCATCTCAGTGACCACTGAATTCTCTGATTATTAAGGAAGGACATTAATTTACTACAACCCAAATGCAACAAAGTACTCTTTAATTGTACTGGAGTTTTCCTCTCTATAATCTTCTTTCTTTAAAATCGAGGAATAGCAATTCGGTAGCTGAGCATAGAGCTTTTTTTGAGTGTTTTCTTCAATAACCATTTGTCTAGTTGATCCACAAAGAAACTAAGAGATTGCCATCTAGTGGTTTAATTGATAAAATTCAGTAAAGTGATTTTTCTTATGAACGTTCACGTTAATGTTTTCTTTATGTGGCTCTGAATTTTTAGAAACTAATTATTAATACACTTTTTCAAATTAAAGTTTCTGACTGGCCACTCATCTTTTTTTTTCCAGATTATATGCTCTTTCTATTAAGCTCGGTAGGATATGAATTAAAACTCGCAGAAACCTTTTTATAATTGAAGAAAATATTAATAAGATATTTCACTGAAGAAATTATCAGATATTAAACAGCCTAATCTAAATAATAAAATAATAGGAATCAAATTAATGATCAAATTAAGAGATCCTAACAAATTTAAAAAATAAACTATACAAAATAAATATGTATGTATCATGTGAAGTTATAACAGCAGTGTTTTCTATGAACTAAAGTAAGGTTCCTATACAGAATCTATAAAACTCTCCAATGCAAAAAACTTTGAACTTTTAATTTATAAAATTGCATCTATAAGTCCAGCGAAAATTTATTTCATTTATTTTCTTCATTGGTATAGATTTTTGTAGTCCTGTGTAAAGAAAAGAATCACTTTATTCTACTATAAAACTATTTTGTTTCTAATAACAGCCTGAGAGACACAAACTCCCACAAATACTCTGCCTCCATCTGGCCACATAGGGATTGCCTTGGTCTTCCCTTAGATGTTGCAGAATATCATAAGCCTAGATGTCAAAAGCAACCTCTATTTTTTCCCCTTTAGTTTCTGAGTATTCTGATTGCACTTTAGAGGCAAACTTTTTACACTTTGGGGATCATAATGGCTTAACATTAATTAAGCAGAGAAGACCTCCCTTCTGACAGACCTTTGGTCTGGAGAAAGCCCAATATGGAATCAGCTCAGCCTGGGATCTAACAAGATACCCAGTCTTTTTGTCTTTTCATGGCATCCTCTAGGTTTGATATAAAAGGCTGGAGGGGAGACACAGAAACTAGACAGGGGAACAGAGAGGCTCAGTTTACAATCCCTGAGTGAAATGATGATTCTTTCTAATCTAAAAACTGCTTAGGGGCAGAGACTGCCATGACACCCCTGGATAGTGTGGGAGAGGTAAAGAGGAGAAGGGGTAGTACTGTGCGTACTTGTCCTCACGCTGCTGCCATCCCTCTGAACTGTTGTCAGAATCTAGGAAACTCCAGATCCTGCTGAGGCTGTTGTGGAAAACAGAACAGACTCAAAGTTTGGAGTAAGATTTGATTTTGTCATTTAATAATGCTGCATGACAGAAGGAATTCATGTGGGCACACACAAGTCAAAGTTGGATGGCCACACTCCCAATTCCTTGGCTAACTTTGGTAAGTATACAGTTCATATCCACTGTCTTACTTATCTAGTGCTGCTATAACAGAAATACCACAAGTGGATGACTTTAACAAAGAAAAATCTATTCTCTCACAGTCTAGGAGGTAGGAGTCTGAATTCAGGATGCCAGCTTCAGGGGAAGACATTCTCTCTCTGTTGGCTTTCGGGAAAGGTCCTTGACATCAGTCTTCTCCTGGTTGAGGAGCTTCTCAGCGCAGGGATGCCGGGTCCAAAGGATGCGCTATGCTCCTGGTACTTCTTTCTTGGTGGTATGAAGTCCCCGTGTCTCTCTGCTTGCTTCTCTCTTTTATATCTCAAAAGGGATTGGCTTAAAACACCTAATCTTGTAGATTGAGTCCTGCCTTATTAACATAACTGCCACTAATCCCACATTAACATCACAGAGGTAGGATGTACAACACATACGAAAATCACATCAGATGACAAAATGGTGGACAATCACACAGTCCTGGGAATCATGGCCTAGCCAAGTTGACACACATTTTTGGGGGACACAATTCGATCCATAACATCCACCAAGGGGGAAGAAAAAGTTAGACAATAGATTTTCTTTAGGTACATTCCATTTACTACGAAAGCCAATCAAGGCAAAATATTAAGACTGCTAAACTTTAAGAGCTATTTGTAAAACTAATAACCTCTTTTGAAACAAGTCACAGTATTTATCTAGAGGAAATAAAATGTAAGAGTGTATCAGGTTGTAGAAGTGTCAGCCTTTTCTTCGTCTATATAACATGTAGCTCTACTTATTATAGGGGATAATTTCTTCTTCACAATCATATTAAAAATACAGATACTTGCCCCTCACATCTCAAATACTGAATTAGAATCTATGAGATTGGGGTTCAGACATCTCTATTTTTAATAAGCTCTCAGGTCATTCTTCTATATATTTGAGTTTGAGAACCACTCTTCTAGGCTTCATTGACAAAACTGAAAGACTAAATACGTTTCATGGAAAATGTGGTAGGGCAATCAACGGTGAAAAAACAGAACAACTGGTTAAATTTTATAGCCACTTAGCTGGAGAACTGGCAGATCACCAATAAGATTCACAATTTGCAATACCATCTGTACAGGGAATAATTTTCTAATAAGTCTTATCACCATAGATGGCAATCTGATAAAATCTCTGTGAAGGTGTGGAAATACTCAGAACTTAAACAATTTCATTCATTCATTCAAGAGTTACTTATTGAGTACCAACTACATACTAGTTGCTGTGCTGTTGTTGGGTGCCATGGAATCGGTTCCAACTCGTAGCGATCCTGTGCATAACAGAACAAAACATTGCTCAGTCCTGTGAATCCTCACAATAGTGGATATATTTGACCCTGTTGCTGCAGCCACTGTGTCAATCCATCTTGTTATGGTCTTCCTCTTTTTTGCTAACCCTCTTTTATCAAGCATGATATCCTTCTCCAGGGATTAGTCCCTCCTGATAACATGTCCAAAGTAAGCAAGACGAAGTCTCGCCATCCTCACTTTTAAGGAGTATTCCATCTGCACTTCCTCCAAAACAGATTTGTTTATTCTTCTGACAGTTCATGCTATATTCAATATTCTTCACCAACACCATAATTCAAATGCATCAATTCTTTGGTCTTCCGTATTCATTTCCAGCTTTCACATGCATATGAAGTGATTGAAAATACCATGGCTTGGATCAGGAGCACCTTAGACCTCAAAGTGACATCTTTGCTTTCTAATACTTTAAAGAGGTCTTTTGCAGCAGATTTACCTAGTGCAATACATCATTTGAGTTCCTGACTGCTGCTTCCATGGGCAGAGGAGAAAAGGAGAGATGTTAAGGTGGTTGAATTGATGAGCTATGGAGAAAAAAGGTAGTGAGTTAGGGAAAGAAGGTGGTGTGGATCCAACTAAAATGAAATCCTTGACAATTTCAATATTTTCTGTTTACCATGATGTTGTTTATTGGTCCAGTTGTGAAGATTTTTCTTTTCTTTATGTTGAGATGTAATCCATACTGAAGGCTGTAGTCTTTGATCTTCATCAGTAAGTGCTTCAAGTCCCCCTCACTTTCAGCAAGCAAGGTTGTGTCATCCGCTTATCACAGGTTGTTAATGAATCTTCCTCCAATCCTGATGCTGCATTCTTCTTCTTATAGTCCAGCTTCTTGGATTATCTGCTCAGCATTCAGATTGAATAAGTATGGTAAAAGAATACAACCCTGGTGCACACCTTTTCAAGTTTTAAATTATGCAGTATACCCTTGTTCTGTTCAAATGACTGCCTCTCGGTCTACGGTCTACGTACAGGTTCTGCATGAGCACAGTTAAGTACTATGTTAGGCATTAGAATTACAGAGAAAACAGTTCTTTCCCTTAGGAAGCTCTTAGCATAATGAAATGATTCTCAGACTTCAAAGTGAATAAAAATCACCTTAGGTACTTGTTAAAAATGCGGATGTTCAGTATCTGATTACGAATAATACTGGTCTAATTAGTAAGAAATTAAAAAGACATTTACAGTACAAGTGGTAAGTTTTAAGAGATATACAGACATGCTATTTAATCATTGATCCAGACCAAGAAGGAAGGGGAAATATCAGCAATAGTTTTTCATAGAAGGTAGAAGGTGATACCAACTTGAATTTTTTAATAACACCTAGGAGTTGTCTACATGAAAAAATGTGGGAAGAGGGTGTTTGTCTTAGGGTTCTCTAAAGAAACAGAACGAGTTAAATATATATATACATAGAGAGAGAGAGAGATTTAAAGAATTGACTCATGTGATTGTGGGGGCTGGCAAGTCCAAAATCTGTAGGTCAGGCAACAAGCTGGAGATTCCTACAGTCTTGTGTCCCAAAATCCATAGGTCAAGCAATGGGAAGAGTGAAAGATTTTTGGCAAAATGTCGATTTATACGGTACTTTTATGAAAATAATGTGCACATTCTGTGTTTGTTTTCTGGCTGCGCAGTCACCCCAACCCCTGGTATTTTCATAAGCGTGTTATACTATTTTTTTTTTTTTTTTACAGCAACATGTGGAAGAGGATTAGCATGGCAGTATTTGTGCGGGTGCCTCAAGGAGGGAGATGCGGCTGGCAAACAAATGCAGAAGGTGCAAATATTTGCATAAAAACACGGCAGTCTGGAGGCAGAATACACCCTAGAGAAAACTCACTTTTTGCTCTTAAGACCTTCAACTGATTAGATGAGGCCTAACCACATTATGGAAAGTAATCTGCTTTACTTAGGGCCAACCGATTTAATCACATACAACTACTTCGTAACATCCAGACTAGTATTTGACTAAATAACTGGGAACATAGCCTAGTCAGATTGACACATAAAATTAAATTATCACCATGTTACAGGAAAAGCATGGGCAATGGCATGGAATGATGAAAAAGCATGGCCTATGCGTTGAATCAACTTGACGGCAACGATATATGATTCACTACAGAAGGTTCCTTAAAAATGTCTGGAATTTAGGGTTAGTCCCAGGGAAGGTGTGATTAGAGAAGTAAGCAGGACCTGGTCATGAAGGGTCTTGTATCCTAAACTAAAGAGTTTTAATTTCACCCACAAATAAGCTGTGAATCATTGAAGTATTTGACGTAGGAGTATGGCCTCATCAGAGTTGGATATCAGAAAAAACATTCTGGTGGGGGTCAGGGTGAAGTAATAAAGGGAGAATGGCTGAATGGGTAGTTAGAAGGTTTGTATAATAATTAAAATAAGACATGTGAAATGCTTGCTTTAAGGTAATGTTGGGTGTTGAAAAGAGAAAAGGGAGCGATGTTAAGGTGGTTGAACTGATGAGATTGGAGAAAAAAGGTGGCAAGTTGGGGAAAGAAGGTGGTGTGAAGGATGACTTCCAGGTTTTCTGGTTTGTGTCAACAGTGATACCATTTCCCTCATCTCCTTAGTAATAGCTTTTCCTCTTTCTAATTGGGAAGACTTTCCCTTTGCTAATGTAGTGCTTGATAGTTGTAGTTTATGTAGCTATATCTCTTGCTGAGTGCTCACTATGTTCCAGGCACTGCTTTGTAAACACATGATCTCACTATAGAAGATGAGGTCAGGGCTCTGCCCATATACCCTCGGCCCACTCCAGAGGTCACCAGCAGCCTTGGTGGACAGTTACTATAAAAATCAAAAGCTTCCTACCTCAAATTCTGGCTTTTTTGCCTGAGGGTTTCTCTGTTCTATGGAATGTGCCTGGCCTGTGCACAGGGTAGGTCAGAAGTGGCCGGGTGTTAATGGCCCCAGGAGCCAACGAGGAATGGGAGATTGGAGATAACTACTCAGCTCCTAGCTCTTTGGTGAAGAATCCTTGGAGGGATTGCGTCCCAGCTACTCACAGTGGTAACACATTAATTAATGCAGCCATTATTGACTTTTCTCTTTCCCTGTTGCACTTTATCAGGCTCTCGCTATGTTTCCTGGGATTACTTCCCAAACAAACCACTTGCACCCAAACCTTTGTCTATGGGTCTGCTTTTGGGAAAACTCAAAATAAGCCACACATCCTCATGACAGCCCAGTAAGGAAAGTAGGATCGTTACTATCACCATTTTATATATATTCAAACTGAGGTTTGGAGAGGTTAAATAATTTGTCCATATAACGTAACTGGTGAATACTAGAGCCTGGATTCAAATCCTGTGCTCTCAACACTATACTATATTGCTAACCCCAAATTGCAAGATGCAAACTAGGCATTACCAACTGTGGTATAAAACCCAGAGATAGATAGGAAAAAAAAAAAAAAAAAAAAAAACCAAAAAAGCCAGAGACAGCCTGTCAGTTTCTTCAGGTAACATTGAGACTGATTACTATTTCCAGACCCCAATCTTAAAAAGGCTGAGCATTTATTTGACTTGCTGCTAGCATGTGTTCTCTCTCCCCATGTCCACTTTAGAGGCCAGAAAATTCCTTATGTGGTTTCTTCCCCTTATTAAATATGGTAGTAATATAGAATTTCGAAGCTGAGTGGATCACTTTTGAAGGAAGTCAACGTAATGATGTAATGACAGATTACATAATGACATGATGCATCAACTACTGTTAACCTTTTGTGCTGCTGGTCAGATCCCCTTCCCAACCCAAGCATTTTCTTGGTTTATTTCCTGGTTAAGAATTTGAAGTGGAAGTGGGTGATGAAATGAAAAGGGCAACTGTTACTTGAGCTCAAGAAAAACGATATGTTCAGAACTCAGTTACAGCTTATATTTTTCTCTCCTTGGCTATAATATAAATAACCAGTGAAGGGAAATATGAAATAAGAACATTAAAAATCAGAATATCTAATCTCAATTCCTTCACCAATTAGCTGTGAGACATTAGGCAAATCATCTAACTCAAGCTCTTGGTTTATAATCTGTGAAAAGAAGGGTTTCGAACACAGATGATCTATAAATTCCTTTCTAGTTTTAACATTCCTGTAATTCTATCAAGTACTGAGTTAGAATTACTTGCATGAAGGAGTCTCAGCTCCAAACATACTAGTCTACTTTCCACTCCCTGCACATTATTTTGTACTATGCTAACTTCATGCTTTTTTCTTCTATCTGGAATGCTTTCTCTTCTCTTATAAATTTCTACCTAACTTTTAAAATTCTTTGTCTTAATGATTGCAGAAATAATCGTGCCTTCCTCTGAATTCCTAAGCATTTGTAAGCATTTATTATCACACCACTGATTCATATGGCATTTAGTATTTATAGCACAAGAAAACACTGCAAGAGACATTCCAATAGGCATTGAATACAGCATTAATTGCAAGAGAAGTGGTTTGGACCAGTAGTTCTCAGCATTTGGTGGGCAAATCACATAGAGTTTCTATAATTCTACTCCTTTCTGTCTCACTGATCAAACCCACACTAGTGTGTCATAACACTCCAGGTTGAGTATAATTAATATATGAATGAACTCAAATACCTGTATAGGCCATAATGTACAAAATGAAGCAGTAATGATGAATAAAAGGTACTGACAAAAAAAAGGGAGCTCAAGTCCCACCTAAAGGGGGCAGCAGTGTCTTAGCTGTGAGGGAGTGCAGCTCTTGAAGCTCAAAAGCCAAAGTTTCTGCTCTTTGTTCTTGATTTTTAAATGCTGGCAATAAATAAAAAAATGCTCAGCATACCTTCTGCAGGCCTCATTTAGCTGGTAGGTGGTCTCTGGTCTCTGGTCATCTCCTCCTCAGCCCGTTGCAGTGTAGCTTCTCCAGTGAGATTTCACAAAGCATCCCTTAGTAGATTTGTGACCCAAGACAAGTAACTTCTCTGAGCATCAGTTTTCTTGCTATAATATCAATCTTATAGGATGTACGTGAGCAGTAAATGAGAAAACACCTATAAGGCATATCACACAAACTATAGCACAGAGAAAGTACGCAATGAGTGTTTGCTCCTACTATACTCCAATCACACTGCAATCCAGGTTCCTCTGTGAACACATCATACCGTTACATACCTTCGAGCCATCTCTCCCTCTACCAATGCACACTCTTCTCTCCTTGCCCTCTGGGTTTTTAACTTCTTTGGTAAGGTGACTTCCCAAGTTGTGCATGTGTTTCTTGATGGCAAAGACTACCTTAGTTTTTGCCTCACATTATAAAGCGTTTTTGTTCTAGGAAATAATAAAGATGAGAACAGAAATCAATGAAATTGAAAACAGTAAAACAATAGAGAAAAATTTGTAAAGAAAAAGGGGGGGAGGAGGGCTGGTTCTTTGAAAAGATCAATGAAATGGACAAACTGCTAGTGAGACTGACAAAAGAGAAGGCTCAATTTGTAAATATCAGGAATGAAACAGGGACTAACACTACAGACTGCAGATGTCAAAGGATTATAAGGGAATATTACAAACATCTCTACGTACATATATTTGATAACTTAGATGAAAGGGACCAATTTCTCAAAAAATGAAAACTACCATAATTCTCCGAATATGAAATGGATAATTTGAATAGCCCTATAATTATTAAGTAAATTGAACCAGTAATTTCCAGGCTCAGATAGTTTCACTGCAGAATTCTACCAAATTTAAAGAATAATAAACATCAATTCTACACCATTTCAGCAAATAGAACAGGAGGGAACACCTTCCAATTCACCTTATGAAGCTAGTATACCTTGAAATCAAAACCAGAAAAAGATGGCTTCGGTGGAGAATTCTACCAAACATTTCCAGAGAAGAATTGACACCAATTCTACTCAAACTATTCCAGAATATAGAAAAGAAAGTAATACTCCTTAATTCATTCTATGAAGCCAGTTTAACCCTGATACCAAAGCCAGGCAAAGATATCACAAAAAAAAAAGAAAGAAAATTACAGACAAATATCCTTCATGAATGTAGATGCAAATATTCTCACCAAAATTCTAGCCAAGAGACTTCAACAGCATATCAAAAAAATAGTCCATCATGATTACGTGGGATTGATACCAGGGACGCAAGGGTTGTCGAACATTAGTAAAGCAATCAATGTAATTCACCACATAAATAAAACAAAGGAAAAAAATCACATGATCATCTAAATCAATGCAGAAAAGGCATTCAATAAGATCCAACACCCTTTTCTGAATAAAAATTCTCAGCAAAATAAGAATAGAAGGGAAATTCCTCAACATAATTAAGGGCATATATGTAAAAACCAATGGCCAATGTTATTCTCAATGGAGAGAGACTGAAAGCATTCCCTGTGAGAAGAGGAATGAGACGAGGTTTCCCATTATCACCACTGTTATTCAGTATTGTTCTAGAAGTCCTAGCCAGAGCAATAAGGCAAGAAAAGAAAATAAAGGTATCCAGATTGGAAAGGAAGAAGTAAAACTATCCTTATTAGCAGATGACATGATCTTATACATAGAAAATCCCAGAGATTCCACAAGAAAGTTACTGGAACCAATAGCAAGGTTCAGCAAAGTGTCAGGGTAGAAGATCAACACACAAATATCAGTTGGGTTCCTTTACACTAACAAGGAGAACTCTGAAAAGGAAATCAAGAAAACAATACTATTTATAATAGACTTCAAATGGATAAAATACCTACCAATAAATCTAACCAGGGACATATAAGACTTATACAAATAAAATTACAAACTGTTACTGCAAGAAACCAAAAGAGACCTACATGGATTGGAAGACTTAACATTGCAAAACTGTCAATACTAACCAAAGTGATCTATAGATATAATGCAATTCCAATCCAAATCCCAACAACACTCTTTAATGAAATGGAAAAGCTAATCTCCAACTTTATACAAAATAGCTAAAGCAATGTTGAAGAAGAGCAAAGTAGGAAGCCTCACACTTCCCAATCTCAAAACTTACTATACAGCCACAGTAATCAAAACAGGCTGGCACCGGTTTAATGACAGACACATAGACCAGTGGAATAGAATTGAGAACCCAGAAGTAAATCCATTCATCTATGGGCAGCTGATCTTTGACAAGGGGCTAAAGTCTTAAACGCGGAAGAAACAGTCTTTTTAACAAATGGTGCCAGCAAAAATGGATATCCATTTGCAGAAAAATGAAACAGGTTCCATACTTCACACCATACACAAAAACAAACTCAAAATGGATCAAAGACCTAAAACTATAAAGTTCATGAAAGAAAACATATGGACAAAACTAGGGATCCTAATTTTCAGCATAAATAGACTTTCAAACACAACTAAAAATGCATGAACAGCAGGAAATAAATTAGATAAATAGGACCTCCTAAAAATTAAATATGCTTATGAAAGACTTTACCAAAAGAGTAAAAAGAGAACCTAAGGACTAGGAAAAAAATCTTTGGTGATGATATATCTGAAAAGGGTCTAATCTCTAAAATATATAGAAAACTTCAATAACTCAACAACAAAAAGACAATCCAGTCAAAAAATGGGCAAAGGACATGAATAGACACTTCATCAAATAGGACGTTCAGGCAGCTAACAAACACGTGAAGAGATGCTCACAATCATTAGCCATTAGAGAGACGCAAATCAAAATTACAATGAGATGCCATCTCACCCCTGCAAAAATGGTGCTGATAAAAAAAAAAAAAAACAGAAAACAACAAATGCTGGCGAGGTTGTAGGGAGATTAGAACTCTTATATACTGCTGGTGGGATTGTAAAATGGTACAACCACTAGGGAAAACAATATAGCACTTACTCAAAAAGCTACAAATAGAAATACCTTATGATCCAGCAATCCCACTCCTAGGTATATATCCTAGAGATATAGGATCAGTGACACAAATAGACATATGCATCCATGTTCTTTGCAGCATTATTCACAATAGCAAACAGATGGAACCAACTTAAGTGTCTATCAACAGATGAATGGATAAACAAATTGTGGTGCATACATACAATGGAATACTATGCAACTATAAAGAATAATGACAAGTCTGTGAAACAGCTGATAATATGGATAAATCTTGAGGACATTATGCTGAGTGAAATAAGTCAGTCACAGAAGGACAATACTGTACAGTCTCATTTTTATAAAAGTCAAGAATAGGTGTACACAGAGAAAGCAACGTCCTTTGATGGTTACCAGGGATGGGGGAGGGAGGGAGTGGAAGGGGGAATCACTTGCTAGATAGCAGACTCCTGTTATTTCTGGTGATGGGAAAGGCAATACACAATATGGGGGAAGTCAGCACAACTTGACCAAGATAAATGAAGACACCGAGAGGTACACAGGTATAAAGGACAATTATGGTAAATGTTATATAAAATTTGCAACAGCAGTAATAACAACCAAAAAGTATGTGTTTGGTTACAGAGGTAGATACGTATGCTATATGTGTATAGGAAGGTATACATGATTACATGATCATGCATATATAGGCATATTTGTAGGCATAAGTATATATATGTTTGGGTGTGCTACATACATATTCATATATACAATAAAGAGCATAGAGGGCACAGTTACAGAGACCTAGAAATATCCAAACACCTCATGGGATGGGCTTACTGGATTAAAGTGTTTGGGACTGTAGTCTCATGGGACAACTCAGTCAATTGGCATAATATTGTTGGTAAAGACAATGTTCTACATCTCAGTTTGGTGAGTTGAGTCTGAGGTCTTGAAAGTTTGCAAGCGACCATCTAAGATACAACTATTGGTCTCTTCCCATCTGGAGCAAAAGAGGATGAAGGAAACCAAAGACTAATATCTACAGGACTAATATCCCATATGAAACACGGCCTCTTCTAGCCTGAGATCAGAATAACTAGATGGTGTCCATTTACCACTACCCACCGTTCTAATCAGTAACACAATAGAAGGTTCCAGATAGAATGGGAGAGGAATGTAGAACAAAACTCAAATTCCTGAAAAAGATCAGACTTACTGCACTGATAGAGACTAGAGGAATCCCTGAGACTATCACCCTAAGATATCCTTTTAATTTGGAACTGACTCCCGGAGGTCTCCTTTCAGCCAAATAATAGATTAGCTCATAAAATAAACAATATCACCGTGAGGAATGTGCTCCCTTAAACAATCAACTATATGAGACCAAATGGTCAACATTTACCCAAAAGCAAAGATGAGAAGGCAAGAAGGGGCAGGGAAGCTAGATAAATGGAAACAGAACAAACCGAATGGAAACAATGAGAATGCTGACACACTGGGAAATTGTAACCAGTGCCATGGAACAATTTGTAAAAAATTGCTAAATGGGAACTTAATTTGCTATGTAAACTTTCACCTAAAACACAATAAAATACTAAAAAAAAAAAAAAAAAAAAAAAAAAAAAAAAAAAGACAAGACAGTAAACAAAAAGAAAACCACAGACCAATATCTCTTATGTATATGCAGAAATGCTCAACAAAATATTAGCAAATAGAATTATATGCCATGACATAGTGAAGCTATGCAAGCATGAAAGTCTGCTTCAATATTTGAAAATCAACTAATACATTCCACCATGTTAACAGATATTATGATCATATCAATCAATGTAGGAAAAGCATCTGACAAAATTTAACACCTACAAAAATCCTACAGCTAACATTTTATTTAATAGTGAATGACTGAATGTTTTACCCCTAAGACCGGGAACAAGGCAAGGATGTCCACTCTCACTGATTTTATTCAGCATTGTGCTGACAGTTCTAGCCAGTATAATAAAGTAAGAAAAAGACATAAAATTTATACAGATTGGAGAGGAAGAAATAACTGTCTCTATTTACAGATGACAAGATTACCTACATGTAAAATTCCAAGGAATCTATTTAAAAAAAAAAACCCAGAACTAATAAGTGTGTTTAGGAAGGTTGCAGGATATCTGATAAACTTACAAAAAGAAATTGTATTTCTATATATATCAATGAACATGTGAATATCAAAATTAAAAAATACAATACCATTTATAATCACTAAAAAAAGTGAAAAAAAAAACTCGTAAAACTAGCAAAACGTGAAGAACTACAAAAACCTGATGACAGATTTCGAAGAGGATCTAAATAAATGGAGAGACATACCTTGTTCATGATTGGAAGACTCCCCAAATTGACATACAGGTTTAACGTTATACCTTTCAAAATCCCAGCAAGATTTTTTGTAGATATAGATAGGATTATCCTAAAATTTGTATGGAAAGAAGAGCTAAAACAAATTTGAAAATGAAGAATTTAGTAGGAGAAATCACTCAACTTGATTTCAAGACCTATTATAAACCTACAATAATCCAGACTGTGTGATATTGGCAGAGGGATGACACATAGGTCAATGGAATAGAATAAAGAACCTAGAAATAAAGCCATACAAACATGCCCAACTGACTTTTGACAAGGTATAAAGGCAATTCAGGGGACGAAAGTTAGCCATTTCAACAAATGATGCTGGAGCAATTGGAAATCCATAGACAAAAAACAAAAGAATCTGGACCTAATTCTCATACCTTATATAAAAAAATTAACTCAAAATGGATCACAAATATAAATATAAATTGCAAAACTATAAAACTTTTAGAAGAAAATCTTTGGGACAACGGCTAGGCAGAGTACTCAGACTAAACATCAAAAGCACAATCCATAAGAGGACAAATTGATAAATTGGACTTCATCAAAATTAAAAACATTTTCACTGTGAAAAAGCCTGTTAAGGGCATGAAAAGATGTGCTATCTTCTGGGAGAAAATATTCGCAAACCATATATCCAAAAAAAGACTAATACCTAGACTATAAAAAGAACTCTCAAAATTCAACAATAAAAAACCCAAACAATCCTTTTTGAAAATAGTCAAAAGATACAGACATTTCACCAAGAGGACATACAGATGGCAAATAAACACATGAAAAGATATTCAACATCATTAGCCATTATGAAAATGGAAATTAAAACCATGATCAGATACCACTACACATCTATCAAAATGGCTAAAATAAATAGTGACAATACCAAATGCTGAAAAGGATGTGCAGAAACTGGATCAGTTATACACTGTTGGTGAGAATATAAAATGATATAGCTGGGTAATAGTTTGTTGTTGTTGTTGTTGTTAGGTGTCGTTGAGTCAGTTCCAACACATAGCGACCGTATGTAAAACAGAACGAAACACTGCTGGGTCCTGTGCCACCGTCACAATCATTGTTACGTTTGAGCCCACTGGTGCAGCCACTGTGTCAATCCATCTCATCGAGGGTCTTCCTCTTTTTCGATGACCCTCTACTCTACCAAGAATGAAGTCCTTCTCCAGGAACTGGTTCTTCCTGACAACATGTCCAAAGTATGTGAGACAAAGTCTCTCCATCCTTGTTTCCAAGGAGCACTCTGGCTGTATTTCTTCCAAGACAGACTTGTTTGTTCTTCTGCCAGTCCATGGTATATTCAATATTCTTCGCCAACAAAGGCATCATTTCTTCTTCAGTCCCCCTTATTCATTGTCCAGCTTCCACATGCATAAGAGGCGATTGTAAACATCATGGCTCGGGTCAGGCACACCTTAATCCTCAAGGTAACATCTTATTTTTTCTTTTTTTTATTGTACTTTAGGTGAAGGTTTACAGAACAAATAGTTTCTTGTTAAACAGTCAGTACACATATTGTTTTATGACATCGTTAACAATCCCACAACATGTCACCCCTCTCCATTCTCAACCTTTTTATTTTTTTGTGAAAACATACATAGCCAAAGATACACCATTTCAAAAATTTCTACACACACAACTCAGTGACATCGATTACGTTCTTCCAGTTGTGTTGCTATTCTCACTTTAGATGAAGGTTTACAGAACAAAATCGTTTCTCATTAAACAGTACACAGGTTGCCCTATGACAATGGGTAACAACCCCACCACATGTCAACACTGTCCTTACTCAACCTTGGGTTCTGTATCACCAGCTTTCCTGTCCTTTTCTGCCTTCTAGTCCTTGTCCCTGGACTGCTGTGTCTCATTAGTCCCATTTTGTTTTATACGGCTATCCAATCCACGGCTGAATGGCGAACCTCGGAAGTGACTTCACCACTGAGCTAAAAGGGTGTCTGGGGGTGATACTTTCGGGGTTTCTCCAGTCTCTTCCAGGCCAGTAAATCTGGTCTTTTTTTTGTGAGTTAGAATTTTCTTCTACATCATTCTCCAGCTCTGTCCAGAACCCTCTGTTGTGATCCCGGTCAGAGCAGTCAGTGGTGGTAGCCGGGCACCATCTAGCTGTACTGGACTCAGTCCGGTGGAGGCCTTGGTTGTTGTGGTCCATTAGTCCTTTGGACTAATCGGTCCCATATGTCTTTAGTTTTCTTCATTCTCCCTTGCTCCAGACAGGGTGAGACCAGTGGAGTATCTTAGATGCTCACAGGCTTTTAAGACCCCAGACGCTACTCACCAAGGTAGAATGTAGAACATTGTCTTTATAAAATGTGTTCTGCCAATTGAGCTAAATGTTCCCCGAGACCATGGTTCTCACAGCCCTCCACCCAGCAATTCAGTCTATCAGGGAGTTTGGATGTGTCTATGGAGCTTCCATGACCTTCCCTTGTACAAGTTGTGCTGGTTTCCCAAGTATTGTGTACTGTCTCACCCTTCACCAAAGATACCACTTATCTATCGCCTATTTTGTATGCCCCCCCACCCCTTCCATCCTTCGTAACCAACAAAGATTGTTACTTTTTGTGTGTAAACTTTTTCATCAGTTTTTACAATAGAGGTCTCACACAATATTTGTGCTTTTGTGATTGACTTATTTCACTCAGCATAATGTCCTCCAGTTTCATCCATGTTATGCGATGCTTCATAGATTCATCATTGTTCTTTATCGTTGCGTAGTACTCCATTGTGTGTATGTACCATATTGATAGATGTGAGTTTACTGCTGTCATTTTGTACTGCTTTTTTGTGTGGTGCTGACATTTTCTTTGTTCTTTTTACTCTCCTGTGCTGAATTCCTTTTGTTTGTGGATTTTTTTTTCATTTCTTTTGTTTTTGTAGGCTTTGTTTTTACTGAGACTTTGTTTTTCCTCTTTATTTTTATGAGTATGTTTGTTAACCTTCTTTGTGGTTACCATGAAATTTACCCTTATCTTTCTAAGTTTGAAGCAGTCTATTATTACTTGGTATCACCTTGCCTTCCTCTCCATTAGAACGTTCTGTACCTACACTGTTTATTCCCTCTTTTATTGTTGTGATGTTGTTGTCATTTACAGATTAACTACTCTGATTCCCTGTTGTATTTCTTTTGGTTTTGGATAGTCCTTGAGAGTTCATTTCCTAGATTGGTATCCAACTGGTACGATCCTAGATACATCCTGTGAGCTGAAGCTGTTTGCTCTCAGATGGAAGGACTCCCTTTAATAATTCTTGTAAGTTTGGTTTGGTTTTTACATATTCCCTTAATTTCTGTTTATCTAGAAATGTCCTAATTTCACCATCATATTTGAACGAGAGTATTGCAGAATATATTATTCTTGGCTGGCAATTTTTTTCTTTCAA
>NW_004443968.1:5151954-5162076 GCF_000243295.1 Trichechus manatus latirostris | reverse complement strand
GTTGTGTGTTCTTCATTGTTTGCTCATCTGTGAGCACGATACTTTTCGCCTCTTTCTCCAATTGGCAGGGTCAGTTGCTCAGATATGGTAAAGCAGGGCAGGTCTAGCTGAAGAGGAGTTGCTGGCATGGGTTGTTTGTGGCACTTACTACAGCCACCAGGGCAGGATGGTAATAAGTGCAGGGCAGGTTCTGGTAGGCCATGCCTATGCTGCTTGGTGGTGTGATGTTAAGTGCACAGTGCAGGTAGGCAGGATGGAGGGGGTAGACTGTGATGTGTGGAGCTAAGATGGGTATGGGAGAGAGAAGAGAGGAATAGGAGCCAAAAACATACAAACTAACAAAAAAGAGTGCTAGGGGAGCTTGCTGTTGGAGTGGAGAGATGAGAGACTATGAAATGGAGAAAAACAAAAAGGGGAAGAAGAAGAAAAAAAGAAAAGAATGAATAAATAAAAATTAGAAAGAAAAAAGAAGAGCAAAGCTCCCAGGGATCCCACCAGTGTGGCTACGAGGTCTGGGGAAGTTGTTCCCAGGTGTTGAAGTACAGCCTGGCTATGAGGTGTAGAGGTATTCAGCGCCAGGTATTCAGGAACAGGAAGAGAAGGAAGGTATAGAAAGATGAGAAACTGAGTAATGAAGAAAGACAAAAAGGGAAAAGAGGGCAAACAAAACAAAACAAATTAAAGGACAAGAAAAACCCTCAAAAAAACAGAAAAAAAAAAACCATGAAAAAAAGATACTCTCAGGGATCCCTCTGCGTGTCTGCCCAAGCTGAGGGTATAGGTCCCAAACTGCGCAGCACTGCCCAGCCAGAACAGGCTCCCAACTCGAGAAAAGAAAAAGAAAACAAACAAACAATTCAAAACGAACAAATAAAAAGCTCTGGGATCCCACCACCATGGCAGCACAGACCAGGAAGCAGTTCCACACTCGAATGGAGCTCCACAGCCCCTCAGGAAGAAGCAAAGATGGCACACGAAGCCAGGTATTTGAGCAAAAGGAGGGGGAGGTGGTGAGAGGTAAGGAAGAAATCAAAAGAAGCTGAAAAAACCAACACCAGCAGCCAACAAATGGCACTCAGGAAGTCGGCCAGTGCAGGTGGGTGGAATCCAAGCAGCTAGTGCTTCCCAGCCCAGAGACTGTGGCTGCAGAATGCAGAGGAGGTTGAGTGGGGGTGAAGAAGGGTGGGGGGTAGGAAAGCATATATCGCCAGTTACCAGTTGTTCTGTCTCCTGCTGGAAGCTCCGTGAGGCTGTTTTCTTGTACCCCCGATTTGCTGGTATCTGATAGGAGTCCAAGATGGCAGATCTGTGCTGCGTTAGCTGATAGGGGACCTCTCCATGTATGCCTCCTCGCTCTCTGTTCTCTGTCAGTTTCTTATTCTATTTGGTGCTTGGCTGAGGTCTTCATCTCTTCATTTGATGTTTAGGGTTTCAGGACTGTTGTTTTCTCTGTTTGGCTTAGTTTTTCGGATCTTTGCTGTGGAGGGACGGCATGGTGCTTCTGCCTAGAGCACCATGTTGCCAGAAGACCTCAAGGTAACATCTTTGCCTTTTGACACTTTAAAGAGGTCTTTTGCAGCAGATTTGCCCAATGCAATATGTCATTTGATTTCCTGACTGATGCTTCCATGGGCATTGATTGTGGATCCAAGTAAAATGAAATCCTTGACAACTTTAGTCTTTTCTCCATTTATTGTGATGTTGCTTATTGGTCCAGTTGTGAGGAATTTTGTTTTCTTTATGTTGAGGTGTAATCCATACTGAAGGCTGTAGTCTTTGATCATCATCAGTAAGTGCTTCAAATCATCTTTTCTTTCAGCAAGCAAGGTTTTGTCACCTACATAATGCAGGTTGTTAATAGTTTTTCACCAATTCTGATGACACATTCTTCTTCATACAGTCCACCTTCCTGGATTATTTGCTCAGCATACAAATTGAATAAGTATGGTGAAAGGATACAACCCTGATGCACACCTTTCTTGATTTTAAACCATGCAGTATCCCCTTGCTCTGTTCGAACGACTCCCTCTTGATCTACGTACAGGTTCCTCATGAGCACAATTAAGTGTTCTGGAATTCCCATTCTTCGCAATGTTATCCATAATTTGTTATGATCCACACAGTTGAATGCATTTGCGTAGTCAATGAAACATAGATAAACATCTTCTTGGTATTCTCTGCTTTCAGCCAAGATCCATTTGACATCAGCAGTGATATCCCTCATTTCACATCCTCTTCTGAATCCAGCTTGAATTTCTGGCAGTTCCCTGTCGATGTACTGCTGCAGTCACTTCTGAATGATCTTTAGCAAAATTTTACTTGCATGTGATATTAATGATATTCTCAATAATTTCCACATTCTGTGGAATCACCTTTCTTTGGAATAGGCACAAATATGGGTCTCTCCACTCGGCTGGCGAGGTAGCTCTCTTCCAAATTTCTTGGCATAGACAAGGGAACATCTCCAGTGCTGCATCCCTTTGTTGAAACATCTCAATTGATATTGCATCAATTCCTGAGCCTTGTTTTTTTGTCAATGCCTTTAGTGCACCTTGGATCTCTTCCTTCAGTACCATCAGTTCTTGATCATATGCTACCTCCTGAAATGGCTGAACATCGACCAATTTTTTTTGGTATAGCGACTCTATGTTTTCCTTCCATCTTTCTTCTGATGCTTCCTGCGTTGTTTAATATTTTTCCCATAGAACCTCTCAATATTGCAACTCAAGGCTTGAATTTTTTCTTCAGTTCTTTCAGCTCAAGAAATGCCGAGCGTGTTCTCCCCTTTTGTTTTTTTTAACTCCAGATCTTCGCACATTTTGTTATAGTACTTTGTCTTCTTGAGCTACCCTTTGAAATCTTCTGTTCGGCTTTTATACTTCATCATTTCTTCCTTTTGCTTTAGCTACTCTGCGTTCAAGATTAAGTTTCATAGTCTCTTCTGACATCCATTTTGGTCTTTTCTTTCTATTCTGTCTTTTTAATGTCCTCTTGCTTTCTTCATGTATGATGTCCTTGATGTCTTAACACAACTTGTCTGGTCTTTGGTCTTTAGTGTTCAATGCATCAAATTTATTCTTGAGATGGTATCCAAATTCAGGTGGGATACACTCAAGGCCGTATTTTGGCTCTTGTGGACTTACTTCAATTTTCTTCAGCTTCAACTTGAATTTGCTTATTAGCAGCTGATGTCTGTTCCGCAGTCAGCTCCTGGCCTTGCCCTGGCAGATAATATTGAGCTTTTCCATTGTCTCTTTCAAAAGATACAGTCGATTTGATTCCTGTGTTTTCAATCCGGTGAGGTCCACGTGTATAGTTGTGGTTTATGTTGTTGAAAAAGGTATTTGCAATGAATAAGTCATTGGTCTTGCAAAACTCTTATGATTCGATCTCCGGCATCTTTTCTATAGTTTGATAGTTTCTTAAAAAACTAAACATGCAACTACCATATATCCCAGCAATGGCACTGCTGTGCATTTATAGCCAAATAATGAAAACTTGTGTTCATATAAGGAGCTTTTAAATGGATATTTATAGCAGCTTTATTTGTAATAGCCCATAAGGGAAACAAGTAGATATTCTTCAATGGGTGAATGGTTAAACAAACTATGATATGTCCATACCATGAAATACTTAGCAATAAGAAGGAGTCCCTGGGTGGTCCTAATGGTTAACACACTTTGCTGCTAACTGAAAGGTTAGAGGTCCTAGTCCACTCAGCGGCATCTTGGAAGAAAGGCTTGCTGATCTACTTCTGAAAAAGTAGCCAGTGAAAACCCTATGAAGCACAGTTCTACTCTGACTTTACCATGAGTCATGGTCAACTAAACTGGTTTAATAAGAGGAACAAACTATTGTTACACACAATAACTTGAATGAAGCTACAGAGAATTATGATGAATGAAAAAATGCCAATCCCTAAAGATTTTATACTTTATGGTTCCATTTATATTCTTCAAATGACAAAATTATAGACATGGAAAATAAATTAGTGGTTGCCATGGTTAAGGAGGGAGTGAGCTGAGAGGGAAATGGCTGTGGTTGTTATAAATGGGCAACATGGGGGATCTTTGTCACGATGGAAATGTTCTGTATCTTGACTGTATCAATGCCAGTAACTTGGTTGTGATATTGTACTATAGTTTTGTAAGATGCTACCTTTGAGGGAAACTAAGTAAAGGATACATGGGATCTCTCTTTTTTATTTCTTACAACTGCATGCAAATTTATAATTATCTCTAAGTAAAAAGTATAATTAAAGAATATATACTCAGGGAAAAATAAACATCCCCTTTCTTCCACTCTCCTTTCTCTCCCCACAGGCATTTACCATCACTAGCTTTCCTCCAAACGGATTCTATGCATCGATAAGTCGGTATGTTGATAAAGAAAAAACAGCCCTTGATGTCTTGGAGTTGACCTGAACTCATATCTAGAACTCAATGTGTTTACAGACTGATCTCATACTTACAGCTAAGCTATGCGGCTCTCTGGTGGGACATAATCTATCTCACAGAACATCCACTTAAGACAAGACATAGTGTAACTTACAAAACACCAAACATTCCCCTTTCTTGTTAAATGAATATCTTTGTATGGTCTGCCCTGCTACAGATAAAATTTGTTCAGATACTGTTATGGATTGAATTGTGCCCCCGAAAAATATGTTGAAATTCTAACTTCTGTATGTGTGAATGTGACCTTGTTTGGAAATTGTTGTTGTTAGTTGCTGTTGAGTCAATTCCGACTCATGGCGACCCCACATATGTGGAGTAAAACTGCTCCATAGGGTTTTCAAGGCTGTGACCTTTCGAAAGTAGATAACACTTCGAAAGTGTTATCATTTAGGTTAACATGAGGCTGTTCTGGAGGTGAATCCTACATGACCGATGCTCTTATAAAACAGGAGAAGATACACAGAGACAGAGATAAAGATGCCAGGTGATGCTGCAGCTGCAAGCCAAAGAATGCCTGGAGCTACCAGAATCTATGGGAGAGGCATGGAACAAAATCTCCTTCAAAGTCTCAGAATGAATCAATATGGCTGACACCCTGATCTTGAACTCCCAGCTCCCAGAACTGTGAGACAATAAATTTCTCTTCTCACACACCAGCCAGTTTCTGGTATTTTGTTACGGTAGTCCTGGGAAACTAGCATTATTGTTGTTGTTTTGCCATTGAGTTGATTCCAACTCATGGCAACCCCATGTGTCACAGAGTAGAACTGCTCCATAGGGTTGCCTCAGCTGTAATCTTTAGAGAAGTAGTTCATAAGGCCTTTCTTCCATGGAGTCACTGAGTGGGTTTGAGCTTTTAGGTTGGCAGTTTATCACAAACAGGTTGCATCACTCAGGCTTCTTAGGAAACTAATACAGATAACCAATTATAGAATTGGCCCTGCTTCCTTAGACCCTCCTTAAAATTGCCCCATCAAAGCCAACCTTTTAATAAGTCCTTTCTAGCACACTCTTCCAGAAACATTTCACAGTTCACCATGATGTGTATCCTCCTTTGTTGCAACAAATAAGAAACCCAAATTGTTCAACTACAAATATTTCTGGTGGTCTTTGGCTGAAGAGCATTGACAATATAAAATGGCCCCAACTTTCCTATAGTATTATTTAGTCCAACTTATAGTATATACACTGGTCTGTACTTTCCTTTATTTCACTTAATGATGTCTTTTAAATATATTGCATTAGTAATATAGATTTATCTTATTCTTTTTAGCAGCCATGTAATAATTCCATGCTATGAATGTTAATTCCCTAGTGGCACAGTAGTTAAGAGCTTGGCTGCTTACCAAAATATTTAACCTGCCTTCTGTTCATCAGCATTTAGAATTTTTCCAATCTTCATCTCTTATAAGCTCGAATGAATAGCACAAGTGCAAGAATATCAAGGGATAATTTTTGAGAAATATGAATGCTGGTTCAAAGGGCACATTCATTTTAAATTTTGATACATACCGTCTCCAAGACTCTCCAAAGAGGTTGCCCCAAATTACCTTGCCATCAACAACACTTAAGGAAGCCTTTTCCTGCCCCATCCTCCATAGAAAGTTTGTATTACCAAACTTAAACCTTTGCAAATCCAGTAAGCTAAAAATCTGTATCTTGTTGTGGTTTGAGCATTTATCTTATTTTTAGATAAGTTTAGGAAGTTTTCATATGTTTAAAAGTTATTTGTAGCTCTTTTTATGTGAGTTGCCTTCTTTATGTAGTTTTAGGGCATGTTATATAAACACATTGTATGTTAAGTATAACAATATGTAACATACAACACATTATATTATACATGTATAATCTTTACATCTTCTTATTTCAGATAGTATTTTATTTTCTATTGAATTTTACTTACAGGGTTTATTACATAATTGGAAAATCTATGCTTATATCTCCTTACCCTATCCTATGAATGCCACTACTGTGATTCTTAGCTTATTTTACCTATATTCATGAAGTTTACATTTACCATTATTATTCAGTTACTGGCTGTTTTAAATTCTATACATAATTTTTTTTCAGTATTTCTTTTCTCTTCTAGTTACCAGTTCCCATCCCATATCCTATTCTTCAATAAAAATGCTTTTTCCTTCTTTTAATTTCTTTCTTTTTTTTTGTTTAATAGCTCAATTCTCTCTCTCTCTGTCTAAGCTGTTACCACAGTAATCACTTCATATAATTAGTTGTCCCAACTTTGGGAGAAGAGGGAAAATTTTTTTCAAGAACATTAAGATTTTTAAAACTAAAAGAACCATATTTTCCTCTTGCTTTTAATGTTGTCTGCCTATAGTATGTAGGTGGTAGCTAAAAATAACCTTATTAATATTCTCCTCTTTATTGTATTCACTAGTATGTTTAGTGCCTCATTACTAATGAAAATTCATCAAAAATAATGAAAGATTCTTTGTTTCTAACTGTTGTAATAAGAACGCATTTGAATTCAAAGATATCCATGAATCGACAAATATCACCCTCTAAATACAACTTGCTTCATTTTAAGAAACATAAAGCCAGGTAAAGAAAAGGTTATGGATTTCTTTCTCTTTAGCCAAGGCTCACAAAAAAATGTTATCTGACCACTGCTAGCTACTAAATATTCTGATTTGAAGAATAGATGCAAGGTTCATAAATCATTTTCAGTTTTAGGCAATGCTTCATAGAGAAGCTTTCAATCCATCCAAACAATTCAGAAGACTAGACAGCTTACTTTTCAAGTGGAAAGCAGCCCCTTAAAAAGGTTTTCTTGGTTCTACTTTATTTTTGTTATCTTTTTCAGCATATTTAGTCTTGTGTTTTTTGCTCTTCCTAGTCAATAGTACTAGACTGTATCTGTATTCACTGCTGGAAGCAGGGAGAGTGGATAATCCTAGACTTCGATGTGACAGCTGTACTGCCTTTTGTTGCCCTTAATTCTGGGCAAGAGAGGTCTCTGCTCAGGCCCCATGCTTTGGAACCCACTCTGACCCCTCTTCAGCTGCACCTCTCCACACAAGGTGAGGAGTCTCAGGGGCCTAAAGAGATGCACCTACCGGGAGTCCATATCCCCTCTTCTGGACCTTGTGATCCAAGGTACTTAGGATCACCAAAGTCTTTACTCAAATGACTCTGAGACTGCCTCTAGGGCCTTTGCATGTCTCTTTTCCAGGAGCATCCACCAAAATGAGACGCACATCAAAGGAGCACACCATAGGCCAATGGGCAGTTATTTGCTAATGGAGAGACTGGAGCTTGGATATACGTAGTCTGTACTTACACACATGCATTGGAGGACCGTCAGAGTGTGGGACAGAATCTGGAGGAGGAAGAGAAGGCAGGATTTGACTCATCCCACATCATTTGTACTAGTCCACAGAAAGCGAAGGGCCTGGCAACTAGATTCCTTATCCTATACTGGGTCTTTTATCCTGACTCCAGATTATTCATTGTATTTGCAAAGCTGTTCAAGAGGGGTGTGTGTGTGTGTGTGTGTTTGAGGGGGTAATTTTCAGCAACTCTGACCCTTTTCAAGAGAAAGTAACATTTACAGATTGTCTTCTACGGACTCTTTACATATATTAAATTATTTAATCTTCACAGCAACACCGTGAGGTGAGCATAATCCCCAGCATATGGATGAGGTATAAGGTAATTTTCCTGGGATTTCACAGTTGATGAAATAGCTAATGGCTTTATCATGCCCTCAACCTCAAGGCATCTTTTTTCTTCACTTCCTGACTTTTAGTGGATGTCATCACTTCCCATTTTACTGAAAAGGTCAAGGCCAGGTACAGTGAGAGTTCTCACATTATCTTCTACCTCGCAGTCTCTTTAGTTTTTTCACTCTACCTCTTTCTTTGCTCTAGTTAATGAGGAAGATATCTTAGCTAACTGCTTCTTGTTTGCTCTTGCCTTATCAACTTTCTCTTCTCCCTACTCCCATCTTCAACCTGTACCTCACCATTGGCTTCTTCTCCCCGATAAAGCATTCTCTATCCTAAAAGAATTTTCAAAACAACTGGCTTTGATTTGTTGATACCCTTTTTACTTCCTTAATTCTCTCCTTCTCTTCACAGCTGAATTTCATCATTATTTAACCTCTTCCAGTCTAGACTATTTTCCCTAACTCTACAAAAATTACAGCCAAAGGCCTCAATGAAAAACTATTATTTTTGATGGATAACATGTCTAGTAAAATGTATAAAGTGCAAATGACTCTGAGACTGCCTCTAGGCAGTACAGTTAGATGATTATGCCTTTGTACACAGCTATCTTAGCAGTACAGTTAGATGATTTATATTTCGTATATACACTTGTCTTAGTTTCCTAGGGCTGCTGTAACAAACTACCATAGGTGAATGGCTTTAAAGAACAGAAATTTATTTTCTCACAGTCTGGAGGCTAGCCGTTTGGATTCAGGACATTGGCAGGGTTATGTTTTCTCTCAGTTCTAGGAGAAGATCCTTCCTCGGCTCTTTCAACTTCTGGTGGCCTTGGGTGTACCTTGGCATTCTTTGGCTTTTAGACGGTTCCGCATCTGGTGTCTTCTCTCTGTGTGTATGACTCTTACTCTGTTTGTCTGTTCTCCTCTTTGACAACCACCACTCAAGTGATTAGGACTAGGACCTACCCTACTCCAGTATAATTTAACTGATAATATCTTCAAAAAAAGACCCCATTTCCAAAAAAAAGATTACATTCACAAGTAGGACTTCAACTAGGGGACACTTTTCAATTTATAACGATACCCATGTAATCACCACTCAGACCAAGATATAGAACATTTGAACACATAAAGGCAATAGTCACTGCTCCCCTTCCCACTTTTCAACTATAAAAACAGTTACAAGAAAATAAGAAATTCAGAAAGTTCACCTGTCATGCACCTTTCCTGAATTTTCTGAAGATGTATTCCAGTAAATCAAGAGTAAAAAACTGTAACAGGATGAAGCTGTGAAATATAAGAAATGTTGTAGCTGTTGTTAGGTGCCATCCAGTCAGTTCAGACTCATAGCGACCCTGTGTACAACAGAACGAAAGACTGCCCGGTCCTGCGCTATCCTCACAATCGTTGCTATGCTTGAGCCCATTGTTGCAGCCACTGTGTCAATCCATCTCGTTGAGGGGTCTTCCTCTTTTTCGATGACCCTCTACTCTACCAAGCATGATGTCCTTCTTCAAGGACTGATCCCTCCTGATAACATGTCCAAAGTATGTGAGACATAGTCTCACCATCCTTGCTTCCAAGGAGCATTCTGGTTGTACTTCTTACAAGACAGATCTGTTTGTTCTTCTGACATCCATGGTAGATTCAATATTCTTTGCCAACCCCATAATTCAAAGGCATTGATTCTTCTTCGTTTTTCCTTATTCATTGCCCAGCTTTCACATGCATATGAGACAATTAAAAACACCATGGCTTGGGTCACGTGCACTTTAGTGCTTAAAGTGACATCTTTGCTTTTCAGTACTTTAAAGAGATCTTTTACAGCAGATTTGCCCAATGCAATGCATCACTTGATTTCTTGACTGCTGCTTCCATGGACATGGATCATGGATCCAAGTAAAATGAAATCCTTGACAACATCAATCTTTTCTCTATTTATCATGATGTTGGTCCAGTTGTGAGGATTTTTTTTTT
>NW_004443968.1:5111348-5151854 GCF_000243295.1 Trichechus manatus latirostris | reverse complement strand
TTATGTTGAGGTGTAATCCATACTGAAGGCTGTGGTCTTTGATCTTCATCAGTAAGTGCTTCAAGTCCTCTTCACTTTCAGCAAGCAGGGTTGTGTCATCTGCATATCACAGGTTGTTAATATAAGAAGTAGTGGGTCTAGTTTAGGAATCCAAAGAAGAAAGGTAGGATGACTATTGTTTAAAAGATATAGAAAGCAATCGGTCTAAATGAGAATAAAAAATCAGTGTTCCATTACTCAGGTAACCAATTTTAAATAATCTAACAGTCCTTTTCTTTTTTATGTTTCCTTTCTAAGAAGTGTACTTATTTTCTTTAAAAACAAATTCTGTATTTTACTTTTGAAATGAGGCTAAGGCTGGGCTGCTTAACTGTTTGTGTTGACGCAATGGATTTTTTTTTTTTTTTCTCCTTCTTATATTCCATCAGCTGCCCATGTCTTAGGTTGGGTTCTCTGGGAAACAGACTATGAGACAGAGGTTTGTAGAAATGAGGTTTATTGGGAATTGCTTTCAAAACAAGGCCTGTAAGGGAGTGATGGAAGCAGAACTGGGCAGAGGGAGAAGTTCAACTGTGATGCAGTCATAGCAGAAGACTCAGCCAACCCTATGGGGAGCTATAGAATTTGGATGGCTCTTCAGAGTTCCCGTGAATTGATGCAAGGGGTACCAGACTTTGGACCCCCCTACTGATCAGTCTTTGAATGCATGCTGACCTCAGGGAGGGTTATGGGTAAGGTAGCTACCTCTAGTAGAAGATAATTCCATAGGAGAAACTCACCTGTGAGCTTTTGGCAGCAAAACTCCCAGAAGTTGAGGAAACAAGTTCCTTGGTCTTGAAAGAGGTAAGATGGGCATCACACCATAGCATTCACTACAGCTTGATATTGAATTATTTTAGTTTATGTCATTTTTAAGATATTATTTTCTTATTAAATTTTTTTTATTTTTTAAAGACTTTCTAACTACCTTCTCTTCTTTTACAGTGAAGAAATAAATGCTTTCTTCTCCATGTCACTGAACTCATTCACCTCTTATTCATTTTTATCTATTGCTTGGAATCCATTCAATTTTTATTTTTGAAAGCATTCTTCTAGGTGCCTATTGATTTAATTAAGACCAGTTGCCTTCTAGGACTCTTCTCTCTCACCCTTTCTCTTTTCATTGGACTATGAGGTATATTAGTTTTCTATAGCTGCTTTAACAAATTACTACAAATTTAGTGGCTTAAAACAAGAACCATGTATTATGTCACAGTTCTGTATTCAGAAGTCTGGATACAATGCGGCTCAATTGAATCCTCAGCTTAGGGTCTCAGAAGGATGAAATCAAGATGTTGGCAGGGCTGCACGGTCCTTTCTGGATGCTCTGAGGATGAATTCGCTTCCATGATTACTCAGTTTGTTCATAAAATTCAGTTCCATGCTTTTGTAGGACTGAGATCCCATTTCATTGCTGGCTGCTGGCCTGGGGTGGTTCTCAACTTCCTGAAGGTGCCTGCATTCATTGATTTGTGGCTCCCTTGCTTCACCTTCAAAGCCAACAATGGTAGATCGAGTCCTTCTTATGCACCGAATCTCTCTGACCTCTCCTGTTTTATTTCTTCAGCCTCTAGGTATAGGAAGTTCTCTGCTTTTAAGGGCTCATGTGATTAGATTGGGCCCATCCAGATAAACCAGGATAATCTTCTTATTTTAAGGTTATTTTTGCGTTCCATCAACTCATACTGAAAGGGGCTGTGTGGGAAAGAGGCCGCATAGGTCTGGCTCACTATTATTACTCTCTATTGCTAACCCCCCGCATTATCTCATGATCTTTTCTTTTCCTCCTGTTCTAGTCTCTATAAAAAGTTTAAGATTAACCAGTGTTACTCCTTGGAGGGTGGAGGAAAAAATTGATAATGATCTAGGAATGAAAAACCAAACAAAGCACCTGTCTTGTGACATGAAAACCAGAATGTTGCCAGATAATCCCCAAAAATGCCAGTAAAAGATTAATTCATCTGAGACGTGACCACCTCAAGAAGGAACTAACATAAACTTCTAAGACCCATAATCCTGTCCCTATTAAGCCTTCAGTGTGTCTCCAGTTAGGGAGACGGGTTTTTGGAGGAAATCTATTCTCCTCTGTCTCCTATATATTGCTATATAATAAAATTCTTACTGCTCATCTCACCTGTCTCAGAATTGGCTATTGTGGTAGGCGGCTCCAATCTGCATTACTGCAGTAACAATAGCAACCCCACATTACAGAGTAGAACTGCCCCATAGGGTTTTCTTGTCTGTAATCTTTACGAAAGCAGATCACTAGGTCTTTGTCCCGAGAAGCAGCTGGGTAGGTTTGAATCACCGTTTTGGTTAGCAGCTCAGTGCTTAACCTTTACACCACTGTCATGGATTGAATTATGTCCCCCAAAAAAATATGTATATCAATTTGTCTGGGCCATGATTCCCAGTATTGTGTGGTTGTCCTCCATTTTGTGATTGTAATGTTATGTTAAAGAAAATTACAGTGGGACTGTGACATCCTTGCTAAGGTCACATCCCTAATCCAATGCAAACGGAGTTTCCCTGGAGTGTGGCCTGCACCACCTTTTATCTTACAAGACATAAAAGGAAAGGGAAGCAAGCAGAGAATTGGGGACCTCATACCACCAAGAAAGCAGCACTGGGAGCAGAATGCATCCTTTGGACCCAGGGTCCCTGCGCCTGAGAAGCTCTTCGACCAGGGGAAGATTGATCACAAGGACCTTCCTCCAGAACCAATAGAGAGAGAAAGCCTTCCCCTGGAGCTGATGCCCTGGATTTGGACTTGTAGCCTACTAGACTGTGACAGAATGAATTTCTCCTTGTTAAAGACATCCACTTGTGGTATTTCTGTTATAGCTGCACTAGATGACTAAGACAACCACCCTATTCTGGTATGACTTCATTAACATAACAAAAGAAACCCTATTTCCAAATGGGGTCATATTTACATGCATAGGGGTGAGAACTTCAAAGTAACTTTTTTGGGGACCCAGTTTAATCCATAACATGGACCTATTAAATAAATCCTCCATATTTTTCCAAATTTTCAATGTTTTTGTCTGAATATTTTTATTACAGTGGTGTCATACAATATTTGTCCTTTTGTGATTGATTTATTTCACTCAGCATAATGTCCTCTAGATTCATCTATATTATGAGATGTTTCAAGGATTCATCATTATTATTATTGTATATATGTACCACAATTTACCCATTCATCCATTGGTGGACATTTAGGTTGTTTCTATCTTTTTGCTAATGTGAATAATGCAGCATTTGATGGAATACCAATTGAGATGTTTCAAGAAATGGATGCAGCACTGGAAGTGCTCACTTATCTATGCCAAGAAATTTGGAAGACAGCTACCAGGCCAACCGACTGGAAGAGATCCATATTTATGCCTATTCCAAAGAAAGGTGATCCCACAGAATGCAGAAATTATCGAACAATATCATTAATATCACACACAAGTAAAATCTCGCTGAAGATCATTCAAAGGCAGTTGCAGCAGTACATCCACAGGGAACTGCCAGAAATTCAAGCTAGATTCAGAAGAGCACGTGGAACCACAGAAATCGTTGCTGATGTCAGATGGATCCTGGCTGAAAACAGAGAATACCAGAAAAATGTTTACCTATGTTTTATTGACTATGCAAAGGCATTCGACTGTGTGGATCATAACAAGTTATGGACAACACTGTGAAGAATGAGAATTCTAGAACACTTAACTGTGCTCAGGAGGAAGCTGTACATAGATCAAGAGGCAGTCGTTTGAACAGAACAAGGGGATTGAGTGGTTTAAAGTCAAGAAAGGTGTGTGTCACGGTTGTATCCTTTCATTGTATTTATTCAATCTGTACGCTAAGCAAATAATCTGAGAAGCTGGCCTACAGGAAAGAGAATGAGGCATCAGGATTGGAGGAAGACTCATTAACAACCTGCGATATGCAGATGACACAACCTTGCTTGCTGAAAGTGAAGAGGACTTGAAGCACTTACTGATGAAGACCAAAGACCACAGCCTTCAGTATGGATTACACCTCAACATAAAAAAAATAAAAATCCTCACAACTGGACCAATAAGCAACATCATGATAAATGGAGAAAAGATTGAAGCTGTCAAGGATTTCATTTTACTTGGATCCATGATCCATGTCCATGGAAGCAGCAGTCAAGAAATCAAGTGATGCATTGCATTAGGCAAATCTGCTATAAAAGATCTCTTTAAAGTACTGAAAAGCAAAGATGTCACTTTAAGGACTAAAGTGCACGTGACCCAAGCCATGGTGTTTTTAATTGTCTCATATGCTTGTGAAAGCTGGGCAATGAATAAGGAAAAATGAAGTAGAATCGATGCCTTTGAATTATGGGGTTGGCAAAGAATATTAATCTACCATGGATGTCAGAAGAACAAACAGATCTGTCTTGTAAGAAGTACAACCAGAATGCTCCTTGGAAGCAAGGATGGTGAGACTACGTCTCACATACTTTGGACACGTTATCAGGAGGGATCAGTCCTTGAAGAAGGACATCATGCTTGGTAGAGTAGAGGGTCATCAAAAAAGAGGAAGACATCATGCTTGGTAGAGTAAGGGTCATCAAAAAAGAGGAAGACCCTCAACGAGATGGATTGACACAGTGGCTGCAACAATCGGTTCAAGCATGTTTGTGAGGATGGTGAAGACCAGGCAGTGTTTTGTTCTGTTGTACATAAGGTTGCTATCAGTCTGAACCAACTCGACAGCACCTAACAACAACACTGCTTATTTATTCTCCCTTGCCTCCCTACCTATCCCCTGGTAACCATCAAAGAATGTTTCTTTCTGTGTGTAAACCTATTCTTGACTTTTTATAATAGTGGCATCATATAGTATTTGTCCTTTTGGTATTGACTTATTTCACTCAGCAGTGTCCTCTAGATGCATCCATATTGTGAGATGCTTCAAGGATTTATCATTGTTTATTGTTGCATAGTATTCCATTGTATATATGTTCCACAATTTATCCATTCATCTATTGTTTCCATCTTTTCACTAATGTGAATAATGCAGCAATGAACACGGGTGTGCATATGTCTATTCATGTCATAGCTCTTACTTCTTTAGGATATATACCTACGAGTGGGATTACTGGATCATATGGTATTTGTATTTCTAGCTTTCTAAGGAAGCACTATACCATTTTCCATAATGGTTGTACCATTTTACAGTCCCACCAGCAGTGTATAAAAGTTCCAATCTCCTCAAATCCATGCCAGCGTTTGCTGTTTTGTTTTTTGATTAGTGCCATTATTGCTGACATGAGATGGTATCTCATGGTAGTTTTGATTTGCATCTCTAATGGCTAATGATGGCATTTCTGCATGTGTTCGTTAGCTGCCTGAATGTCTTCTTTGGTGAAGTGTCTGTTCATGTCCTTTGCCCATTTTTTGATTGGATTGTTTGTCTTTTTGTTGTTGAGGTGTTGAAATTTTCCATATTTTTTAGATATTAGACCCTTTTCATATATGTCGTTGCTAAAGACTTTTTCCCAGGCTGTAGGTTCTCTTTTTACTCTTTTGGTAAAGTTATCTAGTTTATCTTCTGCTGTTGGTGCCTTTTTAGTTATGTTTGACAGTCTATTTATGCCATAAATTAGAACCCCTAGCTTTGTCCCTATGTTTTCTTCCATGAGCTTTATAGTTTTAGGTTTAACATTTAAGTCTTTCATCCATTTTGAGTTAGTTTTTGTGTATGGTGTGAGATATGGATTGTTTCATTTTTCTGCAAATGGATATTGAGTTTGTCAGTACCATTTGTTAAAGAGACTATCTCTTCCCCCATTTAATGAGCTTTGGCCCTTTGTCGGAGATCAGCTGTCCTTAGCTGGATGGTTTTATTTCTGGATTCTCAATTCTGTTCGATTGGTCTATGTGTCTGTTGTTGTAGCAATACCAGCCTGTTCTAACTACTGTGGCTGTACAGTAGGTTCTGAGATTGGGAAGTGTGAGGCCTCCTATTTTGTTCTTCTTTTTCAATAATGCTTTAGCATTAGTCTCTCTTTCCTTTCCATATAAAGTTACCAAACCCATTGCCGTTGAGTCAATTCTGACTCATAGTGACCCTACAGGACAGAGTAGAACTGCCCCATAGGGTTTCTAAGGAGTGATGGTGGATTTATACTGCCGCCCTTTTGATTAGCAGTCAAGCTCTCAACCACTGCACTGCTTTATATCATAACGTTTAAAAATTTATTTTCTCTCCTCCTTACTCACACACTCCCTCCTAGGCTTTTATTCATGTTTACGAGATTTTCAGTTTAGCTCGGTACTCTTCACAGGAAGATTCTATGCACTGCAGCAAATATTTTTTATGCATTATACATTGTATGTGTTGTTAGCTACCATTGAGTTCACGCCGAACTCACAGGGACACCATGTACAACGGGATCTGACCATTATGATCCATAGAGTTTTCGTTGGCCGATTTTTCAGAAGTAGATCACCGGGCCTTTCTGCCTAGTCTGTCTTAGCCTGGAAGCTTGGCTGAAACCTGTACAGCATCATAGGAACACACGTCTCCATTAACAGACATGTGGTGACTGTGCTTGAGGTGCATTGGCCAGGAATCTAACCCGGTCTCCCTTCAATGGTGAGAGTCTTATGACCGCATTCAGTTAGTGCTAGGGTGCTAGGAATAGAGTTAAATGGAAGATACAATTTTGGCCTTCAAGAAATTTAGCATAGTAGGGAAGATGAAGAAGTACACACACTACCCAAATAAGCATCAAGAAACTTGGTTTGGTAGTGAAGATAACATCATATGTATGTACAGTTTACAGCAATGGAAAATAATAAAAGACATAAGCAAACAAATCCTTTCAAGGAGTTCAAAGGAGGAAGAGAGGAGAGGAGAGGTTTAAGTACAGCTTCAATACAACTCTGTGATTATTCATAGCACCTGCTATGAAATCACTAGGACAAATGTAAGGGGGAAAAAATGCAGATTTATATCTACTGGAATCAGAATGGGGGGGAAAGGAGGCATTTAAGTACAGGTTTTACACTCCCTAGATCTTGGGCCATTCAAAATTTTAGAACATAGTGGGGCCAAGTTTCGCATACCTGGTCACCCAGCCGCTCCCTTTAACTAGCTGGGAACAGCTTGCAACGTGACTCTTGCCTTCCCTTCTTCTGAGCTAGCTCGTCTCCAGACATCAACCAGCCCACATCACTAAGCCCTCCCAGCGTAAACGGAGGATCACCCACCCGCCAGCTGAAACACCACACACAAAATGAGCTCCGGGCCCCGCAAAGGATTCCGGGAAAAAGCATCTGGCCAATCGAAAGGGCCAACGGAGCAGCTGTAGAGGCGAGCAAGGACGTTTCTTTGTTTGACGCTAAATCTGTCCAATGAGAACACAGAGTCAGTGCCGCCCCCACCCTAATGGGCAGGACATTAGTCATTTTCAACCAATCCAACTCAGGAGTGTTGTGTTGCGGGAGTTTCTTGACGCCGCTGAGGCCGTTGGTGTCTGTTGAACGTGCTTTCCAAGTCGGGCTGCGTTGGTAGGGGGTTAAACTCGTTTTTGAGAGGAACGTCTCTGTCCGAAGAGAAAATGAGTTTAGCTCTGAGGTCGGTAATGAGGAGGCAATGCTCTCCACACCCCGGAGCGGGACCCTGGGGTGGGCGTGTGGGTGTGTGGAAAAGCAGTTTGGGACCGGGGGCGGGGACGGAACCTCGGCCAAATTTCCCGGCCTCGGAACCCTTACGCTGGGAGCCCTTGGTGTCCCGTAGGTGTTGAGTCCCTTGTGTACCGGCTAAGGTGATTACTTCTGTCAGCCCGTTTGGGTTTTGGACTGCCAAAAAGGCAGCTGTTGTTTCTGCGATCGAGGAGGGAGTGAAATATCGCGAGGTTTCTACTCTGGGCGTTCCAGCGAGAAACCAGGCCGTTCCGCATCCCTTTTCCAGGTCCTAGTTCCCAACCTCCGGCTCCGACCTCATTTGTTAAGTTGCTAACGTAATCACTCGGTTATAAATTTTGAGAGTAACACAGAACTTCTTGCTTGTCTTCCCTTTGCGGTATAACTGGAGACCCATTTTAGTGACTGGCAATATCTGTTTTGGCTTTCTTTTAAGTTTTTTGCGCTTGTTTCCCTCTCAGTTCCAGCCCTTAACCTTCCCTCTCCACTTGCTTCCCCCTCCACCAACCCCATCTAGACATTTTATCTGAAAAATATCCATGTATTTACGCCACGGTAAAAGATGAAGTTTTCTGCTAATGGGCAGTTATGGTATTCTTGGATTGGGTCAGTTGTCGGTCGGTTGCAGACTTGTCTTCTTGGAATCTTGGGACGGTAATTACTGACCCTGGGAATGTCTAAGCTTCTGTGAAGTCAGGTCTCCTGTGAAAGAAAGACCTTCCTTAGCTTTGTCATGCTTCACCTCCTTGTCAGTTTCTAGCCATCTCTCTTTTTTTTTTTTTAATTTTTTTGCTGTGGATTTCAGAGACCAAGCTTCAAGTGCAAATAAATAACCAGTTCTAATAAAATCAACTGGATTTTACATTTTAAAGTATTATATGATTTTTCTGTCTTTCAAAACTTGTTTTTATACATGTGTTGCAGCCCCATTTGAAAATTGGACCACGTTAAGATTGGCACCTCTTAAGGCATTTCTGGCTTTTGAAATAAATTTTTCTTTTATTTTCCTTTAAGCTTTTCCACAATTTGTTATGAGAAATTATAGTTTGCATGCTAAGTGAGACTAGAAAATCACTGACACTCCATGTTATCAGAAAGAATTAATACAGTATTATGTACTTTTTCTTTTTGGCATTCAATATTTGATATGTTTACATTCAATATTTTGGTTGATTTGTTAATAACAATGGATTAAATCACAAATAAAGTGCCAAACTCTTAGGAATGTGTAATTTAAAAACATTTTGAACCTACAGTGCCAAAATACTTTGTATGTTAATTGATAAATTACATTTTTTTTGGTAGTAATTTTTAGGACTTAATTATAAGCACTATCACAAGTAAATCAAGTATATAGTGATTTCATCAAATATGAATTTTACTTGGAGGTTTTTTTGGCTGTATATTGTAGGATGATATGAAGAATAAGTTTGAGCACTTTATTTTTTTTTGTTTGGAGTTTCTGACATAAAAGTAACGTTTCTTAGTCACAGTTCTTGTTTTTCCACAGTAGTATTATAATGGGAATTAACACAAAACTAGGAGGACGGAAAGTACGTCCTTATTTTCTTTTAAAAACCTGTAATACTCTATCAAGTTTTGGGAAGGGGCAAATTTACAGAAGCTTAGAGTATGGAATGGACAGGGTTCATGTAAGGAAAATTTCTTTTTTTCTCCAGAACACTTCCTTTTTAGAAAAATTATTTGGGTAATTTTTTTGTTGCATTTTTGTGGTCTTAATCATTTAGAGTCATAAGAGAATAGGATTAGAGTGGACTAATGACTTTTTTTTTTCCATTTCATAGAAATGAGCTTGTAGTAGACAAAACAAAGAGAAAAAAACGAAGAGAACTCTCTGAGGAACAGAAGCAAGAAATTAAAGATGCTTTTGAACTATTTGATACAGACAAAGATGAAGCAATAGATTATCATGAGTTAAAGGTAGTAGTATACTTTAAAATATGTATTTCTCTGTTATAATGATTTGCATGATTGATAGTTGCATAAAAATACGTTTTTAAATATTTTTACTAAACTGATTTTGGGAATATGAAACAATTTTAAGCATTCACAGTAAAGTGCTATAATAAAACTGAATGCTGCCTCTTACATATCTTTTAGAAAATCTTTTTTACATGTTAAAATGGGTTTTAAATAGTATTTTAAGCAGTATTTGAAGCCTTCCATATATTCGTATGGAAGGTACTTATTTTTCATTCATGTAATTAAAAGATGTTAATTTATGGGATTTAAACAGTTCTTACTATATTCTTACTTTTTTTTTTTTCTGGTGACTCATTCTTTTTTCAGTGTTGTCTTTTAATTTTAACATGTTGTTTACAAGGTTTTAACCTACTCTCTCTGATGCAACCAATGTATGTGATATCTGATGTTGACACAGTGTTAATGGGGAAAAATGTCAACTTTAAGGCCTAGAATTATTTATAAACATACATACAAGGGGAAATTGGTGGATTTTTTTTTTATTACTATGGTAAATATATATGCAACAAAACATTTGCTATTTCAACAATATTTACATGTACAGTTCAGTGACATTATGTTCATCATGTTCAACTATCACCCTTATCTGTTCCCAAATTATAGAGAAAGGTAGTTTTTGGGGTGATTTCTAGTAGCCTTCATAAGTATGTGAATATAAATGTTTATTTGGTAGTTTTAATTGTGGTAACTTTGTAAGGGATTTTTAAGCACAAGAATTCTGAGTAGGGGAAAGAACTATGCAGTGACAGGATAGAATGTATAAAAGCAATACTAGGCCTGTAAGTCTGACTTTCTCAATCTTGAAGTCCTCTTTACCTCTCTTCCTACAGCTTTTTTTAGTTACCCACATTTGATCATTTCTTTCATTCTTGCTATTCCTCTCTTGATTTGGGATCTTATTTCATATTTGGAGCTTCCTAAATTGTTTCTTCACTTGTAGTTCACCTTGCCACACTACCATTAATTTCGTCTTTCTAAAATTCTTTTTCTGTATAAATCTTTGGTGCACACTGCATGAAGTTTAGATTCCTTTGCTCTCTAGTGAATATTCTCTACACTTTTACTACCACCTATTTTTCTCATTTACTAACTGCTTTTTCTTCTGCCTGAACATTTCCCATTCAGGTCAGGTAAGCAACCCTGCTCATTGTCTCTCAACTCTTCTTTGCTTTGGTGTCTGTTTTAATAATAGTCATCCTTTTCTAAATGCTGTTCTACCCCTCTTCATCCATGCATCAGGGAACAGCTTAAATCTCTAAATAAGACTTTTTTAACCGGTATCATGTCTCTCCTTCTTTGTTACTAGTAACAAGATAACTTCTTTCTCTGAACTCAGGATACTGGACTATTTACTTGATAACTGTTCATGTAGGATCTGATGGTAGTTCTTATTTAATGTGTTCATCTTCTGTTGTATAACTTTTTAATATTTATGCCATGTCTTTTTCCTATTTAGGTTATTAATCCCTTGCCAACAGATTGCTTGTTAAAATTATTTGTACACTGAACTAAGTCAGTGCCTTGGATACTGTATTATATAAGTACATGTTGATTCATTTGTCATTTAAAAACAATAAATGACAGATTTTCCATTTAACATCAGTAGTAACGAACAATTACAATAATTTTTTTTGAGACATAAAACATGCAAAAGAATTATAGGTTTTATTAGTGTGATATCATCTCTTAAGATGTAAAAACTTATTTAAGAATTAGAAATCACTTCTTTTGTAAAGACTGCTTTATAATTTGCTCTTCCCTTTTAATCCAAAAGGTGGCAATGAGAGCCTTGGGGTTTGATGTAAAAAAGGCCGATGTACTGAAGATTCTTAAAGATTATGACAGAGAAGCCACAGGGAAAATCACCTTTGAAGATTTTAATGAAGTTGGTGTGTATCCTAATAGTTTTTGTAATCAGCAGTTGTAAGGAAATTATCTGGTTAATATCAGTATTCTTTATTTATTTATTCTCTAGGTTATGGAATTTTTTTTATAGGACATTGCTGTGTAATGTGGCACTTGTTCAGGTATTTATTTTTTGTTGCTCTTTTTTCTTATTTCTGAGGAAAAATAATATTTATAGCTTTGCTGTGATATTTATAATTTTTTCTTTTATAGTTTTGTTCTGAAGATTATAACCAAGGAATTATTTTGTAGCTTTTCACGGAAAGATGTCTTTGCAAGTAATGCATATTTACATTATAAAACTAAAAGGGTGATCAAAAAATTTTTCTCAGTAAAGTAGAAAATTTGGTGTCCCGTTGTTTGTAAAATATTTCCCAAAACCTTTCTGGTATGTGATTTTTGTTGGCAAAGTGGGTGAAGAAACTAGTAGCAGTTGGTATCTTTTACTGTAAATGAAGCTTGTGTCTTCAGGTTGACAAAGTTTATGAGGAAATACATTCTCTGGATGACCTTGATCTCTCGGAATAAGGAAATCCTTATTAGAGGTGGGATTAGAGAGGGGATTGTAGTAAGGGAGGAGTTGGCTGACTAGAAGCAAGAGACAACATTTTAGAACAACCAACTGACGATAATGCGTCATGGGCTTAATTTGGTTGAATTTCTATATATTTGATTTTAATGAATTCTTTCTCAAAAGAGGATTCAGAAAGGCAAAACATTGCTATTGTAACTTGAGTATATTGCTTAGAGTATTATACATAGAATGTATAAATATTCAGATCCGTTTTACTGTGTTTTCTAAACCAGTGTCATCGCTTTATATAGGTCAGTGTATAAGCATATTATATAGTTATTAGATATATTTAAAAAATATGGGAACAAATTCAATTATACACATATAAACACTCCGCTTGTTTTAAATATTCAGCAAGAGGCAGTATGAGAGAGTCAAAACAAAAAGATAATTAATGGACGAAGAGATTCATGTCATTAGTAAATTTTTTTTTAATTTGAAACTTCAGATGAAAAGGAGGATGAAGGGAAGGGAAGGAATAAACCGAAAAGAGAAAGAATCCGCAGCACAGAAAATTTCCAGTTTATGAACTAAGGGATTACTGTTTAAAGAGGCAGCTTGGTCTTTTGGGAGCATGTTCATTGTATCCTCTTAATTTATATTTACTTGAGAGAGCCACTTTTATTCTCCCATTGTGGAAGCTCTCCAGGGGTTTACAGTCATAGCATTCCAAGTTTCAACTTGGATTTTTTATTTATAGAATTTAGTGGAAATGGTACTATTAGGATAGAGCTATAATTCAGGTACATTTAGTATAGTGTAGTGGTTTAGCATGGACTACCCTAGAACTAGGTTACCTGAATTCAGATACTACTGGATTTGCTGCTTACTAGCTGTAACTTGGTCGTTTACTTTTCTGTGCCTCATTTTCCTCAACTATAAAATGGGAATAGTTATACTATCTCATAGGGTTCTTGTGAGGATTAAATAAGTTAATAATGTATAAAGTGCTTAGAAAAGGACCTACCTTGTACATACTGAAAAAAAAAACCAAACACACCTGTTGCTGTCGTGTTGATTCCGACTCATAGCGACCCTTCAGAACAGAGTAGAACTGCCCCGTAGAGTTTCCAAGGAGCAGCTGGTGGATTCATACTGCTCTCCTTTTGTTTTGGTTAGCAGCCTAGCTCTTAACTAATGCTCCACCTTGTGCATAGTAAGCGTTGTTTGTTCTTATTCTTATTGCTTTAAAAGTAGTCTTTTCATTTTTTTTTAGGGTGACTGGAAAGCATTTTCACTGGACATAAAAGGCTTTCTACTCTTGAGTTTTTTATATTTTTATTATTTTTTATAGTTGCAGGCTTTTTTAAGTACGGTATCATTGTAATTATTACTTTTGGCAGACGCATCGAATTTTAAGAGAATACAATTTTTAAATTGTGATTTTAGGAATAGTTGAGATCAGAGTCCCATGCGACCTCTAGCTTTCCCTGCCACCCATCTTCTCTGTTAGCAGTTGAGCAAAAATACTGGGTTCTTTTGGAGTAAATGGCTCTGGCTAAACTTAAGCTGTGACTCAAAGATCAACTTTAGACAGGCTCAGCACATACTTCAGCTGTCTTAAGGCTACCTGTTGAGAATACCAATTTCAAATAAAACTTTATTACAAATTGGAAATCAAGCAGTCAAGAACTGTGTATTCTCCCCATTTGATAATTATTTTGAGTAGTAACTGACCACAGATGAACGTATGTTTCATACTTTGGAACAAGTGGCTCCAGATCAAAACATTTGAGTCTTTAGTTTTATGTGGTTTTTGGAAATAATTACTAAGCATACTGTCCCCCAGGTATATCTGGATGAATAAGTCTGGCATTTAAAACTGGATTCCTCCTAAAGCTTGAAAAAAAGTATTAACAATATATTTAATAATAAGTTTAGAATAAAAACCTGAGGCTAGTGAGTAACAGGTGCTTTAGGAATTGCCGCCTTTAAAGTACAACCATGGTAAGTCAGATGTTTGTACTCCATCTATTTTTGGCGTGTATTACTTATTTAATTGCCTATTTAGAATAGAATATTATATTATTATTTCGATTTTGCTTATTTAACAGACATTAGCTGAATTTTTTGCTAATTTAACAGACATTTGAATTTTTGTTGTTAGGTACTGTACTAGGGTGAGGGAGGGGAATTACTTAAAGGTTACTAAGCGGTTCTTCTTTTAGGGAATTTGCAATTTAAATACAGGTGAGAACAAACTGTGATACCATGTAGTAAATTGTAATTTTATCTAGGGCAAGAACTACAGCCCTTGGGCCAGATCTAGGCTGCCTACTGTACACAGCCACACACATTCATTTATGCTGCTTTGGTGCTACAGTGGCAGAGTTAAGTAGTTGCCACAGAGACCTTATAGCCCACAAAGCCTGAATACTTACTATCTGGTCCTTTGCAGGAAATAGTTGTCAACGCCTGGTCTAGAGGAATTGAGGAAGACTTCACAGAGAGGATTTTTAATTTAGGTTTCTGGACATAAGAATAGGATTTCATCCCAAGGAGAAGATTGCATGAGTAGAGAAAGGCGGCATCCCAGTCATAGAAAAAGCAACAACAGAGTGGTAATAGAAGTTTAGGGTGTTTGGGGAACGTTAGGTAGTGCCCTGTGGCTAGGGGATAGGGAAATGGCTGGAAAAGTTGGGGATCTCTCCAGATAGATAAAATCTTGCATACTGTACAGAATTTGGACTTTGGTCAGCAGATCACTGATAGTTTTTAAGGAAGAGAATATGACATGTTTTATTGGTAACGATAGTATTGAACATTGGTTGGAGGAAGGAGACTAAAGGCAGGGAATAACAGGCTTTAGGTTGAGGATGGTGTGGGTGAAATGAAAAGGAATACATTTAAGAGTAAAATAGGTAGTGTCCGCAGGACTATAAGGCCTAATCACTGATTAGGTTTATGGGATTAAAAATGATTCAGACTTTTCAGTCATGGGAAACTAGCTATTATACTGGGGTGAGGAGGTGGAGGAGTCAGTGGCAGCTACCTTGGTGATAATGGGAGTTTAGATTCCAGCGTGTTGAGTTTAAAGTAACTGGTATGTTTGGATAGAAACTTCCAGAGGACAGTTAGAAATACAGTTGAAGCCCTGTTTCCTAGCATTGTCGTTAATGACTTCTTACTTACTTTAACTGTGATATTTTAAAATTTGATATATTTCTTAACTGATTTTTATAATGTGTAAGGTCCAATCATTTTGATGAAACGCATGTATGTTATTATAATTAAATCATTCGAAAATAAAGTTATGTTAACAGAGTTTGGAGTTTTGTGAAATAGATGTAATCCATCTTAACTGCTTGTACGTCAAATGGCTTATTTTTATTGAAAAAAAAGTATTATAATTAAATTCTACTTAATAGAACAGGAATAGGACATGAAAGCATGGAGGAGAGTCACCATAAAGTTATATATTGTTTAATGCTTTAACTGTCCAGATTATAGGGACGTATAGTTCTCAAGAAAAGCTGTATTCTAAGGCAGAGTATTGATAAAAAATTACACATAGTCTGAAATAACTAGCACAAATAAAGCACCAGTGGGATAAAAATTTATACATCTTGGAGCCCCATCTGTTCTCCAGATCACCCTGTTGCTTCTTTAAGTACATTAATACTTACAGCAAGCTGCTTTTTTGGTTCACCTGTCATGTAAATTATTTAATTGGTGAAGAAAATTTCTTAACACTTTTTTTTCCCTGTCCTGCTTTTTTGTTGGGACTAAATTCAAAATAAGTTGAGTATGAGCCACAGAGTTAAGTGTAGTATTTTATTTTGGTTTTATGGCTGTATATATGCCAACTCATTTTTGACTGAATATTTATGAGCCTTGATGATTTGCATACTTATAGTAATATATTTCAATTAGTTACTTGGAAGACTTTTTGGATAAAATTAATGCTTAAAAGAAGATAGAGTATATGTATAGATAATATAACTTTAGCTTCAATAGATGCTTATTCTAAAACTTAAAATCTAATAGCAGTAAAAAAACAATAGCTTATTGGACCCTTAAATTTTAATTTTTCCTGTTGGTTTCATTTAATGTTCAGATACCATTTACAAACAGTTGTAAGTTTTTCATGCTTCTGTAAACCTAACAGGACTGAGTTATTTTTAATGGCACAGTGAAAGTCATAAATACTTTGTCTTGTAGTGCTAGACCAGCATGTAGACTTACTTCAGGAATGTTTATTTAGATATTTTCAGAATTTTATCTAGTAAGTTAAAAAATTTTTAAGCTACAGATTTTGCCTCAGTTTGTATTGTGGTTATTAATGAAAGACAGTAGTAATGCAAAAATATTCTTAAGCTTACCTGTTTTATTATTATCATCATATAGTACTGTATTTAGTGTATTAAACTATTGCCAAAGAACACATTCAGGCAGCTAACAGACACATGAGGAAATACTTGTGATCATTAGCCGTTAGAGAAACGCAAATCAAAACTACAATGAAATAATACCACCTCACCCCAACATTACTGGCACTAATCAAAAGACCCAGAAAATAAATGTTGGAGAGATTGCAGGGAGATTGGAACTCTTATGCACTGCTGGTGCAAATGTAAAACGGTATAACCACTATGGAAAATGATATGGTGCCTCCTAAAAAAGAAGTATGGTAGAAATACCATACGATCCAGCTATCCAACTCCTAGGAGTATATCCTAGAGAAATAAGAGCTGTGACATGAATAGACATATGCATGCCCATTTCATTGCAGCACTGTTCACAATAGCAAAAAGATGGAAACAATCTAAGTGCCCATCAGCAGATGAATGGATAAACAAGTTATAGTAGATGCATACAATGGAATACCATCCAACAATAAAGAATAATGATGAATCCATGAGGCATCTCACAACATGGATGAATCCAGAGGGCATTAATGCTGAGTGAAGTAAGTCAAATCACAGATGGACAAATAATGTATGAGACTACTATCATAAAAACCCAAGAAAAGATTTACACACAGGAAAAAAACGATCTTTGATGGTTATGAGGGAGGGGAGCTGTGGGGAGGGGATATCACTAACTAGATAGTAAACAAGTGTTAACGTTGGTGAAGGGAAAGACAACACACAGTATAGGGGAAGTCAGCACAGCTTGACCAAGGCAAAGTCATAGAAACTTCCAAAAAACATCCAGACACGTTGAGGGACCAAGTCACTAGGGCTGAGGATCATGGTCTGAAGGACATCTAGGTTAATCAGCATAATATAGTTCATAAAATGTTCTACGTATTACTTTGGTGAGTAGCGTCTGGGGTCTAAAAAGCTTGTGAGTGGCTAAGATACATCTATTGGTTTCATTCTGTCTAAAGCAAAGGAGAGTGAAGAAAACCAAAGTCACAAGGAAAATACTAGTCCCGAGGCAAAGGACTAATGAACCACATGAACTACAGCCTCCACCAGCCTGAATCCAGAAGAACTAGATGGTGCCAGCTACCACCACCGACTGCTCTGAGAGGGATCACAGTAGAGAGTCCCGGACAGAGTGCTAGAAGAATGTAGAACAAAATTCAAATTCACAAAAAAAGACTAGACTTTCTGGTCTGACAGAGACTGGAGGAACCCCTGAGACTGTAGCTCCCGGACATCCTGCTAACTCAGAACTGAAGTCACTCCTGAAGTCTACCTTTCAGCCAAAGATTAGACAGGCCTATAAACAAACAGTGACACGTGAGGAATGTGCTTCTTAGTTCAGTCAAGTGTACGACATCAGATGGGCAACTCCGGTCCAAACGTGAAGACAAGAAGGCAGGAAGGGACAGGAAAACTGGACGGATGGACACGGGAACCCGGGGTGTAAGGGGAAAGGGGGTTGCAACCAATGTCACAGAACAATTTGGTTATAAGTTTTTGAATGAACGAGAAACTGATTTGTGCTGTAAACTTTGATCTAAAGCACAATAAAATAGAAAAAAGATTGCTATCAAGGTCTGAAATTCATGTTTATTTTCAGTTAGTTGTCTGAGAGTTATCTTGCAGAACAAAATGAATGACTTTAGAGAGACTTAATTCCCAGAGTTTTTTTTTTTTTGACTTTCTTACTACAGTCAGATTCAATCCTTTTAACTGTTTTCCATACTTTGGAAAACCAAGAGGTTCTTCCATCCATAAAGCACGAAGATATCGTTGGAATTTCTATGTACTCTCTGCGATTGTGCCTATATCAGTGATGTCATTGTGTTTTGTTAATTTGTCAATTTGTTTGTTTTTAAGTTGGATTAACTGAGAGGAATAAGTGTTAGTATAAGTTTAACCAGCAGACAGTTTTTATCTAGTTACTTCTGATTTTTTTGTTGGTATGTCATCTCTGCAACTAGGTTACAAATGCCTAGACGTGTGCTGAATGTCAATGAAGCATAGTTCAGTTCTTAATAATAGTAAACTTTAAGTAAGTATGGTATGTGTATGTATGTAAAACTTTTTATTTTGACTTTGTGATAGAAATAGTTTTCCTTACTCTTTTAATAGGATAAATTATTGTAAAGGTTAAAGTTTTAAATATGGTTTTGGTCTCTGTAATTTCAGGGTTATCTCTTTGGGTTTTTGGGCTCCAGTTTGTCATTATTTCTCATCTGACGTTTAGTAGATTTCACAGATGATTGTTTTTTTTTGATTATGCAGGTTTTTCTTTTTCTATTTTTTTTTTTTTAAATAGTGACAGATTGGATATTAGAAAGAGATCCACATGAAGAAATATTGAAGGCCTTTAAACTATTTGATGATGATGATTCAGGTAAAATAAGCTTGAGGAATTTACGACGTGTTGCCCGAGAACTGGGTGAAAACATGAGTGATGAAGAACTTCGGGCTATGATAGAAGAATTTGATAAAGATGGTGATGGAGAAAGTAAGTTTTGAATAAAACATTTTCTAAGTGTTCCTGATGCTATACATTTAGGAAATTTTTTTAAAACCAAATGATTTTCAAGACCCTTTGCAAAAACTCTCTTTTCACTTGGTGGTGGTGATCTTGTAATGGGCTTTTTAGCATGAACATTTTATGTATTCAATTTAGAATAAAGGAGATCTTTAAAACCAGTTGTACAGATTGTAATATGAGATTCCACACTTCAAGAAGGTAGTTATTTGTCTCTGAAGGTGAAACATCACCAACATTTCAGTCACTCAGTAAAACTTTAGTCTTTAATGTCTTATTCTCCGTCAGCCTACATGCATTTCTACACTATTACTAAGTTTTGTTGATTCTACCCTTCAGATGTTTTGAATCTATTTTATTTCTTTGTTTACTGCTGCTGTTGTAGTTCTGGTCCTCATTTCTTGCTAGAAGTGTTAACAATAGCCACATTTATTCTTTGTTTGGATGCCTACCCTCATATCCTATGTGCTGACTGGGGATACAACAGCGAAAAAAGCAGATGTGGTCCCTGCCTTCATGGAGTTTACAGTACAGTAGTAGCCTCCTAATTTGTGCCAGTAAACCACTAATCTCTTCTCTCTTAATTTTACTGAGAGCATGTTTTTTCCTAAAATAAAGGGCTGATGATGTCATTTCCTTTTTCAAACACTTTACATAGTAAAGCTCAAAGCCTTCTGTGATCTGCCCTATCTTAAGTATAGTTTTATTTCCCACTGCATTCTTCCACTTTTCTACTTTAACCCTTACCTTCCATATGTAAACACTTTGACAAAACACTCTGTCCTGAAAACATTTTTTTATGCTGTGCCTTTCTTCACGTTCCTTAATTCTAGAATGACCTAATTGCCATTTTTTTTCTTTGTCTGCTAAAATGTTAATCATTCTCCCAGGTGCATTTTAAGCACCGTCTTTTTCTCAGAAGTTTTTCCCAGTGGTTTCTGTTGGTGTGAATTATGAGACATCCATTGAGGGCCCATAGCATTTAGACAAACAAACTGTTTAAATACTTTCATCCTTTGCCCTCTGTTACATACATGTCTACCTCTCCAGTTGTATTTTAAGTCCCTTAAAAGCTGTATGGAATCATATAGTAGGAAAGGACGGTATAGGAAGACTTGAGGCTTTGGAATTATACACACCTGGCTTTGAATTGAATCTCTGTCATTCCTTTAATTGCTGTGTGGTTTTTAGTAAGTTTTCAACTTAAGTCCCATCTTCCCCCTTTGTAAAAATGAGGATGGTAACATCTTCCAGGGTGGTTGTGAGCATTGATTGAAGATATTTGAAGGTGATAGCATTAAATATAAGCTTGTTTTCTTTTTCTTTCATATTTACTCATTTTGTATTTCCCTGTATTTTCTTGAACATAGTGAGTGTTCTACTGTTTCTTGACTTAAAGCCCTGAGCAGGAATATGTGTTACAGTAGGTATATGTACCAACTATACAGATTAAAAAAGCCAGGTACTGTCCAATCGATTCCAACTCATGACAGCCCTGCATGTGTCAGAGTAGAAGTCCATAGAGTTTTCACTAGCTGAATTTTAAGAAGTAGATCACTAGGCCTTTCCATTAGCAGCCGAGCACATTGACTGCTTGCACCACGTGGAAATTCCACACATACACACGTTATCTGTCATCAGGTCAGCCCCTGACTCATGGTGACCCCAGTCACAACAGAATGAAACACTGCCAGTTGTGATCCATAGGGTTTTCATTGGCTTATTTTTGGAAGTAGATTGCCAGGCCCTTAGAAATACATACTTTAATAAGGAGATAAGACAGTAACAAGTTATCAGTTCAGAGTGAAGATTGTGGTTGGGAATTGTACATTATTGTGATTTCTCGCTATATATGACTCTTATGAGCACTATAAAGCTTTTTCTGTTTTATACTAGCTCCTTGCAGGTATTGGTGTTAATTACTCATATTTAAAAAAAAAAAAAATGATAACTGAAACCAGAGGAAATGTAAATGATTTCCTGAGCTGTTACTCTAATATTCGTACTTAGAATCCAGTCTTCACTTTTTTTCTAAATCTTCTCTAAACCAACACCGCCCCCCCCCCCAAGAAAAAAAACCAAACAACCCAGTTACTGTTGAGTTGATTCTGACTCATGGCAACCACGTGTGTCAGAGTAGAATTGTGCTGTATAGGGTTTTCAGTGGCTGATTTTTCGGACGTAGATCGCCAAGCCTTTCTTCTGAGATGCTTTTGGATGGATTCAAACCTCCAACCTTTTGGTTAGCAGCTGAACATGTTAACCACTTGTAATACCCAGGTACTCCAAGTCTTCCCTACCTGTTGGTTATACATCTTTAAGGGAATTCTTTTCTCTAAAGACACCCTCTTTAGTGGCATAGAGAATCATGATATGTCTATTTTATAAATCTTTTAACAATAGTTACTATGTGTGAGTCAAAAGATGAGAGTTATTAACAGGTTTTTTTGGTCCCTGTACTAGGTACATGTGAATTAGATTTTGGTTATTGCTTCATTTGACATTAGGAAAAAAAAAAAAAATCGATTAGGAAGCTGCCTCTTAAGTTCAGAGTTGATGTGAAAGTTTTTAGAAAATGTATTCATTTCTTGCATTCTCTGTTAGGCTGCTGTATCTGTGGCTTAGGTGATTCTCAGAGTTCATACCTGTGCTCCATTGCTTAGCGATTTATATCCTTAAAACATTTCTGCTCTCCCTGCTAGCATTGTTCCATTTTAAGTCATTGTGCAACTGTTGCTTGGGTATCTGCTGTTATTTATTGAAGTGACTAACAGACAGAATAACATTTTTTCTCTTTTTCCGAGTGATTGATTAGAAATCAAATACATCTGTCAAGTAGTCTTTTTATTTTTAAGATTTGTTTCTTTTGGGGGAGGAGTGAAGAAGGAGGGTGGTTTTATCAGATTAGTCCAATCCAGTAGTTCCTAATCTCGGCTGTGGCTTTCTAGGGATAGGGGACTTCTGAGATATTCCAGGGGGTCTGGGAATTCATGTATGCATGAAATATTGTCTATAGACCATATGTACTTGACAAATTGACATTTTTCATAATTCATAGTAGCTACTTGTCATTATATATTTTCTCTGAGATACACTAAGTATAGCTGTTGTGGCGCTTCCAAAAAATTGTTTGTTGTTGAAAAGGCATTCTCATATTCAGAAACAATCAGAACCACAGTTTTAATCCATTTAGTCTGGCTTTAGAATATTGCCTTAACTTAAATGGATCTCTCTGTAGCTGTATGTAAACCTGCCCATTTTGACAAAGCAGGAAATTAAATTTCATAATAATGTATTTCCTTAATTACTTAATTTGGATTCTTGGGGCTGTAAATGAAATTTTGTCCATAGATATAAACTAATTTCTTGTATGTGAAACTGGTAAAAGATCTCAATCCTTTCTTTTTTTTGACTTTAGAAATTCTTCAGTCTTTATGAATTTTTCAAACTGTTCTATATCTAAGAGTAGTGAAAATGTTTTATTTATTATGTATATAGAATAATAAACATGGTGAATGATGAGTTAAAAGAAGATATCAAACCAAGATATAATTAAATCTATGGCAATGATATAGAAAAAATACTCCCTCCTCCCCAGATAGATAAAACAGTAAATGTTTTTGGAAACATGAAGGCAGCATTTAAGAAGCCAAAATGGATCATCTTTTAAAATAATGATGCTAATAGTTAACAATAATTTAGCAGTTACTGTGTGTTAGATACTGTGCTTAGCATGTTACACTGTGGATTATGTCACTTAATTTTCATAATAGCTTGTACAAAGTAGATACAGTAGTATTCCTATACATGCATAGGATAGATGCAGATAGATGAAGAAACCAAGACTATGAGAGATTAATAACCTAAGGTGATCGTACAGCTAATACATGGCAGAGCCAGAACTCAAAATTCAGATATGTATAATTACAGAGTACTTGTTTTTAACCATAACATTGTACTGCGTCTTAGGCTATAAAGTATCAGTTGGGTTTCTGTGTTTATGGATTTTTTAAAAAATACATGCCATTATAAGAAGCAGTGTGTTAGCAAAATATTCAGCTGGCATGTTTGATGCTAAAATTTGTTTCCTCCCTTCTGAAACCAGATGGTTTCTAAGGTACTTAATCTACTTAATTCTCTAAAATTCTTTATTTTTGTGACTTGTAACAAGATCTACCCTGTGAAATGGTTGATTTATGTAAATTTTGTTAAAGAAGGCAGTGTAGAAGGAAATGAAATGTCACTTATTTGATTCAGTAAACATTTTATTAGATGCCTATTTATGCTAAGTATTGTGCTAGATTTATTAGATACAGTAACTTGATAATATAGATACTGTTGATAGAGAAGGGGTTATAAAACTGAATGCACAAAGACATTACAGATTCTGTTAATTGTCTGAAGGGCTTTTTCTAGTAAAAGAGCTAGCTTAATTTTCTCAGACACTTTCTTCCTTTATGCTTTCCGTTTTTTGGACTTAAGTATTCTGTTTGTAGGTATGAAATCATGAAATAGTTTTAAAAATATTTTTGTGATGTTATTATAATTTAAAGTATACGTTTATATATGTATATATACACACACACGTAGCTAATGTTTCAGTGGTTTTATAACTTTATATATGAAGCTTAATTTGAAATTCGAGTATTGAAATTTTACAGATTGAGGGAAGAAAGATCTAGATCTCCAACCACCATAAGTACTTTTCAGACTTCACATATTTTATTTATGGCTTCTCTTATTGTTAAGATGATTTATAGTTAAATTATTCTAAGGCTGCTTTTATGTTATTTTCCTTAAGAACATTCTCTTGCTTCCTGTTTTGTTCTAGTGCCTTAGTTTAGACTGACTAAATCAGGAGTTCTTAAATTAACCTCCACATGGGTTAAATGTTTAAAACTTTGACATATTTAAATTTATTTTTGGGGGGAGAGAAAAGGAGTCATAACTTTCATAAGATATTCAGACGTGTCTTACTACAAAGGAACTTTACTCCGATTTATAAGGTCCTTGAAAGTATAAGAGTGTTGTAAGTTTTGTATTCTGTTTTTACCATGCCTTTTACAGTGTTTGGTAGATGTTTAATATCAAATGCATGGATTCATGGTTCTCTGTCAGCTTCTGGACAGCTCATTCTTCTTACTCCTTATAGCTGATTTTTGCCAGGCATTGCACTGTTTTTTCTCTAACTATGATCTTGTTGGTGTTCTCCCAGTACAGCTCTCTTTCCAACCTCTGTCAAATCAAATCCTTTATTTTGGAGCCCAAGTCAAGACTTATCTTTACTTAAACTTTTCTTATCAATAATAACTTTTCCCATTATGAAGTTTTTTCAACACTGATTTGTGGTTTTTATTTTAATAGTTCATGCTTTGTGTTATACAGCAGGTGTCTATGTCATGTATAAAACATGACTAACATAATTACTGAAACCGTTTTTCTGTGTGGCTTCTGAAACTGGTGTTTTGTTTTTTTTTTTAATTCCTTACATACATGTTTTATCTTCTCATCATTTTTAAATTGGTTTAATTTTTCTGTCTTTTCATTATGAATATTCTCAAACAGAGAGAAAAATTGTTAGACTAGTACAGTGAACACCAGTGTACCTTGTACCTAGATTCAATAATTGTTAACATTTTACCGTGTTTGCTTTATCTATGGTGTTGCCTGTATTTTTTTGAACCATTTGAAAATAAGTTGCTTGTATCATGACCCTTGGCCCCCTGATATTTTAGCTTGCATCTACTAAGAATGTTTTCTGTCATAACCATGATGCCATTGTCACACCTAAGAAAATAATAGTAATTTTGTAAGATCTAATATCTTCCTCATTTCAATTTTAAGATATTCCGGAATAGGAACCCTGGGTCCGTTTTGGTATGTAACACAACACCTAGTATGGTGTTGGGCATTCAGTAAACATTTAAAAATATTTGAATCAATGGAGTTTTTTCTGTATTTGCATTTAGGGTATTTAAGAGTTAGAAACAACCTGAAAAATTATCTGGTAATTCAGTGATTTTCAGATGAAGAAAACGAGATGCAGAACTGTTTTGTGTAAGCACTGTGACTGGAATCCTGGTCTCTCTCTAATTTCTCAGTGCAGTGTTCTTTACCATTATCAAACTCATAATTTATAACTTGTGCCTTGTTAAAGTATATATTGAATCTTGGGGTTCATAACTTGTGCCTTGTTAAAGTATATATTGAATCTTGGGGTCATGAACTTCACTGTTTTACAAAAGGAAGCATTCTTTTCTGAACACTTTTACTAGTAATTGGTGTGAGTGCACATATGTTATATGTGTGTGTTGGTTTTTAAAAATTAAATTTAATAAGATTATCTCCTATTTAAGATTGCTGTCTTAAACATCATGCTTTATAAATTTGAAGTTCTTACTGAATTTTATTTACAATTTTGGTAAACTATTAGTCTTTTTATCAGTAATTATTATGTTTATATTTAATAGTTGCTGTATTACCTTTGTAACTCAGATTAATTCTGTACATCTTTTTTATTGCCATTTCCATTGATACTTTTTGTTTTGAGGTATGCTGACCTGGTTTTGATTATTTTTTCTTTAAAGCAGATTTTTTAAATATATAAGAGTTCAAAAACATTTTTTTCTAATGTTAATATATCTTCATTATTTAGAATTCCACTTTATATGCATGATATGTTCAAAGTTAAAAAGAAGGGGTTTGCTAAATGAACTGGTATATAAAGAGGATTGGTTAACCATTAAAATTTTCAAGCTCTTTAAAGCATTTTAGCAAGGACATGTGTACAAACTTCTGTACGTTTGAAGTTTTTGTTACACATGTCCTTTACCTAGTTAGTATTACAGAATAATAATTTATATGCTGTTTGTCACATTTTATATATTTTTGTATTAACAGAGATCTGTGTAATAAACATATTTAACTTCCTGGTAAAGAAGTAAAATCCAAAAGCCATGTCTTAATTTATTAATTCTGAATAATATAAGATTGAAAAAATCATTAGTGCAATACGGTAGTAGTAGTCTCTTAACAAATGATATTTGTGTATGACTGTTACACTTTTTTTCTTACCACAGTAAATCAAGAGGAGTTCATTGCTATTATGACTGGTGACATTTAAGCAATTAGAAGAATAATCACTAAGAATGTTGCAGTTACCATCATATCTATTTTTGTGCCTGGAGCCATGTTAAAAAAGAAACCAACCTTGTTCTTTTTTCCAAAAGGACCAAAAATAAGAATCTTACGTATTTGTATTTTACCACTGTTAAGTTTCTTTGTATAAACCATTGTTAGTACTCAAATAGTTCAGTTTTGTATTTATAATATAGCTTTTATATAAAGTTTAAACAATTAAATCGTGTTACAGATTCTTCTTTGAAGGTTTTTAACTTAACGTTAGTAGTTACTTTTGGTGTACAAGTTTTTCAGACTTCCATTAATAAAATGTTTAGTAGTACTTTAAAGTTCATTAAATATGTTTTATTTTGATTCCTAATGTCTTTTGAGCCTCAAGGTATCTTTCTTAAATCTTTTCTCCTTACAGTGTTACTGGTTTTTGAAACAAAAATTGAAATACAAATAATAGAAAAGCACATTTTTCTATTGCCTAAGATCTCATCAAGTTTGATATTCTGTTTTTCAATACAGGATGACTCAGTATGGGCATGATTCCTTTTTTAAGAGCCATATCGTTCAGTTTGGAGGGAAAAAATATTGTGCATATAGATCCATTTGCCATCATGTATTATGTCCTATATCTCATTTGTTAATGTCAGTTATGACAGTAAAATCTGGATATTCCCTTCTTAAACTAATTGAATGAATACAGTTTGAATCACCTAACTTCTTGACAGAGTGAAAGATTTAAATTTTGGAATTTTGATCTGCTAAGATAATTGTCACTCAATTAAATGTCACAGTGGTTAAAATAGAAAATTGTAAGCTACAGAAACAAAGGTTATGTTTTACCTATATAGAGGAACATTTTTTGATTCACTGGGAAACAGTAGACAGACTTTTCAGGTATTGGTGGGCTCTTCTGCCTTGTAGGAGTATGTTAGTGAGGAACATGAGGTTTATGGGAGATAAATCATAGGGAAACAGTACCTATTCCGATCCTTCAATAATAAGCTGGGGGTATGGGCTCTCCCAATAAGAGAGTTAGGTTATCTATTTCAGTGATCTTCCCTTAGACTTCATGTTTTAAAGTGCAGTATAATTTGAGGCAGTTTAACTGTTGTGAGCTTCCCAGAGTATTACATAAAAAGTTTTCCACTCAAAATTTAAGAAAATTCAGTAGGAAATAATACAACAGTGGTGACATTTCAAATAGTTTTCTAGAAAGCAAGCTAATTGTGAGCCTAGAATAAGACTTCAATTTTGAATGTGAAATCAGTGTTTGCAGTAGTAATAATATCCAGGTCGAGTGGATTTGAAATTTAAAAGTCACCCTTATTGATGAATTGCTATCTGTCATGATCACAAAATATATTAATTTCCAGCAAAATGAGGACTACAAATAAAACGCATAAAATCTAGGCTTGCTAGTCATCTACCACTTTATTGGAGCAATATTCCAAGCTACTTTTTGTCACAGAGAGTTGAGGCTATGGTCTCAACTCCGTAAGTCATCTGATGATAGTCTCTGGAAGTAAATTCTATTGGAGGTTTATTAATGGTGTGTGTGTGTGTTTAATTTTATTGTGGTGACAATATACATAACAAAATACACCATCTCAATTTCTACATGTACAGTTCAGTAACATTGATTACATTCTTCAAGTTGTGCAACCATTCTTCCTATCCTTTTCCAAATCATTACACTACCATTAACATAAATTCAATGCTTCCTAAGCAGAAACCCCCTCTTTCTCCCCCCCCACCCCTGGTAACCACTAATAATCTTTGGTTTCTATATATTTGCTTGTTTCGTATAAGATCATATGGTGTTTGTCCTTTTGGAACTGACTTATTTTGCTTAGCAAAACATTATCTAGGCTCACCCATGTTGTAGCAAGAATCAGGACTTCATTTCTCTTTATGGCTGAGTAATATTCCGTTGTATGTATTTAGCACATTTTGTTTATCCATTCATCTGTTGATTGGCATTTTGATTGTTCCACCATTTGGCTGTTGTGAAAAGTACTGCAATGAACATTGGTTTACAGGTTTCTGTTTGCATTTCTGCTTTCACTTCTGGGTATATACCTCGGATTGGGATTGCTGAGTCATATGGTAGTTCTGTGTTCAACTCTTTGAAGACCCATCACACTTCTCCACAGTACCATTTTACATTCCCATCAGCAGTGGATGAGGGTTCCAGTTCCTCTACAATTTTGCCAATACTTTTTTTTTTTTTTTATAACTACCATTCTCATAGGGTGGAGGTGGTATCTCGTTGTGGTTTTGATTTGCATCTCCTTAATGGCTAATGAACCTTGGTGGTGTAGTGGTTAAGAGCTCAGCTGCTAACTAAAACGTAAGCTGTTCGAGCCTACCAGCGGTTCCACGGGAGAAAGATGCAGCAGCCTACTCCTGTAAAAGTTACAGCCTTGAAAACCCTATGAGGCAGTTCTACCCTGACCTACTAGGGTAGCTATGAGTTGGAATTGACTCAACAGCAGTGGGTTTGGTTTGTTTTTTTTAATGGCTAATGACATTGAGGAAACCCTGGTGGCGTAGTGGTTAAGAACTATGGCTGCTAACCAAAAGGTCAGCAGTTCGAATCCACCAGGTGCCCTTGGGAAACTCTATGGGGCAGTTCCTCTGTCCTGTAGGGTCAGCATGAGTCGGAATCAACTTGATGGCAGTGGGTTTGGTTTTGGTTTTAATGATGATGAGCATCTTCTCGTGTTTGTTGGCCATTTAGATACTCTCTTCGGTGAAATGTCCAAGTTGTCTGCTTATTTTTTGACTGAGTGTCTTTCTGTTGTTGGAGTTTTATATATATGGTTCCTGAAAGTTTTCTCCCAGTCTGTAGGTTGTCTCTTCACTTTGTTCATAAAGTCTTTTGATGAGCAAAAGTATTTAATTTTTATGAGGTCCCATTTATTTTGTCTTTTGCTGCTCATGCTTTTGTTGTCGTATCTCATACTGCATCATTAAAAAAGGTCCCATAGCCTTGCCCCTGCATTTTCTTTTAAGAATTTTATGGTTTTAGTTTTGACATTTAGGTCCTTGATCCATTTTGAATCTGTTTTTATGTATGGAGTGAGGCATGGGTCCTATTTCATCTGCATGTAGAAATCCAATTTTCCCAGCATCATTGAAGAGATGCCTTCCCCAATGGACTTAGCAACCTTATTGAAAATCAGTTGACCATAACTGTATAATGAATGATATGTTCTTAAATTATTTACAGTGTTCTGCAGACCAATGTAAAGAAGGCAAAAGAATTTCAAAAACCATTTAAAATATGTAGTTAAATTTAAATTATGTAAGTAATAGTAATACATAAAGTATATAAAAGTAATTTTTTTTTTTTTACTCTCAGTCCCATTTCTCTCTGACTAATATATTAGTCAAGGTGCAGACAGGAGAATGAGCACAACTAGATATTTTAACAGAGTATACTATAAAGAATGGATTAAATTGGTACTGGAGAACCAAAAAAGAACGGGAACACTGAAATTGTTAACTGCAGTACTTCCATTCCTAGGGCTGGAGGAACAGAGGGTAGACATTACTAGAAACTAGAATCTTGGAGGAGAGGTCTGGCAGAAAAGGGACTCAGACGTCTGAGAAGGAAAAGGAAGCATTGCTTGATGATGCTAGTATTGATGGGGAATGAAGAAGTTGGTTTGAAGAATGCTGAGAAAAAGCTAGAGAGTGGAACCAAGTGCCACTGCTGGAATGAAGAGCTGTTACCTTGGGAATGCTGATAGAAACTGCAGGCCAACTGGGAACAGCAAGACTTTTCCTCTCCTGCCTTCCTAACTCTTTCAGTCCCTCGTAATTAGTGGAGCCTAACAAAACTTCAGGGAAAAGAAATGTAGTTTACACAGTCCCAGCCCCAGTATTACAAAGCTGAGTATAGAATAGTTGTTTAGAGCTGGGGGAAAAAAATAGCTTAATAGCTGATCATATAATTTATCATCTGAACCAGGCTATCTTTGAGAGTGAAAGGGCTTGGGGGATATTATTTATGCTGAGACAACAGGTATAAATCAGAACTGTCCTAGGCAAAGTGGGACAATCACCTGATGTGGGAATGGCAACCCAGAGATTATTTCAACCTGTTTCCTTTGCACTCATATGAATATAGAAATAGGTTTTTTTTTTCTTAAATATTGTATGTATTCTGCAGCTAAATTTTATAAGGGAAAAAAGTTTTTAAAAATTTAGTAACATTGAAGGCTTGCTGTATTCCAGACACACATACATAGTTATACATGTTATATATTTAATCCTTATTAGCTTTGGGGGTAGAATAGTATTGGATTATTTTTATTTTACACATGAGGAAACCGAAGTTTAGAGTGTTTAAGAAACTTATTCAAGGTAACAGATAATAACTGTCTAAACTGGAATTTCAACCCAAGCTGTCTGACTCCAGAGCTCACTCTTATAACCACTGTTTCCTTACAGTGACTTTTATAGACTAACCTAAGATGTAAAGGATCAGACCTTTGAAACTTTACAGAACATAAAACTGGTAGAATTGGGGATTCAGAAGCTCAGCAGCAAAAGCTGAACATTTATGGTTAATCTAGTATGGCATTGTGTTATGTTTCATTCCATCTGAGTTGCTAGTTGGTGTCAGGCTTCAGAAGTTAACAATCTTAAAAGACTATATTTGTATTGTCACAGAAGCAACACATTGAAAAGTAGATTTATCTGGAAAAGAAATACATTAATTAAAAATACAGTATTCAGCAAATACTTATTGAAAAAGTGCATGTTATCGAGTAGTTAAGACGCAACAGATTTCCATTTTGAGAGTAACATTTAGGAAAACATTTTTTTCCAACCAACTTCTGTGGAGGAGATTTTACTGTAGGAACTCCTTGAATGAGGAAGGAGCTCTTAAAATTCTTAGTAGGAATATGGCCTAAGAAAAGGGTGTGTGGGGGATCCTTAAGGGATCAAGCCAGAGGTGTTTGGGGGCAAAGTTTATGGACTTGGACCTGCCAAGCTCCTTTAGGTCTCAGTGAAGATGCATTTGTCAGAAGGTCGGTACAGATTATTTTAATAGTAGAATTAAGAATTGTTCAGATTTTGGGTTACAAGCAGGATTTCTTGTGATGAAATACGGTACTTATCTGGGTGAGAGCTTATTTGGGCCTTGGAGATCTTGGTTAAACAGCCTAGGCTCATCCATTCAATTGGAATAGGTTTTCAGTTAAAGTATGTTAACTTGTGTACATTTCCTGATTCTGAATTCAGTCATTTGTCACCCTGTAGTTAAAACATTCATTGAAAACTTCATCCTAGACACTATGAGATATTGCCAAGTAAAATCTAGAACTAGTAAAACCAAATCTCTGATTTATCTGAGATAATAATATATTTATATTAGAGTTAACTTTTGTGGTGTGTACTCTAAATATCAAGTGTAATTAATATTATCTATTGTCTGTGATAATCCAAATTATATTCTGAAACTTGGAAACCTATCTATAAATCTTGTGCTATCCAGAGAATATTTAAAATATTTTTTCATTATATGATGTCTTAGGCTGGGTTCTCTAGAGAGGCAAAACCAGTAAAGTGTATAAATATATATATAGAGAGAGATTATATCAAGGAAACAGCTCACACGATTGTAGAGGCTAGAACGTCCCAAGTCTGTGGATCAGGGTAGAGGCCTCTCCCAAGTCACACAGCTGCAGAAGCTGGCAAGCCCAAGATCGGAAGGTCGGAGAGCAGGGCTCCCTCTCACAGGCTGTGCAGATCGACGAATCCCAGGTTCGGCAGATAAGCTGACAGCTCAAGTCCCGAGAACGGGAGATGAGACAACAGGAAGCAGCCGCAGGATCCAGAGAGAACAAAAAGCCAGAACGTCCGCTTATATACAGATGTGGGCCACACCCCCAAGGAGATTCCCTTTCATCTGATTGGCTATTCACAGTATATTCAATCATGGGAGTGATCACATTAAAACATGGAGAATCATGGCCCAGCCAAGTTGACAGACAATCTTAACCATCACATATGATAATTTTAGGAAAATTACTGACATTTTATAGAATTAAAGATCAGCAGGGTTACCTCCATTTTATACTTCATTAGCGATATTTCAAAATGAGTTTTCTTTATTCCACAATAAAAGAAATCAGGGATATTTACTAGAATCCCTGGAGTCCAACATTTCTAATTTTAATATGCTTGTAACATTTGTCCTACACACCGCTGCGTTCTCTGAAAAGAGCGATCATTTTCACCGTGTGGTATTACCATGAACTGTCTATCCCCAAGATCTTCAGAAAGGTCCATGTAAGCCTGACAGCAAGAAAACGTGTACTGTTGTAGAACGTGAATTTAGGTGACTTACTGATGAAAGCCTGCTACTGATGAACGGCTCTTCAGAGTAAAAATCGCTCAACATACATCAGCTAAATGCTAAGTGATGCAAATATTTCCAAATTGTATTCCCTACCATTGGGGACCTCCTTAAATTTAACATGTTAAAGGTTTGGGGTTGACCTACTGAGAGGCAATCTTTCAATAGAAAATATGCAATTTTGCTTGTCTTGATAGTACGTGCATTTAAAGTCCCTGCCAAACAAGATCTACATTTTTCTCTTTTGTTTTCTATTAAGATTTAAAGTGTTCAATTAAATCTGAAGTAGCTGGCCAAAACTAAACTTTCCAGGAGACTTTTTCTATACCAGTCTTTCTGGGAGATAATTGATGCTAATCAAAATCCTAGGGATAGTAGGAAATTTTTCAACATTGGCAATAAAAACAAAGTAACTCCCTCAGAGGGGGGAAAATATAGCATCAAGTTTTGGATTCTAAGAATTTTCCTTGTAAAAGAAAACTTTGTTCAAATCTTATTGGTTGGCTTCACTGCCATAGTAAAGATTTAAAAAAAGCAAAAATCAAGACTGTGAAAGAAACTAAAAAATTAAAAATCTGTTCTACTTCATTTGGTTTTTGAAAAAATTAAATGAGATTAACTTGTGGAAATATTTTGTGAATTGCAAAATTATATTAAAATATAAGTTATTATAATTAGGATTGTCCTGTAGTTGGAATTATTGGCCTGTGGGTCCAAGTGACCTATAGTTCTACAATCTGATCCTGAAAGTTCTGTAACATCCAGGGCCTCTAGGGGACTCTAGGATATACCCTGGATGTTGCTTGGGGGTAAATTCTAAACATATAGCGACCCCATGTGTCAGAGTAGAACTTCCCCATAGGGTTTTCTAGGCTGTAATTTTTCTGGAAGTAGATCACCAAGTCTCCGCCCCCGCCCCCCCCACCCTGCCCCAAGCAGCTGAACGGGTTCAAATCACCAACCTCTTGGTTAGCAGTCAACAACGGCACCTAACAATAACTAATTCTAAACGAAGATTGGTTTCTTCTTTGGAGTATTCATAAGCAGATCAGCAAGCCAAGTGTTCAGTCTCTTTGAAGGAAATTTATTTTTAAGGAGCCTAGGACATCTCAAACTGGAAAACTATATAAATCATATACAGTCAACATTTGGTTGAAATAAACTTAAAATCATAATTATATCTCTACTTAAGTTATTAAGACCAAAAGTTTTTTTTTAAAGTTATTTTCAAAAAGCTCATCTTGATTCCTAACAGCTGTTAGGGTCTCTGCTTCTAAATGGTTAATTCATGTGAAGAAGAGATAGAACAGGCAAATTTTAAAAAAGAGGTCTTAGTTTCTATTCTATTTATAATTTGCATCTCATTTTTTTCCAAAAAGGATTTATAGCAAACAGAGAAGCACAGATACAGTAAGATTTAAATTAGAAACAGTAGATCACAAATGAGATGGGAAGAAGACTAGACAAATACAGGGTCTACTTCAGTTATTTGGGGTCAGATGAAAGAGTTTTTAGAGGAACTGATTAAAACACAGCAGAAACCCAGACAAGACTCATCTCCCCGTCACTAATTGTTGCCCTTAGGAGGTTTGGTGTCCCCTCTAACCCATCACCCATGGGACTAGAGGAGAAATGCAGAGTTAACTGAGAAGCATCTCTGGATGAAGTGGGGGTGGGGAAATTAAAGCAGCCCCTCCTTATTCTGCAGGAGACCCCTCTACCCACCCAACCCCCAGCACTATATCAGCTGCCATCAAACTGATTCTCGATAGAGTTTTCAATGGCTGATTTTTCAGAAGTAGATCACCAGGCTTTTCCTCTGAGGTGCCTCTGGGTGGACTCATACATCCAACCTTTTGGTTAGCAGCCATTTGCACCACCCAGAGACTCATCCAGCACTATATATATATACATATATAGACACACATATATATACACACACACATATATATATAAACCCAAAACAAACCCATTGCTGTCTAGTCATTCTGACTCATGGCGACACCATCTTTCACAGAGTAGAACTGCTCCATAGGGTTTCCAAGGCTGCAAATCTTTACGCAAGTAGACTGCCCCATTTTTCTCCTACAGAGTGGTTGGTGGGTTCGAACCTTTCGGTTAGCAGCCGAGCTATGCCTTAATATTGTTAATCTACAGATTATTTAACCTACTCTCACGTAATCAAGAAATTTGTTCCAGGAACCCAGGCTGAGGTAAAAGATAAGTGAGGATCTAGGAATAAAAGAGAACTTGACTTAGAATATGGCTTTCACTATGAATGTGGAGATTTCTGATGTGCAAATTAATTCAGACACTAATTGCTCAATGGCGTAGCCCGTACTACTTTCCAAAAAAAAAAAAAAATCTAGGAACATGGAAATGAAAGAAAATTAGGATTGCTATAATGTATGGCACAGTATCTTAAAATGTGGCTCACAATTCTGATTAATTAAGCGTTAAGGAATAAACTAACCATATTGCTAGCTGTTCAAGGGTTCCTAAGCCTTTAGGGAAGCAAACATTTAATGATGATGTGGGGGAAGCTGTCAGGAGTCATATGGAAATGAAGAAGGAAACTGGACCACTGGGGGCAGAAAAAGCATCGCTAGAAGAGTTATGAGCCTTTGAGCTTAAGTGATTTATAATTCTACAATCTGATCTTGGAAGTTCTGGGATCTCCCAGGACCTCTAGGGTATGGGAAACAGCTAAAGAAAGACAAACATCATGTAAATCTCAGTTTTTGCCCTGGGATGACTCTGCTTGAACCTCAGTTTCCAAGAGGGTACTTAAGGAAATCTGAGTTCATATTATTTCAAGGTGATTGTGCTTCTGGGTAGGCATCCGCTGATGGAATTGAATGGGGATATGTGGTTCTAGTTTCATATCAAGATCAGTTTCATTCATACATAGAAGTCACACACTTACTTCTTCCATTATATATCATTGTTAAGCTATCATCCTGTGTAACCTAACAATGAAAAGTGTATTTCTTGGTATTTTAATTTGGTAATAGTCTTGTGAGTTTTCAACGAATAATGATTGTGCTTTCTACTCCAAAGAGCTGTTTGCCTTGTATAAATTAATAGATATAGACCAATAAGGGCAATCATTAGCTAGATTTTTTAAATCTATGAATATAATTTTTAAAAGCTTCGTTATGTTTAATATTCAATTTTGTTAATCTGTATCAAGTACATTTTTATGGACGTTGGGGGTGTTCTTTTCAAGGGAAAGGATTTGATTGCTGCAGTTATGAATATATTAAGTACAAATTCTCATGTAGAAGAGATGGCAGTCAATCCATAGACCTTCTAACCTCCTTGTTTAGCCAACCAGTTTTTCTCTTAAACCTTTCTCTTTGCATTTCTTCAAACAAGAATGTGCTTGATTTGACTTCAATTAGGATAGTAATTTGGAAAGAGAAAATAGAACAAAATATTCTTTAAAGCTCCACCAGGGGGACCTATTGCTACAACTAAAAACCTGAATCTGCACAGTATTTCACATGACAGTTACGTGATGTTATATCTTTAATATTTTAAAAGCATATACACCTGTTTGAAAAAAAATCTTTTGTATCCCACATAAGTGTATTTCTCATGTTATAATTTTATTTTTGTACAATATAAGTGAAAATTAAAATAAACATAGAGAAGGTATGAGGTTTTCTTTGTTAGTTAACAAGCTTTATTCAGTAGAACAACTATGAAATCAAAATATAAATTCAGTCTTTATTTTAGACTAATTTGTATTTAAAATATCTACAGGATTACTTCACAGAGAACAGAAAAAAGTCTTTTTCATAGAACTCATGTTTCTAAATTTTGCCAATTCAGTATATTTTGTTTTTTACTCCACTGGCTTTTGTCTGGGATTTAAAGGCTTATAATTTTTATTAAAAAATTTTATACTATGATGTTTATAATCACAAATGGGTAAGTTCCATATAGTCTTTTTGTTTCACTTCTAGTTATGAAGACATTCTTTTGTGTGCTTTCTGATTTTACATGCTTTCTTAGCATCAGGTACTCTCCTATCTCTTCCTTACCTTTTTTTATGGTTCAAATATCCTTTTTTCTGAGAGCGCTATTATTTTCTCTATACTAGAACTTTTTACTTGTATGACTACCTTCTTCCTAACTGTATTGATTAGAAGTAACTTACACAATGATTTTCAATGACGAAGAGAGTTTACAAACACTGTGAGGCAGATAATACTATGTCCATTTATCAGATCAGGAAATCAACGCTGACAGTGATTATATTACTTGGTAAATGTCATGTAATTTGCCTTCTGATTCTAAGTCCAATATTCTTTCCACAGTACTACAATTATTTTCAGCATCTCCCAGATGTGGACTAATCATTGTTCAAAGCATATTTCTCCAAGCTAGGCTAGTGAATTCATAATTTGAGTGTTATTGGGCCTTCTGTCCAGACATGCTCTTCTGTGTGAAATCATGCCTTGTTATGGATAACATATTTGAATAATTTCCATTGTCCTTAATAAAGACCAACCCATTATATTTTAGATGTAGCAAGAGATAAGTTTTGTAGATACTGTAATTATGCTCGTTGTTAAATAATGTAATGATGCCTTTGAACTTCTGCTCACATGTACACTCACACACATACACACACATACACACACATACACACACATACACCATTTTTCTCCAAAATAAAAAGTTTAACTCTACATTATGAAGAATGGAACACAATTCACACAAAAGGAAATGAAAATGTTTCTTAAACATATGAAAAGTTTTATTTATAGTGAGAGAAAAGCGAAGTTAAATTTTACAGAACCACGTTCACATATTAGATTATTTTTGTAATGCACTCTTAGCGAGGTGGTAGTAGAAAATAAATAAATAAACCAGATACTCTCAACACTGTTGGGATTAAAAATTGGTACACGCCCTATGGAGGGCAATTGACAGTACCTATCAACATTATAAGTGCACACGCCACTTGACCCTGCAGTTCTGTTTCTTGGAATTTAGCCTATCGATATACTTGAACACATGCAAAATTAGTTACGTTTAAGAGTATTCATTGTAGGTTTATTATAACAAAAATTGGAAATCAGTAAAACGTCCCTTGGTAGGAGATTGATTAAATGGAATACAACACAGCTATTTAAAAGAATGAGAAGGAGCTTTATATTGATATGGAAAGTGCTTCAAGCAATATTAAATGCAAACTGCAAGGTGCAGAACACTCGTAGAATATGCTGCCTTTTGTGTAAAAGGGGGAATAAGAATATATATTCATATTTATTTTATAATGTACATAAAGAAATTCTTGAAGTGTCTTAGTCATCTAGTGCTGCTATAACAGAAATACCACAAGTGGATGGTTTTAACGAAGAGAAGTTTATTTCCTCACAGTCAAAGTAGGCTAAAAGTCCAAATTCAGGGCATCAGCTACAGGGGAAGGCTATTTCTCTCTGTCGGCCTTCTCATCAGTGTTCTCTCCGACTAGGAGCTTCTTGGCGCAGGGACCCTGGTCCAAAGGAAACGCTCTGCTTCCGGCACTGTTTTCTTGATGGTATGAGGTCCCCAACTCTCTGCTTGCTTCCCTTTCCTTTTATCTCTTGAGAGATAAAAGGTGGTGCAGGCCATACCCCAGGGAAACTCCCTTTACATTGGCTCAGGGATGTGACCTGGGTAAAGGTGGTGTTACAATCCCACCCTAATCCTCTTTTAACATAAAATTACAATCACAAAATGGAGGCCAACCACACAATTCTGGGAATCATGGCGCAGCCAAATTGATACACACATTTTTGGGGGGAGATAATTCAAACCATGACGTGAAGGATACACAAAGGACTAATAAAATTGATTGCCTGCTTGGGATTGGAAGTGAGAGAGGGAACTGGGTAGCTGAGAGACAGGACTGGGGGAAACACTTGCTTTCTTTAGAAACACAAGAATAGTCTACCGATTTGAAAAATTAAGTGAGAGAATGTGTAAGCCAGAGATTAAGCACACACATATATTTTTACTCCCTAAAATGAACAGTAAAGGGGTATTTTTAAAAAGGCATACACTAACAAGGACAAAAAGAAAGGAAGAGGAAGAAATAACAAAATTTTGGAAGCTGGAAAGCAGATGAATGAATGATACTGACTCAGCAGAAATAGAAAGCCAAATCCTTTGCTGGCAGTGGGAAAAACCAAGAAACTTTCATGTTGCAGAATATCCAAAAGGTTCAGGAATTGGCATCATCAGGTAACTCTGGAAATGGGATTGAAGGTGGGGCTAAAAATAGGAGGATTGGTTGAAATCTCTTTAAGAAGCAGTCAAGTCCCCTATTCTTTTCCTTAACTCTGCACAGCCAGGCAATTTCCCTGCCCGAAACCGACAGAATATTGGATTTTTTGTTTCTGAAATAGGTTTAAAAAAAAAATATCTGAATTGAGATGTACTAGGAAGAGGTGAGGGTTGGGGGTAACTTGCTGAAAACAAAAGGATTAACTGATCATTTGCATACCAGATACAGAGATCTCTCCCTCATCCTTCTTTCCACACTTGACTCACAAAATGCTGGTAGTCCATTCCAGGCAGAGGAAACTTCTTTGTGAAATCTGACCAGTCAAGAGAATAGATAGCTGGGGAGCCCAATGAAATGACCCAGCAGAACATCCTATAGTAAAGCTCACATTTGACAAGTCCCAGCATGTACTCAGAGCTTCTAAACAACTTTTCAGCACTTTACTCGTAAACACAGAAAATCAAATATCATAGATAACTGAGGAAAGTTTCTAACATGATAGATGGAGACTGTGGTGGATGCTGTGTTGCACTGCCAGATCCCCCTACAAGGACTGAGACATTCTTTCTTCTAGCTGCTGGGAATATTGACTGCTGAAGACTCAAAGCTGAATGGCTGAAAGGAGAGCCTTCCCAGGGACAGCCCACATCCAAGGCCTGGTTGAAATGTGGAGGGGGGTAGGGGGTAGGAGAAGATGGGAGATGAGTGACGAGGTGGATAGGTGCTAAAAGCTAGTTCTCTTGCCTCAATTACTAAAAACTCTAAAGAACCATCCCAGCTCAAGAGCCCCCCAGTGAGATTGACTGAAACCTCTAATGCAACTGCGCCATAGCTCAGTTTCTCAGTCTGCCCAATTCTGCTTCCCTCACTCCCTTAAATGTATTGTTCCTGAGGGCACTCCCCAATAAACCACCTTCACCTAAATCTCAGTCTCAGGAAACCCTACCTATGACAGAATCCAAAACAAGCCGAAAAAAAGGAAGAAACAGATTATTAACCTCCTCAGATAAATAAAGAAGATATTACATTCATGATACATAAGCAAGATTTCATAAAAAAAGGAACACTGAAAGAACATAAAAGAATTTTGGAAATTAAAAATATGATGGTAGAAATGAAAAACTCAATAGATAAGTTGGAAGACAAAGTTGAAATCACAGAAAGTGGAGTAAAAAGAAAGAGGAAAGGAAAGGTATTTAGAAGATCAGTCTAAATATCTAGCATCTGAATAGAAGATGTTTCAGAAACAGAGAAAATGGGTGTCATGAGGAAGAACGGGGGGAAGCAATTATCAGTAAAATAATTTAATAATATTTCTCAGAATTTAATGATACGAGTTTCTAAATTGAATGCTTGACCCGATTATGAAAATAGGGCACTTCATAGCGAAATTTCAGAATACTGGGGGTCAAAAAGAAGATTCTGAAAACTTCCAGAGAGGATAGGTCACATACTGTCTTAGTCATCTAGTGCCGCCATAACAGAAATACCACAAGTGGATGGTTTTAACGAAGAGAAATTTATTTCCTCACAGTCAAAGTAGGCTAAAAGTCCAAATTCAGGGCGTCAGCTCCAGGGGAAGCCTTTTTCTCTCTCTGTCGGCCTTCTCATCAATGTTCCCCTGGAC
>NW_004443968.1:5098033-5111248 GCF_000243295.1 Trichechus manatus latirostris | reverse complement strand
CCAGGAATCATGGCCTAGCCAAATTGATATACACAGTTTTGGGGGGACATAATTCAAACCATGACACATACCAAATATTACAAATCAAAATGACTTTTTAACAACACATTTGAAACTTGAAGACAATAGATCAATAGATTCAAAGTGGTGAAGAAAAATGACTTTCGACCTGAAACTCTATACCCAGCCAAACTATTAACCGTGAGGTAGGAGTATTAACACACATAAAAAGAAATATTGAGATGGGTGATTCTAGGTTTATGATTGGCTAATTCAGTGGCTCAATAACATCATTAAGGACCAGATTTTTCTCTTATTTCTGGGCTGCCATCATTAGTATGCTGCCCCTGGTTGCACAATCATTAAGCCCTTGGCTGCTAACTGAAAGGTTGGAAGTTCAAACCCACCAGCTGTTCCGCAGGAGAAAAGACCTGTACCTGTTCCTGTAAAGGATGCTATGAGTTAGAATCAACTCAATGGCACACAACACTATCCTTAGTATGCTGGCTACTCTCCTCATAGTTGGGAGATAACTGCAGCAGTTCCTGGCCTCATGTCCTCATAAATAATATCCAAAGGCTGCATAAGAGAAGAAGACATCCATCCTCACGTGCCTCTGTAAGAAAAGAACACATTTCTGGATATCCAAGCATGCTACTCCTCGCTTCTCAATGGCCATATTTGCATCCCATGCCATTCCCCAAACCAACTGGCCAGACTAACTGAATTACCACTGTTGGCTTAATCCAAATAACAGTCACTCTGTGGGGCTGGAGTGGGGCTCAGACTCTCCTGAAACACACCTCTGACCCAAGTTTGAACAAAGTCAGGATTACGTTAACAAGGAATTGGAAAGAAATGAGAGGTAACTAACAGTGTCTGCCACAGAAAAGAAGGGTAAATGCCATGGAATAGGAAAGAAGAAATACATGTTTTAGAGACACATCTGGCCAGACAGGAAGGGAAAGCACAAAATTTGTTCAGTGGAGGAGGAAAGAGAGAAAGGGAGGCAAAAGGTCAGAGATGAATGTCCTTGCTCCTTGCTCGGTGTTTAAATCTGGGGAGGGGTATTGTGGGCAGGGGCTAAGGGTGATAGAAACAATCAGACTCCTAGAGAAGTGACACTTAGTCCTGACTTTTTAGGACACAGGCTGGGAAATTCCAAGTCTCTTAGAGAAACCCCTAAACTGGAATAAAGTCACATTCAGCATATCACTGTGCAAAAGATTAGAAATAGCTGAGGGACTGGGCTACATGAATGGGTTTGGTATGGTGTATGGTTTTCGTACAATCTGAAGTTCCGGCAGTAAATGGATGCCTGCCGTGAGACTGTGGCAGAGACCAAGGACTCTTTAGGTTGGATCCAAAAGAACTGACAAAACTTGCTGTTCCACAAGGGAGCCCCCTGCTCTACCACCACCACCACTACCTATGAAAGCTTCACTCTGTACCAACTCTCTCCCTAAGGGAGTAAGTGAAGGGTAAGGTGAAAACAGTATTGGCAAGGAGTTTGAACTGACTGAATATTTATGATTTTAAATGTAAATAGACTGAGTTACATTTAATTGGCAAGTTCCTACCATCTACTGGAATGGGTTTCAGAATAAGAGGAAATAAGTTAAAGAGAAAAATGACTATTTTTCTTACCACTGTATAAATTTTGGCCTTGCTATATTTCAGGATTATCTTCCTTATTCACCTCTGGGGGAACACTATGGGAAGGTGGAAAAGGAAAGAAGGAATGTCAAGACAGAGGTGTGCAGGGCCCTCTTGAGTAATGGCTAATGCTAGAATTACATATTTTTAGGGAACATCAATTATTACTGTTGTTGTTAGGTGCCGTCCAGTTGGTTCTGACTCATACTGACCCTTCGTACAACAGAATGAAACGCTGCCCTGTCCTGCGCCATCCTCACAATCATTGCTGTTTTAGAGCCCATTGTTGCAGCTACAGTGTCAATCCATCTCATTGAGGGTCTTCCTCTTTTTCAATGACCCTCTACCAAGCATGTTATCCTTCTCCAGGGACTGGTCCCTCCTGATAAAATGTCCAAAGTATGTGAGACGAAGCCTGTCCACCCTCACTTCTAAGGAGCATTCTGGCTGTACTTCTTCCACGACAAATTTGTTCGTTCTTCTGGTAGTCCATGGTATATTCAATATTCTTCCCCAACACCATAATTCAAAGGCATCAGTTCTTCTTCAGTCTTCCTTTTTCATTGTCCAGCTTTTGAACGCATATGAGGCAACTGAAAATACTATGGCTTGAGTCAGGTGCACCTTAGTTCTCAAGGTGACATTTTTGCTTCTTAACACTTTAAAGGCGTCTTTTGCCGCAGACTTGCCCAGTGTAATATGTCATTTGATTTCTTGACTGGTGCTTCCATGGGCACTGATTGTGGATCCAAGTAAAATGAAATCCTTAACAACTTCAATCTTTTCTCCGTTTATCATGATGTTGCTTATTGGTCCAGTTTTGAGGATTTTTGTTTATGCTGTGGTGTAATCCCACTGAGGGCTGTAGTCTTTGATTGTCATCAGTAAGTGCTTCAAGTCCTCTTCACTTTCAGCAAGCAAGGTTTTGTCATCTGCATATCACAGGTTGTTAATGAGTCTTCCTCCAATTCTGATGCCCCGTTCTTCTTCATATAGTCCAGTTTCTCAGATTATTTGCTCAGCATACAGATTAAATAAGTATGGTGAAAGGATACAACCATGACCCACAGCTTTACTGATGTTAAACCACGCAGTGTCCCCTTGTTCTATTCAAACGACTGCCTCTTGGTCTATGTACAGATTCCTCATGAGCAAAATTAATCGTTCTGGAATTCTCATTCTTCGAAATGTTATTAGTAATTTGTTATACTCCACACAGTCGGAAGACTTTGCATAGCTAATAAAACACAGGTGTTCTGTGTTTCTGGTGTTCTCTGCTTTCCCACCATCTATTTCTTCCTTCAACAGTGTTTGGATGGAACAGAATCGGAGACTCCCCACCATGAGCCTGGAACCAGCCTCCAACCTCCTCTCCGGGAGCAACACCTGGGACCATCCCTTGTTTCTGGGACCAGCTAACATTGCGTTTTGTGGTTAGCTTCTAATTGTCAACCAACCACAAGCTCCCACATTCGTCAGAATTACTCCGCCAAAACAGAGGCCGGCGTTAACTGCCTGGTAAGCCTGCATCTGCTGGCCTCCTATATCTACCTCTCTCTGGGCTTTTATTTCTACTGTGACCATGTGGCCTTGGAAGACATGGGACACTTCTTCCACTACCTGACAAAGGAGAAGCAGAAGGGTGCCCAGCATCTCTTGAAGCTGCAGAAGAAGCGCGGTGGCCGCGCTCTATTCCAGTGGCCGCGCCCTATTCCAGGACATGTGGGGAGTAGAATCCTGGATGCCATGGAAGTTGCCTTGGCCCTGGAGAAGAACCTGAGCCAGACCCTTCTGGATCTGCATATCTTAGGTTCTACCCGCATAGACCTCCATTTCTGTGACTTTCTGGAGAACCATTTTCTTGATGAAGAGGTGAAACTCCTCTTGGGCGACCACCTGACCAACGTCTGCAGGCTGGCTGTTCCCAAATAGAGCTGGGCGAGTATCTCTTCAAGATGCTCACCCTCAAGCAAGCCCAACGACTAGGCGCCTCCAGAGCCTAGCGACCTGTGAGAGCTCCTCTGCACTCTACTGCCATCATCAGCCTTCTGCCTGAACTTCTTCCTCCAGCCATGAGGCAGCATCTTAACCACCCTGGACCAAACCTGGACCAAATGGAAATAAGAAAGTTTCTTTCTGCAGAAAAAAAAAAAAAAAAAATACAATTAGGATTATGTAAAATAATCTTGCTAACCTTTTTTTCTCTAAAAAGTTAGTATGGTAATAAAACATTTTTTTAGTATAAGTAAAACAAGTATGATCTCATTTAGCTCGGTTTTAAAAGTACATTTATGAAAATGTTTTTATTTTGTAAAGATAACCATGATTCAGTAAAGAAACAAGCTACCAGGTTACTTACATGTATTTAGTTTGCGTTATGTTTTCTTTTTACTGCATATGTTTAACCAGGTGGAAAACAACAGAAAATTTCCATTTTTTTAAAACAAATATAACCTGGTCAGGAACTGAATTTACATTCTAATTGCATTATAATAAATCAGGAATGTTTACGGTTTCATCTAGCACCCAGTTAAAACTCAACACATGTATAACAATAATAAGAAAATTTGTTGCCCAAAATGTTGTAATAGCTACTAAAAACACATGAATAAATTTTAATATCCAGACAGGAAACAACAGACATACAGTGTGTATTTGAGGTACATGTATCGTTTGAACAGGAGCCAGAGTTATGGAGCTAAAGATTAAAGTGTGATTTAGAGGTAGATTCCACTTCGTATGCACGTGCATCACCTCCATTAGCATTAATAGAATTTGCATGCAGACAATTAGAGGAGACAACCAAAATTTGTTGAAAGGCAAAAGAGGAATGATTTCTAACTTTGCCTATAATTCCAGGAGTGTAGGACTGTATTATTAAAAGCTCTGTGAAAGGCCTTAATTTAGGGACTGAGATAAAGAAGCTCTATATCAAACTACTACATGTATAGTTTGTTTGTATTATTAGGAAAAAGTGAACCAGGCAAGCTAAAGGATTTGTCAAAGGCTTCTGGGATCATGATACCGTGTAGGAATGGGGGGCAGGGGATATATATATATAGATACACGCACACATATCTATGTACATATATATATACACATTTTTGGACGTGGATTAATTTGAGGAATAAAAATAATTTTTAATCTTGGACTAAATGTAATTGATGTTATTGTGGCCATCAGCACACACATAAACACACACACACACTCACACACTCTAGCAGTTACATTACTTACATTCATCTATGTTAGTTTTCTAGGGCTACAATAACAAAGTACCATAAAGTGGGTGGCATAAAACTACAGAAATTTATTGTCTCACAGTTCTGGAGGCTAGTAGTCAGAATTCAGGGTGTCAGCAAGACCACTGCTCTCCAAGGCTCTAGGGGAAGAGCCTTTCTTGTCTCTCCCAGCTTCTGGTAGCCGCAGGCGTTTTTTCCTTAGTTTGAAAATGCAGCCTACCTCGATCACTGCTTTCATATTCCCGCGGCTGCAGGGACAAATCACCCAATAGGCAAGATACACACAGGCTTAATTGTGCTTACTGACTAATCCATGGTGCACAATTTCACCTGGGTTTCACCACATCAAAGATTACTACAGATTAGCAAGTAAACACAATTAAGCCCGCGTTTACCTTCCTTACCGGAAACTGGTGCATACGGTGCTTAACCCGCCCCTGCATGGCTGCTTTCCCTCCTTGTCTGTCTTTGTGTCTCCTCTAATCTTTTATAAGGACACCACTCGTATTGGATTAGGACTCACCCTCTTCCATTATGACCGCATGTTAACTGATAACATCTTCAAAGACCCTATGTCCAAACATGGTCACATTCATAAGTACCAGGCATTAGAACTTCAGTGTATCTTTTTTGTAGACAATTCATAGGTTGTTACTTAATCCGTAACAACCTATAAATACATATTTCCTACCCAGGCATTATAGACGTATAAATATTTTCAGCTTATTGAATGAATTTCTTTTTCTTGCTACAAGTTTATCAAATAAATTCTTGAATCTTAAGATCTCAGGGAAAGCTTTTGAGGAATTGGAGGGGAAAGTAAATTTGTGATCTTCCATCTACCACTTCCTAGGGAACAGCTATCATTAAATACCTATTCTTTTAGCGGGTATCAGGAAGAAATAAATTAGCTAAATAAAGATTCAGACCAAGAAGGAGACAAGTGATAGACTTAACTTTCCGTGGAAGTAACAGTATCCGAAACTACAGTTTATTTTGGAAAGCCTTTGAGCAATGTATTCATTCATTCATTTAGCACTTTCTTCATCGATATCTATTATTTGCCAGTCACATTTCTGGCTCTGGTGACCTAGAGGTGAGTAAGATAAAGTCCTGACTTTATGGATTTTACAAGTGGACAATATACATTAAGAACTTTAAAAATGTCCCCACTTTTTGACCTAGTGATTACATTTTCATTACATCATTTACAATGCAAAAAAACCTGTAATCTGCTTAAACCACTCAACAATACAACAAAACTCCAAAGAACCGGAGAATGCCATGTATCAAATGCCTAGGTAACCTTTGCATATGTTTGAAATTTCTCTATAATAAGACATCGATTTCTCTAGGTAGTCTAATCTGGAGTACTTTTAATTATCTTGATGGCTTTCTGCCCTTTCTGCAATTTCTGGGCATACGTTGCCTTTTAAAAATTAAAAAAAATTTAAGGTCCTTTGAATCTAAAGATGTGAAATTGATAGACTTTGGAGGTAGAATTTGTGAAAAGCAAGGCCTCACTATTTCCCTTGCTTACATAAATCATCTTCCCTGATTTCTGAAAGGCTGCCAGTTCCTGTGCCAGAATCCCTTAGTGGATTCTTCTGTAGCATAAGAAACTATCTCAGAAGTGTTTTAGGTGTTGGGTCTGAGCAGAGATGTTTGGGCCAGACTTGAGCCGTTAGCGAGAAGTGACTGGAGAGAGAGCAGGAGTGTTTTCCTACTTCTTACCAAGAAATGTGAATTGTCAGGTGCTCATGTGCAAAATATGTCATAATGTATTCACAAGTATTCTGTTCTACTCCCAGGCATATGGAAGGATTGAACTTCCAACCCCCTCTGAAGTTAGGTTGGCTATGTCACATGTTTTGGCTAATGAAATCTGAGCAGAAGCGATATATGTCAACCAGGGGTGGAAGCGTTAAACGCCTGTGTGCAGTCTATCGCCTTCCCTCGCTGTGATGATCATGGAACTGTATGCTCAGATGAGCTTCCACAGCCTGAGGTTTTTAGTGCTTTAGTGCCTTACGATTGGAATCTTCTGCTGATATATCTTTAATATTCAGCGTGGAAAGAATTAAAATGGTTGTGTTAAGCTACTAAACTTTGGGGTAGTTAAGTACTACAGCATACCCAATCTGGTTGGACTGATACAAAAACTAAAAATTATGACGTTTAGATATCTTAACAACACAGATTTTTATCCACAGAACACTCACAGAATAGTTGGTCTTTTAAATGAGTAGTTTTTTTTGTTTGTTTTTTTTTTAACCCAAATTGTTATCATACACTAACAGGTCATGAAGAGTTGCTAATCTTTAAAATCTCAGACTTCAAATAGTTTATACTTTCAATAGCCACCGCTTCTAAGGCAGAGGATGTCTCTAAGTTTTAACTTTAGCTTTCTCCGTGAGTAATACCAGCCACATGCAATTCACGAGACAGTTGAAGTTCCAGCAGGGTCCATTACTATAATCAAAGCTGCGAATAGAGGGGCAAAGAGCAGGGTGTGAGCTCTTTTGTGGCTCAGCCACAAAAGCCATCTGTAAATTGGACCATTGCTTTAGATGTGTGTAGGTAAAGGAACTTTGGGAGAATGGAGAATGTTTAGTATATTTATGTATTCATTTGTTTCATTTTTATTTTATTTATTTATGTTAAACTAGAATTTTGTAAGTATGATTATGTGGTTCACAGTTTATCTGCCACTGTATAATCATCCTATTATGTTTCAGGTAAGTTGCAACAAGCTGAAAGGACCTTTTTTATTAATCTGTAAAGCATACTGTCTTAGGCTGAGTTATCTAGAGAAGAAAATTCAATGAAGAGCCTATATATATATGTATATATGTATATATATAGGAGCCCTGGTGGCGCAGTGGTTAAGAGCTTGGCTGCTAACCAAAAAGTTGGCAGTTTGAATCCACCAGCCGCTCCTTGGAAATGCTACTGAGCAGTTCTACTCTATCCTACTGGGGCTCTATGAGTTGAGAGAAAGAGACAAATTTATCTCAAGGAAATGGCTCACACGGTTGTAGAGAGAGGCTGGAAAGTCCCAAGTCTGTGAGTCAGGTGTCAGGCTGGTGGCTTCTCCTGACTCATGTAGCTGCAGGGGCTGACGAATCCAAGATTGGCAGGGAATATGGCAGGCTGCTGGCTCAAGTCCCAAGAACCGAAGGTCAGATGATGACGAGCCGGATGCAGAATCAAGAGCGAGCAAAAGCCATGAGCTCTGCCAGAACATCTGTATATATTTGATGCAGAGCACACCCCCAAGGAAACTTCCCTTACAACTGATTGGCTGATCACATCAGATCACATCATGGAGGTGATTGATCACATCACATCAGATCACATCATGGAGGTGATTGATCACATCAGATCACATCATGGAGGTGATTACATTATATCACAAAATGGAGAATAACTACATCATTACATAATTGCTAAATTACATGAGTACATAACTGTCAAACCACTGAGAATCATGGTCCAGCCAAGGTGACACACAACCTTAACCATCACAGGCCACCCCTTGTCAACTTTGCACCTGTAAGCATCTCCTTAAACCATACACTATCTCTAAACAAAGACAATTAAAAAGTCATACTTGTGCCTAACATGATACAACTAATGTGTACAACTGAAAACACACTAGCCCCATTTACACCTTATATTTTAGCAGTGAGGAAAACAAAATTATTTGATGCACACATACGAGGAAGGAATACTCAAAACAATTACAGTCTATGTTTCTACAACTGGTCACGTTATCATAACTGGTATTTAAAACTACCTTCTTTCACCACCCATTCTGTATTCCCTTTTCCCTCAGCAAGCACCCCAGTTGGTCATGGTTCTTTGCCTGGTGGGGTGATCTAGACCTTCATTCCTGAAGGGTCTGGCCATTAGCACTAAAGTCAGAATTGGTTTGCTGTAGTTTTCCATTGATTTTAATCATAGGGCATGGTAGTACTAAGAGAAGTCCTAAGAGAACTCCTGTATTCAAGACATACTCTTCTTTACCTCCATTATGTAATATCAATCCAATTTCCCCTTGGTAATCAGGATCAATAACATCAACCAATTCAATAACTCCCTTCTTTGCCTGTTGATCCAGAGGTATGAAGAGCCCAAATTGGCCAGCTGGCATTCTTAATTTCCAGTTCAGTGGAATCAGTGTTGTGTCTCCTGGTGGGAGCATTCCTCCCTTTGGAACTAAGACCACTTGACCTGCAGAGAATAGGGTCTCAGGGACAGGAAGCAAAAATTTTGCAAGTGGGTCACTAGAGGTAATAGTGAGTGGTGTTACTCCCATTTCTACCCTTTGATTTCTAGACCCACGAATCCCGGCTGTGGGAGAAACAGCACAATATACTGGACACTGGTTTAGAGCATATACGGCCTCCTGGAGAACATAGCCCCAACCCTGAAAGGTATTTCCACCTAGCTGGCACCGTAATTGTGTCTTTAGAAGGCCATTCCATTGTTCTATCAAGCCAGCTGCTTCAGGATGATGGGGAACATGGTAAGACCAGTGAATACTATGAGCATGGGCCTGTTGCTGCACTTCATTTGCTGTGAAGTGAGTCCTTTGATCTGAGGTGATGCCGTGTGGGATACCATGATAGTGGATAAAGCATTCTATAAGTCCATGGATGGTAGTTTTGATAAAAGCATTGTGTGCAGGGAAGGCAAATCTGTATCCAAAGTAAGTGTCTATTCCAGTAAGAACAAAATGCTGCCCTTTCTATGATGGAAGCAGTCCAGTGGAATCATAGATTGCTGGCTGATCACCTCAAGGGATAGTGCCATATCAGGGACTCAGTGTTGGTCTCCACTGCAGGCAGATTGGGCACTCAGCAGTGGCTGTAGCCAAGATGGCCTTGATAAGTGGAAGTTTATGTTGCTGAGCCCATGCATAACCTCTGTCCTTGTCACCATGGCCACTTTATTCATGAGTCCATTGGGCAATGACAGGAGTAGCTGGGGAAAGAGGATGATTGGTTTTTATAGACTGTGTCATCCTATCCACTTGATTGTTAAAATCCTGCTCTCCCGAGGTTACCTTTTGGTGAGCATTCACATGAGAGAAAAATATCTTCAATTCTTTGGACCATTCAGAGAGGTCTATCCACATACCTTTTCCCCATACCTCCTTGTATCCAGTTTTCTAATCATATTGCTTCCAAGTCCCTGACTATCCAGCCAAATCATTGGCCACAGCCTATGAATCATTATACAGTCACACATCTGGCCATTTCTCCTTCCAAGCAGAGTGAACAACCAGGTGAAGTGCTCAAAGTTCTGCCCATTGGGAGGATTTCCCTTCACCAGTGTCCTTCAGGGAAGTCCTAGAGAGGGACTGTAATGCTGCCAGTGTCCACTTTCGAGTGGTGTCCGCGTATTGCACAGAAACATCTGTAAACAAGGCACAAGTTTTGTCTTCTCCAGTCAACTGATCATAAGGAACTCTCCATGAGGCCATAAATGCAGGAGAGGGCAGGTAATGTGGCACTGTCATGGTATCCCACACACATCATCATGGTATCCTACACAGCATCACCTCAGATCAAGAGACTCAGTTTACAGCAAATGAAATGCAGGAATGGGCCCATGCTCATGGAATTTGTTCATCTTTCCATGTTTCCCATCATCCTGAAGCAGCTGGCTTGATAGAGCAACGGAATACAATTTTTTCATGCAATTTACTTGTGCCTTCAGGTCATGCTCTGGCCTGATCTCATATATACTGCTTCCATTTAATGATGGAGTGCTGCTGTGCACGTACAACTTTATGGTTCTGTGGTTCAGACAACACCCAGTTCATGATGGGCAGCTCAGGCTGGTGACTTTGTGGCACATGGTTAAGTGTTCAGTCTCTACTAAGGCCCAGTAATAAGCCAAAAGCTATTTCTCAAAAGTAGAGTAATTAATTATCTGCAGAGGATACAGGGCTTTGCTCCAAAATCTTGAGTCTGCGCTGTGATTTACCAATAGGGGCCTGCCAAAGACTCCAAACAACATCTCTATCTGCCACTGACACTTCAAGCACCATTGGGTCAGCCAGGTCATATAGCCCAAGTGGCAGCACGGCTTGCAAGGCAGCCAGAACCTGTTGCAGAGCCTTCTCTTGGTCTTAGTCTGTCTTAGTCATCTAGTGCTGCTATAACAGATACCACAAGTGGATGGCTTTAACAAAGAGAAATTTATTCTTTCACAGTCTAGTAGGCTACAAGTTCAAATTCAGGGCATCAGCTCCAGGGGAAATCGTTCTCTCTCTGTCGGCACTGGAGGAAGGTCCTTGTCATCAATCTTCCCCTGGTCAAGGAGCTTCTCAGGCACAGGGACCGGGGTCTAAAGGACATGCTTTGTTACTGGTGCTGCTTTCTTAGTGGTATGAGGTCCCCATGTCTCTCTGCTCACTTCTCTCTTTTATATCTCAAAAGAGATTGGCTTAAGAAACTATCTAATCTTATAGATCTCATCAATATAACTGCCACTAATCGATCTCATTACATCACAATGATAGCATTTACAACACATAGAGAAATCACATCAGATGACAAAACGGTAGACAAACATACAATACTGGGAATCACGACCTAACCAAGTTGACATATATTTTTGGAGGACACATTTCAATCCATTACATGGCCCCAATCAAAACTAACAATTTTTTGAGCCACTTGATAAATAGGCCAGAGTAGCACAACTAAATGAGGGATATTTTGCCTCCCAAATCCAAAGAGGCCCACCAGGTGTTGTGCCTCCTTTTTAGTTGTGGGAAGGGTCAGATACAATAACTTATTCTTCACGTTAGAACAAATATCTCAACATCCCCCACACCACTGGACCCCTAGATATTTCACTGTGGTGGAAAGTGATTGAATTTTTTTTCCCCATACAAAAATTTATACATACATTGTTATGTGACCCTAATTGCTCTCCTCATATTGTGACAGCTCACTACTTTGCACCCCTGATTCCCCATGTGCATTCAACCAGCTCCTAACCCTCTTGGCATTCCCATCTCGTCTCTGGACAGAAGCTGCCCCTTTAGTCTCTCGTATCTACTTGAGCTAAGAGGCACACTCCTCACGAGTATCACTTTAGAGTCCCACAGCCCAATCCAATCCCTGTATGAAGAGTTGGCCTCAGAAATTGTTTTAGTTCTGGGCTGATAGAGAATCCAGGAGCTATGCTTTCTGCGGTTCCTCCAGTCTCAGTCAGACCATTAAGTCTCATCTTCTTACTAGAAATTGAGTTCTGCACCCCGCCTTTCTCCTGCTCCATCAGGGACTCTCTGTTGTGTTCCCTGTCAGGACGGTCATTGGTGGTAGCCAGGCACCATCTAGTTCTTCTGGTCTCAGGCTGATAAAGTCTCTGGTTTATGTGGCCCTTAACGTCTCTTGGGCTACTACTTTCCTTGTGTCATTGGTGTTTTTCATTCTCCTTTACTACAGGTGGTTGGGACAAATTGATGTATCTTAGATGGCCGCTTGCAAGCTTTTAAGACCCCAGATGCCACTCACCAAAGTAGGATGCAGAATATTTTCTTAATAAGCTTTGATATGCCAATTGACCTAGATATTCCCTGAAAGCATGGTCCCCAGACCCCTACCCTTGCTATTCTGTTCCTCAAAGTGTTTGATTGTATTCAGGAAAATTCTTAGCTTTGATTTAGTCCAGTTGTGCTGACTTCCTCTGTAGTGTGTGCTGTCCTTCCCTTTACCTAATTCTTATCTACTATCTAGTTAGTAAATAACCCTCACCCTGCCTCCCCACCCTCGTGACCATCAAAGAATATTTTCTTCTTTGTTTAAACCTTTTCTTGAGTTCTTATAATAGTGGTCTTATACAATATTTGTCCTCTGTGACTGACTAAATTCACTCAGCATGATGACCTCCAGCTTCCTCCATGTTATAAGATGTTTCACAGCTTCATCGTTGTTCTTTATCATTGCATAGTATTCCATTGTGTGGATATACCATAATTTGTTTATCCATTCTTCTGTTGATGGGGACCTAGGTTGTTTCCATCTTTTTGCTATTGCGAACGGTGTTGCGATGAACATGGGTGTGCCTATATCTATTCGTGTGACGGCTCTTATTTCTCTAGGATATATTCCAAGGAGCGGGATAGCTGGATCATATGGTACTTCTATTTCTAGCTTTTTTTTTTTTTTTTTATTGTACTTTAGGTGAAGGTTTGCAGAACCAATAATTTCTCATTAAACAATCAGTACACATATTGTTTTATGACATTGGTTAACAACCCCATGACATGTTAACCCTCTCCCTTCTCAATCTT
>NW_004443968.1:5078596-5084199 GCF_000243295.1 Trichechus manatus latirostris | reverse complement strand
TCTATGTCTACATTTTTTAAGTCCCTCTTTTTTGTTTTAATGTTGTCATCTTTTACATATTGACATCTGTTTACCTATTTTCAGTATTTTAGCTTTGATTAACTTTTGTGACTTCCTTATCAGGGTTGTTATCTGGTTGCTCTGTGCTGTGTTCTAGTCTTGGGTTGTTATCTGATGTTACTGATTTTGTAACTGGAGGACTCCCTTTAGTATTTCTTGTAATTTTGGTTTGGTTTTTGAAAATTCCCTAAACTTCTGTTTATCTGGAAATGCCCTAATTTCACCATCATATTTGAGAGACAGTTTTGCTGGATATATAATTCTTGGCTGGCAGTTTGTTTCCTTCAAGGCTTTATGTATGTCATCCCATTGCACTCTTTCCTACATGGTTTCTGCTGAGTAGTCCGAGGTTATTCTTATTGACTCTCCTTTGTCGATGACTTTTCTTTTATCCCTAGCTGCTCTTAAAATTCTCTCTTTACCTTTGGTTTTCACAAGTTTGATTATAACATGTCTTGGTGACTTTCTTTTGGGATCTACCTTATGTGGGGTTGATGAGCATCTTGGATAGATATCTTTTCATCTTTCATGATATCATGGAAGTTTTCTGCCAACAAATCTTCAACAATTCTCTGTGTATTTTCTGTTATCTCTGGTGTTCTGGTACTCCAATCACTCATAGGTTATTCCTCTTGATAGAGTCCCACATAATTCTTAGGGTTTCTTCATTTTTTTAAATCCTTTTATCTGATTTTTCCTCAAATAAGTTGGTGTCAAGTGCTTTATCTTCAATCTCACTATTTCTGTATTCCATTGCCTCAGTTCTGCTCCTATGACTTTCTATTGAGGTGTCTAATTCTGACATTTTTTGTTAATCTTCTGGATTTCTGTATTGCTGTCTCTCTATGGATTCTTGCAGCCTGTAAAATCTGTTGTTATGCTCTTCTCTAATCTTTTTAATTTCCTTTATTGTGTGTTCTGCATTTTGCTTAATTTCCTTCCTAATTTCTTGAAGAGTTCTGTATATTAATCTTTTGTATTCTGCCTCCAGTAATTCCAAGAAATTTCCCTCCTCTGGAAAATTTCTAGATTCTTCATTTTGGGAGCTGGCTGAAGCCATCATGGATTGCCTCTTTATGTGATTTGATATTGACTGTTTTCTCTGAGACATCAATAAGTTATTGTATTTATTTATTTTTATGTTTGCTTACTGTGTCCTAGCTTCTTGTTTTGTTTTGATATGCCCAAATAGGCTGCTCGTATGAGCCAATTTGATTATTGACACCTATGAAGTTCTAATGTCCTGTCACCAGGTGGTTAAATCTGTTAGTATGTATGTGAGCTCAGGAGTCCACCCACTCCTACTGTATGGATTCAGCTCAGGTGCCCAGGTAGATAGCCACCAACTGTGGGGTGTAGGCTCTCACTTACAGTCCTAGACAGGCATGGGTGCTTGGTGTAGGCACAGGCATCTGGCTGCAGCAGGGGGACACACTCTGAGCAAGGCTAGGGGCTGACAGAGTGTCCAGGAGGAAGGCGTGTCCCTCTTCCCTAGAGCATGTGGGGTGGGGGGTTGCAGCTGGACTATGAGCAGCTAATGCTGTTGGTTGTATGGACCGAGGGGCACCTCTTATTCATGGGCCCCTATCACAGGTGGCTAGGTGGTGTGGGTAGAGCTGCCAGTTCTCAGGCCACTGATGTGCATAGGTGAAGACCCTGCTTAATGGGCAGAGCAGTGTCAAATGTCAAGAACCTGCCACTTCATAGCTGAAACGGTTGAATTTAGACTTGCAGTATATACCCTGTTGTACTGCGGTAATGAGGGTCTGCGCTGTTCAGATGGGCCCACACAAGTCTATGCAGGGCAAAAGGCACTAAGGCTCTCAAAGTCCATGGATCCCTTATGCCTGTGCCTAGGCAAAGGAGCCGTGCCTACCCTGGTTTCTGGTTTAGGGGAGCCAGCAGTTTATTTTTTCCCCTGTTTGTTAATTTGTTCACTCTCCAGGGCAGGGAAAATGGCTGCAGGCATGTGACGGATCCTACTTCTGGTCCAGGAGACTCAGCAATTGCTGAAGCTGGTCCAGTACCCAGTGCAGAGTAGGGTGCAGGGAGGTAAATGGGAGAGAGGTTTTTCCCTAAAGGGGGTGTTTTTGACCCGTGTGGTAGGCGGTATGCAAGTATGTATCTTTCACTGATCCAGGGCTGCTTCTCACTGGTTCTGGGTGGCCATGTAGACTCTCTGGTGCTGGGTCTCTCCTGGTGCAGAAAACACACCTTCCGAGCACCGCTGCTTGCCTGCCTCACAGCTCACCCCAGAGCTGATTAGGCCTGAAGGGCTCAGGCTCTCGCCATGTCAGGTCTGACAACTCCTCGTTGCTTCTGAACCTTCTCTTCCTCCCCCGTCATTCAGACCAGTTCCTCAACTCTGCCTTTGATGTTCAGGTCTCCCAGATTGCCATATATAATTGAATCACTTGTTTTTTTGGGTCTTTGTTGTAAGACGGTCCACTGTAAGCATTTGACTACTCTGCCATCTTAGCCCCTCCTCGGTGCCTGAATTTTTGTTGGATAATTTCCTCCCCCCTAGCATGCATAGTGGTTAAGAGCTACAGCTGCTAACCAAAAGGTACACAGTTCTAATCCACTGGGTGCTCCTTGGAAACTCTATAGGGCAGTTCTACTCTGTCCTATATGGTTGCTATGAGTCTGAATCAACTTGACAGCAACGGGTTTTGTTTTTTTGGTAGCATGCAAATGTTCTGTCAATAAGTCCAGAGTCATTGACACTTCTTCCTTACTTGGTACAATCAGCATAATGTCATCAGTGAAATGGACCAGTGTGACATCTTGTGGAAGGGAATGATGATCAAGACCCCTGTAGACTAAATTATGATGGAAGACTGGAGAGTTGATATATCTCTGTGGTAGGACAATGAAAGTGTATTGCTGGTCTTGCCAGCTGAAGGCAAACTGCTTTCGGTGTTCCTTTGAAACTAGAATCAACAAAAAGTCTTCGGGCAGATGAATAGCTGCATAACAGGTACCAAGAAATGTATTAATTTGGTCAAGCAATGAAACCACATCTGGAACAGCAGCTACAATTGGAGTCACCATCTGGTTACATTTATGATAATCCACTGTTATTTTCCAAACTCCACCTGTTTTTTGCATAGTCAAAATAGGTGAGTTGAATGGGTAAGTAGTGAGAATCACCACCTCTGCATCTTTCAAGTCCTTGATGGTGGCAGTAATCTTTCCAACACCTCCAGGAATGTGATATTGCTTTTGGTTTACTATTTTCCTAGGTAGGGGCAGTTCTAAAAGTTTCCACTTGGCTTTTCCTACCATAATAGCCCTTACTCCACTTGTCAGGGATCCAAGGTGGGGATTCTGCCAGTTTCTGAGTATATATATTCCAATTATGCTTTCTGGACCTAGGAAAATCACTACAGGATGGGTTCGGGGACCCACTGGTCCCACTGTGCAATGAACCTGAGCTAAGACTCCATTAATAATCTGACCTCCATATGCCTCCACTCTCACTGATGGGCCATGGTGATGTTTTGAGTCTCCTGGAGTTAGTGTCAGTTCAGATCCAGTATCCAGTAATCCTCAAAAAGTCTGATTATTTCTGATTCTCCAAAGAACAGTAACTCTTGTAAAAGGCTGTAGATCGCTTTGAGAAATGCTGGGAGAAAGTTTAACAGTTAAATTTTTGGCAGTGTAGTGGGATCCTTCCCTACAGGGACCCAGCCTCCCCTTCATTCAAGGGGTTGTGGATCTGTAAACTGGCTCAATTCTGGGAATTGATTGAGGGGCCATGACTCTCTATTCTGGTAATTTGAGTGAGATTGCTGTTCACTTGACCTAGAATTCTTCTGCTTGTACAGATAAAGTAAATATTTAGTAGATTTCCCATCTATTTCACTCCTAGGAACACCATGATTAATTTGCCAACAACACAAGTCCATAGGAATCAGATTATTCCGATTACTGCTTTGACTCTGTTGTCCATTACAGTAACCAGGCCCACCTTGTCTTTGTCGACTGAATGCCGGTACTTGGCCCCTACCACCAGGGGTCCAATCAGCACCATTGTAGTTAGGTGTGTCAATTAAGTTAGTGTCATTTCCAAAGTCACGTGTGGCTTACATAAAATAGCAACCACAACAATCTTCAAGGATACTGGCTCCAGCCTTCACAAATTTTTTCCTCACCGTTGTGGTAAAAGTTGTGTCCTCTGGGCACTTCGTGTGTGGGTTTGTGGGTCTAAGCTGAATAATCCATGCTAACATACCAATTTCCCTAAACCTTTAAAGACCTTCTTCTACAGTATAACATCAGGTCTGGTACTTCAACTTGATTTAGTGTTGGGCCATTGTATAATTCATACTTCAGCAAATCAACCAAATAAACTATTAGATTCTTTCCTAACCTCTCAACCTGAAACATTGACTGCAGAGTCTGTACTTTGTAGGCCCTTGCCAATAAACTCAGACTGATCAATTTTATGTTCCTTGCACCATTATCCTATACCCTTAATAGCCATTCCCTCACATATTCCCCAGGTTTCTGTTTGTACATATTAGAAAAGTCAAGCTGTTCTTTTGGAGTGTAATGTATCTCCTCCTTGATCATAACTTTGTACTTCACCTTTTGGGGCTCACCAAGATTAAGTCCTGTTATAGGTCTAGAAGCCAAAATGGGTGATGGGAATGTGTTCTGAGAACATTCAGCAATGTCTTGTAAGGCATCTGTCTTAGACAATGCCCCAGACAGTGACTCAGACGCCTTCCCAGGCAATTACTTTGAGGCAGCCCCAGGTGATATCTCAGAGACAGCTGGCTTAATCTCTTCAGATCAGGGTGGAGGGGCTAATGGTTTTGTTGGCAGGAGTGATTCAATAGAATTTAGGGGCTCAGTTCCCCCAGCCTTCTGATTATCTTCCCATATGTCCCCATCCCAAGTTTCAGGATCTCATTTCTTCCCATTTGATGCCTGCACTTTAATTTCAGACACAATTCGAGGTTGGGAATTCAATCGGTGCTGTAATTCAGTCACTCTACATGATAAGACTCCGTGTTTGGTTTTTGGCAATGTCAACTATGTTACCACAAGAAATGAGGCTTAATTTCAGGGAACAAGTGGCATCTTTCAGGTATTTTTGCAGTACTTGAGCTATGAATCTTAAGCCTTGAGCTCATGTTTTTCTTTCACCACTTTGTGTAGCGAAAGTAGGACTAACCAACCAGCATGCTTGTATTTCCCATTCTGAAAAAATTGTAGGAAAGTATCAAACATACGATCACCCATAGCCTTGCTTCCCACCAATATTTGATCTACTGGTGGTGATATTTTCTACATTAATATTGCCACCTCACACCATGGATTAGCAACACTGTCTTTACTACTGGATGTAGAGTCATCAGCACCTTTAAGACTAGACAGACTTTAGAACAATTTAGAAAACTCATCCTTATGATTTTGTTTCTCTAGAACTGCTCTTGGTGCCAAATGTCTTAGGGTGAGTCCTCTAGAGAAGCAAAACCAGTGAAGTGTGTATACATGTGTGTGTGTGTATATATATATATGTATATATATAT
>NW_004443968.1:5043176-5076919 GCF_000243295.1 Trichechus manatus latirostris | reverse complement strand
AGGGAGAGGATTGACATGTCTTGGGGTTGTTAACCAATGTCATAAAACAATAAGTGTACTGACTGTTTAATGAGAAAGTATTTATTCTGTAAACCTTCACCTGAAGTACAATTAAAAAAAAAAGAGAGAAGCAATAAAACCAAACTGTTATGTAGATTTTACTGATTTTTTAAGAGCTGGCCACTTGAAAGATAGAGAAAGACAGAGAGAGAGGCAGAAAAAAGGAAACTAAATATTATGTGGCTTCCACCACAAAAAATATATATATTTGCCTGAGAAAACTTTCTAGATGACTGCTTCCATTTGAAGTCTCTTGAAGAGGTAAATTCTGAGAAGGCAAATAATAACCAAGTGTAGACTATACGTACGAGCAAAGCGGGAACCAATAGAAATGGAGAGTCTTTGGGGTTTGGGAGTTCTCGTAACTTAGAAAGAAACCTTGAGAATAAAAGACCAGTTTTATCACTTATTGTCTTCTCCACCCCCTACCCCAATGCTGTCCTAGTGCTGAGCTCACTGCTGGGAATCAATATATGCTGATTGAATTGTCGTTCAGATAAAGAGGTCTGGTGAAAGATTTACATTAATTTCCTGTCCACTGTGTTATAACTTAGAGATCTCTAAGTGTGTATAACCAAAAAAACCAAACATGATGCCATCGAATCGATTCCAACTCATAGTGACCCTATAGGACAGAGAAGAACCACCCCCTAGGGTTTCCAAGCCTGTAAATCTTTAAAGAAGCAGACTGCCACATCTTTTTTCCCATGGATCAAGTGATGGTTTCGAACTGCAGACCTTTTGGTTAGCAGCTGAGCACTTTAATCACTGCACCACCAGGGCTTCCACCGTGTGTATGTATACTACATCTTAATTTCTTAAAATCAATGGAGAAGGAAAGATGTGAGCAAATTGTTAACAGTAAAATTCCAGAGTGGATCTGGGAATACATTATCATTACAGAAGGCTTTACTCCTTTGCCTCAAAGAATGCCACAAAACTGTGGGTGATGAAAAGTGTATCTTAACTGGCCAGAGTTCCTGTAAGGCCAAAAGTCCTCCACCACCACCTACTGGTCCCCTGGGGACACGTGAACTAATCTGAACCAAGCAGATTTCTTTCTCAGGATTTTGAACATGGATACTGAGAAAATGAGTCACACAATGGTAAATGCTTGAACTGAGAGGCCGGGGCAAGACCTGACAAAGGACAGCAAATCAAAGCCAAGTATAAGACAATTTATAGGGGCTCAGAGATGGCAGGAATAAGCCCAGAAGCACAGAAAAGCAGAGACCAAGTCACTTTGAGAAACAGGTGGTTCAACTGTACTTGATCTTGTCAAATTTTTTTGAAATGGTCGGTTTTATTCTTTTGATATCCTCTTTACTGATACTAATTTGAGTATGTATTTGTTTCTTAAAACCACAAACCCATTGCCATCAAGCAGAGTTGGATTAACCAGTAAGCAAGGTACGCTCTGGCTTACAGTAAGCAAGGTACGCACCGGATTAATTGGGTTTACTTACTAATCTGTAATGCGGTTTCACCTGGGATTTACCACGTCTTTGATGTGGTGAAAAACAGGTGAAATTCTGCATCGCAGATTAGTAAATTAAGCACAAGTAAGCACCTGCGTACCTTCCTTATTGGGTAATCCATCCTTGCCATCGAGTTGATTCCGACTCATAGTGACCCTGTAGGACAGAGTAGAACTGCCCCCTAGGATTTCCAAGGCTGTAAATGTTTATGGAAGCAGACTGCCACATCTTTCTATGGTGGAGTAGCTGGTGGGTTTGAACCGCTGACCTTTCAGTTAGCAGCTGAGCACTTAGCCATTGTACCATCAGGGCTCCTCCTTTTTGTTACTTGCAACCACACAGTTGCTATCCCTATCTGCTAGTGGCAACACTGCCAGATACAGGAAATTCTTGGTAGGATAGAGAGACCTCACTTATGTGACCAGAGAATATACTGTGGTCTCCATGGTGATTCTTAACAGCTGGTTCTCAAGTGCTTTTCATCATTATAACTCTGAAGACTAAATTAAAATGTGCTAAAAAAAGAAATAAAACAGAACTCTGGGTCAAATTGAGACTTCTTTGGCATATCCTATGTAAAACTCTCAATAACTTACATTTCTATCACAAATATCAAATTTTTGGTGGCTCCCAGGACTACATTTAAAGGTTGTAGTTTTTATAGTTCTAGCCATAGGAACAACATCATTTTAATATTTTTAGAAGAGTCAATTTTATCACCTGTTTAATGGCCAGGAAGGAGACCTGGTGCCTGAGTGGTTAAGCACTTATCAGCTGTTATCCAAAATGTTGGTGGTTCGAACCCACTGCTCCATGGGAGAAAGATGTGACAATCTGCTTCCATAAAGATTACAACCTTGGAAACCACTGGGCAGTTCTACTCTGTCTTGTAGGGTTGCTATCAGCTGGAATCGACTCGATGGCAACGAGTTTGGTTGTTTTTTTTTGGGGGGGGGGGTGCGGTTTTAATGGCCAGCTATTTTTAAAAGCTTAAAATATGTAAAGTAGCTCAATGAAAACAAATCATCCATAAATGTACTTCTTCTTGATTTTTTAATCAATGATTCAACTACTTTTTGTTTTTTCTTTCCCCATTGTGTCTCATTTTTCCTTCTATCTGACTTGATAGCATAGAACATACCCCCAGTATTTTTTATTTGTATATTCTCTTGTTTATGCCCACAGTATTTAGTTTAGTACTGTGTCTCTTACAAGTGTTAAATGAATAAGAATTTAAATAAATTACAGAAAATGCCTATATAAGCATAAAACATTTCTTTTTAAACACTTTTTTTTTCAAGTCTTTTACTGGCAAGTAGCTTTATAATTATATCTAATTATACCAACTATGTGGACAATTATGTTACAGATAATTATGTTTCATTATTATTATTTTGCTATAAACAACATTTAGGAGGCTAAGACAGTTAAGGAAGTCAAAGGAGCAGTCTGAGGAGTAAGAAAAGAATCATGAAAGTCAAGGGAAAAAGAGTTTGAAAAACAGTGTTTGGATGAAGGTAATACATGTTGCAGAAAGTTTAAGGAAGGTGAAGAACATGGAGACAAGGCTAGCTTCATGGGTATATGACCTGTTCAGTCAGTCACACAGTGCCCGGATTTAGAAGGGCCTTGGTTTATTGCTCTGCTGAGCCCTGGTGGCAGAGTGGTTAAGAGCTTGGCTGCTAACCAAAAGTCTGGTAGTTTGAATCCACCAGCCGCTCCTTGGAAACCCTATGGGGTAGTTCTACTATGTCGTATAGGGTCGCTATGAGTCAGAATCAGCTCAACAGCAATGGGTTTGATTTTTGGTTTGGTTGCCATCTTGAAATTCTTAATAATTTTTGAGTGAGAGGTCCCACATTTTCATTTTGCACTGGGCCCCGCAAATTATGTAGTTGGTCTTATGGCTTGGGTTATTAGAAATCACCAAAATAATTACCAAATAATCAGTCTTGAGATTGTAGTTTGTTTTCTGGAGAAACTAAAGCCATGACAAACCTAAAGTGAGTGGTCCTGGAATATTAGTGGTACGTTGGCAAAATCAAGTTTGAGTTCCCATGAAATATCTTAGTTTTAATCAAATAACAAGTATGCTAAGATGCACATATAGAATTATTCAATAGAAGTCAAAAATAAGGAAAAGGTACCTGAATAACCACATTTTGTGTCTTGTAGAATGATGTTTTATTGTATTCACAATTTATAATATGGAAAAAACAAACAAAAAACAAAAAAACCCAAAAACCACTCAAGTCCCTTGCTTTTCAGAAAAGACTATTACATGGAATTCCAAGTTTTGAGCTCATTCAGTCTTCAATGGATGGCACTAAAACATAAAGTTAAGAAAGAACCTGATCATGAGGTAAAGAGGCTGGTGGCAGATAAAAGTGAAAATGGATCTTCAGAAACTGTACCTGGAGGAATGCAGCTAGTTGTTCTGATCTGGATTCACCAGCCACCCCTCTCGGATTAGAGCGTAGGTTGTTTTCTAAAACCCCAGTCAAAATGACTGTCCCAAATACAAAGGCAGCCAGGTCAACTGACCTGGGCATTCTGTCTAGTCTGAGAAGAGTAGGGCTGACTAGCTAGACCCTGATCAAGTCATTTGTCACAACTGGATTTTTTAAAAAAAATTTGCTTAAAAATATGTTGATTTCTCCAATCCAAAAGATCCTGAGATGTCTTGGAAAAATGGGGAAATAATATGAGTTAAGAGATATCTTACTGAAAGTTACCTAAAAGGACATTCCAGACAATGATTCTCAACCTATGCCACTGAGCATCAGAATCTCCTCTAGAACTTTTAAATACTAAGCTATCCAGGCTTTTAAAATTACAGACCCCTCCCTCCAGAGATACTGATTTAATTTGTGTGGGTCCTCACAGGCATTGACATTAAAACAAACAAGCAAACAAACGAACGAACAAACTCCCAGTTGATTTAAATGTGCTGGCAAGGTTGACAATTGTTACTTCTTTGTTTTCTATATAAAGAGAGATTTAAATTTCCATCTATTTTTTTGTCACCCAAACACCTCTGGACTATTTTTTAAAAAATTTCGAGGGCAGGTCTGGGATGCTCTGCCTTTATATTTTATGGCATAGTTTAATTCACTGTGGGGATTACCTGACAAAGACAGTCATCTGTGGAACAACTGCAGAAATCAATATATGATGAACTGCTTCACAGAATTTTACAGAAGCCTATGTAGCGTAGCATGATGTATGGGGAAGAGCAGCAGAAATTCAGCCACCTGGACACCTTGGGAAATAGATCATTCTGGGTGGCGGTTTTCTGGATAGCTGGGTGAGCCTTCTTTTAAGCTTCTTACCTAGTTTTACCATTTGGGATGCAAATCATTCTAAATTTTGTTAAAAACTTCCTATTTTCCTGAGAAGTTTAGGAACATAGTTTAATCTTCTCTTGATAATACAGAATCTTCAACACCATGAACTGTTACTGAGAAACAATTGAATAAAGAGTAGAAGAAGCTGGAAATGGTGAGGTGAGGCTGGGTTATCCAACAACAACAGGCCAGGGGAACCTGGCTTCCTAACTTGAAGGCCCAGAAACTCATTCTTAGCAGTATCCAGAGCTGGTCAAATCTCCAGTGATTACAGAAGATATATCTCATAATATACTCACTAGGGAGCATGGGGAGAGCAAGAATGCCAATTTTTTAAAACTGTAACTCTTCCGCATTTTCTTACGTCACTAGAAATATTGGTTTTAGGAAAATTAGCACATTTCCCCCTCAAGTTGCAAGGGAAGTCAAATCCAAATTAGAAACAAACTTATTGATTTATCTTGAGAAATCTCTGTGTCTGGGACTCAAGATTAGTCCTCAAAATTAAAGCCCTTCTCTTTTTATAGGAAATACAGAGTAATGATTAAGAGCATGGACTCTGGAGCCAAACTACTTGGATTTTAATACTGTTTCATTTATCTGTGACCTCTGAGTCTCATGTTTCCCATTTGGAAAAAAAAAAAAAAAGGACAGGGGAAGGCAAGATTTTAATAGTACCTGCTTTATAGTACCTTATCATGAAGAGCAAGTAAATTAATATAAATAAAACAAAACAGCGTTGGGCATATGATAAGTATTATAAAAAAAATAAGTGATGTATAAGCAGGTCAATATGGGGTGAATCATATTAAAGGATAATTAAAAAAAAAGTAAAATCCTGACTCTCACATGGTAAAACGAATATGTCAAAGACTTTATTTAACTCATTATCAATGATGTTACAACTGGGTCAAATGAAGAAGAAGCCAAGAGCAGAGGCACCTATAGATCAGAAATAATGAAATGGATTTGCAGGGGAACATAAAACTGTCTTTTTTTTGGGGGGGGGGGGCAAGAGGGGATCCCATTGTCCCTCCACCAGGCAGAACTTATTTGGAGCCCTGGTGGTGCAGGGGTTAAACACTTGGTTGCTAACCAAAAGGTCAGCAGTTTGAAACCACCAGCCACTTTGTGGGAGAAAGATGTGGCAGTCTGCTTCCATAAAAATTTACAGCCTTTGAAACCCTATGGGACAGTTCTACTCTATGAATAAAAATTCCACTCAATGGCAATGGTTGAGCTATCATCTAACTACCACCTATGGAATGATAAAATAGCTCAAAAGCAAAGTTCAGAAGCTCCATAAAATCAGATAACCCAGAAAGGTGTAAATGGTTTTCCATTGAAGTACAATTTTATTCCCTACAGTCTGCCCTCTTTTGATAAAAATAATCTCAAAGAAATATTATTCTCAATCACAAAGTAAGGCTGGTCCCAGTAGATTTGCCAATTTACCTAAACTTTTGGATACCTTCTTCTACAGTATACCAAGGCAAGTCCGGTACTTCAACTTGATTTAGTGTAGGGCACCAAGAAATTCATGCTTCAGCAAACCAATCAAATAAACTATTACATCCTTTCCTAATCTTTTGAGCTGAAACATTGAATGAAGAATCTGTACCTAGTGGGCCCATATCAATAAACTCAGACTGAACCATTTTATGTTCCTTGCACCATTATCCCATACCCTTAATAGCCATTCCCTCATGTATTCCCCAGGCTTCTGTTTGTACATATTAGAAAAGTCAAGCAGTTCTTCTGGAGTGTAGTGTACCTCCTCCTTGGTCACATTTTGTACTTCACCTTTTGGGGCTCAATGGGACTTAAGTCTTGTTATAGGTCTAGAAGCAAAAATGGGTGGTGGAGATGGGTTCTGAGAACATTCAACCATGTCTTGTAAGGCATCTGCCTTAGGCGATGCCCCAGGTAACAACTCGAATGCATCCCCAGGCATTTTATATGGCCTCAGTTTTTACCACCAGGAGAGACAAACTAGAATTGCTTAATGCTAAATTCTCTTCCGGGAAAGAGAATCTAATTGGACAAGATTTGGCCTAGTACTCAAACAATTGTGACTATGGCATGAGATCAGTGAGTAACATACAGATGTCATGACCCATCTGTGGAGAAGGTGGAATACTAGTTCTCAGAGAAAGAGGCTGATACCCAGAATGTGTATGGTGCAGATAATTGTTGGAACACAGTATAGTTGGAAATCATTGCCCCAGGTATCATTAGTACAATTAAATATATTATTAGTATACTCTCAAAGGATTTGATTATCACGATCAGTTTCTAAAATTGTTCCCTTGTGCTGTTATAGCTGTTAAAATATTTCTATATATTTTTTATTTAAACTAATAATATAAACCTATTGAACTTATTGATATGATTTTTAGGCATGCCATTTTAACAACCGAGTTGTGCTTCATAATAAAAGGTATTACATTACATACAAGAATAATATCAATGAATATATAATAACATATATGGAGATGGGAAGGGTACTGAGTAAAGTTACAGAAAATGTTTGAAATAATGAAAATAATTTAAACATCATTAGAAGAGAAATATTTTATAATTCAAACAATTTACCTAAAATTTCAAATTTAGAGAAGTAAAGAAATTGTTAAAGATTTAGTGTTTCCTAAATTGTTAGCTTTACAAGCTGCTTCTCTAAAAAGGTTCCAGGCTTTATATGATCTTAGAAACTGCTCACTATATTCACCTCTTAGAAATTCACAGTTTACAACAGTATGTCAGAAGTTCTGATATGTCCTATAGTAAAGTTGTTTAACTTTGTAACCCAAAATTATTTAAATACAGATTTTAAAAAAATGCTACAGCACTAGAGTTATGAACTCAGCAAGCTGGCTGACTTTGAGGGCTCCATATCACTATCTGTTCGCTTTTCTATATTCTCATAGTTAGTTTGAGTGATCACATTCTAAGAATACATGTTTTAGAAAGAAATGATAAGGCAAATCTTAGCATTTTTCAAACTTCCTCAAATACTCTCTTGATTTTCAAACAGCCCCTAATAAGGATGACAAATCACTAAGGTTGGACAAAGACCATATCACTATGGGGAACATAATGCACATTACTGATAATTGATGGACTTCAGTTTGTGTTCGACAGCTCCACAAGTCACAGGAGTCTTTGTTGTGAAGTCAAGCTTAGGCATTTTCATCTGTACTTTTATATACTATCAGCACGTCATCTCCATGGATACCATAACGAGCAGATGTTCTTGGCTGAAATCACCTTGAGAATTCAAGTTCAAGTGGTGATAATGGAAAGAAAAGGATAAGCTCAAACAATGATTATATATCTCGTCCTTCATGTATTTAATCATGTATTTATGCAACTAACATTTATTTAACATTTATTATGTGCAAGGCATTATGCCAGGCATAATGTTGAGATAGGTAGAATCTCTGCCCTTTCAGAGGTGACATTCGGTTATGAGAAGTAAGTCTGCCAGCAATCTGATGATGTGAATATTGTGCTGTATTCCAGGAATAAATACAAGCTTTGCAGGGGGTGGAGAGTAGGGACTAGTACTAAGAAGTTTTGAGGTTTGTGAACTCTTAGACAAATTACTAAATAAGACTTAGTGTAGTGATTCCCAAACTTGAATGTGCATTAGAATCATCTGGAGAGCTTGTTAAAACATAGAGTGCTGTATCACAACTCCAGAGTTCCTAATTCAGTAAGTCTGGAGTGAAGCCTGAGAATTTGGATTTCTAACAAGTTCCCAGGAGATGCTGATGATTCTGGTCCTGGGACCACAGTTTACTCCTTCTTTCTTCTGACCTATATTTTCACATCGAAATGGCTTATCAGGATATTTTTCTAAACAAAGACAGCTTCTTCTCTCTTTAAGAATTCTAGTGCCAGCTTTTTTACATATATTTTAAATCCTGCTTCTTATAGATTAATTTTTAAAATAACCATTGTCAACCCATGGCTGCTGACCACGTCCTTAACCATGTGCATTGTAACCATAAATATACTGACCCTATGATCTCCTTGGCCATTTTGAATCAATCATACGGTCTACTATGCCAGGAATGACAAATTGAAGAGGAACGGCATTGCGTTCATCATCAAAAAGAACATTTCAATATCTGTCCTGAAATACAATGCTGTCAGTGATAGGATAATATCCATACACTTACAAGGAAGACCAGCTAATATGACTGTCTTGGATTGAACTGCGTCCCCCAAAAATATCTATCAACTTGGCTGGGTCACGATTCCCAATATTATATAATTGTGTACCATTTTGTAATCTGGTGTGATTTCCTTACGTGTTGTAAACTCTATCACTATGATGTAATAAGATGGATTAGTGGCAGTTATGTTCACGAGATCTACAAGATTAGATAGTGTCTTAGGCCAATCTCTTTTGAGATATAAAAGAGGGAGGCAAGCAGAGAGACATGGGGACCTCATACCACCAAGAAAGTAGTGCCGGGAACAGAGTGCGTCCTTTGGACCTGAGGTTCCTGTGCAGAGAAGCTCCCAGACCAAGGGAAGATGGATGACACAGACCTTCCTCCAGAGCTGTCAGAAAATGCGTTCCCTTGGAGCTGACACCCTGAATTTGGACTTGTAGGCTACTAGACTGTGAGAGAATAAATTTCTCTTTGTTAAAGCTATCCACTTCTGCTATTTCTGTTACAGCAGCACTAGATGACTAAGACAAAGACTATTATTCAAACTTACACACCAACCACTAAGGCCAAAGATGAAAAAATTGAAGATTTTTACCAACTTCTGCAGTCTGAAATTGATCAAACATGCAATCAAGATGCGTTGATAATTACTGGCTATTGGAATGCAAAAGTTGGAATCAAAGAAGAAGAACTGGTAGGTGGAAAATATGGCCTGGATTATAGAAACAACGCCGGAGATCACGTGACAGAATTTTGCAAGACCAATGACCTCTTCATTGCAAATACCTTTTTTCAACAACATAAATGGCAACTATACACGTGGACCTTGCCAGATGGAATACAGAGGAATAAAATAGACTACATCTGAGGAAAGAGACGATGGAAAAGCTCAATATCATCAGTCAGAACAAGACCAGGGGCCAGCTGTGGAACAGGCCATCAATTGCTCATATGCAAGTTCAAGTTGAAGTTTAAGAAAATTAGAACAAGTCCACGAGAGCAAAAGTATGACCTTGAGTATATCCCACCTGAATTTGGAGACCATCTCAAGAATAGATTCGATGCATTGAACACTAATGACCAAAGACCAGATGAGTTGTGGAATGGCATCAAGAACATCATACATGAAGAAAGCGAAAGATCATTAAAAAGATAGGAAAGAAAGAGAAGACCAAAATGGGTGTCAGAAGAGACTTTGAAAGTTGCTCTTGAACATCAAGCAGCTAAAGCAAAAGGAAGAAATGATGAAGTAAAAGAGCTGAACAGAAGATTTCAAAGAGTAGCTCGAGAAGACTAAAGTATTATAATGACATGTGCAAAGACCTGGAGATAGAAAACCAAAAGGGAAGAACATGATTGAGATTTCTCCAGCTGAAAGAACTGAAGAAAAAATTCAAGCCTCCAGTTTCAAAATGAAGGATTCTATGGGCAAAATATTTATTTATCGATGCAGGAAGTATCAAAAGAAGATGGAATAAATACACAGAGTCATCATACTAAAAAGAATTGGTGGATGTTTGAGCTGCACTGAAGACACTGGTGAAAAACAACCCTCCAGGAATTGATGGAATACCAACCGAGAACTTGCAACAAACTGATGCGGGGCTGGAAGCACTCACTTGTCTATGCCAAGAAATTTGGAAGACAGCTCCTGGCCAGAGATCCATATTTGTACCCATGGGAAGAGATCCATATTTGTACCCATTCCAAAGAAAGGTGATACAATCAAATGCAGAAATTATCAAACAATATCATATGCAAGTAAAATTTTGCTGAAGATCATTCAAAATCGGCTGCAGCAGTATATCAACAGGGAACTGCCAGAAATTCAGACTGGATTCAGAAGAGGACCTGGAACCAGGGATATCAATGCCGATGTCAGATGGATCCTGGCTGAAAGCAGAGAATACCAGAAAGATGTTTACTTGTGTTTTATTGACTATGCAAAGGCATTCGACTGTGAGGATCATAACAAATTATGGATAACATTGCCAAGAATTGGAATTCCAGAACACTTAATTGTGCTCATGAGAAACCTGTACATAGTTCAAGAGGCAGTTGTTTGGACAGAACAAGTGGATACTACGTGGTTTAAGGTCAGGAAAGGTGTGCGACAGGGTTGTATCTTTTCACCATACATATTCAATCTATATATTGAGCAAATAATCTGAGAAACTGGACTATATGAAGAAGAATGGGGCATCAGGATTGGAGGGAAGATTCATTAACAACCTCAGTCGCAGCAGATAAATGAGAAAGCTGGACAATGAATAACAAAGACCGAAGAAGAATTGACGCCTTTGATTGTGGTGTCGGCAAAGAATATTGTATACACTATGGACTGCCAAAAGAACGAACAAATCTGTCTTGGAAGAAGTACAGCCAGAACGCTCTTTAGAGGCAAGGATGGTGAGACTTTGTCTGATATGCTTTGGACATGTTATCAGGAGGGACCAGTCCCTGGAGCAGGACATCATACTTGGTAAAGTACAGGGTCAGCGAAAAAGAGGAAAACCCTCAACGAGATGGATTGTCATAGTGGCTGCAGCAATGGGCTCAAGCATAACAACGATTGTGAGCAGGGCACAAGACCGGGTACTGTTGCATTCTGTAGTACACAGGCTTGCTATGAGTTGGAACCAACTCAATGGCACCTAACAACAACATGCTAAGCAAATAATCTGAGAAACTGGACTATATGAAAAAGAACGTGACATCAGGATTGGAGGAAGATTCATTAACAACCTGAGATACACAGATGATACAACCTTGCTTGCTGAAAGTGAAGAGGACTTGAAGCACTTACTGATGAAGAACAAATACCACAGCCTTAGTATGAATTACACCTCAACAAAAAGAAAACAAAAATCCTCAAAACTGGACCAATAAGCAACATCATGATAAATGGAGAAAAGCTTCAAGTTGTCAAGGATTTCATTTTACTTGGATCCACAATCAACACTCACGGAAACAGCAGTCAAGAAATCAAATGGCACATTGCATTGGGCAAATCTGCTGCAAAAGATTTCTTTAAATTGTTATAAAGCCAAGATATCACATTGAGGACCAAGGTGCACTTGACCAAAGCCATGGTGTTTTCAATGGCCTCATATGCATGTGAAAGCTGGACAATGAATAAGGAAGACGGAAGAAAAACTGATGCTTTTGAATTATGGTGTTGGTGAAGAATATTGAATATACTATGGACTGCCAGAAGAATGAACAAATCTGTCTTGGAAGAAATACAGCCAGAATGCTCCTTAGAAGCTAGAATGGCAAGACTTCGTCTCACATACTTTGGACATGTTATCAGGAGGGACCAGTCCCTGGAGCAGGATATCATACTTGGTGAAGTACAGGGTCAGCGACAAAGAGAAGACCTTCAATGAGATGTTTTGGCACAGTGGCTACAATAATGGGCTTAAGCATAACAACAATTGTGAGGATGGTAAAAGACCGGGTAGTGTTTTGTTCTGTTGTCCATAGGGTTGCTATGAGTGGGAACCAACTAGATGACAGCTAACACAACAATGATTTACTCAAATAAGAAGGTGTGAAATATTAGGTCTGATGTGCACACATTTATGTGATTCTTGCATATTCTTGATAATTGCTGAGTCATTAGGTATCATGAACATTGTTTTTAAAAAATCTCAATTATCACTTTTCATTCTCTTTCACATACATATGACCAATGAAAATTTCAAAAATCTCTATTTACTACAAGGCCTCAGTTTGAGGTTTTTAAATACACTTTCCTTGGAGGACGAAGGTAAAATCCAGAGTTACTAGGTTTTAGATTCTGGGCCAGGATTCTGTACCTTCAACATGTAATTTCAGAGGTTTGGAAAAAAATAATTAGTGGACAGGATGATGGCTGATAGGCTAAGTCTTGCCATCAGAAATAGGTTCCATTATGTTCTGTATCCTTTACTTAATGCTTCTCTAAGTTTTGCTTTAGGATCTCCGGAATCAGAATCATTCCTTAGTTGTATCCCAGAGTACATACTAAATTAGAATAGAATCTCTGGAGGTAAGGCTGAGGAATCTGTAATGTAGCAAGTTCTGCAAGTGTTCTGTACAACACAGTTTGAGAAGCTTTGCTCTGCTTAGTAAAACAGAATGAGAAGGATTTTCCATAACAAGCTTGAATCTAAGAAAAGGATTTTCTCATTCATGATTAGTTAACCAAAGATTGTGTGAGAACAATCTCCTAATTATTTTGATTAAATGAAACTTTATTGCAGCATGGGTTGTTGATTAATTCTGTTTCAAGGATTTTATCTGTACCTTTTAGTGAGTCAGTGAGTGAGGCAATGAATATTTAATGAGTGGCTTTTATGAGCCAGGCAGTATGCTAAAAGTAGAGAGGTACAGGGTGAACAAAATGGTCTCAAACCCAGGTATCCTTACTTCTACTCCAGTGCTATTTGTGTTGATTTTGTTTTTCTATGATTTATTTTTTCCTGTCATGCTGTTTTTAGTTTTAATATAATAAAAACTTCATTCAACTTTTTTTACTTTATCTTTTTCAGATTTTTCTAGGGGTGTTCCTCTTTGTGGTATAGTAGTAAGATCTTTGACATTGAAATCAAACTGAATGTGAATTCCGTTTCTGCAGCTTATTAACTGAGTGACTGAGCAAATTTAAGTTCCCCAAGCCTCAATTTCCTCATCTGTTAATTGGGAATAATAATGCCTACATTATAAGGCTATTTTAAGAATGAAACAAGCAGCTTCTTACATTCCCACTTCCTTCACTTTTTTCTTATAAAACTTTTGCCAATTTTTGTTTAATTGTTTAGATTAATTTAACTTGACTAAAGGTATTTATCATTTTCAAATTCCCATTTGTGTTTACATTTTTCTAATAGGCAGTTTGAAGATGATTAAATGTGTTTTTCTGATTAATTTGTTGTCCTTTCTATTCATAGTATGTAATATTGATCTATCTTCCTTTGTGAGGAAAGCATGTGTCAAAATTGCAACATTATAAGCACTCTCTTACTCAAATCACACCTTCTTCTTTAAGCAAGCGCTGTGGTATATTCTTCTGGAGGTGCAAGGAAGAAAATAAGATATGGTCTCTGCTTTCGGAAATCTTGGGTTCAGCAGTGGGAGTGATATCATAAACAAGTGGAAAGGTAAATAAAAATAGAAGATTTAAATAACATTTAAAGCAAGTTGCAAGAGCTGCCCCAGGTAGTACCTGAATAATTGTCAGGCTACAGTTAGCATCAGTATGTTCTAATGCAACTCTCTAAAGAATGGTTAACTTTTATATGAAATAAAGGCATCCATCTAAAGCTGATGCTGGCAACCAGAATTACATTCCTCCCTCCCCCCTCCTGTCTCCAGAGTAACTCAGGGAGTGCAAAGGAATACAGTCTATAGTTATTTACCAATCTCTTTTTCGAGGTTCCTGGGTGGTGCATATGGTTAACACCCTCATCTGCTAACCGTAACGCTGGAGGCTTAAGTCCAACCAGACGCATCTGGGAAGAGAGACCTGGAGATCTACTTCCAAAAAATCAGCCACTGAAAACCCTGTAGAGCACAGTTCTCCTCTGACACATGGAGTCACCATGAGTTGGAACCAACTCGACGCAGCTGGTAGTGGCAATTGCAAGGTCATGAGACATAAAACCAGACATTCTTTCTTAGTGTTGGAAATTATTCTTGAGAATAGCATTGGAATATGCAGAATTTCATCTTTATTTGTAATGGCATAACAGGCAAAGAGAAGAAGTTTTAAAATGATGAAGCTGATGAAATATTTCCTTTTCCCACTTAATGGTATTAGAATCTAGGATATAAAACAATTGAATATGCTTTGATTTTCAAATACTGTTCAAAAAAGTGTGGAGAAATTAGCTCTATCTAGTCAGGCAAAGTGAAATCAAAAGTCAAATAATAGTCAAATGAATTAATTTGTCTTAGACACCTGATTTGAGTATTTCAGGTTTTTTTTTTCTTTCTCCACACTCTCCCTCACCTCCAGTGTTTTCAAATAAAAATTTTGCATTATTTTTATGATCTGTATATTTTCACCTTCTTCATTTCATTTAAGTTTTGTGAGATTTGTATATATGTGTTTGTAGGGACTATATATTAAAATTACCTATACAAGACCAGAGAAATATGTGGAAAGTTTACATTAAACTATTTCCTGTATGTTGTAAATCCTAATCTCTGCCTGTGGTTAATAAGGCAAGATTGGATTATGCTGAAGAGAATTAGGGTGGGATGTAACACCCTTACTCAGGTCACATCCCTGATCCAACGTAAAGGGAGTTGCCCTGGGGAAAATTTTATCCTACAAGAGATGAAAGGAAAGGGAAGCGAGCGGAGAGTTGGGGACCTCATACCACCAAGAAAGCAATGCCGGGAGCAGAGCATGTCCTTTGGATCCAAGGTTCCTGCATGGAGAAGCTCCTAGTCTAGGGGAAGATTGATGACAAGGACCTTCCTCCAGAGCCAACAGAAAAAGCCTTCCCTTGGAGCTGATGCCCTGAATTTGGACTTGTAGCCTACTAGACTGTGAGAGAATAAATATCTCTTTGTTAAAGCCATCCACTTGTGATATTTCTGTTATAGCAGCACTAGATGACTAAGATACCTAGTAATAATATTTTGTTGCTTAATATTTTTCTCTTAAATTAGTCTGATACTGGTCAGACGTGTAAGAAGTGTGTGATCTTTGAAATCAGGTAATCTCTTCTCTATTTTTGATGTCATATTTTCCTCTTTAAAAAAAAGTAATCTACAGTTATAGCATTATCTCTTAAAGAGTCAGTCTTTTCTGAGCATTTGCTATATGCTGGACTGACTCTGAGGAATATTCACAGAAGTAAAGTATAAGACTTAGTCTCTGTCTTTACAGTTACCTTTACAGATAAGACATTGGTCCAAATCATAAGATCTAGGTTAAATCCAAGATCCCGTATTATTATCTATAAGAATCTCTTTTTCTCATCTCTGAAATGGATAAAAATAATAGTTATATTATCTACCTGATAAAGTTGTTTGGAACAAAATATGTGAAGGATAATATTATTAATAATAATTATACCAAAGCCAAACCAAACCTGTTGCCATCGAGTTGATTCTGACTCATAGTGACCCTGTAGGACAGAATAGAACTGCCCAACCACCAACCTTTAGGTTAATAATCAAGTGTAAACTCTTTGCCCCGCCACCCAGGGATCTATGTTGTATACGCAGAGATATGCTAAGTCAAGTAAAAGAGATGCTTAGGCCAGGAATTGACGTTGATTTTAAAGAAGGTAGTAACACTTTAACAAAAAAATGGGCCCATCTGAATGTAGTCAGCAACAAGGTAGGGGAGGATCTGAGAGGAAGCCATCAGTTGCTTTGGTGGCTTAAAGTGAGTCCTCTTCTGAGGAAAGGAGCTGCTCTTGGTGTGCCAGGCTTTCCCAGATGAATTGGAAAAACACTAGTAGCGTGTGTTGAGAAACCAAACCACTAAACCCACGTAGCTTATATTTTACCTTAACATGACTTTACTATGCAGATGCTTCATTAGTATGACTCTATTATTGCACTATTTTCATCAACTTGATTTTATTATTTCAGGAAATTCTTGTCCAGGAGGGTTAGGTTGCTAAGCACTTTATTGTTCATTTCAAAAAGTTCCTGAAAATCCATTTAAACAAACAATAACTAAACAAAAAAACAAACCTGCTGCTGTCAGTTGCGACTCATTCTGGCTCTACTGGACAGAGTAGAACTGACCCATAGGGTTTCCAAGGAGTGGCTGGTGGGTTTGAACTGCAACGTTTTGGTTAGCGGGTGAGCTCTTAACCACTGTGCTACCAAGACAACCACTAAAAAAAAAAAACAAAAAAACCCCAAAACAAAAAAACACAAAGCTATTGTCATCCAGTCGATTCCAACTCGCAGTGACCCTAGACCACTAAAAATAGATAGTATCAAACAACTGTTTACTCTTCAAGAATCGCTTTGAAACTTTTAATGAAACACTCTCCTCTCTGTGTCTACCAACTGTAAACTATTATATCACAAATTTTCCCTTTCATAATAAAGCCCCCTCCAACAGATCTGTCTTAAACCAGACCTCCAAAATCTTATAAATATATTATTTTTGCCCTTTCCCTTCTGAGACACCACTAAGATTCTTGTCAAGGTAATGGCTTCTCTTACTGTGGTGAGAATATACTTAGGTTTGCCTTATCAACAGGTTATTTTGATGGTACAGTTGATCCTCATTATTCACAGATGCGTATTTGTGAATTTGCCTACTTGCTAAAATTTATTTGTAACCCCCAAATCAATAGTTACAGCACTTTTTGCAGTCATTTGCAGATGTGCATAGAGCAGCAAAAAATTTGTCACCCAATGATCACGTTCCCAGCTGAAGTCAAAGTGATGTTCTTGTTTCATCTCTCATACTACAAACAAGTGTCTTTTTCACTGACTATTTAGTGCCAAAGTTTTTGCATTTTTGTGCTTTTTGTTGGTGATTTTGCTGTTCAAAATGGCCCCCAAACATAATGCTGAAGTGCTGTCTATTGTTCCTAAGTACAAGGAAGCTGTGATGTGCCTTATGGAGAAAATATGTGTGCTAGATACACTTCATTCAGGCATAACTTATAGAGCTATTGGCTGTGAGTTACTGTTAATGAATCAACAATATGTATTACATCAGATGTCTTTAAACAGAAACACACAGAAAACAAAGATTATGTATTGATAGATTAATAAAGATGTTGTGACCAGAGGCTCACAGACCTTGTATTTTCCCTAGGAACAATGGCTCAGTATTTGCTGATTCAGTGTTCTCAGCTACTTTACAGACTATAACTACCATAAATAATGAGAATTGACTGTACTTTCAGGGAGTTAAGTACATATAAGATTCATTTTTTATTTGACCCACAAATGATGCTGTTTGCATAAATGGGGTTTGTGAACTTCATGCAATAGCTTCTTGGATCCCCAATTTCCCCATCATTTTCACCTCAGCAGTGAATGGTGGCCAACAGTTTGGAACCATAGCCCTAAAGGAACAATCCAGGAAATATCGGTTAATTTACTCATTTCTTCTCTTTATCTTAATCTGGCATACGGCGTTTATAGACAGAGAAGCCCCAAAGAATGTCATTCGTGGTTCCATCAACATTATTGTTTCTTCAAACTAGTTTCAGGAATAAGTGAACTATGTATCTCAGCCAATCAGCCTAAATCAACCAAGAAAAACTTTTGAAAAAAGCTACATAGATTTTATGTAAATTTGGTATTTATGAGCACCAAACTTTTAGCACTGACATCTGACTGAGAAGAAACTTCATTTACAGCAGTGGCAGAAATGAAGTTCACTGTGAACTAGTTTTGGATGCCATATGCTTTAACATGCTGAAGAGGAGGGGGGAAGGAGGCATTTTAAAAACAGATTTTTCTTGCTCTCACTGTGGATGATGTTGCACGACAACATTGTGACATCATAACTTACGCTGCTTTACTCGCTGTTGCACCAATATAGCATCAAGGCGTGTAACAGCACCTTGGATGTATATAGTGCTTTCCCTCCATGGAACTTAAGACACTTCACAAGCATTTTCTTTCTAAACCTCACAACGTCTCTCTAAGGTATTGCCAAACTGGAGACAAATTTCACAGTTTAATCATGTGGAACACATTGGTAAATATAGATGTGCCTTTTAGAAAGTTGCTTCAAAGTGTATCTTGCAGCTCAGGAGACGTTTCTCAGGGTGTAAACCAGTGGTGTAATGTAAAGCTTTTGGCCCTCCCCCATGGGAGCTGGGATGAGAGGCGCGTTTGGCACAACACCTACAGCAGCGCAGGAGCAAAGGAGGGTCTCTTGCAGAAAAGGCAGGCCGACTGTTTTGTTACACTTCCTCCCTTCTTTCCACAGCTCCACGGCCACACAGGGGTGCTTCCTTCTCCTCCATCTCATTCTTTTCTTTTCCGCATCAAAAAAGAAAAATGAGCTATACATTTTAACTTGTAATTAAGAGCCTGGTTAGATTTCCAGGCCAGAACACAATAAGTCCGTTTAATTTGCAAGGCCAGTTGATTATAATCCTGGCAGTTTAAGTAGTAATTATAATCATATAGTTTTAATAGAAAACGAGTTCCTCTGATGAAATGGCAATGAGGCAACCTTTAGAGATATGCTTATTTCTGGCTCCCATCCCTCTACATCCACAGTGAATGGCAATGTGCTCATTCTGAGAATACTTCTCCCTCCCAATTCCTACTTTTTTTCTTACCAGAACCTACCTCTCCCAATCCCTAGAAAAGATCACTTGATATGGAGCAAAGAGACCTGGGTGTGAGTCCTAGCTGTATCCTGTACTAGCTGTGTGAACCCTGAGCAAGCCCCTAATGTTCCCTGAGCCTGTGTTTCCCCATTAGTACTTTATAGGTAGCACTCAACTCGTAGGGTCTTGTGAAGATTAAATAAGATAATGTATGTGGAAGAGTTTTGTAAATTCTAAAGTGCTATCCAGATGGAATGCATTAGTTTCAATACTGTAGACCCATCCAGTTGCCAAGAATAAGGCCAGTCAGAAACATTTTGACTGTCCAGTTTTCTGGGAGTGATTCAATCTACACTTTTGGTAGGATGATGTCTAAATTTATCATCCAAACCAGTACACTTTTGAGAGTGAAAGGGGAGAGGGCTCTTAATAATTACACCAGGCATAATCTGGGATGGTCCCAGGCAAACCAGAGCGTAGTATCAACCTACACAGAGTGAACGTCTGGATGGGAAGAGCCTGTGCCTAATTGTACATGGTAATGTGAATGGGGGGATTGTACTGTATGAATAAGAATATAATTTACTGACCACATACCACATACCACATTCTTGCACCTCCTTCTATAGCTTGTGTTTCCCAAAATGTGGTATGTGAGACCATTTTAAGTGGAGTACAGCATTTATTAATTTTTTTTATAACTGCCCATGTCAAATCTATAATTTCAGAAGTGAAAAAGTTTTATTTTAAAATAAATTTATCTAGGTAAAATTTTGAATTGATTTAATTCCCTGTTATCTTCCCATTATCTGGTCCAAATCCCTTCCACTTTAAGTGCCAGCCCCCCAAAATGGAAAAACAGGGAAGGTGTTCCTATTTTACCTCTCCAATTTTGGTTTCTAAGGCAATGACAGCAGTGGCATTTCTAATCCTCATCTTACTTTGTTTATACTGTATTTTCTTTTTGTTTGTGATTTCAGTCAATGGAAACATGAATGTTTCTTATTGTTTTTGTTTGTTTGCTTGAAATGGGAGCAACTTTAGTTAATGTATCAAGATTGTTGGATATGAATGATTAGAAGTCACACATTATCAATTACACCATTTCCTAAAACACATCAACTTCGAGAGATAGTCATTTACAGGTATCTGTGTGCAGGGTTTGTAAAGGTTTACAAGTATTTATCTATGATTTTATGTGTATTTTCAGAGTTTTTTTTTCTTGCGAAACTTTGAAAAATGAAGAGAATTAAGTTGTTTCTAAAAGCCAAAGCAGCCTGCCATCTCTTTTTATTTTCTGGGCTACAGTCCAATTTGCACAGCAGTTGCAAAGAAAAAGCAAACGCATCACTAGATTCAGCGAGAAATATTGTAACAGTATGTAATCTCTGTCAAGATAAAATTGCTTTGTGATTTACATTACAATAAATCCTGACCTTTAAGTGCTGCAGACTAAGCTAATCTGTGAAGTGCTTTATTCCAACACTGATTCAGCGAGTGAAGCTCAAGCAAAGTGACTGTATTAGTCTCACCGTGATGTGGTTAAAGAGCCTATATATATCGACGCAGATTACAGAGCATTGTTCTATGTGTACTATAATAAGTATAAAAATTGAAATATTCAGTCTGTTTCACCATTGTGAAATAATAGAATTATTTTAACCTCCCTTTTGTTTGCCTATTATGGAAATTACAACCAGCTACATTTAAATATCATTAGGGTCTGATTTAGATTGATGACAGCAAGGAAATTTAGAATTAAGGCTAAAATACCATATGATATTTCAACCTTAATTCACATCTTACGACTGTTATTTTTTTCCTCCCTTCTTTTTTGGCAAAGTAGTTAAAATGTCATGTTGAATTTCTGGGTTCCAGCTTTGAATTGTTGGCTTTTTTTCCTCTTAAGTGTTAGGTTTATGAGTCTTTGGGGAGTGGAATTTTCTCAGAGATACTATATTATGAATTCAAAAAATACTTAGAACTTATAAAATTTAGGAGTTTTTTAGCCCATTATTCTTCAAATATTTCTTCTCTCTATCCCTTTCTTGGCTTAATCTGGATTTTGATTACGCACATGTTACACAACTTTACTTTGTCCCATAGATCATGGATTTTCTGATTTTTTTTTTTAAGTCCTTTTTTCCCCTCTGTGTTTCATTTTGGATAATTTCTATTGCATGTCTTCAAATTCATTTATCTTTTTTTTTTCCCCTGCGGCACCTAATCTGTTGTTAATTCCATCTGCTGTATTTTTCCATTTTAGGTGCTATATTTTTCATCTCTGAAGGTTCTATTTTTTAAAAACAACTCTTTCATTTCTCTCATCCCATTCATGTTAGCAAATTCTATCATCTCTCTCATTTCTGGGTCTGTTTATATTGATTAATTTTTCTCTTGGTTATGTGTCATATTTTCTGCTTCTTTTTCATGCCAATTATTGATTGAACAGTGGACATGGCTATTTTTTGTTATTTGGTGCTGAGATTTGCTGTATTCCTTTAAGTAGTATTGGATTTTGTTCTGGCATGCAGTTATACTCTTCAGAATCGGTTAGATTCTTTTAAGACTTGTTTTTAAGCTTTGTTAGGCAGATCCAGAGAAGCTTTTAATCTAGAGCTAATCCCTGGCCAATTCACCTCATGTGCAGCCACCGCCTGTCTGCCACTGGAGGCTTGTGTGTTGCTATGATGCTAAATAGCTTTCAGTGGAGCTTCTAGACTAAGATGGACTGGGAAGAAAGGCCTGGCAATCTACTTCCAAAAATCAGCCAATGAAAAACTTATGGATCACAATGATGATCCGCAATCCATCATGGGCACGATGCAGGACTGGGCAGCATTTCATTCCATTGTGCAAGGGGTCTCCATGACCAGAGGCCAACCTGACGGCAGCTAACAACTACAACTAAAGTAATACCCTTCTGAGGGCTTTTCCTGATGCTTCCTGTATTCTGAGGTCTTTCCATTCTACCTGGTGAGAATACACGGACTAATTCCAGCCCTGTATGAACTGTGGGTATTGATTGGCCTACTACTTTCTGGCCAGAGGCATTTTCTTCTTTTACACATACAGACCAGTACTCAGCCAAAGATGTGAAGGGAGCCCTTCACAGACCTCTGGAGATCTCTATTTGCGTAGCTTCCTCCTCTCCAGTACTTTGCCTGACAAAATCTAGCTGCCTTGCCTTTCCTGAATTCCAACCCCTGTTTCCCTTCAGCTCAGCGAGACCACAGGGCTCAGTTTGTGTTCCCTTCCCTGAGCTGAGGACTGGAAATTGTCTTCAGGTAGTAAGCTGGGGCAATCGCAGATCTCACATTGTTTCTCTTTTCTTAGGGATCACTATCTTGTGCTGCCTTTTGTTCAATATCTGAAAACCATTGTTTTCTATACTTTATCTACTTTCCTCACTGTTTAGGGTGAAAGAGTCTCTATTACTTTATCATGGACAGAAGCAGAGGTCTCAAATAACTAGACTCTAAAAGGTAGTTTAAGATTTTTATTTAACTATTTTCTCAGTAATTCTTGCCAGGACATGTTTCTAGAGATAGCAAAGTATATGTAAGAAGGTTATTAAAACAAATTCTGTACACAAATTGTAATGATTACTAATAGTTATTTGTCTAACCACAAAACAATGTCACGATTACAAAGCACTTAGTGAACCATAACAATTTCAGCTCCTTAAGACTGGAATTTTCCACTTTTTTTCAGGGTTATATATAAGAAAGTGCTTTGTGGAGTGCTAGATGCCTCTTCCATTATTTCTTATGACTGTTACTCTGCGCTATTTTAAAGTTGCAGTGAGTGAGGGGAACAGTTTTAATTTGATAAAGCAAACTTTTTTGTTTTTGTTTTTTTAAATTTTAGACTTTTATAATTAATTTATATGGTGCCTTGAGGGCAGCTCAGTTTGCATTGTAAGGGGCCGCCTAAGAAACTCACCTGGGACACACCACTCTGTTCTGCCTTGGAGCACTGTTACTGGGAACCAGAATTGTTCATGAGACACCCCACATTATAAATACAGACATCCTCGGGGCACCATATAGATGTACACCAGAGGGTCTTCTCATGCATTTTGAGGGAAAAACAGCAGTTTTGATATCACCAAGATAAGAGAAAGTATTCCTGATGCTAAAAGAATACCTAAGCACTTAACTGAAACATTAATATTTTGAAAGGTTGATTTTATGATTCCAAACAATTTTAAAATTAAAATATAGTGATCTTCTAGAATTATTTGATTTAGTGCCAAAAGATAGTACAAAACTATTCTAAAGGAAAGAGTATATAAAAATACCGATAGATTTATATAGATAAGATTATATACATACAACACACACACATATAGTCTTTTAGGTGGCCATTTATTGCGTTACCAACTTTAAAAAACTGCCAAATGATATACTGTTATAATCTGGTGATTTACCAATATTCAAATTTTCTTTGACCTAAGAGCTAGAATAAAGCATAAGCAGATCTCATCAATATTTTGTGATATCAATTAATTCAACATATACTTCTAAAAAGCATTTTATTTTTATTAGGAAGAGGTCTTAAGTCAGCCTACAACACTTTCCAGTGATTTGGAGTTTTGCTGCGCTCAGGTCTTTAGACACCTTCCACATTCCTACACTCAAATGCTGACCCGACAAAGATCTTGCAGCTGTTGATGTTTTGTCCCCATTTGCTTGATTTTGGGGTTCAGTGATATACCTCATGACCTGTGTTGTTTGAGATGTTGGTTTTGGACTCTTGGTTTTCCTGTCATAATTATTCTGTTTTTATGATGGAATTTGGCGACATTCAAAACAACCGTACCGTAACCACTGCCTTTCCAGAATTTTTCCCTGCCTTGACTTCTGAGGTCTTCTGTTTCCTCATTTGTTGAGAAAAATGAAACAGTCTCCTCCAAATATAAGATCTGTGATTGCATAAGGTAACCCTATTTGCACCTGTTGTTGTGTGCCACTGAGTCAATTCCGACTCACAGTGACAATACGAGACAGTGTATAATCACCCCTAGAGTTTCCAAGGCTGCAACCTTTACAGAAGCAGACTGCCACATTGTTCTCCCTCAGAGCCGCCGGTGGGTCTGAACTGCTGACCTTTTGGTTAGCAGCTGGGTGCTTGACCACTAAGCTACTAGACCTAAATATGTGGAGGAAGGAATACATGAGGTATTGCCTCCCTACCATGTTCTCAGACCCTGTATGTCTAAGATTCAGTTCCTATGTACTACGATTGTGTTCTGTTCCCTAGGTCAGTACTCATACTTCTTATCCATCCATCTATTCTTCCATCCAATAACAAACACTCAGCTTCTGCTACATGCTAGCTTTGTTTCTCCAGGTAAGTATCAGGTTTTCTGTGCTGTTTGAAGCTACAAATAGCCACATTAGAATTGTCATCCCTCTGTTTAATGATCACCTAAGCAGACCTGATTGCTACTTGGAGGTGAAATGTGAGTGTTATAATTATTAAGTTTTTGGATAAGTTATTCCAGCATTTTGACACGGTGGGCTTCTTGTCTGCCATCACAATCCTGGACCATTTAACACAGTCAAATCAGAGCTTGAGTTTTCTCTAGGATTTAATAATCTGTTAAAGAGAATCAATTGACCTCACCATGGGGCTAGTAGTCAGACTCTTTATGAGCTTGGAAGAATTGAATAATGTGTAAGTTCTTAGTCCTATGGCAGATCATTGGGGAATATTACCTTTGAGCAAATGACGTTTTAATGTTATCAAATAATCTCATATAGGCAGCCACCCACTCAGCTCTGTGAAGGGGCCATCCTGCTGAATAGTTGTTATTAGTTGTTGAGCCAGTGGGGCAGAAGACACACTTGGAGGATATACAAGGGTACCCTTTCAGGCAATGCTTCACTCCTGCAGAAGGATCCTAGGCTCAACAAGTGTAGACCTTCACCTACCTTTCACCACATTCTCCGGGGTCATATAATTTACACAATAAATATTTATGGAATACCTGCTCTGTGCCAGTCAATCTGTTATGTACTTTCTTTTAATATGAATTTTAAAAATTAAAGTCATACTTGTATATGGCTTAAAAAATCAAACAATACTTCAAAATTCTTAAAAAATCAACTAGCCCTTTAAAAATTCATCTCCTCTTCTAATTCTGTCTCTCTAGAAGCAATTACTTAAATTTTTTTTTAGCTCTTACATCTGTTATTTGCTTCTGTCTATCTAAATAACAGCTGGCTCAGTGACTAAAGTGTTCTCCTGCTAATTGAAGGGTTGGTGGTTCGAATCCACCAGATGCTCTGTGTGAAAAAGATGCGGCAGTCTGCTTCCGTAAAGATTTATAGCTTTGGAGACCCTATGGGGCCGTTCTACTCTGCCCTATAGGGTTACTATGAGTCAGAATTGACTCGATGGCAATAGGTTTGACTTTTTTTAATTGCAATTTCTTGATTTGTCAGTTTTAGATATTATTTATTGAATTCCTGTCATTGAAGTTTATAATTTAGCTCTCTTACTTCCCCATCCCTTCAATACAGAAATATTTCACTTCCTCATACAGCCATGTGCTGCATTAAGTTCATTTGGGCAAGGTCCAATTGCATATACACCTGTGTTCCCATAAGTTCAGAAATCCCTATTGGAGAACGGGACATAATTGACATAACGGGACAAAGCAAATGCAACACAATATGTATATCTCATAACTCTTGTATGCAAAGCGATTGTGCTGCCAGGTGTATAATAGGCTTTACGGGGGTTGGTTCGTAATTACAGGTTGTATGTAAGTTGGACTTTCGTAACCCAGGGACTGCCTGTATATAATATGGTATTCACACAATGTCCAAATCACGTAACATCATATTTCACAGAGTGTGTCATGGACGTTAAGCGACACATAAGTGTACTTCCAATAAAATTATGAAATCATTTTTGTTTAGTATTTGCTTTTATTGTTATGACCATAAAATGTTATTTGCAAATAAAGAACTATATATTATACTGTATCTCATTTCTTTTCTGACACTTGCTTTCTCTGAAATTAAACATTTTCTAATTTTTTGTTTCTTAGTTTTCTTCATAAATATCATTAATTCATCCCCAATTCTCTAACAGAACTGAAATTAAAACACTTTGGGTAGCTAGCATTATTTGTTAGAGATATCCCTTCTAGAGGCCTCTGCCCTCCTACTCTAATGAAAAGTGGTTGCTCTTTAGGCCTGTCATGTACAGCTGTATTCTTCATATTTCTTTGTACTATTCTTCTATAAATTCCTTTCATCTGTCTCCTTTGCTGGGTCCCTATTTCCTAGATCAAGTCTTCTGTGATAGACTGTATTAATGGTCCCAGTTCATCATTTTTGCCTGTATCCATGATCTTTATTATATAACTTTGGAGTTTAAAGAAAGGGGCATTTCCACACACCATGTGACTTACTTTGGCCCTTAGGATGAGGGAGAAGTGATGGTTTACCAGTCTGAGCCTAAGCCTGTGTATTTCTGCTCATTCTCTTGTACCTTTGCCATCGTCATAAGAATATCCAGGGCATTCTGCTGAAGGCTGACATATATAGTAGAGCTGGAATCATTCCAGTTGCCCCAGCTGAGGGCAACATAACCAACAAACCCAGCCAAGATTAGCCGAATTGCTTAGACCACCTTCAGCTGTCCCCAGATGCATGAGTCACACAACCCTCGCCATCGAGTCGATTCTGACTCATATCGACCATATAGGACAGAGTAGAACTGCGCCATAGGGTTTCCAAGGCTGTAATCTTTACGGGAGCAGATTGCCACATCTTTCTTCCCTGGAGCAGCTGGTGGATTTGAAACACCGATCTTTCAGTTAGCAGCCAAATGCTTAACCACTGCACACCCAGGGTCCCTGAGATGTAATAAACACTTATTTTTGTATTCCACTGAGGTTTGAGATTACTTATTACGCAGCATTATTGTGGCAAAAGATACCGACACATATTCTTTATTGGTTTTAGCAGTACATGTCCTCCAATATTTTCATGAGGAAGCTTTATTATTGAAATCTTGTATTTAAGAAAATATTTATTTTATTCTCACTTTTGATTGATTTCTTGGCTAGTTGTGTATTTCTAGATTGGAAACATGTTTATCTCAGAATTTAAACTCCTTGATCCATTGTGTTCTAATGCTCAGTGCTGCTATTGAGAATTTGATACCATACTGAAATCTATGACTTGATGTCTTTTGTCGCTTTGAGTATTGCCTCTAATCGATTCTTTCATTCTTCTGCTAGAACTCCACTTATACATATGTTACAGCTTTTTACTGTGCTCTATTTTGACACTTATGCTTTTTTTCTGAGTTTTCCACTTTTTTTATTCTCTTTAGGTTTCAGTTTGGATTTTTTGTAATGAGCTATTTTCCAATTCTCCACTCCTCTCTCTCATTTGCTTATCTAATCCACTGTTGAATCCACCTATTGATTTGTTAATCTCAGTTATTTTATTTTTCAGTTCTAGAATTTCCATTTTATTCTTTCTTAATAGGTTTTAGTTCTAATCAAATTCTTCATCTTGCCATTTATGTTCTTGAATATATTATTATGTTGTTATTAGGTGCCATAAAGTTGTTTCCGAATCATAGTGACCCTATGTACAACAGAACGAAATGTTGCCTGGTCCTGCTCCATCTTCAAAATTGTTGCTATGTTTGAGCCCATTGTTACAATCACTGTGTCAATTCATCTCATTAAGGGTCTTCCTCTTTTTCGCTGACCCTCTGCTTTACTAAGCATGATGTCCTTTTCCAGGTACTGAACCCTTCTGATAACATATCCAAAATATATGAGATAAAGGCTTCCCATCCTTGCTTCTAAGGAGCATTCTGGCTGTATTCCTCCCAAGACAGATTTGTTCATTCTTCTGGCAGTGCATCGTATATTCAGTATTCTTCGCCAACACCATAATTGAAAGGCATCAATTCTTCAGTCTTCCATATTCTTTGTCCAGCTTTCACACGCATATGAGGACACTGAAAACACCATGGCTTGGGTCAGGCACACCTTAGTCCTTAAAGTGACATCTTTGTTTTATAACAGTTTAAGAAAATCTTTTGCAGCAGATTTGCCCAATGCAATTCACTGTTTGATTTCTTGACTGCTGCTTCCATGGGTGTTGATTGTGGATCCAAGTAAAATGAAATCCTTCACAATGTCAATCTTTACTCCATTTATCATGGTGTTGTTTATTGGTCCAGTTGTGAGGATTTTTGTTTTCTTTATGTTGAGGTGTAATCCATACTGAAGGCTGTGGTCTTATTCTTTATCAGTAAGTGCTTCAAGTCCTCTTCACTTTCAGCAAGCAAGGTTGTATCATCTGCATAATGCAGTTTGTTAATGAGTCTTCCACCAATCCTGATGCCCTGTTCTTCTTCATACAGTCCAGCTTCTCAGATTATTTTGCTCAGCATACAGATTGAATAAGGATGGTGAAAGGATACAACCCTGACCCACACCTTTCCTGACTTTAAACCACGCAGTATCCCCTTGTTTTGTTCGAATAGCTGCCTCTTGGTCTATGTACAGGTTCCTCATGAGCACAATTAAGTGTTCTGGAATTCCTATTCTTTGCAATATTATCTATAATTTATTATTATCCACACAGTTAAATGCCTTTGCATAGTCAATAAAACACAAATAAACATCTTCTGGATATTTTCTGCTTTCAGCCAAGATCCATCTGATATCAGCAATGATATCCCTCATTCCATGTCCTCTTCTAAATCTGGCCTGAATTTTTGACAGTTTCCTGTCGATGTACTGCTGCAATCGTTTTTGAATTATCTTCAGCAGAATTTTACTTGCGCGTGATATTGTTTGATAATTTCCACATTCTGTTGGGTCACTTTCTTTGGAATGGGCACAAATATGGATGTCTTCCAGTCAATTGGCCAGGTAGCTGTTTTCCAAATTTCTTGGCATAGATGAGTGAGCGCTTCCAGCATTGCATCCTTTTCTTGACACATCTCAATTGGTATTCCATCAGTTCCTGGAGCTTTGTTTTTCACCAATGCCTTCAGTGAAGCTTGGACTTCTTCCTTCAATATCATTGGCTCTTGATCATATATTACCTCCTGAAATGGTTGAATGTTGACCAATTCTTTCTGGTACAGTGACTTTGTGTCTTCCTTCCATCTTCTTTTTATGCCTCCGGTGTCATTCAGTATTTTTCCCATAGAATCTTTCAATATTGCAACTCTAGGCTTGAATTTTTTCTTCAGTTCTTTCAGCTGGAGAAATGCCAAGTGTGTTCTCTCTTTTTGTTTTCTATCTCCAGGTCTTTGCACGTGTCATTATAATACTTTACTTTGTCTTCTTGAGCTGCCCTTTGAAATCTTCTATTCAGCTCTTTTACTTCATCTTTTCTTCCATTTACTTTAGATATTCCACATTCAAGAGCAAGTTTCAGAGTCTCTTCTGACATCCATTTTGATGTTTTCTTTCTTTCCTGTCTTTTTAATGATCTTTTGCTTTCTTTGTGTATGGTGATGTCCTTGATGTCATCTGACAACTTGTGTGGTCTTAAGCCACTGGTATTCAATGCATCAAATCTATTCCTGAGATGGTCTCTAAATTCAGGTGGGATATACTCAAGGTCGTACTTTGGCTCTTGTGGACTTGTTTTAATTTTCTTCGTCTTCAGCTTGAACTTGCATATGAGCAATGGATGGTCTGTTCTGTAATTGGCCACTGACCTTGTTCTGACTGATGATATTGAGCTTCTCCATCTTGTCTTTCTACAGATGTAGTTGTTTTGATTCCTCTGTGTTCTGTCTGGTGAGGTCCATGTGTATAGTGGCTGTTTATGTTGTTGAAAAATGGTATTTCCCATGAATAGGTCATTGGTCCTGTAAAATTCTATCATGCAATCTCTAGATCATTTCAATCACCAAGGCCATATTTTCCAAATACTGATCCTTCTTTGTTTCCAGTTTTTGCATTCCAATTGCCAGTAATTATCAATGCATATTGACTGCATATCTGATCAATTTCAGCGTGCGGAAGTTGGTAAAAATCTTCAATTTCTTCATCTTTGGCCTTAGTGGTTGGTGAGTAAATTTGAATAATAATCGTATTAACTGGTCTTCCTTCTATGTGTATGGATATTACCACTTACAGAGTAGTACTTCAGGATAGATCCTGAAATGTTCTTCTTGACAATGAATGCTACACCATTTCTCTTCAAGTTGCCATTCCTGGCATGGTAGACCATGGTTTCCTGATTGAAAATGGCCAATATCAGTCCATTTCAACTCACTAATGCTTATCCTAGGCATATTATTATAGCTACTTTGATGTCTGTGTTGATAACTCCAATACCTGGGTTACCTGTGGGCTTGTTTTTATTTTCTTTTCTCTTTGTTTTTAGTCATTTTTTTCTTCCCGGCATGTCTGATAATTTTTAACTTAATGTTGGACATTATGCATAAAAAAAATTTATAGAAGTCTGGATAATTTTGTCTTCTTCCAGAGAGAACTTTCTTCTCTCTGGAAAGGCAGTTACAGTAGAGATGTTTCACCTTGATCCATTTGTGGGTAGTCTATTTCCAGTACTCTGTTACTCCTAGGGTTTTTCCTTTAGGGGATCTATGCTGAAAGTCTGGAGTTGTTTACTAAGACCTCTTATCCTTGGTGAGTGCCTTAGTTTGTTAGTGCTGCTGTACCAAATTTACCACAGAATGGGTGCCTTTAAAAACAGAAATTTATTTTCTCACAGATCTTTAGACTAAAAGTCCAAATCAGATTGTTGGACATGTTGATTGCTTCTGTGGGCCTCTCTCCTTGTTTCTGGTGTCTGTTGACACTTTAGAGGGGTCCTCACATGGCATTTGTCTCCCCCCTTTGTGTATCTCTGTGTCTTTTCTGTTCTTTTCATAAGACATTCTTCAAAAGTGATTAGGTTTAGGACACATGCTACTCTGGTATGACCTTATTAACATGAAAAAAGAAAACTTCTATTTCCAAACAGGGTCATATTTATAGGTACATGTGTTAAGACTCCAACATAACTTTTTTGTGGACACAATTCAATCCATAACAGCAGGCCTTGAGCTCCAAGTTTTGTCTCCCTAACACATTAGTCAATCAAAAACTCTGCTTAATTTTTCAGTCCTAACTGCAGCTTTCTGCTTGGTTTCTCAACTTCTAACCCTGCATAGCTCAAAAATCTGCAAATTCCTTGAAGGGAAAATGTGGCAAAGAATGCCAGCTTTACCCCTTTGTTGTTCCCTTTTCTTCAGGATATTGACTTCCTAAATTCTGGCGGTATAGGTATCCCAGAACTCTAATTTGGGTCTCCTCAAACCGGTTAGACCAACACAAACTCTAAGTCACTCTTTCTGTTCAGCTTCAATGCCATACAGTGCAAGCAAGAAATGTTTGGAGGGAAAAAAGCAGCAACGAATATAAGGTTCACCTTAATGCTTTTCCCTTTTCTTTGTGATCATGGCTCTTCAAGTCCTGACTGCCTTCACTGTCTCCAATGCCTCAAAACAGTTTTTTTTTTTTTTTTTTAAATCCAGCTTTTATAGTTGTTTTAGGTGGAAGAGTTAGTTTGGTATAAGCTACTTAGCTTGAAGTGGACTTTAATTGTTGATCCTTTGTATGTAACCTTTTTGTTTTTCTTCTCTCTGGAAGCTTTCAGGATCCTTTTATCTTTATTGTCAGCATATTGAATTTTCATGATGATATGCCTCAGTGTAAGTCTCTTTTCATATATTACATGACCTTTTCAGTTTTGAAACTTACAACCTTCAGGGTTTGAAACAACTTTCTTGTATTAGTTTTTAAATAATTTGTTTCTCCATTTTATTTTATTTTACTTTTTTGGTTTTTCCTGTTTGCAATTCCAAACATTTTGATATTGGGTCTCCTTGCTGGGTCCCTTAATTTTTAAATGTTTTCCCTCTCATTTGTTATATCTATGTCTCCTCTCTTGTGCTAGTTTATTCAGAGAAGAATCTTCCAATCATATCCTATGGGGCTTAAGTATGGCTTCCAGTATTCCAAGAGCCAAGTAGGAGGTGGTGTAAGGGAAAGAGGATGTTTGAAATGTAGACTTCCACTCAATGCCCCTGTTTTCAACTTGGCACCTTGCCTTTGCCTTCACTTGTATTTTCTGTTTGTAAAGGCCTCCCTTGTTCATCCTCTTCTGAGAATAAATCTCAGTCTTTAGCACAGATGGAGAAGGGCTACACACTACACCAGCTATGGGAAGGAGTTTGCAGTCTAACTCCTCCTTATTAAGATTTGTCTATAATTTTGCTTTTAGCCCATTCCACCCTCAATCTTCAGAGTTACCTGGTGCAATCAGTTCTTGAGAGTTTCCAGATTCTTTGACACATTAGATTATAGACTCACATTTTAGCTTTCTCTGATAAGGCACTTACGCTGCATCCGTGAGCTTTTTAACTTCTAAAATCATCTTGTTATCACTTTCTCCTGTGTTCTTCTCTCCCATTTTCATTGTCCTTATGGATTTATTTCCTTTTAAATATTTATCTCTCTCTCTTTATTATGTAGAACTTTGGGGAAGGAGCAGAGATGAACAGGTGTGTCCAATCCACCATACTTAACAGGAAGTTTTAGGTGCAACACATTTCCACAGCAGGTATTAATATAGATAAAGAAAATCTCAAAAGAACACAGTAAATGACAGAGCCAGAATTAAAACCCTGCCTGGCTTGAAAGCCTTCATTTTGAAAAGATTTTTTTTTTTTTTAAACTTGGAAATTTCCAAGTTTTACTCAGAAGTATGGAGAAATCCAATCTTTTTTCAAAAACCAAGTGACTCATCAAAAATTCTTTCAACACGCCTTCACCTTCTCTATTTAGCAGCAAATTTTCAAATGCTTATCACACAATAATGATTTATAATTTTTCAAAATATAATGTAAGTTTACTAATATATCTTTTATTTTAACTTCTTCTTTTATACTTGAAATTACTAAAACTAAACTCTGGTGAAATTATCCTTTAATGGATACTTTTCTCTAAGTCAGGATTTTTCTTTTCCAATAGAATATTTCTTCTTTCTTTCATAAAGAATAAGTTCCTTGTTTAACCCTTTGCCTAATGCCTACAGATTTCTAGAAAGTCTCTTATTATGTTTCCTTTTGGACTATTCCAGAATACCTTTTTCCTTCTTCTCAGGATTATCTTTGACTCTGTTCCTGGAGACCTTTGGTAAATTTTTTCCTACATACGTACCACACAATTACTAATTTACTCTTTCTCATGGGAAACAAATAGTATCTGCATGAAACCACGGAAGAATTTTTTTCTTTTTCTTTTTTATTGTACTTCAGGTGAAGGTTTACAGAACAAATAGTTTCTCATGAAACAGTAGTACACATATTGTTTTATGACATTGGTTAACAACC
>NW_004443968.1:4965031-5042633 GCF_000243295.1 Trichechus manatus latirostris | reverse complement strand
CCTGCTCTCTTCATTCTCCCTTGCTCCTGAAGGGATGAGACCAGTGGAGTATCTTAGATGGCTGCTCACAGGCTTTTAAGACCCCAGACGCTACTCACCGACGTAGAATGTAGAACATTGTCTTTATAAACTGTGTTATGCCAATTAAGCTAGATGTTGCCCGAGACCATGGTCCCCACAGCCCTCTGCCCAACAATTCAGTCCCTCAGAGGTTTGGATGTGTCTAGGGAGCTTCCATGACCTTTCCTTGTATAAGTTGTGCTGGTTTCCCCAGTATCGGAAGAATTTTTCTCAAAAGACAATTTATACATTGCTCAACAAATAAAACTTAAAATGCATGGAAAGTTTCTGTAAGAAATGTCCATCTAAAAAGTATGCCAGCTTGCACTTTCACATTACTACAACAGAATGGAGAGGGCCTTGTCTTTAGAACAGTTTCACATGAGCAAATGGAGTTATTACGGGCTGTCAGCACTTCCAAATATTTTTGCTCCATGAGAGTTATAAAGGGCTGAACATACTTCCTCTTTGATGTTTTCATCTACTTTCAGGAAAAACCCCTTTTTGTCTGCACTTCCCTCTCTACTTACAAGAGTTGGGTTATTTATATCTGCTAGAATATTTGAGGGACAAAAATCCAGATAATCAGAGAACAGAAACCAATGTAGAAGCATCTGATGTTGTATAATATTGTTTCAGTTGAAAATAAATTAGACCTCAGTCAAACTTGGTCTCCAAGTCTGCTGACACTCTGAAACCTTCATGCTATTGTCTATTTTAAAAGAATCAAAATCAGCTTTTTCTCTGTTAGATGCCTAATAGAGTTTTTCATTTATTTTAAAATTTCTGCAACATAGGAACTCTCTTTAACCCTGTTAGATCAGAAACACTCACTTGCTTTATATCCCCTCTAGATGATTTGTATATTCAGTTTATGCCATCTTCTTTCCTTACAAATTCGCACTTCATTTTTTTTGTGGTGATCCCTGAACCATTCCATGGTATTTATTCTGTCTTTCCCAAGTAGATTACCAATTCTTACAGTTAAAAAGGAATGCCATGCTGACATTCCATAAAAATATGCTCAATAAATGTTGTTCCTCAAAATACAGAAAAAGTATGTGTGTGCTTTGATTCTATAGTGTGTCTTATTCAGTGAAGGAACTGATGAAAATTCTACATTCCCACCTGGGATCTTGGATGGTCTGCCATGACCAAAGCTATAATAGGTAGCTCCATTTCTAGAGTCTTTTAAGCAGGATGGTAATACTTAAAATATTCATTTTTTATATCATGATGGCATACAAAGACCAGAAGAAGATAAAAATGAAGGAAATAAAAGGAAAAATTTAATAAAGTAAAGTAGTGAAATTCTAGCTGAGTAAGTGATTGATTAGCAGATAGAGGCAAGTTGAAGAATTTTCCAAAACAAGTAAGCAAGGGAAAATTCAGAAGCCACAAAAGAATATATATGTAGATATATTATAAATCGTGGTGACCTCTTCTATAACAAGAGCAGTTTCCAACAAGCATCTCTGGGTAAGAATTTAAACATTGGTGTTAAAGCCATGTGGAGGAAAACAAACATGTAAGCAAGAATAGCTTTAAAGCAACTTTATTTCAAAGCTGTTTAATGATAATAAAATAGCAGCAAAAAAAGAATAAATCCCTGAAGGAAAAAAGGTACAAGTAAGGATTAAAATGAGAAATGTTAGAAAAAAAGAGTCACAAAATAATGATGCAATTTTCCCCCACATGTAGCATAAAAAGAGATTGAAATCATTTTGAGAAAAATTGACTCCGATGTGGTAATTATTTTTCCCTATTAAGTATATAGGTTCTGCAGAAAGTTCTTGGTTCAAACCTGGATCCATTCCACCTTGCTTCATGTCTGTCATTCTCATATTCTTTCAGACGTATTAGGAAAAAGCTAGACTGATTCTGTTTAGGCCTGCATGTGAGGACCTGTTGATATGTTAGCCCAGACTGGAGGGTAAGACATCAAAGACTACAGGAAACATAAACTGAGGAATATCAGCTATTATCTCAGATGATTAGAATAAGAGATGGAGAGATCAGTACAGGCATATAGTTACCTACACCTCCTGTATAGCAGGGTCCAATAAATCATCAAAAATGAAACAGAACACATAAACATCGATATCCTAGTCATTAGTGAGCTGAAATGGACCGGTATTAATCATTTTGAATTGGACAGTTGTATGGTCTATATGCCAGGAATGAGAACATGTAGAGGAATGGCACTGCATTCATCATCAAAAAGGACATTTCAAGATCTATCCTGGAGTACAATGCTGTCAGTGATAAGATAATATCTATACACTTACAAGGAAGACCAGTTAATACGACTATTTATCAAATTTACACACCAAACACTAATGCCAAAGATGAAGAAATGGAAGATTTTTTACCAACTTCTGCAGTCTGAAATTGATCAAACATGCAATCAGGATGCATTGATAATTACTGGTGATTGGAATGTGAAAGTTGGAAACAAAGAAGAAGGATCGGTAGTAGGAAAATATGGCCTTGGTGATAGAAATGATGCTGGAGATCGCATGATAGAATTTTGCAAGACCAACAACTTTTTCATTGCAAATACCTTTTTTCAACAACATAAATGGCAACTATACACGTGGACCTCGCCAGATGGAATACAGAGGAATCAGACTGACTACCTCAGTGGAAAGAGACAATGGAAAAGCTCAATATTATCAGTCAGAAAGAGGCCAGGGGCCGACTGCTGAACAGAACATCAATTGCTCATATGCAAGTTCCAGCTGAAGTTTAAGAAAATTAGAACAAGTACATGAGTGTCAAAATACAACCTTGATTATACCCCACCTGAATTTAGATACCATCTCAGGAATAGATTTGATGTGTTGAACACTAATAACGGAAGACCAGACAAGTTGTAGAATGACATCAGACATGAAGAAAGCAAAAGGGTATTAAAAAGACAAGAAAGAAAGAAAAGACCAAAACAGATGTCAGAAGAGACTTTGAAACTTGCTCTTGAACATCGAGTAGCTAAAGCAAAAGGAAGAACTGATGAAATAAAAGAGCTGAACAGAAGATTTCAAAGAGTGGCTTGAGAAGACAAAGTAAAGTATTATAATGACATGTGCAAAGACCTGGAGATAGAAAACCGAAAGGTAGGAACATGCTCAGCATTTCTTAAGCAGAAATAACTGAAGCAAAAATTCAAGCCTAGAGTTGCAATATTGAAAGATTCTATGGGAAAAATACTGAATGACACAGGAGGCATAAAAAGAAGATGGAAAGAAGACACAGAGTTACTGTACCAAAAAGAATTGGTCAACATTCAACCATTTCAGGGGGTAACATATGATCAAGAACCAATGATATTGAGGGAAGAAGTCCAAGCTGCACTGAAGGCATTGGTGAAAAACAAGGCTCCAAGAATTGATGGAATACCAATTGAGATGTTTTAACAAATGTATGCAGTGCTGGAAGCTCTCCCTCATCTATGCCAAGAAATTTGGAAGACAGCTACCTGACCAATTGACTGGAAGAGATCCATATCTATGCCTATTCCCAAGAAAGGTGATCCAACTGAATGCAGAAATTATTAAACAATATCATTAATATCACATGCAAGTAAAATTTTGCTATATATCTTATACCATAGACTGCCAAAAGAATGAACAAATCTGTCTTGGAAGAAGTACAGCAAGGATGGTGAGACCACATCTCACATATTTTGGACATGTTATCATGACGGATCAGTCCCTGGAGAAACACATCATGCTTGGTAAAGTAGAGGGTGAGAGAAAAAGAGGAAGACCCTCAATGAGACGGATTGACACAGTGGCTGCAACAGTGGGTTCAAGCATAACAATGATTGTGAGGATGGCGCAGGACCAGACAGTGTTTCCTTCTGTGGTACATAGGGTGGCTATGAATCGGAACCAAGTCAACGACACCTAACAACAACAACACTAAATACGTGACAAAAGAATGAAAAGAATGAATGCAATTACGAATGTAGGAAGAAATTGTCCTACAGTTGATGGACACGCCAAAACAGATAATAAAAATTGCTTCAATGTATCATGTGCTTTCCCCACTGTTCTAAGCATTTTTATATCTTATTTATTTTATAAAACACTTTTAGAAGGTAAATAGTATCAATTTATCGATGAGAAAAGCAAGGCTCAGAGATTTTAAGTGCTAGGCCAAGGTCTCTCAGCTAGAACCAGTGGAGCAAAGATTAAAATTCATGTTTGTCTAATTCTAGAGCCTGACCTCTCTCAGGTACTATGGTGCAACCTTTTCTCCCTGAACGAAATGAATAAGGTCTGGACTTACCCCCATGCCTTTTACAGAATGAACTAGATCACAATATAGCATGGTATAGAGTGTTGTTTTTTTTTTTTCCTTTTTTAACTGACCATGTAAAACTTCCCAGTGGACACCTCCATCTGAACATTTTATACATCATAAACCTAACCAAATCAAACCCATTGCTGTCGAGTTGATTCTGACTCATAGCGACCCTATACAGTCAAGGATAAAATCAAACCAAACCCATTGCCTTCAAGTCAGTTTTGCCTCATGGTGATAAAAGAGCCTAAAACTGAGCTCATTATCTTCCCCACAAAACCATTCTTTCCTCTTCTCTTCATCCTCTTCCTCTTCCTCTCCTTCCTCCTCGTCCCCCTCCCCGCCTTTACCCATTTTAGTTAATGGCACCATGATCTACCCAGAAACCTGTGAATAATCCTAGAGGTCTACTCTGATGACCTCCACAGCCAATTTGGTCACTAATTCCTCTGCCTTCACCTCTTTAATATATATAGACTCTGAACCTCTTTCTATTTCTGCTGCTATTGCTTTTGCCTAACTCTCAAGAACTCAGATTTGTTTCACTGCCTCCCATTGTAGCCGTCTCCAACTCAACCCTCAGCAGGGCTGCCCTAGCAGGAAAAGAAATCTCCTTTTTTCCCATGGCTTCAGTCTTCATGCGTATGCTGATTGATCACAAATTTATATCTCTAGCCCAGATCTCTCTTCAGAGCTTCAACGCTAATGTATCAGTAAACAACACCAACATCTACCCAATGTCTCAGCTTTCCCACTCTGACACAAATCAGTTACTAACCCGTTGCTGTCAATTCTGACTCCTAGCGACCCTATACAACAGAGTAAAACTGCCTCATAGGGTTTCCAAGGAGCTGCTGGTGGATTCGAACTGCCAGCCTTTTGATTAGCAGCCGAACTCTTAACCACTACACCACCAGGGTTTCCAATCGGTTACTTGTTCTGGTAATTCTACTTCCTGCATAGCTCTAATTTCTGTCCAGTTTTCTCCATCCTAACTGCCACTACTCTGATCCAGTCTTACACTTCTACAATAGACTGAGCCGCTGAGACAGTCATGACAATATCCTTCCACTAGTCACTCTGTATCCATGGTTTCCTACTCTCAATCCATTCTCCACACACATTATATTTCATAAATTCTAATACACATTTTTTTAAAAAAATTAATATCTCTGACATTAAGATGTGTTTTATAATTGGTGTGTCTTACATAGTTTAATTAGCAGCATGTTTTTTTCTTAGTCATATTGGTGCAAATGGTTAAACACTGAACCACTAATCAATAGGTTGGTGATTCAAATCCACTCAGAAGCACCTCGGGCGCAAGCCTGGTGATCAGCCTTGAATACTCAAAGGAATGTAGTTCTATTCTGCACACATGGGGTCTCCATGAGTTGGAATCAACTCAACGGCAACTAAAAACAATAACAACATATAAAATGATGGTGCATTTTGTAATCAATAACATCTTAGATTTGATGAAATATAATAGGAAAAATAATATTTCTAGATATGTCACTGCCCTGCTTAGAACTTCAATGGTTTTCTATTGTTCTTAGGATAAAGTTCAACGTTCTTAATATGCCAATAAGGCCCAGCACGTTCAGATCCTTGTTTACCTCTTAGAATCATTATGTGCTATTCTTCTCCTAGGTATCTGTCCTTCAACCATATTCATCAAACAAATATTTATTGGGTTATTGTTATGTGCTAGGTATTATGAGATATATCAGTGAACCAGAAAATAAACATGGCTACTGGTTTCATGGTGCTTACTGTGCAGTAGAAGCCTTCCTAGCTTATCTTGAATTTGCCATGCTATCTCTTATCTCAAAGAGCACTGGCGGCACAGTGATTAAATGCTGGGCTGCTAACCTAAAGGTCAGTGGTTTGAATTCACCAACTGCTCCATGGGAGAAAGATGTGGCAGTTAGCTTTCATAAAGATTATAGCCTTGGAAACCCTATGGTGCAGTTCCACTCTGTCCTATAGGGTCACTGTGAATTAGAATCGACTTGTCAGCAATGATAGTCCCTCTCTAAGAAAGGACCCTTCCTTTACCCCACATTGCCTCTCTTCCTAGCTGAGCCTTAGGAGCTACTCATCCTCAAGGCTTAATTACATAGCACTTCCTTACAAAAGCCATCCTGTTCAAAACTCTTATGGCCCCTTCACTTCTCTTCAGATCACCCAAAGCACTTGCTTACTTGGAATCTGTCTTCCCCTCTGGACTGTCAGGTTTATGAAGGCAAGGACTGCATATGTCTAACTCTCTGACCTCTCTTTAGCTGCTACTCCAGTGCATGAATCATCCTAGGTATGCTGTAAATATTTACTGAGTGAATAACTAATGGAACTGGAAATATGATTTAAAAATTGAATCCCCTTGAGGTACTCTGAATTTTCTACCATCTGAATGGATCTGGTTCCTTAGTTTGGAGTTTAGGGTCATGATTTCATGAGAAATCCCAGTTAATTGGACTAATAACATGTTTCAGTGCTTCTGTTCTACCTCCTAGTTCATTGCATAGTGCCTGGGGTCTTAAAAGCTTGCAGGCGGCCATACAAGGAACAGCAATTGGTCTCTATTTACCTGGAGCAACAGTGGAAGAATGAGAGTCTGGAACAGGAGGAGGGTATGGAATGTGTGGCTAATTATCTCCATGAACAACTGCCTCCTTTGTCGTGAAACCAGAAGAACTAGATGGTGCCCCACTACCATTACCGAACATTTTGATCAAAGATTGTATGAAAGAATCAAAAGGGGGAAAATCAAAACAGAACAGAATTTCAAATACTCATGGACTCCAGACTTCCTGGAGCCATGAAGGTTGGATGAACCCCTGAAACTATTGCCCTAAGATAATCTTTAAACCGTAAACCAAAAATGTCCCCTAAAGTCTTCTTAAAACCGAACAATAGTTTAGCTTAACTAGTAAAAAATATCTGCCTTGAGCATTATGCTCCTTTAATAACTATCTATATGGGATCAAGCTGATAACAGCAACTTGAAAGATTAGATAGGAACCTTAGGGGGCAGTGAGTTTATGTTAATGGAGGAGGAACAACTCAGAAAATGAGGGTGAAAATGCTTGCACAACTCAAAGAATGTAATCAATATCACTAAATGTTACATGTATAAACTGTTGATTGGGTGTATCCTTGGTTGTGTATATTCTCAACAACAATAACAAAACAGATGTTAGGTTTCTAATCTTTCCATTTCCTTCTTTTTGGCCTATGCGGTGCACTGTGAAATGTAGTTTCACAAATGTTTAGGACCCAAATGCCTTCATTCTTGGAACCTGATCTAATCTCTCAAATTGGTCAGCTTGATAATCTTAAATCTCTTCCTCACACTCTGTTATATAGGTATAATCTATTGGCTAATTTTGAATGTCTACTTTTGAATTTCACTCCTACCCATACTTCTTTTCTAAAACATGATGCATACAGTTATTTGTTGTTTTTAATTGCAGTTGAGTCAATTCTGACTCATGGTGACACCATGTATGCAGAGTAGAACTGCTCCATAGGTTTTTAAGGCTGTGACCTTTGGAAGCAGATTGCCGGGTCTGTCTTCTGAGGCATCTCAGGGTGGGTTCCAATTGCCAGCCTATCAGCTAGTAGTAGAGTGCGCCACCCAGCTGCCTGCATATAGCTATAGGACATATCATTTCATACTTAACATTCCTACCAATTTTTTTTTTTCTAAAGTGACTTACCTATGGGAGAGTGGAATTGGAGAAGATAGATGAGACAGAGAGTAAGAGCAAGAGACTGAGAGACAAATATAAAATATTTTTTTGGGCGCATTGAAGAGGTATACAAGAACACTCACTATTTAAGAGTAAATACTAGTAATGCAACAAACTGATAGTATGTGTAGTAGTATGGGGAATAGGGGAGCTATTCCTTCCCTCTTGCAGTGATGAAAACCAATCAGTTAATCATCCAACCAACCATGCAATAACGATGTTGTTATGTGCCATTTAGTTGATTCTGACTCATAGTGACCCTATATGGCAGAACAGGACTGCCCTGTAGGGTTTCCTAGGCTGTAATCTTTATGGGAGCAGATTGCCAGGTCTTTTCTCCTGAATTGCAGCTGGTGGGTTCAAACCATGGACCTTTTGTTTAGCAGCCACGTACTTAACCACTGGGCAATCAGGGTTCCTTATGCAATAAAAGTAGGCTGTCCCAATTAAGGGAGCTTGGATTTAAGTGGGTTTTATGCTCAATTAAGGTGAGCTATGATGACCCTTCATGGTAGTTATGAGGCTCAAAGAGGACTTGGCCTTTACTAGGCTAACTTTGGTCATCAACTTTGTCATTTCTCCCCTTCTTAGATGTCTCTTGCTCTTTCTTTCTATTGGCATAAACGAAGGACCCAGAAGCTAGAATGTAAGATGAAAATCTTTAAGTACCACTTCTTCCCCTGACCCTTCCCCATATAGGGGCCGAGTCATAACCACAATGAGTTTTCAATGAACATTTATAGATAGGAATGGTAACTTGCAAAATAAATTTGTTGCCTGGTTTGTTTTTTGGCTTGCTTTTAATAATGGAAAAGTTTAATAAATTATACCTGGAGAATGCTTTTTTAGAGGCACATGTACTGGTCTTTAAAAGCTCCTGTAGGTGTCATCTTGAGATATATAGCTAGTATCATTGTCTTTCAATAGAAATAAAATTGGAGAATTCTGCTATCACCAGAAAACTAAAAATAAGTAAAAGTAAACATCAAATAACAACCAAATGCAAATACTCTGGAAGTATAGTGAGACTATTTTGATTTATCTTTCATAAAATCTGCTCTTCACACCTTTATGGGCTCTTTGGGGTGTTGGTGTTCATGAGTAAAAATATTCCTTTAAAAACAAAATGAAATTTCTCTGTTCTAATTAGGCAAGATGAAAGCCGTCTGTTACAATTTATATTATTAAAATTTTGACTTTTCTGATGGCATAAAACAAATTCTATTTTAACAAAATCCTATATTAGAAAAATACTTTGAGGAGATTTTTAAGTTCTAGTAATGCCTGGATTTTTGTAACTATTATTTGATACCAAAAATTATGGTGTAACAAAATAGTTTTGGTAGGCCCTTGTTCCATTTTAAATAGTAATTGACCTCTAGAATTAATTGCATCTCTAATAATGTGACTAATGAATAACATTTAAAAAGATATTAACTATTAAAAGTTACATACATAATGGAAATCACCATTTCTGGGCAACAGAATCTTGAATGTAAAACAGTCAAGTAGAATTTACTCACATAAAAAGTACTTGAAAGTATCCTTAATCTGGGGCTTCATGAACATCACAGAATTGTTGAGAATAGGTGCACTATATTTATGAACAACTAACTGTAAAGTAGATGCAATGAGTTCTGATCTCCGTCTTCATTTTTTCATTAAGGAAATGGCAATAACTCTTAGTGTAGCTAAGGCCATTGCTTCTGATATTTTTCCTTACACAGTTTACTGAATTTTTTTTTCTCACATTTATAGCATGTTTCTAGGGATATTGTTTTCTTGCACCAGGGCCTTTATTAAAATTTCTGAAATATGCAATTCCAAATGTTCAATGTTCACCTCAAATAAAGGCTTTCTGGAAATTTTACTTTTTCCAAAGCAGTTTCTATTTAATTTTTTAAAGGAGATGGCTATATTATGCTGAAACTTCTCTGTCTCTTTCTATACAAAACTTCCGGGAGTGTGTTCATTCTATAAACATCTATTGAGCACCTATGATATTGTGCTAGATACTGTGGATGCAACAGTGAATTAGATACCATTTCAGCCCCCAAAGAACTTACATCCTAGAGGGGAATACAAACAAACAAAGAAATAATTTCTATATAATAAAGAGCTGGGATTGGGGTAACTCGAGAATACTATGGGAACTTACAGGAAGGGCATCTAGTTTAGTTTTCATGGATCAGAAAGGACTTTCTAGGAGAAGAGTCAGTGAAATTGAGCCCTGAAGGTGGAGAGGAAGAGTGGAAAGATTCTTCAAGGAAGATGAAGCAGTAGGCACACTCTTAAACTGGGTTTTCTCTTCTTCATAAATATTTTTTGTTCACTGTGGTGATGGCAATGGTGTTTTAAACTCCCTCCATCAGGAAGAGTCACTTCCTCCTTTGTGTCAGTGCTAAAACTGAGACCTTTGTATGGAAGAGTAGGACACTTTCTCACCGTTGACTGCCCCCCCCCAGTAACAGAATTTTGGACACATTAATGGACTGCCGTTGTTAGGTGTCGTCAAGTTGATTTTCAACTCATAGTGACCCCATGTGTTACAGAGTAGAACTACCCGGTAGGGTTTTCTAGGCTGTAATCTTTACAGGAGCAAACCGACAGGTCTTTCTCCTGCAGAGCCTCAAGGTAGATTTGAATTGCAAATCTTTCTGTTAGTAGCAGAGCACTTAACTATTGCACCACTAGGGCTACTTATTGATGGACTAATCACTTGCATATAATACAATGAATGTAAACCTAAATATGTGAGCTTGCTTATATCTACTTAACAGGTCTACTCATTAATAAACTGAGGAAAAAGAAAACTTGGAAGGAACATGGCTGTTAACAGTTAAGATACCTTTGCCAGTCAGTGACCAAAAAAAAAAAATTTTTTTTCAACCTAAATTGGTTAAACAGTTATGAAATTTATTTCACATAATTGACAAGCCAGAAGTAAGGCAAGTTTCTTGCCATATAGTTGCTGGTGTGAAGTCATGAAGGGCCCAGGTTCTTTCTGCCTCTGTGTTCTGCTGTGCTCAGCATCAGCTTCATTCTATGCCTGTTTCCCTTTGTGTTTTACCAGCAGAGCCATGAGGGATATATGATTCTTTTTTTTATGTCCAACAGGAGAGAGTGAGAACCTCTACCTCAAGTATTGCATCAAGTCATTCCCTTCAGTCAGTTTGGTGTAACTTAGGTCATGTTCTACTTTAGACCAAAAACAGTTATGAAAGTTACATAATGTTCTGTTTATTCAATGGAGAGGTAGTTTCTGAGTAGGAGAGGAGTCAGGATATCCTCCCCTGAGTCATGTGGAGCAGGCATGGATACCTAAACAAAAATCATTGTTCTGTTAGGAAGGAGAAAGGGGAGAATGGATTTGGGATAGGCAAACTACAGTGTGTGCAACCAAGTTGTTTGCCATTTCTTTGTATTTGTTTGAGTGGAAAGCAATTTCATGACCCAGATCAAAAACACTTCCATATCATTGGAGACAAAAGGGCATGATTCTAATGGATTCTAACTCTTTGAACTCTGAGTGGGTTGGTAATTAGGGAGAGATGAAGTAAAGTTTGAGTTGTGGAGACCACTGTTTTCTCCTTCCTTTCCTTCACTTCCTGAGTTGTACTTACGAATTTCTACATTGGTTTCTGTGGTCCACATTTACCATAGAGTAGAAACAAATTGCAGGCATTTATTTTGCTGTAGATGTATTTTTAGATCCTTTGTGGGCTGTGTATCAATTACTATATAATATAGAGTTAGGAAGGAATGTGCAAAATATATTTAGCAATCTTTGATAATATTTTAAGAGCATTTGATTCTGACACGTGCTATATAATTTATAGAGATGGAGGTTACATCATTATAAGGTTACAGACTGGGAAATCTCCAAAAAATGCTTAACAAAAATACCTTCTTGAAACACAGACTGAGGAGTACACCTTCGAAGGAAAAATATGCAATGATTGCTCAGGTTTTTCTTTCTTTCCCTTTACTTCCTTTTTGTACTTCCTATGCAAGTATAGTTTTGTGGCTTCTCATCATAACAAATAGATGACTGAACTAGAAGAAGTGAATGTCAATTGGATGATTGACCCTTATTTTTTATTCAGGACTATTCTTTCCCTCCGGCTAACCAGGGTGAGGTGATATGCTTGCCAGAGGCTGGTCAAAGATGAACAAATTCTCCTATGGAAGTGGCAGAGTACAGCTATATAAGCAAGCTGAAAATGTTTCTTTTTGCAAGTTTGTTCAGGGCAACCTTTGAAGGACAGAAAGGAGAATAAAACCAATAGTTTAAGTACAAAAATAATTTCCACCTAATACTTGCATAGTAATTTATATTTTTAAAAGTCTTTTCTTTATACTCTCCTATATTCTCATATGATGGAATAACCTGGCAATAAGGGAAGGCTGGTAATGTCATAATCATTTGACTTATCCACGATCTCAAGCGGAAGAGCCAGTTTGGGGAACTCAAATTTTCTGGTTCTTTTTTACTGTGTATGTGCGTTTTCTCCGCGGGAGAAAGATGTGGCAATTTGCTTCTGTAAAGATTTACAGCCTTGGAAACCCTATGGAGTAGTTCTACTCTGTCTTATAGGGTCGCTGTGAGCCAGAATTGACACAAAGGCAGTGGGTTTATGTGTGTTTTCTATGAAAATATTTTTCTCCTCTCCTCTCTTTCTCTCTTTTTTTGAAAAGAAAGAGAACAAAACAAAGGGAGGAAAAAAGAGTTGAACAAAACACCCAGCTATGTTGAGCACATGAAGTGATCAAAAGGACACATGTTTGCTAGATTATGAGCTTTTGCAAAGTAGCAATGGTGAATTTGTATAAAATAGAATAAATATTGAATGAATGAAATACTAATCACCAAATGACTTAATATACTTAAAAAAAATCTTTTGAAACATAGTATTTGGGTTTTTGCTTCTCATTTTCCTATCAGACAGGGGTCTTGCATATCCTTTGATAGTCTGTTCAATCTCTCTCAAGTGTATTTCCAGCCGTATGCTCTTACTTCTTCTCCATCCAAAACTAAAACTTGCCCCTCTAATGGGTGTGGTTAGGCTTCAAACTACTTGTGAAGCCTCCACTCAAGGCCTGGAGCACTAAAAATGGATCCTTTCACATTATTTAGAGGGAATCTGTTTTGGAAAATATATTGTGGAGAGGGGTTATTGCCGGGAGTCTTTGAAACCATATATGTCACATGGAGGTTACCCATTCTTGGGAATGCCCGTTATACAATCTTAGGAATTTGATGATTGACATACAGTTGGCCCTCAATAAACCGCTATGGATGACGATTGAGTTTGTTCCTGGAGTAACTATGTTTGGGTGAGTTTGTGCTTTCTGAATACAGAATAGATCTTTGAGGAAAGTATGCGTTTTGACAGCTGCTGATAACATCTGAGAGACAGTTTGTCTGCAACTAGAGCAGCAGAAAATAAAAAAAGCAAGCAGGCTATATCACTACCCCCGCTTATTTGATGAATGTCAATAAATATGGATGAAACACTTGAAGGAGCACAAATGCCTAGTTAGCAAATTTGCCAAGTATGCAGACAATGGTTGTACTGCATGATTATGTTTGTTGAAAATAAAAAGGAGAGACACATCAATAGGGCTACAGAGAATGAAGATTCAGTGACAGCATCGTGCAATACTCATAAAGTACCTTTTGTCTTGAGTAGTTAAAAGCTTTTTAAAAGTGTCCTTGTGACACCCGTCTGATGCTAGTAGGTGGTAAAGAAATATCAACTCCATTTAAATTAAAAAAAGATGCTGAAATGAGAGTTGAAGAAGTTAAGTGACCTGCTCAGTGTCTTGGTCTCAGAAATGGAGGCGGTGTCTAACTGTGTCAAGTACTGTGTCATTTGCCCCCAAGCAATCTTTCTCTAGCTCTGTATAAATTATCTTACCTGGCAAAAGGAAGACTGAAACTGGGAGCAAAAATATACTTCTGAGGATATAATTGTATTCGTGGCCAAATAGAATTTGCACTTCTTCCATTAGCAGGAATGCCTGGTGGTAGTACTAACTTTAAAACCCTGGGTTGTCAACAAACAGAAGGATCCTACTTGAGCAGGATTAGGAGGAAGTAGAGAGATGGGATAAATACACAAGTCCATTTAAGGATTTAACCTGAAACTTCCTAGAGGGAGGTGGATTTGTGGGAGAGATCTTTCCTTGGGGCTGAGTTCATTTCTTTCCTCCCCTTTCCCCAACTCCTTGTCAGCCAGAGTTTACAGACCACTGTAGATGAATCTTTCTTTTCTTTAGAGAGAAAAAAAAAAAAAAATAACTTTAAGGTCCCCGAGAACAGGAAGTATATTGTATTCACCATTATAAATCTAAATTTTTAAACCAAATATGTAATCATACTAACTTTGCTCAAGAAATAGTTTTGTGTAAGTGAAAATTATCACTGTTAATATTTTCCCTTTTCTTTATCAAGGCATACTTCTCATACAATTAGATGCACAATCTTAAGTGTTTAGCTTTTTAGTATTGACAGATGTGTTAACCTGTGTAACCACCACTGCAGTAGAGATTTAAAACATTTCCATTATCCTAGTCAATTACCTCCACTGTGATTAGAAGCAATCACTTTCTGATATCTATCACTAGAAATTACTTTGGCTTATTCTTGGACTTTAGGTGAGAGGAATCATACAGTAAATATTCTCAAGTGTCCTTTTTCTCTTGCTCAATATAATGTTCTTGAAATTCATCCATGCTGTGTGTGTTTCAGAAGTCATTTCTTCTTATTGCTGAGTAGTATTCCATTGTATGAATACAATATAATTTCTTTATTCTTTTTCCTGTTGATGGTTATTTGGGTTGTTTCCCAGTTTTTCTTATGAACGTTCATGTGTAAGTCCTTTTGTGGGCATATGTTTTCATTTATCTTGGGTAAATACGTAGGAATGAAATTATTGGATGAGAGTGTATATGTATGTTTAACTTCTTAAAAAAACTGTCAACAAATTTCCTAATGTGATTGTACCATCATGAGAAAAGTAAGAGAGTTCTCGTTGCTCTATATCCTTGCCAACAATTTTGCGTTGTCATTCTTTTTTATTTCAGTCAATTTTAGCGCATCTGAAATAGCCCTGGTGGTGCAAATGGTTAAGCACTCGGCCGCTAACAGAAAGGTTGGCGGTTCAAACCCACCCAGACGCTTAGTGGGAGAAAGACCTGGCGATTTTCTTCTGTAAAGATTACAGCCCAGAAAATCCTATGGGGCAGTTCTCTTCTGTCACATAGGGTAGCTATGAGTCAAAAATGACTCGATGGCACCTAACAACAACAACAACAGCAGCAGTGCATTTGAAATGATACCTTATTGTGATTTTAATTTGCATTGCCTAAAGAGTTAATAATGTTGGGCACCTTTTAGACTTATTTATTGGCCATTTGCATATCTTCTCTTTTGAAGTGAGGATTTAAGTCTTTTGCCATTTTTAAATTTGATTATTTGTCTTGTTTGTTTATTTGCAATTCTTCATATATGCTAGATATGTGTCACCTAAAATTGTGAATATTTAAATATTGTTCGCAGTTTGGGCTTGCATAATCATTTTCCTAATGGCATAATCTGCCATTTCAACATTTTTTTATATGCACAGTTCAGTGTCATTAATTGTTTCATTATGTTGTGCAACTGTCACCACTATCTGTTTCCAAATTTTTCTATCAAATGAGCAGAAATTTTTAATTTTGACACTGTAAGTTTTCCTTATTTTTATTTTTTAGGAAATTTGATTATGTGAGCCAGAATAACCATTTTTAGGAATTTCTGAGTAAAATATTTCAAGACGCCACAGAGAAATCAACTTTTCTGAAAATACTTTATTGAAAGAAAGATGTGCAGATCAGTAGTTCGGGATTAACAACATGAATTATCTGTACAGTAGTGATACTCCCCACTGACGGTGACACTGATTAATCACTGACGGTTTTTACGTATTGGTGGTTATTTAAAAAATTTTAGTTATGGGACCATGTTCCAGAAAACCAGATTTTATGTCTTACATAGAACGCAAACAAAAAAAAGTTGTCTTATTAGCAAACACAGCAAGTATGTCCCTTAGTTTATAGAGCTTTTGTTTTTTAATATAAATTTGATTTTAAAATAAAAGACAATTAATTGAATTTTCTATTTAAAATGTGAATCATTTCAAATCATTTCCATTTCTAAGTAAACCATTTACTTTCTCCTTTAAATAACTGTCTTCCGGTTGGATTTTTTTTCCTTCTGGGTTCTAAAGTGCCAGTATTTGTTCTTAATATGTGTGCAAAGCAAAATTTGTTCTGACCTTACTAGCTTGTGGCCTGCATGCAGTCACATTAACATTGCTGCTCAAATTATGGTAGCTTTGGGCACGTAGCCCGAGAAACTGAAAAGGTACAGTTTTATATTATACTCAGGACACCTTAAAAATCAGCTTTTCTGAAGATGCCTTATCTTTTTCAAAAAGATTGACAAGTATAGATAACAGTGGTCAAGAACATGGAATTTGGAACAGACTATTAGGATTCGAATTCCAGCTCTCCTGTTTACTAGCTGTGTGACCTTTGGCAAATTACTCAATCTTTCTGTGCTTTAGTTTCCTTATTTGTAAAATGGGAATAAGACCTATAACTATTTCATAGTGTTGTTGTGAGAGACAAATGAGCTAGTGTATGTAAAGCACTAGAACAGTGTCCGGCACACGTGAGGCACTCTGTGTTAGCAGTTATTGCTGTTGTTATCATTGTTCTCCTCCACAAGAATTTGTAGGGGTGCCTGAGTGTATCTACTAGTTTAATAAATAATACAGCAAGGATTATTTTTTTCTGTTTCCACACTGCAGATAGCCTCTCTGCACACACACTGTTCCCAGACTCCTTCCACTCAGGATGTTTTCTCTAGTCTCAGATGGTTGACCTCTCTCAGACTGCTGAGGGCTCCTCTATACCTTCTATTTGACCCCATGCACAGGCACAGATCCTGACCTTTCCACAATCTGCCAGACATCTGGCTATGTGGAAGTTTCCTGGATAAGACAAGGTAAGATCAACAGAGATAATAACTTGAAATTAGTACTGGAGAAATTCTGGATTCAAGAAGCAACAAGAAAAAAATGAGAGAAGGAGGAGGGATGGTAGAAAGTATAAAAAATCATGATGAAGAAATAAAGGATCTCAGAGAAAACATGGCCAGACCATAGAAAGACGAAATTGAGAACTGACAGAATTCAGGAAAGAAATTGTAAAAAAAGATAAAGTTGTTTCAGAAATACAATATAAATTATAAAAAAGCACAAAGTACACTAGATACTATGAAAGTACAATAAAGGTATGGGAAGAGAAATGAGAAAAAATAAGAAAATAAAAAACAAAAAACAAAAATAAAGAATGAGAGAGCAAAATGACAGCTATAGAAGACAAAGAAAATTCAAAAACATATGATTAGAGTTCTTGAGGAAAAAGAACAAATTAATGCAACATAGTAAATACTTAAAATTATAAATCAAGGGAATGTCCCTAAAATCACATAAGATCGGAATCTACACATTGAAAGGGCATAGCATAAAACTAAGAAAAGTAGTATAAAATAACCAATATTAAGTCATACACTAATAAATGATTGGATTTTAATGAATAAAATAGGATCTTCTGGATAAGTAGACAAGAAGTTGGTCTCTTATGAGGAAAACAAAATAAGGTTGCATCAAATTTCTCAATAGCAATATTCACGCCTTTAGAACATTGTAGAGCTCTGTACTCAAGAAAGAGTGATCCAAGGAATATATATCCAGTCAAACTTTCCTTCAAGTATAGAGATTTCAGATTAAAAGTGTTGAACATGTAAGAATTTAAAGATACACTTTTTTCAACCAAAAGATGATTAAGGAAGCAGTGGCAAAAGATCAAGTAGTGACAATAAAGAGGTTTAAATACAGTACTAAGATGGTGATATGATAGTTTATAAACAGGGACAGATTACCCAGTAAGCAAGGTAAGCATGGGCTTACTTGTGCTTACTTACAAATCTATAGTGAACAATTTTGCATGGGTTTGCTGTGGCGAAATTTGTCCTGTTAGGGACTGTAAATGTGAGAATTGGATGCCAGCTATACCTAGAAGCAGAATCTTCGATGTGGTGAAAAAATGTGAAATTGTACACTACAGATGATCTTATAAGCAAGATAAGCACCTTGCTTATTGGATAATCAGCTCCCGTATAAATATTATATGTCTTGGCAATTTAAGAATTGAACAAGTGAGAGAAAAAATGAGAGAAGGAGGGATGGTAGAAAGTAGAATAAGTTCTATAATTGGTTCATAAGTAATAAACGGAAGTAAAATAATATAATTTTAATTTGACAAATTAAGTAGTAGAGGTGTAAAGATTGTTTAATATTAGGAATATTGAAAGATTTAAGGAGAAAAATCATGAGTATGGCTATAGATGCTGAAAAGACATTTGACAAAATTCACTCTCCATTTCTGATTTATTAAAAAAAACTTGATAAACTGTAAAATGATGGATTAACATTCTATATATTTATCTATGTATCTACATATCTATGTGTCTATGTATCTATCTTTACTTACCTGCCTATATGAATGTAGAAACATATATACACGTGTACGTGTATCTATAATCATCAACATCTTATATAATAAGGAAATACCAGAGGCATTCTTGGTAAAGTTAGGAATAAGACAATGACCCTCATTTTTACTGTATCTTTTAAAAATTGTACTAGCAGTGCTAGCTATCTCAATTAGAAAAGAAAAAAAAAATATATGTAAGAATAGGAAAGGAAAAGGCAAAACTATGAATAAATACTTGGAAATTTCCAAGATAATTTATTTAAAAAAACAAAACAAAACAAAAACTATTACAAACAAATTTCAGAAAGGTAACAGTATTTGAAATATATAGTCTTAATAGACACAAAAAACAACTATTTAGAAGATATTTTTGAAGACAAGGCCCTATTTGCAATAGTAACAAAAAAGATAAAATATAGTACCTAGGTAAAACTTAGCAAGAAATATGCAAATCTTACAAGTTCAAACCCAAGTTGTTTCTAAAGTTTATACGGAAAAATAAGCAAGTAGGAAGTGTCCGGAAAAACTGTACTTCTTGTCTAGCTCCAGATAAAACAAACAAGTAAAACTCTGTTGGTGTTTTTATTGGAATTGCATTGAATTATAAGCTAATTTAAGGAGAATTTACAAAAATCTTAGAAATTAACTAGAAAAAGGCCAGTGACCAATAAATAAATGAGCAAAGGACATAACAGATGTACACAGAAAAATAAATACACGGGTTCCTTAGACATAAGAGAAGACGCTCAACTTCACTCATGACAAGAGAAATGTTGGTGCCATTTCTCATCTATCTCGGAGAAACTGTCAGTGTCCAGTCCATATTCCTTTGGCATTTGCCACTCCCATGTGCCATCCAGTCTGGCTCCTGGTCTACTTCTGTGTAATGAAGTTTGTCTTAACCCATAGTCATGAGAGGCCTCTGGTATGTCTTGATGCCCCAAGGTCTTGTACTGACTGACTGAGCAGTTTTTCACTGTCCTGCTCTCACGGGTGCTGAGTCAACCTCTCTTGCTCCAGGATCTTCTCATTCCCACTTCTTTCTAGGGAAATTCCTGTCTTAGAACTGCTGGTGGATCCTCACCCCAGACAATCACATCAGAACACCCCAACATCATTTTACTTTTAAAGTCTAGGTTATTTAATATTAAATTATACTAATGTGGAAGTTTTCTACAATATACTTGTAGTAAAGAGCTCTTTAAGCCTAGTTGTGCTTCCAAAGCATGCACGGAACTTTCTACAAATGTTGATGTTCAGGCTGCATCCCCAGAGATTCTGACCCTAGTTCACTTTTATATCCTTGAAGTCAGGATAATATCAGGTATCTTTGGGGCGTTCCAAGTCTTAGCTCCTGCTATTCTGTGAGCAATACTTAGACTTATTTGCACATCCTAATCTACAAGGAACAGTTTGCAGGTATGGTATAATGAAAATGCAAATTTGAAAAAGAAATTTTTCTTTAAAGGAGAAAATCTGCAGAAGTTGAGCTCAGCCTTTTACATGATCTCTGTGGGCATTTTAGCTCTTTGGAGCCATAGCTTCTCAGCTATCTCCTCCTTATATTTGTATAAATAACAGACTCATTTTGGTGTTTTTCCAAGGACTAAAGTTGGAATCAACGGCAACAGGTTTGTTCTTTTTGGTTTTTTAAGGGAGTAGTGGTATGTGATTTTTACATCTCAGGGGACAGAAAGCTGCTTACAGTTTTGAAATGGCAGTTTTTCCAAGCTCAAGGATCCAAAGAGCTTACAGCCAGGTTTCAGCTGGGCCTTAGGTCAAGGTACTCATGCGTTTTTCCTCCTACCAAGAAGATATCACACTGAGATGATGGCAGTGGGTGTGTTCGGCCAAGAAAAAACACCTTCCCTGTTACACAGTTAACATCTTACTAATTTTGGCCAAAGTGACTCAAAACAAATATAGGAACAATTTTTTTGTTTTTTTTTTTTTGGTTAAGGAATAAACTGGTACATAGGCATGTGGAATACAATTCTTCCTAACTACTGCCATTTCCATTTATTTTATGGATTGCTGAATTGGTTGGTCAGCAATATTCCACAATATAGAGTGGCCTGGTCACTTGACAACCTCTCTTCATGTACTTTTGGAACAGATTATAACATTTGACATCGGTGATAACACAATTAACTGGAATTGTATATGATTGGGAGCCCTGGTAGCATGGTAGTTAAGTGTTTGGCTGCTAACCAAAAGGTCGGGAGTTTGAATCCACCAGCCTCTCCTTGGAAACCCTATGAGGCAGTTCAATTTTTTCCTACAGCGTCACTCACCATGAGTCAGAATTGGCTTGATGGCAGTGACTGGGTTAATGTCAAGAGTCCTGTAATTATTAATGAAATACAAAAAATCAAAAAGCATATTATTGAAAAGACCTTAGTGTTTTGGTTAATCTTAAATCCAATGAGACGGAAAAAAAAAGTGATGTGATCATGAAGGTGTGCAATTTCAGGCTGTGTTAGTTGAAGCACGGCACTATCCACATTAAGAAAGACACTTTTCCTAGGGCAGTGTCTCCTGGTTAGACCACAGTTGACATATTATATTCGGTTCTAGGTGTCACACTCTAAGAGAATATCAGAATACAAGAATATCAAAGAGAAACAAGGAAGGCAGAGGGTCTGGAAAGTATAAGAAAACACTTGAAAGACATGGGATACTTAGTTTGGAACCAAAAAGATCTGGGCACATGGCAGCAGTGTTTGAATATTTGAAAGATTACCACGATCAGGAGTAATTGGTAGAAGGTATGGGACCTTTTTAATAATTAGAACTATTCAACAAGGAATGGTTGGTTATTAATTCCCCAACCCCGAGAGTGCTCCCCACCCATGGAAGCAGCAGTCAAGAAATCAAATGACGCATTGCATTGGGCAAATCTGCTGCAAAAGATCTCTTTAAAATGGTAAAAAGCAAAGATGTCACTTTAAGGACTAAGGTGCACCTGACCCAAGCCATGATGCATGCAAAAGCTGGGTAATGAGTAAGGAACACCAAACAAGAATTGATGCCTTTGAATTATGGTGTTGGCGAAGAATATTGAATATATCATGGATTGCCAAAAGAACAAACAAGTCTGTCTTGGAAGAAGTAAGTACAGCCAGAATGCTTCTTAGAAGCGAGGATGGCGAGACTTCGTCTCACGTACTTTGGGCATGTTATCAGAAGGGACCAGGCCCTGGAGAAGGACATCATGCTTGGTAAAGTAGAGGGTCAGTGAAAAACAGGAAGACCGTCAAGAAGATGGATTGACACAGTGGCTGCAACAATGGGCTCAAGCATAACAATGATTGTGAGGGTAGCGCAGGACCAGGCAGTGTTTCGTTCTGTTGTACATAGGGTCGCTATGAGTTGAAAATGACTTGGCAGCTCCTAACGACAACAACAACATGGGACTGTTTGTTGAAACAAGGAAAATCTTTTCAATAATTAGAACTATTCAACAAGGACTGGCTGGCTATTAATTCCCCATCCCTGAGAGTGCTCACCAGATTAGCCAGGTTAAATGGTCATCTGTCAAGGGTTGTTATAGAGCAATCCCTCTATTACTAAAAGCTTCCAAGAGCCCTCCAACCTTTAAGATTTTTTTTTTCAAGTCTACTTTCAGATATTTAGTGACATATAGGCAAACTATCAAGATAAGTGATTGCACTTTTACTTTTGCAATTGAATTTTTTTTTGTTGTTGTTCACTGTATGGCATACCCCAATTGTTAAACAGGGTCTTTTATAATTTTTTTAAGTTGCAACTTAATGTTAATTAATGTTAAAAAAAACAAAACAAAACTAACACTGCTGTAGAGTTGATTCCAACTCCAAGTAACCTTAAAGGACAGAACAGAACTGCCCTATAGGGTTTCCAGGCTGTAAGTCTTCACACAAGAAGACGGCCACATCTCTCTCCCATGGAGTGGCTTTTGGATTTGAACTGCTGACCTTTTTGGTTAGCAGTGAAATGCTTAACCACTGCATCACCAGGGTTCCTAAAGTTCAGTGTTAGTCAAATAAAGTATTATATCTATGATATACTGTAGTCTGACTTTTAGGAAAGCTCACTGACTTAAAACAAAAACTAAAAACCATGTATAGAAATAAAATATCTTGTAATAATAATCTGTTGAGACACCCTTTGTTTCTCCAGTATAGGTTTTCATGCAGTGAGTTGAAATGACACTGCAATTATTAACTCATGTTTATGCTTCTGTGGGTGATTTGGATAGGCTCCAATCTTGCCAAGTGTATTTTCTCTAATTTTAAAAAGTGACTTCATTTTCAAGTGAAAGATTTTTATGTGAATCACAATGTGGAATTATTTATCACTATAAGAAAACATTAATGCCTACATTATATTGATTTACATTTATAATTAACTGCTAAACATTGAGTAGCAAATATAATAATGCTAAGTGGTTTATCATTTATGTGTATTGCATTTTTTTAGTGTAATATTGGCTTATTTCTCATTTAATCAACATTAAAAGGCAGGGACCACTTTCTTTAAAACAGTTTTTATAAGAGAAGAGGATAAATAAAGGCAACAGCAGTACGTGACTCTTTTGTTTTATTTTGCATTATTATTGAGGGAGAAGAACTCATATTGTCTTGACAGAGAACCTAGAACAGATTTTATTTCCTGTACTACTGTAAGGGCTTATTTCCAAAACAATTGAGAAATAACAGAAAATAAACATACAACAAAAGGTTTTAGGGATAAGGTTAAAACTTTTAACAGTGGCCTTTAGGCATTCATTCTTTGACTGGATTGTATACTCAACAATTTATTTTAACCAGGGGCAATGGGCAGAGTTGCTGTTTATCTCACACTTTTACTTTCTATAGCAATAGGGCCTTTGGGTGAGGCCATCTATATATTCCATAAATGTAACTGTTATAGATGTAAATGGAGTGGAGCCTATCAACTAGCATTCATTGTCGAAGATCTTATATGTTTGTCACTCACCTGGACTTCTTGTTTACAGTCACTGTGGACACAACTAAGGTTTTAGCATTAGTCTGACTATATGTAAAATTTTTCTTCCTCTAAATTGCAGTCATTCCCTTGTGTAGAGGTTACATCTTTCATTTTACATTAGCAACTCACCCTTTCAAATATTTATATATTCAGGCTATCAGCTGTCTAGCGAAAGTAGTGTATTGTACACTTACATCCTTTTTACCTGTTCAATTTTTAGGGGGTCGGGGAGGGGGTATTATTAGGGCAGGCAGCATTTGCCTTTCTTTTACAATACGTAGAAGAATGCATTTCTAAAAATCATCCTAAAAATGAAATTTGGCCTGTTTAATTGACTTCAACCTTTTATAACGATTTTAAAGGGATTTAATTAAAAATTATTTTTTAACAGTCACATGGTTAAAAAAAAAGAAAGTATGAAGAATTACATTATGAAAAGCAGTTCTCCAATCCTTATCCCCCATATGCTCAGTTCCCACTCCCCCCCAGGTGGATAACTGTGAAGTTGTAACATGTGCTTTTATGCTTTCTGTATGCATATACTTGCTACAAATATAGATATTTCTTTTCTTTACTATAAAACTGGTGTGTTATACACACTATTCCGCACATTTTTTAAACTTAGCAATTTAACTCTCAGATCTTTCTGTAACTATATAGACAACTTTCTCATTTTTTTCTTTTTTTACAGCTACATAATATTCTACTGCAATGATGTGCCATAAATTACTTAACCAGCCCCCATGACAGATATTTGGATTGTTTCCAGTCGTTCACTATTACAGTGCTCAGTGACTCATCTTGTCCTTACATCAGTTTTAACCTGGGCAATGATAACTGTGAGCCCTGGTAGTACAGTGGTTAAGTGCTTGGCTGTTAACCTAAAGGTCAGCTGTTCAAACCCACCAGCTGCTCCATGGGAGAAAGATGTGGCAGTCAGCTTCCTTAAAGATTATAGTCTTGGAAACCCTACGGGGCAGTTCTACTCTGTCCTATAGAATTGCTGTGAGTCTGATTCGACTTGCCAGCAACAGATTTTTGGTTTGGTTTTAATGATATCTGTGGGATAAATTCTAAATAAGACCGTTTTAAATTACTTTTTTTTTTTTTTTTTAAGAATCAGGCTATTATTGCTTCTTAAAGATTCTACAAGCTTGACACCCTCTTCCATTTTTTTAACCTAGGCATGTGGAATCAAAAAAGTTTTCTGTCCCTCTAGATTCGTAAAATTGTCTGTCTTTCCATGAGGATCTCTGGCCACCCCACACCCACTGCCCTTTTATAAATGTCTGGCCTAGTCCTGCACATTTTTCTTTTATATCTACACCATGGACTTTGGGCCTCCCAAAGCAGAAACCCTGACTAGGTTGAATTGAGTTTCTACATCCCAGAACTATCTTTCTTGTTCAGAAAAGTAGTTTTACAAACTGGCTTTCTGCTGCTACATGTCTCCTTGAATTTCCATTTCATTGTTTAAGAACAGGTCTCTTCTAAGCATGAGAAGAGTAGTTCTTTATTCTTTTACTAAATTGGTCAGCCAAAGAACAGCTTTTGGTGAATAAAAGATATTCCCGTTTTAGCAAATGAAGGGGAAGTTCTATTCCCTCCAGTCCAATGCAAAATGTTGTTATTCCTTAAAAATGTTCTAAGTGCTCAAAGTGCTGGAAACTGTTCAGAACATACCACAGAACCCAGTTCCTTCCTACATTCAAAATGTTTACATTCTAAAAATGACAAGAGAGGGAAGGTTGGGAAGGTAGCTAGATCCGGAACAGATGGGCACATATGCCCTCTCTCCTTACCAAATGCAGTCCTATGGATGGCTCACCAGTTAATGTAGATTTTCTCTTTACTAAGTTTTATAAGTAACTGTTGTGCACCGCCAAATGACTTGAAATGTGAAGATGTAATGCCTCTTTGCTGTGCCCTGCTGTTCAAATGTTCTCAGCTTTGACAATTTATCTTGCTGGAAAATGTCTTCAGAATGTCAGTCACTTCAGTTTCCACGTTTGCCATTTGCATGTTGCACACCTGCTGGTATCTTTGGTTGTGATCTATTGTTATTTTTCTGAGGGGGTGGAGGAAGTTACAATATTCCATTTGCAGACTTGGAATTCAGTTTGTGTGCAGTTTGGAAATGATTCTTGTGAGCTCGGCTATTCTTTTCAACATCAATATCGCCTACAAATAAGTGTTTACTGATTGCCTGATGAAAATGTATTGGTATGTCAACTACTTGGGAAGCTAATTAGAAGTGAATGAAATGACAAGTTCCTTGTCCCAAAAGGGTTAGTTTCTACTTGGAAATACAGAGATACATAGGCACACAGAATCACAAAGGAGTACTCACAAAACAGTAATATTTAGGCAAACATAGGTGCAAGTAGTTCCATAACATTTAAACCAAAATGAGTGGTATACCTCTGATAAAGGAGTGGGATGGGGGGATGAAGGGAAACAATAACTTTATGCCCTATGTTCTCAATTGTTTGTTTTCATTCAATGAGCATGTAATAACTTCTTTCAATGAGTATGTAATAACTTGTTTAATTATAAAAATAATTTTAAAATGTCAGTAAAACAACTTTTCTATAATATTGTGTCCATAAGGATAATTTTGGCTGCAAGTAACAGAAAACTCAGTTTAAAAGTAGCTGAAATAATAAAGCATTCATTACTTGACATAGTAAAATCACAGAGTAAATGGTTTCAGGGCTGGTTAATCTAGACTCACCAATGTCATCTCTTTCTCTTCTCTGCCGTAAGAAGAGTGTTGTCCTAACAGGGTCATAACAATATTCAAAACCTAGAAATGGGAACAGGGCGCTTCCCTTCCCATGTCAGATTTTCCCTAAGGTTCTAAAATCTTTCAATTTTCAAAAACTTCTGGCATACACCATCCCCCAGCTAAACAATTATCAACATTTTGCCAATCTATTTCATTTATTCCTTTCCCCCACTTTCTTTGCTTGAGTATAGTGATGGTTAATGCTATGTGTGAACTTGGCTGGGCTATGATTGTAATTATCCTCCATTTTGTGATCTGATGTAGTTATCCTCCATTTTGTGATATTATGTAATTATCCTGCATTTTATGTGTTGTAAATTCAAACCTCTATATCTTAATGATGGAGCCCTGGTGGCATAGTGGTTAAAAGCTTGGCTGCAAACCAAAAGACTGACAGTTTGAATCCATCAGCCTCTCTTTGGAAACCCTACAGGGCAGTTCTACTCTGTCGTGTAGGTTCTCTATGAGTCAAAATTGACTGACAGCCACAGGTTTTTTTATATGCTAATGAGGCAGGATTAATGTAGGGTGTATTATGAGTCATACCCTTACAAGAGGGTGAGACCTTACTAAAGTCACACCCTTACTCAAGTATCTGATGTGAGGGGAGTTTCCTTGGGGGTGTGACCTGCATCAGTACATATGGATGCTCTGGCGGAGCTCTCCCTTGCTCTGGATCCTGTGTCTGGCTCATCATCATCTGACCTCAAGTTCTTGGGACTTGAGCCAGCAGCCTGCCATCTGACCGGCTGATTTTGTGTTCGTCTGTCCCTGCAACCGCATGAGTCAGGAGAAGCCTCCAGCCTGACACCTGACCCACAGATTTGGGACTTGCCAGCCTCCACAAACATGTGAGCCACTTCCTTGAGACAAATCTTTCTCTATACATACACTTCATTGGTTTTGCTTCTCTAGAGAACTCAGCCTAAGACAGAATAGAAAAGATTTTTTTTTTCTGATAATATGTTTAATTCATAATAAGGTGTTCTTAAGTTAAAACGGAAAATAGTTTAAACTATTTTGCAACATATTAGTAAGTTCTGGTGAGAAGAGCTCTCATTTTATTTACAACACTGAATTTATCTTCTTTTTCTCCAATTTACTATTGGTTTGGTTGAAGTTATTTCACCAATTTCAATAGAAAAATGTATGTCTTTTTATTTTAATGAGCTAATTTTAAGATGTTACTTCAGCATGCTAAGTGTAACTAAAATAAATGTTTTAGCTCCTAGTTTCTTATTTTTTATAATAATTGCTTAAGCATTGTTATTAAAAAGCAATAAATAAAATGAAAATTGAAAGCAGTGCTCCTAGATTGCCTAGTCATTTTTATTTGGAAAAAAAATAAAATCATCAGGCATAGTCTATGGGTAGGTGACAATTATTTTGTTTGTCTGATTTTCTAGGGTACCTATTTTATCTCTGGTTCATTTTCACACTAGGTAACTAAAACAAGTATATTAAAGCAAATGTCGTATATTTTACCTGTCACTATTTCAACATGCACTTTTTACAAATAAGGACTTTCTCACTTAATCACAATACCATTATCATATGTAAAACTAATAATAATTCATTAAAATCATTTTATACACTACTCTGTCTTCAATTTCCTCCCATTATTTGAAGAAAAGGAAAAGAATCCAAATAATCATTTGTTCATTGCATTTGGTTGTTATGTTTCTCTACTTCTCTTTTAATCTGTAACAGTCCCCCTTGTTGTATTTTGCTGAAGAAACTGGTTCATTTATCCTGTCTACTACTGCACATTCTGTATTTGGCTAATTGCTTTCTTGTCAAGTCGTTTAACTTGATCCTCTTTCCTCCTATTTCATACAAACTGGGGATTTAAATCTAGATACTTGAACAATAAGATTCACTTTTTGTTTTGCAAGATTATTTTATAACTGGTACTGTATACTTTCTAAAACTGCATGTTCAAAAAAACAAAAAAACCACCAAACCTGTTGCCATCCTGTCGATCACAACTCATAGAGACCCTATAGGACAGAGCAGAACCGTCCATAGGGTTTCCAAGGCTGTAATCTTCACAGAGGCAGACTGCCACACTTCTTCCTGAGGAGCAGCTGATGGGTTTGAGTTTGAACCGCCGACCTTTCCATTAGCAGCTGAGTGTTTCAAATCCTCTTCAATTTCAGTAAACAAGGTTGTGTCATCTGCATATTGCAGGTTGTTAATGAATCTTCCTCCAATCCTGATGCTCTGTTCTTCTTCAGATAGTCCAGCTTCTCAGATTATTTGCTCTGCATACAGATTGAATAAGTATGGTGAAAGGATACAACCCTGACACACACATTTCCTGATTATAAACCACACAGTATCTCCTCATTCTGTTAGAATGACTGCCTCTTGGTCTATGTACAGGTTTCACGTGAGCACAATTAAGTGTGCTGCAATTCCCATTCTTCATAATGTTATCCATAATTTGTTATGATCCACACAATCAAATGCCTTTGCATAGTCAATAGAACACAGCTAAACATCTTTCTGGTATTCTCTGCTTTCAGCCAAGATCCATCTGACATCAACAGTGGTATCCTTGTTCCATGTCCTCTTCTGAATCCAGTTCAAAATTCTGGCAGTTTCCTGTCAATTACTGCTGCAACTGCCATTGAATGATCTTCAGCAAAATTTTACTTGCATGTGATATTAATGATATTGTTCAAGGTTTTCTATGTTCTATTGGATCATCTTTCTTTGGAATGGATTCAGGTAGAATCCTTCAATATTACAACTTGAGGCTTGAATTTTTTCTTCAGTTCTTTCAGCTTGAGAAATACTGAGTGTGTTCTTCCCTTTTGGTTTTCGAACTCCAGGTCTTTGCACATTTCATTATAATACTTTACTTTCTCTTCTCGAGCTGCTCTTTGAAATCTTCTTTTCAGCTCTTTTACTTCAATCATTCTTTCTTTTACTTTAGCTATTCTATGTTCAAGAGCAAGTTTCAGAATCTCTTCTGACATCTATTTTGCTCTTTTTTTCTTTTGTGTTTTTTTAGTGATCTTTTGCTTTCCTGATGTATGATGTCCTTGATGTCATCCCACAACTTGTCTGGTCTTCGATCATTAGCGTTCAGTGAGTCAATCTATTCTGAGGTGGCTTCTAAATTCAGGTGGGATATACACAAGGTTGTACTTAGGCTCTCATGGATTTGTTTTAATTTTCCTCAGCTTCAGCTTGAACTTGCATGTGAACAATTGATGGCCTGTTTCAAATTCAGCCCCTGGCCTTGTCTGACTGATAATACTGAGCTTTTCCATTGTCTCTTTCCACAGATGTAGTAGATTTGATTCCTCTGTTTTCCATTCGGTGATGTCCACGTGTATAGTTACTGTTTATGTTGTTGGAAAAAGGTATTTGCAATGAAGAAGTCGTTGGTCTTGCAAAATTGAACCATGTCATCTCCAGCATCGTTTCAATCATGAAGGCCATATTTTCCCGTGACTGATCTTTCTTCTTTGTTTCCAAATTTGCACAGTTTGGAAGAAAGCCAAGATCACAGTCCAGATAGACTGGTATGTATACAAGTTGAAAGTGGGAGAAGTGACTGTAATGGTAGAATTGGTAACGAGTACACCAAGAGAGTTTGGAGAATGATATCCAGCTAATTTTTATTTTATTTTAAGTACTCTAATATACTAACTTATATAATCACATATAACTCTGTGAAGTAGGTACATTATTCCTTTTTTTTTTTTTTTAAGACAAGAAAACAGAGACACACAAAGATTAAAAATAACTTGCCCAGGGCCACAGAGCTGATAAATGGTAGAGACTGTAACCTGAGCCTAAACCATTTTTATCCAGTGGAATGGATAAAAGGGAACTCCTGAAAGTGATACTAAGAGGAAATGGTGGAGGTAGAAAAGAAAAAGGGTAGAAGGGAAAGGTAAAGTGTGAAATGGAGAGAAAGGGGACGTGGGAAGCTCAGCATCCACCAGGCTCACCTGTCTTGTCTCTGCACTAATAGCATACCGGATAAGTCTGTAATATTGTTCGCATCTTCAGATAGTGTCCTGGGGGATAGAAACACATCTTCAAGTGGGAATAAATTACACTCTTTTTCTCTAAATTATAGTCAGTCAAAATTTCAAACCCTGTTGTTGATAATACCAACAGCTCCATTTGCTGCATTTACCAAGTATCACTGATGCGCTAAGAACTCAGTCCTCCCAACAACCCAGTGTGGTAGGTTTTACTGTTCTGATTTTACAGATGTGGATTCTGTAGTTTAAAGGTTTAAACAACTTTCCCAAATCTTTCTGCTCAGTAGAACAGGAATCCAGGTCTTTGTTTTCACTCCTGCCTCTCTCACCAGCAGCTGCCCCAACTAGGATTTTTGGAGTAGGGCAAACAGGCTATGAGTCCTCAAACATTAACGTTTGTACCTGACATGTTTGCTTATGGATTTTTTTTTCATGATTTTAATCTTTACTGTTTTAAACTAATGAACTAATTAAATATTTGCCACTTTATTATTTGTACCATAGTGTCTGTGTTTTCTATGTATTTTGCTGTTTTCGTTTTTACTTTAAAATGGTGTTTACATTTTGATGATCATTTTTTTTTAATTTATTTTTTTTTGGTGATCGTTTTTCTTTGTATTTTAAACTGGTGAATAAATACATGTTTCCATGCTGTGCTGCACAACTTTTTCTTGTAACTTCATAAAGCTCTTTTGGTAACAGACCATCCTAGAACTCTGTATAGTTCCAGGAAACAAACCAAATTGTCAAGTATTTATTAAGTGCAAATATTAACATACTCACCCCTGCAATAAGTGAATAAATGTTGTGAGGAAGCAGAAGTCATATAAGACTTATCACTTACCCTTAGGAAGCTTGAAAGGTAGCTAGGATTATAATATTGACTAAGGGGAAATAATCACAAGCAGGATAGGACAATATATGCTGAGTTATGAGGTGGAGATTAGAAAAACTAAGAGTTTAGACAAATGGGAGACTGATGGGGTTTGGTGTTGCCATGAGGAAGTGGGACTTCATCTGGGTGTTTATGGAGAGCATCGCTTGAATGGACAGAGGAGAGAAAAATATTCTACACCAGGGAGCACAAACAAAGGCAAAGAAGCAAAAATGCATAATACCAGGGAATAAGATTAAAGTGATAGAAAACTTTCTGATCCGTGCTTGTTGATTTAAATATTTGATGTGTGTCAACAATCATCTCTCTGCACCACATGCATCTTGGTATCTGCCAACCATAGTTCTGTCGCTTTTCAATATGACCATTTGGATCCTAACTAGTTTTGTTGTTGTACAGGCTTTATTATTTCACTTCATGGTAGTGAAATAATAGATAATATTACTTGTTTTTTGTATTGTTTCATGTGTGTATCCCAGCATTTAGTGCAATACCAGGCATATAATTGGTGCTTGAGTAACGCTATTAGTGGGATGGTTAATTTTACATGGGTATTTGAGGCTTTATTTATTTATTTATATTTTTTTATAAAATTATTCACTGAAGTCACCGCTTTTATATAATCAGCTAGATATTATCTAGCTCTGTTCCAAAGTGAGAAGGGTCAGCCTCAGGTATTTATCACCATCCTAGTGAAGCCCCATGAGGCAGTTCTACTCTGTCACATGGGGTCTCGGTGAGTCAGAATTGACAGCAACCGCCAACAGTGATTGTGAGAGTGGGTTGAAATGTTTTCTTTTCTCCTGTGACTATGAAGAGCAGGGAAGGTCAGGGCAAGAAAACATTTGGTCACTTTAGAGAAAATCTGGTGATGCCCTAAGTGTGAGAAGCTCTCCAAGTGATAGGAAGGTGCCCGGTTTTGCTTTCCATTTGGCAACACTGTGGTGTTGTGACAAGATGCAAGATACTGTGGCAGACTTGTGGGTGGTCTCACTTGCAAGCACCTCAGAGACGCTGTCCTTGTACCAAGCCATGAAATCAAATTTTGTTTGGAAACTGACTGGCTTATACGACTCTTTGAAAGTAAGTGTATAGCGGGTATTTATTTCCAGCATAAAGCTTCATCGGCCATAACTAATAAATTCTTTACACTGAGACCAACTTTACTAAGCACTGGCATGGGTAGGAAGTGCTCCTGGAGTGAAGACATTTCAAAGACATTTTAATACAGTGGCACCATGCAGTGGGCATTAATCTTTCTTGTGATTTGCTCTTATTGTAACAATGGAAAAGGATTTGAATGTGCAAACTTTGTTAAATCAATCATTTTGGGAATTTAGATGCACAGTGTGATAAAGGCAACAACTTTCTCTACCTTAAGGCAATTTTACATGTGTTTTGGAAGTTGGAATTTAGGGAAAATAAGCTCTTTGATGGATTTATAATTCAGCTTCAATGTAATGTTTGGATTTCACTTTATTAGCCAAAAGAAATAGAAAGTCCTAAATAGCTAATAAAATGTGCTCCATTTTAAAATAATATTTATTGTTCAGTTCACACAGCTACTTTGGATACACCCTTTATCCTTTAAGCTGTAACTAAACTGACAGAATAAAATAAGAAATGTATTAATTTGGAGCCAGGAGCTGTTGATACTATTCTTTTTTAAAATTTACAATCCTCTGCTATTTTTGTTTAAGAATTTGCTGTTATTTGACAAAGCAGTTTTATGAAAAAGACTAAAAAGTGTGAGGAAAAGCCTGCAGACAAAATGTCCTCAGAGATTCAAATTTTGCCTAGACATAATGGCTTTCTGTTTGTGTATAGAAAAGTACATTGGAAAGGAACACTAACTTCCAGCATATTTTAAATTTGGACCTAAATGCACATAGGTTATGCCTACACAACTACAACATTAGTAGTGGCAGGTGGGAGTGATAAAGTTGTAGGAGGCACCGTTTTAACGCTAGAATGAGATCGGCCAGAGGAAATGCACAATTAAAACATTTGCTTTAAATCACTCTCTGCTGCTATACTGGGGAAAGCAATTCATTCAAAATGTTAACTTTGACTTGCTTTTATTAAATGCCATCTGTCCTTTACCTGGTTGCTTGAGTATATCTGAGCCTTTCACAGCAAAATAGACAGGCTGGGAAGTTCTAAGGGTACAGGGGAACACTCTGGCACCGTGGTTTATGGGCCTATATCTAAACCATCTTGGAGCTAATTCAGTCAAAGGTTATGTAGCCAGATCTCTACTGAGCTCTGCTTGAGCTACACATATTGGTTCCAGGAATATCTAGATTGGATCTATAGACCAAATGGGGAGCTCTTGCTCTGAACTCAAGAATTCCACAAATCAATACCATATTGAACTGATTTTTTCACTGCTTTCTCATGGTCCCTGGTTTGATATTTTTGAAGTTATATTAACTCTTTCAGAAACATTGATGATCTATCTATATGAGACAAGTCTTTTCTAATTATATCATACTGCAATATCTAGCTCTATTCCCATTTGAATTGCACTCATTATGTGACACTAAGGTATTAAAAACAGAAACAAAAAGAATTTATTGAAACAGAAGAGCTGTGTTATTAAAAAGTAATCCATGCTTAGTGTTACGAAATTTAAAATATTAAGCAAATCCTATTTTTAAAGAAATTATATATGTGTATCTATATATTTGAGAAATATTTTGCAGAACCCAGATTATATTCAGCAGCCTCAGAAAGAGGAGTGTAGGGCCACTTAAAAAAGTCAGTATTGTGTTACTTGGCATCATAATGGATGATTGACTGTAATCCTCAAATTTTTGTCAAACACTGGTTTTCTTCAGAAACAGAAGTTTTGACTAAGCACTGTAGCCTTGAAAGAGAAGTAGGACATTGTAAGTATTGACTAAAAGCTTACATGACATCTAAGTAAACTTACACTATCTACTAATTGACAACTTAGATCTCTCTGGTTCAGAGGAAGTGACAACCGTGGGGATGAAGTAAGTCATGGAGATAAATGGTTATCTAGTGTCTAACTGCGCAGTGGTCATTTTCCAAGCTTACTTAGTTTGTAAAGATGGTTTACATATAAGTGGTATCACATGTATTTTCAAACAGGGATATAATTTTCTTCTTTCTTTTTCTCCTCTTTTGCCACTTTCTGTCCCTTTCTACCTTCTCCATCTTCATGCTTGTTCTGCCTTCCACAAATTTTGATCTAAAAGTACCTCTGGTAGACTACTCTATGGCCTTTGCTCAGCATCAACCCTCAACAAAATTTCCCTTGGTGACTATCTACCTATGAACTTAACTGAAGTTGCTTACTGTGCAGCATATTTTTCTTTGATATAGCTCTCTGAAGGAGATGGAATGAGCAGATTCCTATCCTCTATTTACTTGAACTTTGCAGATTTTTGAGATTTGAAAATTTGAACTAATGCTTATCTGGTCACATCCAGGCAACTCGGCCATAGGTTTGACCCTATCAGGAAAACCTTGGGAGAAGATCAGATCAGAGCAGAATGTGTCCCTGAACTACATCACTCTGGTAACAAAGGGCTAAGAGCAGCAGCACTCTCAGTGGCTACATGGGTGGTTTCTTTTCTGGGCACTGCAAAGAACAACCACAAAGCAAGACTTACACTTGGTGGAGGGCAAAGCATTTTTACTATAAAATCCAATCACAGACAAGGGGCAAGATGAGCAACTTAGGACCTAGCTGGGAGTGGAGAGAAGAATGCAGGTGATTTGGTGAAGGCTTGGAGACAAATACTATTTTATAATATTGCATTGTAGTATACAATTAGTAGCGTTCATTATTATACTATATATGTAGATAATGTTCTATTCTTTTATTATAAAATTAAATACAGCATTTTGTCGGTGGTGCAGTGAACTACCTAATATTAAGGCTTCAAACCTGATTTGCTCCAGTTCGAACCTCTGCTGAGAATTTCTAACAAGTTTCTTAGGCAATGCTAATGCTGCTAGCTAGGGACCAGTTCTGAGACTCACTAGTAGAGCTGTGGTTCTCAAAATTTATCATACATAGGAATCACCTGGGTATCTTGTTAAAATGTAGACTTTGATTCAGTATATCTGAGGTGGAAATGCAAATTCTCAGCAGGAATTCTAACTGGAATGAACAGGTTCAAAGCCCTGCTTAATATGGCCCTTCTAGACATGTAAGGTCTTGTGATTCCCACAAAATGATTGGTTGGGATTATGCAAATAAGGTGTTTGTGGTCCATCAAGGAGATTGGACAACCTGCTAATAATACAAATAAGGTACATGGAACCCCTGTGGGGACGAAACAATGCAAATAAAGTGTATGGAACTCTAATGAGGGGATTGGTCAGTTTTGCCATCCTGGTAGGCTTAAAAAGAGAGCCAATCCCAGAGTAGAGAGGAGACCCCACTATCATCAAGAAAGAGGAGCTGGGAGTGTAGTGCATCCTTTGGACCCGAGGTCCCTGCTCTGAGAACCTCATAGACCCAGGAGACAGAGAGAGAGAGAGAGAGAGAGCTGTGACACCAGAGATGGCAAGAGACTTTGAGAAGCAGAGGCAGAGAAATGATGGCAGCAGAACCAGGAGACCAGCATGAGACAGTGCAGTGGGATTCCCAGTAGCTGCAGTGGGTAAACTGACCCACAGAGTGAGAGAGCTGAGTGGTGTAGGGTGCCTCTGAGCACTTACCAGTGGAGCTAAAAGAGCTTTATAACACTTGCCCGAGTAGGACAGAGACCAGGCCAGAGCAGGGCCGAGGGCTGAGAGAGGAGGCCTGTCCTGAGGGGGCCGAGAGGAGCCTGTCTTCAGGGGGCTGAGAGGAGCCCTGCATGGTGGAGAGGCGCTGAGAGAGTTGTCCTGCACTGAAGAAGGGAGACTTTGCCTACATGCTTCCTGATCTTGATCCTGAGATGTAGTCTGTTGATCCTGATTCTGAGTTGTAACCTGTTACTTCCTAATAAACCCCATAACTGTGAGCATGCTTTTTGAGTACTGTGTGGCCATTACAATGAATTATTGAACCCAGCAGAGAAGTAGAGAGTGCTATGGGAGGGACGGCTGGTGTCAGAATAGGTAAAAAGATTGAAGGGTGGAGGTATGTTTGATCACCACCTCATAGGAATCAGCCTTGGGCTGATGCTGATTCTCCCCACTCATGAAGTTAGAGGTCAGACGCCACTGTGCCATTTTTACAGTTGGTGCCATTTTTACATTGCCTAAAACCATTATGACAAAGCACTATAGAGATATGAGATATAATGGTGGTATTATTATTGTAATATTATCCTTTCCCCCCGCTGCCAAATGCTCCCTTTGTACAGGAAACTTTCATATACAATATGGAACGTACTTGCTCCATGCATATAATTCTGATTGAAAATAGGACCAGAACTAAATATGTAGGAGTATGTGCTAATCTATGACAATGGGATTCAAGATTTATTTTAAAATGGAAGCAAAGTTTGTTAATAGTGTTATCTTATTTCCTCTTCCCCTCCGCTGTGAGGGCAAAGGCCTTGGCCCTCTGTTCTCAACTAAGTCCTGTCCATCCTACCCTTTTCATCACACTGCATTGCTATTGCCCACACTTAGCTTCATATAAGGAAAGGAATGCCTTCACTCCCACCCTGCTCTGTTTGCCTTGTCACCTGGTATACGTATTCTGCTCACTGTTGCTTGTCTACTCTGATGCTTTCCCTGGTAACTAATGCTGGCTTTCACACCTTCTTTGATCAGTAGTTAAAATGTTTTCCAGGATCCTCATGTGCTCAGTTTGATATCAATAACTTTTTTCGCCCTGTGCCCTTGATATTTCATACGCTTTCCTTTATTAATTTCTTTCAATCTAATTTTTAAATGCAATCTATTTAACTAGTAGATCTCCAGATAAATGGCTTAGGTTTGTAGGCGACTTTGTTTTGGCCATATATGTAGGAATCTTGAGAGTGGCCTCAAGTGTTAGGGCTACGGATGAATGTGGGGCATTTCCAAACTCAGTTCTTGAGAAAGTGGTACTTGTCCCTGGGGGGTTAAGAAGTAAAGATCCTTAATATTGTTGAATGACTTTCGATTGATTTGATTAAGTAAGGTGTCTACTGAAAATGAGGGGCGGGAGTGTTTGGCAATTTTCTGGAGACTGGTAGAAGTTGGGAAGAACATAGAAGGAAACATGATAAAATTAAAATTAAAAATGATAAAATTAAATCCTTTGGTAAAAGATTATTAAACAGTGTTGAAGCCTGAATGAGGTGGATGATGTCCAGAATTAATCCTCCTGGATGGAGCTAAGAAGAAAGAAGACTCGTTAGGTAGTAACTTCTGGTAGACAATGGGGAAAGGATACCTTTCAGTGGCTGCTATTCTCTATTGTGTGTATGGGAATCAAAGATGAGTAAGAGAGGAGTCCTGTCCTTAATTAGTTCATGGTGTTGTATTTTGCACTGAATGAGTATCATTAAAGATGCAATGCCAAATACAAATAAGTACAGTTAAAAAAAAACAAAAAAACAGCTCAAGTCCAAGCTGCCAGGAGAGAGAAGGAACCTGCATAAGAAGCCAAGGTTATTAACAAACATAACTCATAATCAAAGGGTGGGGCAGGGATGACTCCAGAGCTGACAAGTGGACAGGAGCTGTTGTTTATTCATTGACTACAAGCTTGGAAGTTAAATAAAACCGGGGAAAAGATATGTGGTAGGAGTTTGCAGAAACCAATCAACATGGCTATCTGACTTCTTTCAGAAATGTTCTCCTCAGGGCAAAAGAAAAAGAAGAGGAAGATTAGGCATTTAAGACTTTGGCACTGGCCTGGCAGATAATTGGAAAGGTTTTTGGTGTGGGGTGACTAAAGAGATTGGTGAACTAAAAAAGACCATGGTTAAGAAAATGAGGTTCTAACTTAATCCAACCAAAACCAGTTGCTATCGGGTCAATTCCGACTCATAGTGATTCCATGTGTGTCAGAGTAGAACTGTGCTCCATAGGGTTTTCAATGGCTGATTTTTCAGAAGAGATTGCTAGGGCTTTCTCCTGAGGTACCTCTGGGTGGATGCCAACCTCCAGCCTTTCAGTTAACAGCCGAGTGTGTTAACCCTTTGCACCATCCAGGAACTCCTCTGACTTACTAGGAGAGACTAATTGGCTAAGAAATAATTGTCACAAGTGGCAAATGATACCAACTGTCTTAGTATAAATTCTTAAATAAGTTCTGAATAGATCTTATTTTCCCTCATTTGGAAACAACCCTCCAAAAATTACACTCAAAATATTTTCCAACAAGTCTCTTTTTTACATGTAAAACTTTCATTTCCTCCTTTACTCTGTAAAGGAAGTTTGTGACATTAACTTTTTGTTTACTTTTACAATTTAAGGTAGCGCTGTAAAGGGTTTAAAGGTATGGTATGTGTGAGAAATGTACCTTCTACATTATTCATGTAACTATCATGAGCTAGAAGAAATCTGACATTCTCAGTACACAGAGAGCTGTATGACCATAGCAAAAATGACTGGTCAGTCCAATTTGATATTTGGCGTCATCCCTGGGGTGTCTGAGAGTCTGGAGCCCTAAATTTATCACCATTATGGTATTAAGGTGAACCATAGCAAATCATATTTTATGGTTTCATGTTCAATTCAACCACAGCATATAGACATGGATTATTTCAAATATAAATAATGAAAACATGTGGAAAATTTCTAGTCTGTGTGCTCATTGTTACTATATAATTCAGAAATAAGATTTTGGACTAAACTTTCTAAAATTTAGTCTATATCAACTGAGACGTTTCCTAATCCCTTCTCCACTTATTTATCATGATCTAAACTACTAGTCTACATAAGTAGCATTATTGTATTTGGATTAGACAGCATAACACACTTTGTTTGCAGCAAGCTTTTACATGTGAATTTACATGTGAATTTTACATGTGAATATCTTCTTATTCTCAAAAGAAGTGTGAGCTATAGATAAATGGACAAACATGTCTAAAATGCTTTTTTATGAACAAATTTTTAAATTTACTGTCTGCAGGCTATTTCTGAAGAACAAATATTGCTTGTGAAAGTAACTATTGATCCTTAGAGATCTTTTTCAGTCTCATATACACCTGCACTTAATAGATAGAATAATATCTCTTAGGTTAGAAAGTGGTAACAATGGGAACAGTTTAAGGTGGTCTTAAGTGGCAAAGGACAAATCTCAACTAATGTCTGTTTATAACTATAAAGAAACCCAGGGGTTTTATCCATCACATACTCCGGCCCACAATTAGTCCTCCTTAACTAAGAATGACTTCTCTTGTGTAACGGGCTGAATTCCCCTGGCTACCAGGCCTGTATTTTCTGTTGGGTGCAGATATCTGGCAATTCCTTCCCAGGTGCCTGCTCTTTGTGTTTTCTACAGACTTTTCATCCTCAGTGGCCACCTGGTGTATATTCCTTTTGTTTGATTCTAGCTCCCATCTCTCTCAGTTCTGAATAGTTTTGCAGAGATCAGCATATTCTATTTTTTGCTGAATGCCTTTCTTTCTGTGAGTTACATTTTGTTGTTTTTGTATTCTTATTTAATCATTTTCTTGCCTTGCTTCTAATTAACTCCATCGTTGCCTCCTTCATTTAGCTTGTAATGGGGTCACTGAGGTGTTTTGAAATTTCCAATTTCCCCATCTGCTTTAGGATCCCAATAAGTTTTCTTTGGAAATCTAAATTTTTTTTTTTTTGCTTGCTAGAAGCTTCCAAAAAAAACAAACTCTAGGATGGCCTCTTTTCCTTCATCGGTTCAAATGCAAACTTTTAAGATTATACAGGCTCTCAATGGTGTAAAAGGCATCATTTTCTCTAGCATAGAAATGGAGTTAGAGACAACAACAGTTGAGCTACACAGAAAATTTAAATATCTTTTCAAAGAGTGTGAAGTCTGTTCTTCCAGATTGCAAGTAGATGCAGGTGAGAAATTTCAGAAAGACACTTTTATCCACACTTGGACGTGAAGGGTATGTAGCTAGCACAACAAAATGAATTTTAAAGGAAATTTGCAAATAATATATTTTAAGAAAAAAGTTTTTAACTTTAGTGTCTTACTCATGGAGCATTATTTTCATATAGAATTTTACAGTAGGCTATTGTTTAGCTACTAAAGGTAATTATTTTAAAAATGTGTAATTTATGGAGAAACACTCATGAGGTTTATAAGGCAGGACACAAAACAAAATATAGTAAGCACTTAATTTAAAAAGTATAGGAGGAATTGGAATCTTCATATGTTGCTAATGGGAATAGAATACGGTGCAGCCACTTTGAAAACAGTTCAGTAGTTCCTCAAAATATTAAACAGAGTTACCATATGAATCAGCAATTCCAATCTGTCATGGATTGAATTGTGTCCCACCAAAATATCTGTCAACTTGAGTGGGTCATGATTCCCAGTACTGTATGATTGTGTAATCTGATGTGATTTCCTTATGTGTTGCAAACTCTATCACTATGATGAGGTTCTATGTGATCTCCTTATGTGTTGTAAATTCTATCATTGTGATGAGGTTATACTGATGAGGTTTACAAGATTAGATAGTGTCTTAATCCAAGCTCTTTTGAGATATAAAAGAGAGAAGTGAGCAGAGACACATGGGAACCTCATACTACCAAGAAAGCAGTGCTGGGAGCAGAGCACATCCTTTGGACCTGAGGTTCCTGCACAGAGAAACTCCCAGACCAAGGGAAGACTGGGAAGACTGATTAAATGGACATTCCTCCAGGACCAATGGAGAAAGCGTTCCCCTGGAGCCGAAGCCCTGAATTTGGACTTGTAGCCTATTGGACTGTGAGAGAATAAACTTATCTTTGCTGAAGTCATCCACTTGTGGTATTTCTATTAGAGCAGCACTAGATGACTAAGACGCACTCCTAGGTACATGTTCAAGAGAAATGAAAACATATGTCCACACAAAAACTTGTACATGAATGCTCAAAGCAGCATTACTCCTAAAAGCCAAAAAGTGGAAGTAATTCAAATGTCCATCAACTGATGAATGGATAAATAAAATGATGTATATCCATACAACAAAATACTACTTGACTAAAAAAAGTGAAGTAGAGGGTCAGCAAAAAGCAGGAAGACCTTCAATGAGATGGATTGACACAATGGCTGCAACAGTTGTGAGGATCGCAAAAGACTGGTGTAGTGTTTCGTTCTGCTGTACATGGGGTTGCTATGCATCAGAACCAACTCGGTGGCACCTAACAACAACAACACCAAAAGGGATAAAGTACTAATACATGCTACAACATGGACGACCTTGAAAACATTCTGCTAAGTGAAAAAAACTAGTCATAAAACCTATATATTGTATGAGTCCTCTTATATGAATTGCCCCGAATAGGCAAATCCATACAGAGAAAGTAGATTAGAGGTTGCCTAGGGTTTGGGACTACTAATCTACTTTCTGTCTATGGATTTGCCTATTTGGGGCAATTCATATAAGTGGACTCATACAATATATAGGTTTTATGACGAGTTTTTTTTTCACTTAGCACAAAGTTTTCAAGGTTGTCCATGTTGTAGCATGTATTAGTACTTTATCCCTTTTTGTGTTGTACTGGTTACCTAGGGTTTGGGAGGAAACCCTGGTGGCATACTAGTTAAGAGCTATTTCTGCTAACCAAAAGGTCGGCAGTCTGAATCCACCAGTTGCTCCTTGGGCACTCTGTGGGGCAGTTCTACTCTGACCTAAAGGGTCTGTATGAATCAGAATTGACTTAATGGCAATGGGTTTGGTATTTTTTGGTTTAGAGTTTGGGAAGGAGCCCTGGTGACACAGTGGTTCAGTGCTCAGCTGCTGACCGAAAGGTTGGTTGTTTGAACCCACCAGCTGCCCCTTGGGAGAAGGATGTGGCAGTTGGCTCCTGTAAAGAGTACAGGCTTAGAAACCTTATAGGGCAGTTCTACTCTGTCATATAGGGGTGCTATGAGTTGGAACTTGATGACAATGGTTCATTTTTTTTTTGGTTAGGGTTGGTGAGTAGGTAGTTAGGGGAAATGGAGAGTGACTACTAATTAGTATAGGGTTTCTTTTGGGGAGGATAAATATGACCTAAATTAGCTTGTGGTGGTTGCACTCTGAATAAGTGAATTCTACAGTGTAATGGTTAAGGTTGTGTGTCATCTTGGCTGGGCCATGATTCTCAGTAGTCTGGCAGTCGTATGATATTGTGATAACTTCTATGATGAGATTTGATACAATGTGATCACCTCCATGATGGGATCTGCTGTGAGCAGTCAACCAGTTGAAAGGGAGTTTTCTTGGGCTGTGGACCGCATCAAATATAAGTGGACATTCTGGCAAGGCTCACGGGCTTTTGCTTGCTCTGGATCCTGCAGCTAGCTCCTGTTCATCTGACTTCTGGTTCTCTGACTTGAGCTAGCAGCTTACCTGTGGTCTTGCCTGCAGATCTTGGGATTTGTTGATCTTTGCAGCCTGTGAGCAAGGGCTCTGCTCTCGAACTACTGATCTTGGGTTTGCCAGCTCCTGCGGCTATCAGAATCAGAAGAAGCCTCTATCTTGACCCACAGACTTGGGATGTTCCAGCCTTTACAACCGTGTGAGATATTTCCTTAATATAAATCTTTCTCTATATATTTATACACTTTACTGGTTTTTGGCTTCTCTAGAGAACCCAGCCTAAGACATTTGGTACCAGGAGTGGGGTGTTGCTCTAACGGATACCTAAAATGTGGAAGCTGGAAGAGTTTTAAAGTGCCCAATAGTAAAAGCCTAGATTGCCTTAAAGAGACTGTTGCAGGAATTATGGACATCAAAGACAATTCTGGTGAGGACACAGAAGTGAGGAAAGCTTTTACACTGGAGACAGCACAGACTTTGAGAAGCAGCAGCAAAGAAAAGGCAGCGGCAGAGAAACGGCAGTGGCAGAGAACCAGGAGACCAGCACGAGATGGCACTGGAGCTGACCCACAGAGCGAGAGAGCTGAGTGCCTTTGCAAAGGAGGCTTCCTAGCAGAGTGGTGTGCCTTTGAGCACTTATCAGTGCAGCTAGGCTTGCTGACCCATGGATCAAGAGAGCTGAGTACCTTCTGGCCGAAGTTAACTGGCGGAGTGGGGGACCTCATATGACCAAGAAGTAGAGCCAGGAGTGTGTGTCCTTTGGAGCTGGGGTCCCTGCACTGAGAAGCTCCTAGAGTAGGGGAAGATTGATGACAAGGACCTTCCCCCATAGCCGACAGAGATAAAGCCTTTCCCTGAAGCTGGCATCCTGAATTTGGACTTCTAGCCTCCTAGACTGTGAGAAAATAAATTTCTCTTTGTTAAAGCCATTTACTTGGGGTATTTCCGTTACAGCATCACTAGATAACTAAGACATATGGTACATGAATTATATCTCAATAGAGCTGTTAAAACTGTACACATCCAAACCTACACAGAAACATGCCAGAAAGCAACACATCAATATATTAATAAAGATTTCTTGTGTGTTTTCAGCTAATTTTCTACTTGCTTCTTTAGGTTTTTTTTTTTTTATATTTTTGTTCAAATTTTCCACATTGAGTATACTTTTCAATAACCAGAAAACAACTTTTATAAACAAAGTAAACATTCTCAACTCTCATGCCCTGGGCAAGGTTGTTCTCAGAGTTTTCCCAGTCAATGACAATGCCAAGAACAACTGTTATCCACCAAAACTACTCTCCTCCCAGGTATTGAGTGTTTACTATGTGGTGGATTCTCTTTTAGGTGCTGGAAAGACAAGCTAAATGAAGCATATATGCTTCTTGAGGACAGGAACTTTATTTTTATTCACTACTGTAAAGAGCTCTCCATTTGGTGAATCAGTGAACAAATGAATGAGACATCGTCTCTTCTTTAGGAAGGTCCCAATCTAGTTGGAGAGGCAAAAAGTAAACAGGCAATGGTACAGCATGGTAAGTATAAAAGTAGAGTGCTGTGGGAACAAAGCCCAGGGTAGGGCATTTAGGACAGGCTTCTTGGGGAAGGTAATTTCTAAGCTGAGTCCTGAAGGATGCATTGGCAGATGGAGAGAAAAAATTATAGGCAGGGAAAGAAGCATGTATGTATCAAGGCCCAAAGGTGAGCTGGAGCAATTGTTCACACAAGAAACTATAAAAACTGTGGTTTGTTTGTTTGGAGTGTTGAGTGAGTGGGAGTTGTAATGAGAGGAGAGGTTGGAGAAGTGTGAGGGTCCAGTCATGAGAGGCCTAAATGGAGCACTAATAAGTCTGGATTTTGTTTTGAGGCAATGGTGAGTCGTTAGAAAGGTTTAGGTCTGGAGAATGACCCCATTGTATTTGTGTTGCCCTTGGTTCTGAAGAGAAATTCATTTAGGTTTCTTTGTTGTAGTAGATATTTACCCAGAGGCTAGCTAGTAGTAAGTTGAAAATAAAAAGAGGAAGAAGCTTAAGGGTCTTTCAGTAGAAATTTTATGTTCCTCTATCTCTCCTTCACTCGCACTCTCACCCTCACCCTCTTAACCTGATGAACAGGAAGTTGGCATACCGGGTCAGGTAGAAAGCGAGAGTCTTGGGCTGTGGCTCTAGACTTGTTTTGTAGGCAAGTAGAGAACTGTGGCTTTCATGGAACTTCACTCTGGATATTTTTTACTAAAAGTTGTCTTACTTTCAAGTGGCCGGAGGCTCCAGCTAGAGTTTCTAGCTCTCCCTAGATCTTTCAATTGGTATCGTCACCCTATCTGAGCTTTAGGTATTTTGGAGCTCCTTCCCAAGTGGTGACTTTTAGTTAAGATTATAATTAATTACTCTGGATGATATGTTAGTTCCACCTTGTTTTTTAAATTAATAATATTTAGACCCTCACTGCCACTCTTTTAGGTGGTATTGACATTGTATTCTATATATATTTTGACAGTATAAATAACTTCTGACTTTTAATCTTATAATCTTCACATACAATAAACAATAACCCAAACTAACATTACCCCAGCATAACTAACTAGAGGTGGAGTCATTAAATACTTTCATGTATGAAGAGGAGGGGATTCAGTGTGAAAAACAGATTTGAAGAGAGCTATTGCAGTAATCCACGTGAGGGACAATGGTGACCTGACTTGTTAAAAACAGTGGCAGAAAAGATGAAAATAGTTAATGTTTGTGCATTAGACATGAAATGGCAAATGATGATAATAGCGACCACTTACAAACCTCTTTATTCTGGGCCAGGCACTGTACTAAGTGCTTTACCAGAATTATTTAATTTTGTTAATCTTCACAACAGACTTGTGAGTTAGAACTCCATCACTGATTCAGTTACAGCCAGACTGTGCCTTAGAGGTGATCCAGCTCACCTTTGGAGAAATTTCAGTCATAATCATACTGGTATCCTATCAGTTTCATCAACATACCTTATTCCTTCCTGACTCAGGGCCTTTGCACATGCTGTTTTCTCTGTCTAGAATGTCTATATACCCACTCTCTCCATCCCTCAACTGATACACAATTATCTAGTTAATGTTTACATTTAGATTTCAATTTAAATGCCCTCTTCTCAGAGAGGCCTTCCTTGACCCCAAAGTCCAGGTAGGTCTAATCATTTCATGATCTTATAGCACCATATACCTTTCTTCCCAACAATAATCTCAGTGGTAAATTTACATGTATTTTTGTGTTTATTTGATTCATTGTTGTTTTCTGTACTAGATTATAAATTTCATGGAGAAAGGAATCATGCCTAAGTTCCAGTTTTATGTATTTATTTATTTTTGGTTATCACTATATTCCTAGCACTTAGAACATTGTGTGGCATTTGGTAGGCGTTCAGTTAATATTTTTTGGATAGATTATGAACTTGGAGTATTTTACTTTCTCATACTCACTTTTCTGGAGTTACTTGTTTATGGTGCTTCTCTCACTCACTACAGTGATGCCATCCTTTACGGCACTTGGAGTAGATCACAGCACTACAGCAACTCAGGCCACCAGGGTGTCTCCTGAACAATAATAGCCACTGTGTTTCTGAGCCTTTCAACTTTCATCAGCCTCCAGGATTCTTTCCTTTCCCCTTTACCAGCGCTGCTCCAATGAGAACAAAGGCTTTTAATTTTGTAGATTCATGATCAAACTTAGAGATGTGTGCCTTTGAGTTGGCCACGATTAAAGTCAAAACCTGGAGCAGTTTTCTCGAGACAAAAGCATGGGGAATGATCAAAGGCTGGGAATCTTTAGTGCAAATAAGAGTTGGTTCATGCATTTTAAAGGCATGACATTTATAATATCAGAGTGTAAGATGAAATTGCTAATGTAGAGATTGCCGTTCAAGAAGGTAGTAAAACTTTCTGCTTCAAAGGCGGGGGAAACCAGCAACTTGATCACTTCTCTCCGTCTGCTTGAGGGAAATTTAAAAAGGGAGACAGAAAAAAGAGGCATCTCTGAATTGGATTTTCAAAAAGTCAAGAAATTATAAAATTGAATCTACGTTGTGATTATCATTATGTAAAAATATTCTATTTATATAAAAAGAAAAATGACGAGATGAATTTTTTTTTATTTTTAGGTGAAAAGATTAGAGGTGGATTATTTCTTTATTTCCTTTTGATTTACATTCTATTTGTCATTTGTTGTTGTTTCTGCAATATATAACATATTTTTCAGGGACTCCAGATCTGTAAAGTTTCAAGTTACAATTAAGGTGCTTCTACTATGTGCCAATTTCCCTTTTATTATATTGTTTTAGATAATCCCAACAACAACCCTGAGAAGGAGATGTTGAATAGGTTTAAAAAAAATAAAGAAATTTGCTTTGGGTAATGTTCCTTGTGAGAGATAGAGCTGGGATTTGAACCCTTCTTGATCTGAACTCCAACCTTAGTTTGGATGCACTGCCCTACCCTGCCTCATTTCAGAGTTACTTGAACCAATCTCTTCAAAGAAAACTTTCCAAATTCCCTGACACTGTTAAAAGTATTTATTCCTCTGCTGCTTTATTACAATCAATCAATTAATTAAATATTTCTCAAACATTTACTACATGTCAGTAATCTAGTTTCTGGGAATCTAAGAGTGAACACAATGGACTAGGTCCTTGTTCTCAAGCTCTTCTAGCAGAAGAAAGAAAACTCTCAAATTAGCAAACAATCAAGCTATGAGATCACATTAAGTAATATGTAGAGAATAAATGAAGGCTATCTGATAGCGAAAGGAGCTCTGGTGGCACAGCAGTTAAATGCTCAGCTGCTAGCTAAAAGGTCAGCAGTTTGAACCCACCAGCTGCTCCTCAGGAGAAAGATGTGGCAGTCTGCTTCCATAAAGATTACAGTCTAGGAAACTCTATGGGGCAGGTCTACTCTGTCCTATAGGATCGCTATGAGTCAGAATCAACTCAATGGCAACAGGTTTGGTTTTGGTTTATCTGATAGTGACTAATTATTGGATCACAGAAGCTGCTTATTAAATAATACAATAGCAAGACCTGCCTGAGGAGGAAACACTGAAGCTGTGACCTGAATGACAAGAATGATTCCAGCAGAGGAACAAGCTTTTACAAAGGCCCTGAAGCAGAAACCAGCCTGGTTTGTTCAAATAATGTAAAGAAGGCCTGAGTTGCCAGAGCAGAGATGAAGGAGAGAGAGGAGATTGGAGAAGTAGAAATGACCCAGATCATATAGGAATTTGTAAGCCAGAGTAAGGAAAATGGATTTTAGTTTAATGGACATGGGAAGTCAGTGGAGGATTTTAAGTAAAAACATACAAATAAACAAAACCCCATATATACATACATACACACACACATATATATTATTCTTGCTACTGTGTGGAAAATGGATTGTAGGGGAGCAAGAATAGAAATAGGAAGATGAGTCAGACGGCTATTATGATAATCCCATTGAGAGAGATGACTGTGGTTTCTACCAGGGCAGTGGATCTCAAACTGAAGTAGGCATCAGAATCACCTGGGGGGCTTGTTAAACCACTGAATGATTCCACTTCCACATCAGTCTCCCCTTCCCTCTACCAGGTGTCTGATTCTGTACATCTGGGATGAGACCTTAAAATGTCCTAACAAGTTGCCAGGTGATGCTAATGCTGATGTTCTTAAGACACACTTTGAGAATCAATGGGCAAAAGTGTTACTAGTGGAGCTCCAAGACGAAAGATTCAGAATATATTTTGAAGTTGAGGTGATAGAACTTGCTGATGGATTGAATTTAAGGAGTGGAAAAAGAGGGGAATCAACACTTAAGAGTTTTGGGAAAATTGAAGGCTCTTTATTGAGATGATGAAGATTCAGGAAGAAACAGTTTTGGCAGAGTAGGAGCAAGGGTAGAATTAAGATGTAGTTAAATTAAGGGAAAATTATGATGACATTGCATTTTATACATTTACATTGGCTTGTATTAAATATAATTTTAGATGATTGATTACAGAGATCCAAATGTTTTCACTGAGATGATGGGGCTGGTGTTGTGACATAGCTAGCTTGGGTGGGTCTCAACTAAGGGAGTCCCAACAAATTGAAATGACATTAGGAATAAGCATAGAAGATTCTATATGATAGGATTGGCTGGCATTTTTATCTAGGGTTTTTGGCCTGCAAAGTACTTTGATGAACCAGGCCAGCTTGCAGAATGGGGGCAAGATGGGCACCTGTTTACTAATAATTACATGTGATAATAATAAGAACTAACCCTTATTAGGCATTTACTCTCTGCCGGGCATTGCTGAGCGCTTAACGTGGATTATCTAATTTAACTCAAATAATAACCCTGAGAGAGGTTTATTATTAGTATCCCAATTTTATAGACAAGGAGACTGAGTTTGTGAGGATAACTTGCCTAATGTCACATAGCTGGAAATGATACAGCTGGGATTCAAACTGGAGCTCTATTGAATTTCAATATAATTTAGAAGGTTTTATTCTGTATAAGTGATAGATTAATGACTTTCTACTGCCTTTTCTACAAAATGTTTAGCATCAGGCGTTACTTAGGAATATATCCACCCCCTTCCAGTTATGACCTTACTTCTATTGAAAAATCTAAATCCAGTTTATTTCAATTGACAGCTTCTTTTCCAGGAATGTAATCCATTATAAGCATGATCTGTACCTGAAAACAACATCTTCTCCACAGAAACAATTACAATGTATTTCACTATGTAATTTTAAAAATAAATGTTAATAATCATATGGCTGAAGATGTTAGCTTTCTTTGAGAGGACATTTTTGCTTCTGAGAAATGGGGAAATCTCCATTTTCTTGAATGTCAAGCTGTTTATCTGATTCCCCTCCCTTCCCTTGTCTGATATTTTTCATCTTGTCTCCTGTTCCTCACACCTTCACCTTCCAAAATGATGCTTAATGGGGAATACAGGAAGAGAACAAAAGACAGCCAAAACATGCAACTCTTTATCAATAGGCATGCGTTTATCTTCCTCGCTTGCTCCCGATGCCTCCCTTGTGCTTATTACGCATCATTCTCCTGAACCTTGCCTGCTGGCGGAATCCCTGATTGTCTGCTTGGGGAACCAGAGAGATAAGAAAGATATCTTCTTAACATATTAAATTGCATGGGATTTTTTTCTGCTCGGAGAAACTTTCTGGGGCTGTTCTCTTGCTATTTTCCCCAAGTCTCTGAATTCATTTGAAAACTTGAGAAACTGAACAAGAATGGGGATACCAAGGAAGCTGTTAACTGTCTACAGGCTCTTTGGGGGCAGGGAGATGGCTTTTATAAAAGAAATAGATGGTTTTACAGTCATACGTTATGCTTGGGAGTTGTTTAGTGAATATTATTCATTTTTAAAATTTTGTAGAGCTGCTTTGTAGACTACACAATGTACTTTTATCCCCTGCTGGCTGGCCTCTGTTTTTGCAGAAAGGACTTTCAAATGCACTTTTGTGTTTATAATTACAATAAAAGTCCTTTAAAAAAATCAGACCTTCTTTATAGTATGAATTTTGTGCTTTGAAACAAAGTGCTACAGAAATATAAACGTAAAGCAAAACAGGTTGATACTGATTTGGATTAATTGAAAAAGTGAGAAAATGCTGAGCTGGCCATGTACATAAGCCAGTATGATATGAGTGGGGTAGGGGCACTTGCAGAAATTTCTGTTTCTAAATACGTCCCCTAGTACAGATATGTTCCTACTATGTTATGCTCTGGTGGCATAGTGGTTAAGAGTTCAGGCTGCTAACTAAAAGGTCAGCAGTTCCAATCTACCAGCCGCTCCTTGGAAACCCTATCGGGCAGTTCTATTCTGTCATACAGGGTGGCTATTAGTCTGAATCGACTTCATGGCACACAATAACAACAAGTTACCATTAGCTACAAGGAGTTACTTGTTTAAATGCAGTCTTCTGCGAGTAATATCAAGTAGTCATTAATTAACAATTGATGCTGGAAGTTTTGCTTATCTAGTTAAAGTAAGAGTTAATGAGAATGGAGCCAAGGGTAGGTAGGAGTTGGGATGGAAGTAAGACATAAAGCCAGCTGTATGGAGAGGGACTGAAATGAGCGTGAGGAAAATACGAAAGAAAAATTGCCCCAGGTGGGCATACCAAATCTCCCATTCTGAGGGAGACTCCCTGCCTTATAATGCCTGCTGACAAGAAGGTGGTAGGAATTCGAACTGTATTGCATGACCCAACCCTTCTTTTCTGGTCAAAACAGTCTATCTTGGGGTGGGATGGCAGGGGACAATGAGTCTCCAATACAAAGGCAGCTATTCCATGGGAGTGGGGGGGGAGGTGGCAGGAATTACCTATAGCATGGCCTAATACTCATGATGATTTGGACCAGTTAGATTCTCCCTCTTAGGTAAATGAACTAAATTAATGGAGAGAAGTAGGAGCTAAAGCTGAAGGGGTGCTATGATGTAATGTTGGCCCCATGATGGATCACAAACAAGCCAAAGTTTTGAGGGAGTATAAACTTTGAATAAGAAAAGGAAGGCAGTAATTAAGACCACATAGCCCAGGAGAGGCTGATACAGAGAGCAACTGGTTCTTCAAGACGCTTAAATTCCAGCCTATAGGTAAATTCACCCTGAACTTCCCTTTCCTTTTGGTGGCCCACGTATGCCTCTATTGTAATCAAAGCTCATCCAAAGCGTTGGCCAGTTAGTTTTTGCTTAGGATGATCTTGATGGTCAAATACTGAAGTGACTGTTATTCCACTAAATTTCTGTAAGAACTAAATTTCTGTAAGAAACCTGGTTCTTTACAGGCAGTGCTATTTAAGAGTAACGCATTACATTTGATGGGCCCAGTAGCAATCTAGTTTGAAAACCCCTCAGCCTGCATCAGTCTTCTCAGCCCAGTTACTTTTCTGACCCAATCATATATGCAGGTAAGTTCTGACATGACTATGCATAGGTTAAGAAAAAAAATAAAAGGATGACTTCTTTTTTACATAGAGGGATGTTAGTCAGCATAAGGAGCTATGAAATTATCTATAGTGCTTGATTCTGAACTAGATGTGAGAGAAATTTCACTCAGATTTAGCTCACATACTACTATTCAGTAACACCAGGATCTACTCAAATTGAGTTTGCTAAGACATTTTCTTCTTGAATTAACCTATTTAAAAAAATATGTCCCACAGGAAAGTCTGCTGTGTCGTCATCTGACATGCCACCACCTAACAATTTGGTTCCCACTAACGATTGGCTCTACTATAAGGTATGAAGAATGAATAAGAGCAAGAGTTCATAAAATGAGACCATGTGTCCAAACATGCTATATATGCCTTGGCAAAGAGAATATACATATTAAGACAAATCACATCTAACTTGCCAGGAAACTGGATCAAATCTGGCACATAATGGATTCCTGTTGGCTATATCAGGCAGGATCTCTTAACAGTGGTCCCCTTGAAATAGGGAGACCATATAATTTGCCTAAATTGGGACTTTTTTTTTATTATGCTTTAGGTGGAAGTTTACAGAGCAAATTAGTTTCTCATTAAATAGTTAATACACAAATTGTTTTGTAACGTTGGTTGCCAACCCCACGATATGTCAACACTCTCCCCTCCTCCCCCTGGGGTTCCCTGTTTCCATTCTTCTAGTTTTCCTGTCCCTTCCTGCTTCTCATCTTTGCTTTTGGGCTGATGTGCCCATTAGTCTTGTATACATGATCGAACTACTATGAGCATGTTCCTCATGTGTGTTATTATTTTTTGTGTATGTGTGCTTTAGATGAAGGTTTACAGAGCAAATTAGTTTCTCATTAAACAATTAATATACATACTGTTTTGTGACATTGGTTGCCAACCCTGTGATGTGTCAACACTCTGTCATTCTCGACCTTGAGTTCCCCATTTCCATTCATCCAGCTTTCCTGTCCCTTCCTGCCTTCTCATCCTTGCCTCCAGGTTTGTGTGCCCATTTAGTCTCATATTGATGGTTGAGCCACTTGTGTTATTGTTTGTTTTATGGGCCTGTCTAATGTTTGGCTGAAGGGCAACCCTCAGGAATGGCTTCAGTACTGAGTTAAAAGGGTGTCCAGGGGCCTTACTCTTGGGGTTTCTCCAGTCCCTGTCAGACCAGCAAACCTGTGTTTGTTTTTTGTTTTTTTTGTTGCTGTTGTGAATTTGAATTTTGTTCTACATTTTTCTCCAGCTCTGTCCAGGACCCTCTATTGTGAGTCCCTGCCAGGGCGGTCAGTGGTGGTAACCAGGTACCATCTAGTTGTTCTGGGCTCAGTCTGGTGGAGGTTGTGGTGCTTGTGGTCCATTAGTCCTTTGGACTAATCTTTCCCTTGTGTCTTTGGTTTTCTTCATTCTCCTTTGTTCCAGCTGGGATGGGACCAGTAGACATATCTTAGATGGCCACTTGCAGGCTTATAAAATCCCAGACACTACTTACCACAGTTGGATGTAGAACATTTTCTTTATAGACTATGTTATGCCAGTTGAGGTAGATATCCCCTGAAACTATGGTCCCCAGCCCTCAACCCAGTAGCTTGGTCCCTCAGGGCGTTTGGATGTATCTGTGAAGCTTCTATGAGTTTGTCTTTGTCAAGTTGTGCTGACTTCCCCAGTATTATATACTGTCTTACCCTTCACCAAAGTTACCACTTATCTATTATCTAGTTAGCGTTTTTCCCTCCTCACCCATTCCCTCCCTCATAACCATCAAAGATTGTTTCTTTCTGCTTGTAAACCTTTTCATGTATTTTTATAATAGTGGTCTTATACAGTATTTGTCCTTTTGTGATCGACTTATTTCACTCAGCGTAATGCCTTTCAGATTTATCCATGTTGTGAGATGTTTCACAGACTCATCATTTTTTATCATTGCATAGTATTCCATTGTGTGTATGTACCATAGTTTGTTTACCCATTCATCTGTTGATGGGCACTTACGTTGTTTCCATCTTTTTGCTATTGTGAATAATGCTGCAATGAACATGAGTGTGCATATGTCTTTTCATATGATGGCTCTTATTTCTCTAGGACATATTCCTAGGAGTTGGATTGCTGGATCATATGATATTTCTATTTCTAGCTTTTTAAGGAAGTGCCATATCATTTTCCAAAATGGTTGTACCATTTTGCATTCTCACCAGCAGTGCATAAGTGTTCCAGTCTCCCCGCAGCCTCTCCAACATTTGTTATTTTTTTTCTTTTTTTTGATTTGTGCTAGTAATGTCAGGGTAAGATGGTATCTCATTGTAGTTTTGATTTGCATTTCTCTAATGGCTGGTGATTGTGAGCATTTCCTCATGTGTCTGTTAGCCACCTGAATGTCTTCTTTAGTGAAGTATCTGTTCATATCCTTTGCTCATTTTTTAATTTGATTATTTGTCTTTTTATTGTAGAGGTGTTGGATTTTCCTATATATTTTAGAGATTAGAACTTTGTCAGATATATCATAGCCAAAAATTTTTTTCCCAGTCTGTAGGTTCTCTGTTTACTCTTTTGGTGAAGTCTTTTGATGAGCGTAAGTGTTTAATTTCTAGAAGATCCCGTTTATCTAGCTTATCTTCTGTTGTCTGTGTATTGTTAATTATGGTTTGTATCCTGTTTATGCCGTATATTGGGGCCCCTAGTGTTGACGCTTGCATCCTGGTTGCGTAGTGGTTAAGAGCTCAGCTGGTAACCAAAAGGTTGGCAGTTCAAATCTACCAGCTGCTCCTTGGAAACCCTATGAGGCAGTTCTACTCTGTCCTATAGGGTTTTTATGACAACAACAAGCGTTGACCCTATTTTTCTTCCATGATCTTGATAGTTTTTGGTTTTATATTTAGGTCTTTGATCCATTTTGAATTAGTTTTGTGTATGGTATGAGGTATGAATCCTGTTTAATTTTTTACATATGGACATAGTTTTGCCAGCACCATTTGTTAAAAGGACTATCTTTTCCCCGTTTAATGGACTTTGGGCCTTTGTCAAAGGTCTAAACTGGGACACTTTTCAGAATGGTATTACCAGTACCAGTTGTCATCGAGTTGATTCCAACTCATGGCCACCCCATGTGTTGCTAAGTAGGACTGCACTCCATGGGGGTTTCATGCCTGTGACCTTTCAGAAGTAGATAATCAATCCTTTCTTCCAAGGCATTTCTGGGTGGGTTTGAAGTGCCAACCTTTCAGTTAGTAGCCCAGCGCTTAATCATTTGCACCAACCAGGGACCCTTGATAATGTTAGGAACAGTATCATAATTACACTAGGTCAACAGATGTAAAATGAAAGTCTTCCTGGAAACTGGATGTATGATCACACTATTAGAAAGCCAATTCAACATGTCCTTTGCCAAATTTCTTTTATCTAATGACCAAAGAACTGAAAGGTCAAAAGTCCTGACCTTGGAAAAAAGACTGTTCTAGAATCCAGGTCTCTTGAAAGTGCAAACTGCTAAAATGGCTAATAAAAAGCAACATATTAGGGTCCTTATCTTGAGGGCAACAACTTCCACACTTTAAGAGAGTTAATTTAGGCATTGTGGTGCTGCTTCAGGAGCTTTACTCAAATTAAAAATTGTGCTCCTTCTGCTATTACTGTGAGGAGTCTCAGCTGCTAGGGTTACCAGCTTACCTGAGCCAGGCAGGCCACCTCTGAAGATTTTCTGGGTCAGGTCATGTGCACTGGAATTAGTAGTTTTTTTTTTTTTTAATTGAGATAAATTTGCATAACATAAAATTCAGTGTTTTAACCATTTTAAAATACACAATTCAGTGGCTTTTAGTACATTCATAATGTTGTGCAACTATCATCACTATCTAGTTCCAGAACATTTTATCACCCCTAAAGGAAATCCTATATCCTTTAAGTAGTCGCTCCTCACCCCCCTTCTCCCAGCTTCTGGTAATCACAAATCTGCTTTCTGTCTCTATGGATTTGCCTATTCCAGGTATTTCATATCCAGATATGTGGCCTTTTGTGTCTGGCTCCTTTCACTTAGCATGGTATTTTCAAGGTTCATCCATGTATCATAGTATGGATATATCACATTTTGTTTATCCATTCATCAGTTGATGGATATAAGGTTTGTTTCCACTGTTTGGCTACTGTGAATAGTGCTGCAATGAACATTCATCTATAAGCTTCTGTTTGAACACCTCCTTTCAATTCTTTTGGGTATATACTTAGGGGTGGGATTGCCAGGTCATATGGTAACTCTATGTTGAACTTTTTGAGGAACTCTGGGATTAGTTTTATAGGCAAGACAGCTGTAGAAGAATTCTCAAGGAAGTCACCAAAGAGGAGGAGTTGGGAGTGACCATCTATGGATGCATCCATTTCCTCAAGAGGTTGAGGTCTAAAGGTGTACATCACTTTCTAAGACTTAGTTGGGTGTCCATTTGGCTGCTTATTCCCAAGCTAGGCAGACTCAAAAAGGAAACCTTAACACCCCACTCTCCCACCCCACCAATGGATTTGTTTGTTCAATAAAACTAAGTAGAGAACTTGGCAGGAATTTTTGGTTATGAATTTTCTTTGGGTCTTACGCCTCTCTTGATGCCACTAAGTCCCTCTTGTTTCAGAAGTTTATCTTGAGGATAATCAGAATTTACTAAAGGAGACATCACTGTGTTCTTTATTTTGTATTTGTCAAACACTGCTATTCTTCTGAAGCTCATCATTCAACATTTTTAAAAGCAGGTTATTTTCTTGTTTTTGGTAAGAAACGGCTAATATAAAAAGAAACCATCTTAAAATATACACAATAATCACAATGCTTTTTTTTTTCTCCTCTTAGTCTTATCTTTGTGGAAATGTTATTGTTTTTTGCCCTGAAATAGTTTATTTTCTAGAAATAAACCCCTTCTTTGCATAGAACAGAAGAACCACATGTCTTTGGAAAGCTAACAGAGAGGAGTCTGTGATTTTGACTATTTTACCAATATTATTTCAGAAGTTTAAACAGAGGGTTGACTAGCTTCCAAACTTAAATTGGGAATTGCTTTGGTTTTTTTTGAATGAAGGGGCCAAGAAACAAGATGTAGCCTGGGTTTTCTTGTTTTTCAACTAATAAACAAGCATAGAATACCTAGGGAAGTCACCCATACAATCCCTACCCATTATAGATGGTGGTTTCATATTGTTACTAATTTCACAAAAAGTTTCAGCTGTCTCCATATTAGAATGTTCACACAACAGATTTACTACTTATTAACAGAAAAGCTCTTCTATAGATGTAAATTATTTTGAGTCTATATGTCACAGTTTCTTTGCCTAACCAAAAATAGCTTTTTGGAAGGGGTTATATACAAAATAGTAGCCCTGGTGGTGCAGTGGTTAAATGCTCAGCTGCTAATTGAAAAGTTGGTGGTTTGGACCCATGAGTTGCTCCATGGGAGAAAGATGTGGCAGTCTGCTTCCGTAAGATTTACAGCCTCGGAAATCCTATGGGACAGTTCTACTCTGTCCTGTCTGGTTGCTATGAGTCGTAATCGACTTGATAACAATGGGTTTGGTTTATATACAAAATACTGGAACACATAAAAAATTATAATAGTGATTATACAAGGGTTGGTTGATTATTTTTTCACTCTCCTTCATTCCAGGGTATCCAGTATTTTCCACTCTGTCCTTTATTAAAAATATTTTGAATATTTTCATCTTTCCATTATTGTGGCATTTATTGTACAGAACAAACTAACTTCCCATTTACGCTCCTGAGCAATACATGTTTATTGATTAAATCAGACAATTACAATTTTGCTTTATTAGATTTCAAATGTTTCCTGTGTTATAAAACTAGTACAACTTATAAATAACAATAAAAAGTCAAGATCATAATCAATAAAATGATCAGAGACAATGACAATGAGAGAAATGAACTAATGAGCAAAACTAGTGTATCACACATTAGAGAACCTTGCAGAAATGTTGCAGGTCGGCACTTTGGTATGATAATTAATTTTTATCATTTCAGAGTAGACAGATTGTATGTGTGTGTGTATAATTTGTTCTTCTACTGGATCAGTAATGGAATGCAGGTTGTAGTTTGTTCAAGTTTTTTTCTTTCAGTTTTGTTCAAATGTTATCATTGAAAACCTTGAAGTCTGAACGTACTACTTTGGTGATCAATGTTGAAAAGAGAGATGGTTAGCAAAGAAAAATTACCCTGAAGTATCAGACTCTCTTGACTGGGAAGGAAATAAAAATAACTAGTAAGAGAGGGCAGCAACAAAGATGCAGCATCTATTTCACTTTTTTAGTAACCGCATCTCATTGACCCATTCATTAAAATCCCAATGTGCCTAAACTTCACTTCTGTGAAGTTGCCTTTTAACCCTATTTGATTTGAAGCAGTGAGATAGTGGGAGAGAGAGGGAGGGAAAGAGAGAAGGAGAGACTGAGGGAGAGTATCCCCATTATAAGTGTTTCAAACTCTACTACATTGGATAATATCTACTATGGAGATTGTAAAATTTCAGGCACAGTGATGTATTTTTGAACATCTGAGATACTACACACTGAAAACACCATGAAATAAAAATAATCTCTTCACACTTCCCGACTGGCTGTTTATCAACTTTTTCCTTTCCCACATTTGTGCATGAAGTGTCCCTTCACAGCCAGAAAGCCTGTGGTGTTTTTGGCTCTGATTTGGACAGTAACTTGCTTATTTTCAGAGTTAATGGCAGAAAGCAAAGAAAAATGTAGTCCATTAGTATGTTACATTATGTAAAGAAAACAAGATTGCTAAATACTGCCATCCAGTATAGTTTCCAAGCATTTATTTAAACCTTTCCATTTAAAATCCAACATCAAATCAAACAGACCCCAAATATTAAAGTAAAAAAAAAAAAGTTAAGAAGTCACTGGATGCCTTGGAGGGATTGACCCACTTATTTAGACTTTCTGAAAACCCATCCTCTATCAAGTATCAAGAAGTATCCCAAGGCGGGGGGGAGGAAATATATGTGTATATATATATATTCGTATATACATGAAATAAGGATATATATGTATATAATCTTAAATAACCACAGCAAATATTGAGTATCGACTTTGCTGCTTTTCTTACCTTTTTATTTTCCCCTAAGGGAATGACTGGAGCCCTGGTGGTGTAGTGGTTAAGAGATCAGCTGCTAACCAAAAGGTTAGCAGTTCAAATCCACCAGCTGTTCCTTGGAAACCCTATGAGGCAGTTCTACCCTGTCCATAGGGTTGCTATAGTCAGAACTGATTCGATGGTAACGGGTTTGGTTTTTGGTTTTGGAAAGGAATGACAGTGTAGGGTTTAATTCTCTCCTTGGCTGTGTGTGTATGAGAGTGTAAGCGTGTGTGTATGTCGCAAATTTAACAAGAAATGACAATAAAAAATGAGTAAAGTAGGTTGATTTATTTTGTAGATGGACTTGAAGCTAAATATATGCTGTTTGTCTGTGGGCTGCAAAGGACATGATAGGGCTAGTAAAGCAGATTTTTCTTCCTTATGCAGGAAAGACTTCTCTGCTGATATGCTATTTCAGAAGCAAAATCAATGCTAACTTTCAGGACAATAGTTCCAAGAAAATGTTTAATTTTGCTCAGAACAATTAATCAAATTATGCAATCATAGAATTAAAAGATATTCTTCTTTCCATTCATTTAAAACCAAGCAACACTATATTCAAATGTAACTATACATATATAAAGGCAGTTACGCATTTATTCCATATGTATTTATAAATGCATAGGAAATAGTTTAGAAGAATATACTTGTTCCTAGTAACAGTGTTTACCTCTTGGGAGCTCATTTGGATTGTGGGAATTTAGAGTTCTTTGTAATGTTTTCAGTTTAATAAAAATGCATTTATGTGTCACTTGTAAAATTAAAATAATTTCTAAAAGGAGTTCTCTCTTCTGGGCTCTTGCCTTTGAACAGAATATCTAAGATATTCAAGATGGCCTGTTATTTTTCCTCTCAAAAGTTTCTAGTGATGGAGCTTCATTCCTAGTCACATCATTTTTTTCCAAACCACAAGGCTGAATTTTTTTCCAGACCATAGGGTTGAATTTTTTTTTCTTCATCATCAAGCTAAACTCTTCATTGATTCAAATACATTCCCCTTAGTTTTGCTTTCTTTGGAAAAGGTGAATATAAGAGAAGAATGCTGGACAACATTAGGAAAGATACCAAGGAACAATAGGTCACTGCTGAAATTTCTATGAAGTAATAACAGCATTCAGGACAACTTGACAAGCAGCTCCCTTAGTAACGTGAATTCGTTTATGGAATAAAGTATAAGAGCAAGAGGATGAACAATACTAGGTTTTGTGCATAAAGCTGTAAATACCATAATCCAAAAGACTGGCTTTGTAGGTGAAAAATACAGAACAGGTTGAGAATGTACAGTGGGGTTTCTAGCATCATCTGCACACATAACAGTTACCTTCAGTAGTGGTATTTTTAAAATAGAAGAGACAGCAACACAATGCAGTACTTAAGTAACCAGGATACACCCATCCCCAGGACTCTTCATGCAGGGAGAGTCAGATAGCTTTTCCCTTGCTGGGTTAAATTGGGACTGGCTAAAACCTCCACATGCCAGATTGGCCAGAAGGACAGTATGCCTGGGGGGTGGGCAGCAGGTTTCCAGGACTGTCTAAGAACTTGAGGGATGAACAGGACAAAAGGAAGCTCTTCCCCAACAATAATCCCAAGCACAAATGAGCCCTGCATCAGCGTTGTGCCCTTGACTGCCATGTTTGCTCTTCACTGACATGTTCTGCTTCTGTTGAGCTCTAGTCTTCCTCCATCTGCTCATCCATGAACTTTGCTGGATCATCCAAGTGACCTTTCAGAAGAGGGTGACTTCAGTCCCTCAGAGGCAGCACAGCCCTGTGTGTTCCTCACTGGATCGCAATGGCCAGTCTTTTTAATCACACACAAGCTCTTCCCCTTGGAGGCCCAATTGCTGGGCCAAGAGTTGCTTCAGTGTCTGCCCACTGAGGGTCCCACAATCACCAGTCCAACCCCTTCCCCATACCTTTCCCCCCAGAAGCTTACTCTTTGGGTCAGACTTTGCTTTAAAAAAAAATTTTTTTTAAGGGCTTTTTCTTTTAGTTAGGCTTCATCTAATTTTCTTCTCTTGACTTCTTACTTGATCTTTCCTCATATTTATCTAACAACTCGTTTTGCATCCTTGATTCCCATTTACTTGCTTGCCTGCTTTGACTTATTGTCCAGACTGTATGACTACCACTGCCCTTCATCCAATATGACACAAAGAGATCTTTCTAAGCTTTCTACCATATTAACGAACAGTTTAACAAGATAAACTTCTTGACTGTATAACAATTGAGAATTCCAGGGATTGTGTCCCATGAAACAAGTAATCATTAAAAAGAATGAAATCATGATTTATTTACGTTGTATAACCAAATTTATGAAGAGAGTATTCATATAGAAAAGGATTATACATAAAAGCACAATTTAAATGCCTTCATCTTTTTTGTTTTTAAGTTTCTGACCATATTAGTAGAAAAAAATCCTGTTTATTGCAAACCTGGCTTATACTGTTAACATCACTGGTTGTAATACTAATGTAACTACATCATAATATGAGCAGACCACCACTTCTTATAAAAAAAGTACAGCTACAATTAAAAATATGTTAGAAAAACAGAAGCTAAATTTTCTACAGGGTCGCTATGAGTCGGAATTGAATTGAAGGCAACGGGTTTAGTTTTTGGTATTATACTCTAACAGTTTAACACTGAAATAGTTATATCATCTAAGAAACTCTAGTATGATAATCCTTACAATAACTGAACACGTTAAGGAGCAATAGCTTTCTATATACTTTGTATTAACTTCTTTCTAGATATACCAACATAATCTTATTGAGAGGCTAGTAGCATCAGCTTGAACTTGATAATATTGCTACTCATTTGCCTTTAGCTCTGCTTAGCTGATGGGGGTTTGCCTGGATAGTAATTAAGGCTCTAGGTTCAGAAACTAGATCAGGTTGCCACCATTCCTAATAGGTATATTGATTGGACCATCGTTTTTTCTTATAGTTAATAATCCTGTTGTAAGGCTTTCACATTTATCTAGTCTTCCCTTTATGCAGCCTCTAACTCATTGAAGCTGGAATATACACCTGTAGTGCTTTATTTGCGTCACAATATCCTGTGACTCAAATCTCTTGGAAAAGTCACTAAAATCTAAGAAATAGAGGAAGATGGCGATTATTAGCTGGCAATGGCACACATTTTCCTTTACAGAACTTTGACTTATGCTTTTTTAGCAGATCTACAATAATGCAGAGCAGTGAGGCGACACAACTGTGGTTTAACCTCAAGTACTTTTGTCGAATTTTTTTTCCATGAAATGCGTTTCACTTCTGACATTTAGAAGATTGCAGCTTTGAAGAATTGGTGTGGACTTTCTGCAAGCATTTTATTTTGCTAATGAACTAAAATTGATCTTTGTAATTGAAAGATAATGATACTATTTGACTGTCATGACTAAATACCAAGTGAAATCGTGCAGAAGTGAAATTTTACACAATTCTGGCTGTAATATGATTGCTTTATCTTAATTGTGAAATCACGTTGTATAGCTTCTTCAAATTGTTGAGTTACTAAAGAAAAAAAATCAGATGACATGAGCAGTGGGGAGGATGCTGGACTGGAGGTCTGCAGTTGACTTCTAAACTTGGGCAAGTGACTTAATTTCCTTGGGACTTAGTTGTTCACCTATAGACCTGACAGAATAAGGTTATTTAAGGTCTCTTTCAGATCTTCTATCTCCATGAATCTGAGTTCCACCAGATTGATTTTTCAGTCAGTAAAAAATCTGAACAAAGCTAATCTGCAAAATATTTGACAAGCATTAACAGGACTGAATATATTTTAGGCTTTTGATATTCTGTAGAAGAAGGGAAAGTTAAGAACTATCCCCACTCTGAACACATAACTTGTATATCTTTAAATTTGAAACGCTGTGCAATTGCTATTTACTCTAAACTAGTTTTATACTTCTTGCCATAAGGACAGATAGAAAACGTTCCAACCTATAATTTTACAGGGCATGTTGTGCTTTGTAAACTCAGTAACGTACCGTGGGTTGGGTTAGAGATTTGGATCTTAGATGTTATATACTCCAGACTATACTAGATTTATGCTTGACACAAGATCATGGATATTATTGAGATTTTTTTCCCTTGGGGATAGGAAAAAAAGAGACAGATAGAAAAGCAAAGCTGCCTGCAATACCAGAGCACCTGCTTTATTAAATCTTCCCCAGGGAGTTTCATTATTAAGCTCTGAAATATAAGATCTTACTATAAATGGCAGATAGAACCCTGTACTCTCTTCATTTGTAATATGCATATTAGACTGATTTCTTATTAGAATCAAATCTACCAATTTACTAGCACACACAAAAGATATACTTCTTTGTGGAATTTTATGGGTGGATACAGCATATTGAATTGCACACAGAATGTTCTCATATTCATTAATAAACATTCCTCCACGAGACAAAACATACTCATTTTTATCACCTTTGCATTTCTAGAGTCTGTGTAAGATAACTGTCTTAAAAATATCAGAGAGAACATTTTAGAAACAGGTAAAACAGACTGGCTTAATATACCAGAAAATATCTAGTTTTTATCTGTAATAAAAATAGCATATGTGCATATATTTTTAAATGAAAAGGTATAAATAAAAATGCAGTTGTAGAGCAGATAAACTGAATTAATAAAGACTACTATTTATTTGCCTCAGTATTCACGTAAGGCTATTTTTAGCTATTTACATTAATAGACATTTTGCCAAATAATATCTGAATTACAATATTTAATCACACCTGATTTTTTAAAGGATACAATTCTCTTTCTTTTCCTTCCTTCTTTCTTCTTTCCTTCCTATCTCTCTTTCCTCCCTTCCTCCCTTCCTTCCTTCATTCTTTTTTTTTTTTTTTTTAAGAAATAGGCATTCTATTGTCCTATGGAGAAGAATCATGTCCCCATAGTCTTTCTCTTTTTTTTGTAATTTATTTAATTTTTCCTCATAGTCATTCTTTCTGAATAAATAAATTTCAAGTTTGCCACTCAATGATGCTTTTTATAATGATGATTGAAGCACTAAACAATTCATGGTAATTTATACAGGACACAATAAAACTTTTGCTACAACTGAGAATTTTCAGGGCTTAATGATTGTGGTAGACAGAAGGTATATTCTATATAAATCTGAAGAAGAAATGAGAAGGGAAATCACCTAGAGTGAGAATGATTTTAGGATTATTAATGGAAGGTGTAGGTGAAATTATGGTGAAAATAGCGTGTGGTTTACACACATAGTAAGCCCAGGAATACCCTGGCCGCACCTGTAACCGTGGCAAAACTGTTGTAGTTTCTCTGTGATTTGGTTGGCTTATCAGCAAAAGGAGGACAATGGTAGAAGAGTAAATATAAACAAAAGCACAGTGAAATCTGATTTTATATTTAAAAAGTTTATTTTCTGTCGAAGTTTACATATCAAAGCTGGTTTTAACATACTAACTCACTCAAGAAGCCCAGAAACAGGAATGTTATTTTTGGGAGGTCACTTAATGCTCAGAAAAATGTTATTTTATTTATGGAATGAATTGGGATCAAGCACTTACCATGAAATAAAATTTTCTAGAAAACCGATAAAAGGAAATTCCTTAAAATCCTATGGAAAAAAATGATATACCTCAGTAATAATGGAAGAAAAAACATAAAAATATTGAGTTATATATTGGTGATGTAGCTTCATCACAGTCATTCTCAAAACTGGGAAAAAAGGAAATGATATTACAATTGTGCTACTAGAGTGCTGACCAGGTTTGTTGAATTCTGTGCTGTGGGCTCAGGGACAGGGATAATTTCCTCTTGAATAGACTCCTGCTCTTCTGAGCAGGTTCTTCAAGCACCTGTGACTTCAAGTTCACTTACGAGGGGACTCTTTCTTTCTGATTCTTAATGATTTAAATGTGCTCACACTGCATGGGCAATGATAAGTTGTACTTTGATTCATTTGGTCTGTGAATGTTATTTTAGAGACTGATCAGGAGGTAAACTTCTGTTTCAGTCTAAATATTGGTATAGCTAGTGGGTGAAGGCAGCAGAGGATAAGGCCATCCTTCCCTATATTTGCCTTCTAACTAGATTCTGTTATGACAGCTGCATTTCAGAGATTATTTTACACTCACAAAATAAGCAAGTGATCACAGTAAGAGATAATGAAAAAGGGCAGCTTAGAAGTGACAGGAGACTAAGGGGATGCAGTAGGCACTTTTGAGGATGGATGGATGTAGAAAGAGAGAGAGAGAATGAATGAATGATGAATTTTAGCATTTCAGGTTTTTGTTTGGCTTGGTATGGTTTAATATTGTTTTTTACTTTGTGTTTTAGATGGGTTGAGATGGAGGCTCACTTCAGGAGCTATAATCTTTTTAGTGCATAGGGCTCCTAAATGCCTTGTTCTGGCTCTGGGTGCCCCACTTCCCTGTAGACGCCTAGAGTTTTCACATTGTAGGCATTACCCCAACACTCTGTTAAAAAGAAGACAACAAAGTAGTGTGGAAAACAGAAGTATTAAGTTTTCTTTGCTCATCATAATGAGAAAAGTTATTAGAAATAGGATAACAGCAGTTTACAAATGTCTAACCTAGTAGTTCTCGGAGCGTGGGCCCTGGCCCAGCAATAGCAGCATCACTGTGTACTTATTAGAAATGTAAATTCTCAGGCCCCATCCCAGACCTACTGAATCAGAAACTCCGGGAGTGGGTCCAGCATCTATGTTTTAACAAGTGCTCCAGGTAGGTGATTCTGTTGTATGCTGAAGTTTTAGAAGGGATGTATAGAGACCTGGGTCCTTATCTCAGCACTGCCATTTTCTAGCTATTAGATTTTGGTAAATGTGCTGAACTTTTCTGAGTCTCTGGTTTTTTCATCTGTAAAATGAGATTTGATCAACAATGGCCCTTCCAGCTCTAACATTCGGTGAGTCTGGGATTCTAATTACTTGGTAAAAGAGAATTCATTAGGAAAAACAATGCCTAGACATCCAGCTACAATGATAAATCTGATATTGCTCGGTCACATGCTGCTTTCACATGTTCATTGTACAGTGATCCTCCTCAATTCTCAGTAGCTTCATATCTTTCGTGTAGCAGTTACTGTACAATAAAGTAAGCCTGCTAAATAACTCAAGACCAATTCAATTGCAAGTAAATAGAATAGATTACAATGGTCTTACTTTTAATTGTTGATGACACAAAGTATCAATGATATTATGAAATATAATTTAAAAGTACACAGCTTTCAATGCCTTCCCCTCATAGTCACTATAAATCAAGAGCTCAGAAAGTACATAATTAAGTCTACAAGCAATAATAGGGTGACACAACACCTCTTTTTACATTATACAATTTACTCAAAGTTTAAAAAGGTATAAACATAATTTTTCATAAGAATCTGCTAAAGCACTTCCAGGAGTCTGATTGAGATTAGTTAATGCAAATGGCCAAAGGGCAAATATTTTACTTTTGGATCTTCTTTCTTTTTTAAAAAAATAATATTTTTTTGGGTTTTCGGTGAATACTTTTAGATTTTCTATTCTCCTAAAAGCAATTTTCAAATGACAACATACTTTTCAATTTACTCAGTGGTACGCATGCTATAGCTTGTACTGAAAAAATGCTACGTGTATGTGTTTATACATATTACATAGGAGTGTGAATATTTATAACGTATGAAATAGGATCTACATCTGCTCTATGAGACTATGAACTCTGGACATTGAAAGCTGCAGTGTTTGACTTCTTGTATAATTTGGTTAGGTCACATTAAAATTAACCTTCTTCATTCCCACTATTGTACTGATCTGAGTCATTGTATATCTATATAGATAACATGTATACATTATATGAGGAGCCCTGGTGGTGTAGTGGTTAAAGCATTTGGCTGCTAACTGAAAGGTCGATGGTTTGAACCTACCAGCGACTCCACAGGAGAAAGATGTGACAGTGACTTACATCCTTGGAAACCCTATGGGGCAGTTCTACTCTGTCCTATGGGGTCACTATGAATTGAAATCAATTTGATGGCAATGGGTTCAGTTTTTCGGTTTTTAGACATTATATAAGTACATATGTACATAAACTAAAAACCAAACCCATTGCTGTTGAGTTATTTGTACTTCATGGCAACCCCATGTGTTACAGGATAGAAATGTTTCTAGGGTTTTGTTGGCTGTAATCTTTATGGAAGCAGATTACCAGGCCTTTCTACCTCCACACTGCTGGGTGGATTCAAACCAACAACTTTTCAGTTAGTAGTTGAGTGCAAACTGTTTGCACCACCCAGAGACTATATATATATATACACACACACACACACACACACACACACACACACTGATATATATGTATATATATATATATACACACACATATATATATATGACATGTCAATTTTTAAAATGGACACCTTGATAAATATGCTTTGACTAACTTGAAATAATTAGACTGAAGATTCCTAATATTAAAGAGAAAATTTAGCCCACCAGACAAGGATGGCATGGGTAGGATCAGACTTTCCTCATCCAGGTCTGCTCATAATCTCATTCAACTGAGTTAAATACAATACACACTTGGTTGCTTTGTTTAAAAGGCTCTGTCTACGTATATGCTTGCTTTTTTCTTTATACAATAGAACGCTAATAATTGTACGCTTGCTTGTGGTATCATGAAAGTAATATGAATATGAAAAATTTGATGATTTTGTTGCATATACTCTTATTATATATAAATCAAGCAATTATTTTAAAAAAGATACTTGTAAACGAGATTTTGGAGAACCTTCATTGAAAATCATTTGAGACCAACTTCAGCTGAGGTGACTCTTTTGTGTAGGAAGTTAGCATATACTCTCACAATCAATGACACTAAATTGTTCTCTTTTGGATTTAGGTGGACACTGAAATTCTTTGCATCAAAACCCGTTGTTAAAAATATGAAAGAAGACAATAAATGGCCGGGTTTTCTTTTAGAGTGGCATTGTCATTTGCCCAGAAGGGGGAGCTCTCAGTCCGCATGCAGCAGCGCAAAGCAGCCAGTCTAGTATCTTATCTGCTGCTTGGAAATTGTCTGACAGGAAAATATCAACACAAACCATGCGATTTGCCGCTGGAGCACGCTGGACCTCATCTGCTTAAAAAGATGCACGAATATAGTCATCACAGTTCATAATTTAATAAACTGCTAAAAAACCCACACATTTTCATTTTAGCGACTTTGGTCTCACAACTACATTCACATTGCTACGAAGACATTTGAATTTTGCACTAATATGTCATGAGCACTGCACCCATTGCAAATTAATGAGTCCCTGAATAGCACTGTGCATTTGTCATTTGAATTTATGCTAATGCAGTGAGGTCTCCTGGTGATGCTGATAGTCCATAGCAGCTGCTAGAACCGCAGAGTATAGGGGCACTTCCCATCTACCTTGCTGCCTCTTTCCCTGGGCTTTTCTGGCCTGTCACTTAGGCGGCAACTCTGTAGCTGGTTATTGATAGGGCTACTAATTGTCTTTGACTTTATACTATCGCCTGACCCCCAACACTGAGCAGAAGTAATGGATCAGTGTTGAGAGAATTACGTACATCACACAGTGACAGCCTCAGACCAGGAGGTCAGAAGGAGTTCATTGAGAACCAATGGTATTTACAAAGGTTGTTGGTATGGAAATTGGTAATATTTTTCAATGATATTATGTAATTTATATCAATAAGTTAATCTAAGAAACAGTAATTTTTGCAACCATAATGAGCAGCATTTGTATGCGTGTGTAAAAGTAGAAGGGGGTCATTTCAGTTTGTTTCTTTTATATTCACATTGCAATCTAAGAAAATGGTCACGGCTATACTTCTGGGTTTTCAGGGCATCTGAGTCTTCATTATGGCTGCACAAATTGCTTGTTGGTCAAAAGGATGTGGTGACAAAATTGAATCAAGTTGTGGGATTGTTGGTGTTGGGGATGTGTGTGTGTGGGCGAGATGCACAAATACCCATCTTGAGGAGACACTAGTCAGTGACAAAAGGTTTCTAGCCTCTGATATTATTAACTTTCCCCAAGTCTTAATTAAGACATTTATTTTTTTTCTTAGGCTCGTGCTTCCATTTGATCTGCTTCTAGAACTAATAATGAAAGTATGTGGCGTACATTCTAATAGATTCAGGAATTTAGATTTGGTGTTTAGAAATGACATGGACATATTCAGCAGAAAATTAAAAGACAGAAGACAAAAGTACAGATCTAGATTATGCACCTTTTGAAAATTGTTACTGATTTTAAGAAATGTTTTCATTTTCCTGGTGCCAGAGGAAAGCATGCAAATTTTCTTTCAAATTAAAAAAAAAAAAAAAAAAGGAAACACAAACAAATTCACACCCTGGTAAAAATGTAGCCTTGTTAGTATTCATTTCTTAGACTATAAACAAAGATGAGACATATAAGAGTCAATTCATGAATTATCTCAAGGGAAAATATTCCAAGGCAGGTATGTATAATTGTTTGTCAAGTGATGTCAAGAAGTACAGAGTGCAGAAGTCAGTGTGACCTGTTAATCGTACAGTGCCCAAGAGCAAAGAGGCTCCTTCTGAACAATGAAACCCAAAAAAGGAAGATGATTCTATCTTGACTCCACAGCCTAGCGAGGTGCTCAGAGCACAAGCCCCAGGAAGCACAAACGTTTCTATCTCTACCCGTTGGCACCAATCTAAGGGTTAAGGGGCCACTCCAGAGAAAGAAACTTGACTGAGAAGGCAGCAGATAGATTTTGTACTACAGCTCCTCCGTTTTCCATCAAGGAGGGGAGACGTTTTCACTCTTCTTGGAAAAACTTTGAAATGTAAACTGTTTCGATTGATGGCTCCTTCTGGCCCTGGCAACTCTTTTCGGTAGCTGGTGCTCTTTCTGTAATACTTGTTAAAAACGTCTCCGTAGCAAAGATGTTGTTTTTTATATGATTTTTTTTTTTTTTTTTAAGTCAGCGCATGTGTGAGTACAGACAGGCTCTCATCTTGCTCGGCGGAGACTGGCAGGTGAACACCTACTCCTGTTGCCCTTATTCATTTGCAATCCTTTATAAGATTAGTCTCTTTGAAAGCTGTTTTCAGTCTAAACTGTCAATCCTCTTCGAATGTGGTCCCTCCCACTGGAATGACTTCTTAGAACTTCTGAGAATGCTGTGGCCTAAAAGTCCCTTTCCTAGCCCAGAGACGTTTCCATGCGTGGCTGATAACCTACCCCCAAACCTTCTCCGAAAGGCTGCCTGGGGGAAGCTTTAAAGAACGGAGACATCTAGCTAAGGTATATATTTTAAAGCAGTCTTTAAACTACATACACAACTTCCACCTGACACAGTAACTTTAATCGTTTTATCTTGTGATAGAAATTCCATTTGTAGTCAACCGTCTACGAATTGCCTATGCATATGTGACTTTCTACATTCTTGTAACATTCTTAAACAATATCCATGTGGAAAGAATGTAGGTGATAAAATTGATTAATCTGCTTAAACTAGTTGGTTTAGATAGTGAGATTGGTCAAACTGCATAAACCAGTCTGAAAAATACTAATTTAATTTAAATAAAGACTGCGTATATTGATCTAATGAACTTACAGTGATTAAATTATTTCTTCTGTGCTGTGTAGGCTCAGGAGCCCTGGTGGGGCAGTGGTTAAGAGCTTGGCTGCTAACCAAAAGATCTGCAGTTAGAAACCACCAGCCGTTCTTGGAAACCCTATGGGGCAGTTCTACTCTGTCCTACAGGCTCGCTATGAGTCCAGATCGACTCAGTGGCAACAGGTTTGGTTGGTTTGAATGTAGAGTCAGGCCCATATACTTATTTGTTAGGAACTTATTTTTCCTTTTCTGATCATGCTGAATGCATTATACTATTCTTTGTTTTGCTGCTGTTGCATTTCTGAAGGATCGTGCTCCCTTGTACGCACCATGAAGAGGAAAAGCCTTGGTGACTTGTTTCCAAGTGGAGCCTCCCCTTCCCCTACTGTTTTGTCACTCTCAGTTCTCCCACATGCCAGCCACTCAACCCACCAACAGCACATACTGAGGCAATAAGGTTGCGAATCTACAGAGATTTTTGACTTGTCAAGTGAGGCACTGATTAAGTGTATGATCTTAATGGCAAGAAGCCATGCTATCTGTGGTCCCTTTCTGCCAAATGGCTGCTCAGGTGTCAGAGGTGCTTTTTTCCTTCTAATCCTTTTTTATTTTAATATTTTTAAAATGAAGCATAGACTAGAATCGTTATCATACCACTGTTTTTAGTTTTTTAAATTTTAAAGAAGGTAAACAAGAAAGACTTGTATAAAGTCATCAAAAAATTTCACAAATGCATTTTCATATCACTTACTGAAATACAGGTAAATTTAACCCCCCTCCCCAAATCAATATGAAACATTTATTTCTTATTGCACGAAAATTTTAAATAGTGATTAATTGTATTCGAGTACATATGTACTTGGTGCATTATAATTCCAATGTAGTATGTACAAGCCCCACACCAGGGTACCTGCCTTCAAGAGGTTTATAATCTAGTGTGAAAACAAGAGTAGAAACAATATAAATAATATAATCTAAAAGTAAATACATATCAAAATTTTAAAAATATAAAATTATTCTTTTGTATTAAAGTGAAAAGTACTAGGTAGTATTTCCCTTTTCAGAACAATGTTCTTGATTTCTTTCATGTAATTTTTGTATTCTTTGTTTTCCAGAATATGTGAAAAATTAGAATCAGAAACTGAATGACCAAATGGTTTGCAAGGTCAGTGCTTCTCTTATTTCTGTTTCTCTCGCTTCCTCGTTTTTCCTCTCCTTGGTCCTATCGGGGACCTAAGAGCTACACTGAGACCTGGCTGATATTTGGGGCAAGTAGAAACCAAATAAAGGATGAAATCTCTCCTAGACCTAGGTGAAAGTCCTGGGATCTCTAGCCCTTTTCAAAAATGATTCTGTTTTCACTAAATTCCTGCCCTTACAGCTTTCTTTCTTTTTTACATCAGGCTTAAGTTTACAGTAAGTCCCTGGGTTAAGAATGTCCAATTTACGGACAACTTGTACTTGCCCTTTAATGCTATGTAAATTTGCCCTCACTTTGAAACGATTGAACCAAACGCTACTCACAACAAATTCTTCATCACAATCACCTTCACTAGCTTCACGTGCAGCTTCAAAAATCATTGAAATGGCCTTGAGCCTTTTCTTGCACTAAAACAAGGCTAAATAAAAACCGTAGGCACCTGTTCCAACTTACCTACAAATTCAACTTAAAGACACAGGAATGAACCACAGAAAATTATGGCAATTCACTCTCAGAGAGGCCTTAATATTCCCATTTATAAAACCAAAGCCAAATTCATTGCCGTCGAGTTGATTCCAGCTCACTGACCCTATAGGACAGAGTAGAATTGCCCAGTAGGGTTTCCAACACTGTAATCTTTACAGAAGCAGGCTGCCACATCTTTCTCTTTCGGGGTGGCTAGTTGGTTCAAACCACTGACTGACCTTTTGGTTACCAGTCGAGCACTTAGCCACTGTGCCACCAGGGCTCCTTACCATTTAAAAAGTGAAGATAAATTTGTAAAAAACTGTAAAAACCTAGATGATATCTAAGAACCTTTCTAAAGTAAAACTTCTCTTCTATGCTTCTGAATGATAGTATAACGGAGTTCCAATTTTGATTACTTTAGGGTCCTGGAGCCTAATGCATAGTAAAAAAACAACCAACCAACCAACCAAACACAAAACAAGAATAAAAACCTCTCTACAAGGATTTAAATTAAAATTTGTATTGCATTTGATTAAAAAATAGTGGAATAAAAAAATCAACCTAGTAAGATTTTTATTATAGGATTCAAAGATATAATTAAGAAAAAACCAGAGAGAGAGATATGGAGACAGAGAGAGATGCTTTACTATATTTTATGGTGTGGTGGGGGTGAGTGAAAGTGGAAAGGGAAGCTGTAGGTATACATTACTTCTCTTAAGAGCTTCAATGAAACTCTGTAACATCTTCAAAGTGCTTTAGCTGGGTTCTCTTTTGCTGAATCACCCACCTTTCTGCTTCTTTCTGTTATAGACACTGAGATGTCAAATTAAAAAGGACTCTTGAACTCCAAAGGTACAGAATGAGAATTCACCATTCCAATTTTGTAGACTAGTAGATTATATGGGAAGAAGGGAGCCCTGGTGGTGCAGTGGGTAAGAGCTTGCCTGTTAACCAAAAGGTTGGCAGTTCAAATCCACCAGCGGCTCCTTAGAAACCCTGTAGGGCACTCCTACTATGAGTAGGAATCGACTTGATGGCAAGGGGTTTTTGCTTTGGTACTGGAGGAAAGTGCGAAGATATTTTGAAATCTTTGCACTTACAAGAGAAATTATTGAAGTGAAGAAATTTGAGGCTATCATATTTATTTAAGGTCACTTGAGAGGGCTATTAAAATCACAAAGGAGAAAGAAAAATATTAAAATGCTGAGAATAGTATTTGATCAATGTCTGCATAATGTAATGACAGGGCATTTGTGAGGCCTGGTCAGATTCATACGAAGACACTGGAGTAAATTTTGACGCTTATTTTTTAACCTAGGAATGAAATGTTACATGTGAACTAGGGCCCTATGAGGGAATATAGCTGATCCTGAAAATATGATTCATTGCCCTTCATTTTTAGCTAAATGACTAGCAAACTTCAAATTCGCAAGCCTGCACAGCCCGTGTCACATCTTTTTCCTTCTTTGTGTTCCCTGTAGGGCCTGATTTAAGGCTATGGTCACGGCAGGCAGGCATGTAGGAAGTGCTTGCCAAGTGATTTATTTTGCTAAAATATGATAATCGGCTTAGTAGGACTTGGGAGCTTAAAAAATCATAAATGATATTGAAAATATGTCTACATTTCTGCATCTTTGAAAAAAAACCTTCAGATCTCTTATCTGGCAGAGTGGCACTATGAAAATAGACTCTACAGAAGATTCTTCGCCTTCCTCCTCCCACTCCCAATTTAAATCAACTAATTAAGAAAGACTGTAACTAGAAGGGAATGATTAACTCATTAACTTAATCATTGTCATACTTGTGAATATGGACTTGTACCAGAGTTAAGAAGTTAATGAATTCAAATATATTGTCAAAACTGCCCATGGTTTTCAAGGAGGAGGATTTTATGTTCTATAGTTTATATGGTTAGAAGGCGGAACTGAGCAGTGATAAATTCTGACGTCAAGTTACTGAAGTTGTGCAGGTAATGGTGGGTAGAAAAAAATAAGAATTTCTCTTTATCATTGTTGCCAACATCACTATTACCTTTAATACCACTGCTGCCAATACTATTACCTTCTCATAGATTTTCTTTTTTTTCCAGGTAGCTGGAAAATTGACTTACTCGACATAGGCTCTCCACAGAGAGATGTTTGATTTCCCTAGAATTCAGTCCTTGGTTGTCTTCTTGTCTTACTATGAATGTTCTGTAGCAATTTTATCAATTCACTATATGCTAAAAACGTCTAAAACCATATCTCCAGCCCAGCTTTCTCTGAGCCCATTATTCACTTGGTCATTCATCAGATATAGCAGGCACTGTACTACTGCAGGATATACAGTGGTCGAGAGAACAGATACAGCCCCTGTCCTTTCTGTGCTTTCAACCTGGGGAGATGCATTCAGAAGTAACACTACAAATAAATATCTAATTATGAATTGTGATTACTATTCAGTACAGCACAGGAGGTGATGAAAGATTAGTATTTTCATGATGGCACCTGATTTAGATTAGCAAACCTTCTCTAAGTAAATAGCAATTATGTTGGAATCTGAAGAATGAGCAAGAGTAGCCTGGTAAAAGGATGGAGGAAGAGAATTCCAGGCAAAGAAAACACCACATCCAAATGTCCTGTGGTAGGAAAGAGCTTGATGCTCTGAAAAAGCTGAAAGAAGGCAGATGTGGCTGCAGGATAGTGAGAGAGAATGAATGATGCAAGAAGAGACTGGATGTGAAGACAGGAGACGAGCATGCAGAGACTTTGTAGGCTGTGGGATTTAGGATTTTAAGAGTGATAGAAAACTATTGACGGGTTTTAAGAAGGGGTGACATAATCAGATTTTTGTTTTAAAAAATCACTCAGGTTACTTGTGGTACATAAACTGGAGGAAAGAATATAGTAGAAACATGAGAACAGCCATCTTGCTGAGACAAGATGGTACTCAGAATAGAAGTAGAGACGGAGAGAAAGATATACATCCAATATATAATTTGGAGGTAGAATTGATAGATCAAATGCCTATTGAACAATGTACAGTAAGGAGGGCTGTGGGAGAAAGTCTCATCTGTCAGAGAATTCTGTTCCTTTTAACTACCCACAAAATTATATAATAATTCCATCCTTGGATGAAGAGTGCCATGCAGGACCACCATGTGGTACAACTCCAGAGGAATCATCACAATCTTTCCATGTGCTTGGTGTCCCCTGGAGTCATGCAATAGGATGGCCTTGGGACTGTTTACTATTAAGTGTGCTTTGTTGCCTGTAAAGATAAAGAATGGGATATTTACATTAAGGGCCCCCATGCATAGTTATGCTGGCCTGAGGGGCTGTCTGGGGACTAGAAACTGTACCCTGGCATAAACTGTGCATGTACTTAGGAAGGGGGTCCCTTTTGCTAGTTGATTTGCCCCAAGCAGGGGCACACTTAGTAATTCATCTATCCAAAGGGTTGCTGTTTTGTACTATATATACTGGAAGGAGCCTCTTTTTCTAATTATGTGCTGGCATTGGCCCTATTCCTGTTAGTACAATATTTACGTATCACAAACTCACCTCTGCAAACCATACAAAATGATGGTAGGCAGAGCATAAGCAAAAATGTTTGTAAATTGGGGATTGTCTTAGTTTTCTAGTGCTGCTGTAACAGAAATGTCACAAGTAGATGGCTTTAACAAACAGAAATTTATTCTCTCACAGTTTAGGAGGCTAGAAGTCTGAATTCAGGGTACCTGCTGTAGGGGAAGCTTTCTCTCTCTGTTGGCTCTGAAAGAAGGTCCTTTTCTCTGCTGAGCTTCTGCTCCTGGGCAATCTTCATGTGCCTTGGCATCTCTCTTCCCCCATCTTTAATTCCTCACTTGCTTGTTTAATCTCTTTTATATCTCAAAAGAGATTGAGTCAAGACACACCTGTTATGGATTGAATTGTGTTCCCCAAAAATGTGTGTCAACTTGGCTAGGCCATGGTTCCCAGTATTGTGTGATTGTCCACCATTTTGTCGTCTGATGTGATTTTCCTATGTGTTGTAATGATGTTAATGAGGCAGGATTAGAGGCAGTTATGTTAATGAGGCAGGACTCAAATTACAAGATTAGGTTGTGTTAAGTCAATCTCTTATGAGATATGAAAGAGAGAAGTGAGCAGAGAGACGTGGGGACCTCATACCATTAAGAAAGAAGCACTGGGAGCATAGCGCATGCTTTGGACCTGGCATCCCTGATCTGAGAAGCTCCTCAACCAAGCGAAGATTGATGACAAGGATCTTCCCCCAGAACCAACAGAGAGAGAAAGCCTTCACCTGGAGCTTGTGCCCTGAGTTTGGACTTCTAGCCTACTGGACTGTCAGAGAATAAACTTCTGTTTGTTAAAGCCATCCACTTGTGGTATTTCTGTTACAGCAGCACCAGATAACTAAGATAACACCCTACACTGATCTCTGAATTGCTCTAGGGACGGTCTTGTTCTTTTCTTGGAGAACATCATATGTAGCTCCTTTGGCCTCTTTTCGTGCATCTAGAATTCTAAGAGGCAGAGAGTTTTTTCCTTTAGTTCTTTCTCTGTCCCCTTAAGTCTAAGATGATGGGTTTTGTGCTGTGGTAGTTGGTTAGATCCATCAGTCACAGGCTTAATATCTTTAAGCAAAGATTGTAGAGGAGTCGTGTCCTTGGTGAAATTTTAGGACACATGTCCTTAGTTTGTGCAACAGAATTTTCCAAATCTTTAAGTGTTGTTTTCATTTTGCAGTTCATTTTTAAGCCCATCTCTTTCCTCTCACGTTTTACTATAGGTGGCAAGGAGAACCATGTGGCCCCTTTAAGATCTTGCTTAGAAATCTCATCAGCCAGATATCCAATTTCATCACTTACAAGTTCTACCTTCCACCAAACATTTGAACATAATTTAGACATGTTCTTTGTCACTGCATAAAAAGCATCACCCTTCCTCCATTGTTCAATCCCGTGTTCATCATTTTCTTTTAAAGCCTCACCAGAAGCACATTTAACATCCACATTTCTAGCAACATTCTGTTTCTGGTGCCATATGTATTCTCTAAGATGATAGAGACTTTACAGCTCTTCTCACTTCCTTCTCAGCCCTCACCGGAATTGCCTTTGGTGTCCATAATTCTACCATCAGTCTCTTCAAGGCAATCTAGGCTTTTACTATTAGGAAACTTTAACATCTTCCAGCCTCTACCCATTATCCAATTCCAAAACCAATTCTACATTTTAGGAATTTGTTAAAGAAGGACCCCAATTCTTCCCTTCCTTATTCTATTACTTATTATAAATTATAAGATAGACACTGACTGCTCTGACCAGGATCACAACAGAGGGTTCTGGACAGAGCTGGAGAAGGATATAGAGCATTATTCTAATTCACAAAAAAAAAGACCGGATTTACTGGCCTAAAGGAGACTGGAGAAACC
>NW_004443968.1:4929708-4964742 GCF_000243295.1 Trichechus manatus latirostris | reverse complement strand
GGGTTGTTAACCAATGTCATAAAACAACATGTGTACTACTGTTCCATGAGAAACTATTTGTTCTGTAAGCCTTCACCTGAAGTACAATAAAATAAAAAAATAAATAAATAAAATAAAAAAACAACTACCACCGCCACAAGCTGTAAATAGAGGGAGAAGGAGGGCAGTCATTGAGGAGAAAGTGAGGTAAAGGAATAGTTTAAGAGAAAAGGATCAAACTGAAAAAGAGGTTGAATATGTAAGGAGTCTGAATCTGTACATAAGTACTGTAAAGGTCCTGAGAAGAAGAGATAGAATGAAATCCAAGCCACAGGTGTGGATCTTAGGTAGAAGATGATCTACTGAAATAAACTAGGATATTGGAGAAGTCAGGTTTTGAAATGAGTTGTAGAAGTCTGAAATAGTTGTGAATTGTGATAGAGCAAATAAACCAGAAAAATATAGCAGAAAAAAATAAAATCAAATATGAGATAGAAATGGGCCTAGTGTGTTTTTGGTTGTACGCATGTTAGTCATATCATGTTAGGTGCAAGTATGACTTTATGATTGTCTTTATTTAGAGATTATGTATGGTTTAAGGAGATGAGTACAGGTGCCAAGTTGACAAGGGGTGAACCATGATGGTTAAGGTTATGTGTCAACTTGGCTAGGCCATGATTCTCAGTGGTTTGGCAGATATTATGTAATTATCCTCCATTTTGTGATCTGATATGAGCAGCCAATCAGTTGAAAGGGGAGTTTCCTTGAGAGTCTGGCCTGCATCCAATATATATACGGATGTTCTGGCAAAGCTCGCTTTCTCTTGATCCTGCATTCAATCCTGTATTCACCTTGTCATCCTTTCACCTCTGGTTCTTGGGACTTGAGGCAGCAGCCTGCCACCTGACCTGCAGATTTTGGGTTCATCGTCCCTGCTACCACGTGAGTCAAGAGAAGCCTCTAGCCTGCTGCCTGACCTACGAATTTGGGACTTGCCAACCTCCTTGAATGTGTCTGGTTGTGTTGCAGTATGAAGTGGAGGGATTATCTGACTCTCATTTACTGTTAATAATTTCTATATTCTTTGGGTAGAAGCAGTACTTCTATTCCATCAATATCACTCTTGAAAATTGGTCTCCAGAACTGAACATGACAGACACTCCAGATTTTTTTTTAACAACAACAAAATAGAATGGATGTTTTAGAATTCCGTACTGTCATGGATTAAATTATGTCCCCCCAAAAATGTGTGTATCAGTTTGGCTGGGCCATGATTCCCAGTATTGACTGATTTTCCTATATGTTGTAAATCCTGCCTTAATGACATTAATGAGGAAGGATGGGCAGCAGTTGTGTTAGTAAGGCAGGACTCAATCTACAAGATTGGATTGTGTCCTGAGGCAATCTCTTGAGATATAAAAGAGAGAAGTGAGCAGCAAGACAGGGGGACCTCTACCACCAAGAAAACAGTGCCAGGAGCAGAGCGTGTCCTTTGGACCCGGGGTCCCTGTGCGGAGAAGCTCCTAATCCAGGGAACATTGATGAGAAGGCCGAAATAGCGGGAGAAAGCCTTCCCCTGGAGCTGACACCCTGAATTTGGATTTTTAGCCTATTTTACTGTGAAGAAATAAATTTCTCTTTGTTAAAGCCATCTGCTTGTGGTATTTCTGTTACAGCAGCACTGATGACTAAGACACATACTTTAAATGATTCAAAGCACAAGATGTAAGTATTGTACTTTTTCATTACCCATGGCCTCATCTCTTGCATAGTTGCGAATCATTTGCCCAAATTGTAATATTCCATGGTTGGTGGCTCTCACTAAAGAAGTGCTGTGTGTAGGGGAAACACACTAAACTTGGAATGGGAAGATCTTGTCTTTATTGTTATCTCTGCCAATCATAAATATATAAATGCTGGGAATGTCACATATTCTAAGCCTGAATTTCCTCACCTATAAAATTAGAATTTAAAACGACTTCTCTCTCTACCTTATAGAATTGTGGTTATCAAATGCCATGATATGAAAACATCTTATAAACCCTAATACCCCATACAAATAGGAAATAATAGCATTCTAAATGTTTAATAAATGTTCTTTAATGAAATGGGGTGGGACATAAGAGGTAATAAAAGTACACTAGAGATTATTTTTGAAAACTTGTTTAATTAAAAAATAACCAATTGAGAGAAATGGAGATAGTATCATTGACTTGTCAACCTATGATATATAATACAAAACCATTTTTTTTGCCTGTATAATTTTGTAACTCTGTATGATTGAGTGAACCATCCAAATAACTAATTTTCAGTATGTTAGTTCACATACAAAGTCAACTAATTTCTTTGGAGAGATTGCATGTCCTTCTAAAAAATTGGTAACTATGCTATACAATTTTCTGAGTTAGCAAAGTAGAGACTCAAAATGTGAGTAACTTTTTTCTATGGAGGGTAAACAATCATTAGCCAAAAACAAACAAGCCTCCCCCCACCAAAAAAAAAAACCAACTCCAAGCAGTTTAGTGAATGTTTTAGTGAGAACCATAAACATAAATTTCACAAATCATACAAAAATACAATTTGATACCATGGCTAGTTAAAGAGTGAGAGACACTGAGGGAAACAGATATAAGAAAAGGGAGAGAAGACACATTGGATGTAGTAAAGGGGCAAAGAAAGCCCTGAGAGAAAAGAAGGCAAAAGAGAGAAGGGAAGAGTTTAAGGCAAAATCTTTCATTCACTGTGTTTTGAATCCTTATATTTCTCTGCTCTACTACCTTAGCCATGACTTTTCCTTCCCATGGCTTGGAAAAATGTCTTTCCCCTAACTGACAGCTACTCAAACACTTTCCTATCCAAGCCCATCGTCTGGCACCCAGTATCTCCTTCTTGGGCACTCTACTATTGTTCCAACTCGAGTCCCTGCCCCTCCCCGCAAGCCTTCATTTATCTGAAGGCAAAAGTTCTCCTAGTGCTCATGGTGGGAACATGGAAGCCAGCACCTCCTTAAACCATCTCTATCATGGTGATGATGTAAGTCCTGTTGCTTTTGCTTGTTCAAGTTTCCGTCTCACAAACTATATTAATTGCCCAAACTAACTATCTGCGGCTTACCTGCCCCTTTTCTGAAAATTTCAGAATGAAGTGATTTACTTGATGTAGGGATCTCAACCGCACAATTAGAATTCTGTTTTGGATATCTGCACAACTGAATGAGCTTATCAATCAAGGAAGGGATGCCAGGTAGGCAATTAATAAGGAAGCTTGCTAGGGGCTTGTGAAATGAATTTCACCACTGGTTTAAGTTTATTGTCTGGTTCCACCCGTCAATCTAATTAAAGACAGATTTGAGAGTCAGGGGAGAGAACTGAACATTATCCAGATTAGTTTTCATGCTGGTAAGACCTTAAACTCATTTTTTACCTTCTCTGAGCTTTAAAGTCCGCGGCAATTTGGCATGCACCAAAAAAAACCAAACCAAACCCGTTGCCGTTGAGTCGATTCCCACTCATAGTGACCCGATAGAACAAAGTAGAACTGCCCCATAGAGTTTCCAAGGAGGACCTGGTGGATTCGTACTACCAACCTTTTGGTTAGCAGCCATAGCATTTAACCACTACGCCACCAGGGTTTCCTTGGCGTACACCCAACTGTCTAAATATTGAGCCACTTTTCCTTGAAACTGAAGGTTCTAAAGCACACTGGATAGCTTTTCACATCCTGTAACCTGGAGTGAACTCCAGCTGAGGCTATCAAATTGGAGGGCTGCCCTGCTTTAAAAAAAACAAAACAAACCCATTGTCATTGAGTCAATTCTGACTCATAGTGACCCTATAAAATCCCAGTAAATGCCAAGGACCAGCACACTGTCTGCTTAGTGACTGTTGCTGACTGTCTCACCCAGGATGCTGAGGTTGAAAGAGATTCCATTCGGAAATAGGCTAGATTCTTCCGTGTCTCCTGAGGGACTCTAGAATTTTATGGTGTATATTTATATTTGTATAATCAGCATATTTTCTCATTAAGTGGCAATTAGTGCATTTTGCTAAGTATAGTTAAAATTATTACCTTTAAACACCAAACTAGACTATAAAATATAACTTCCAAAATTGGGTATAATAACAATACTATATTATATAGCGCTTACTGTGTGTAAGCACTGTTTTAAGTGCTTAACCTATATTAGTTCATTTAATCCTCACAACAACTCTTTGAGGTTAATTTTCTCTCATTAACACCAATTTACATATTAGCATATTAAGGCAAAAAAGAAGTTAAGTGATTTGCCCAAATTATACAAAAACTTGTTATACAAAACCTCCCCCCGCCCCGGAAATGTCTGGTATAATAAAATTGAACTCTTAAGTGGGCTGATGTTTACAGGTGTTTGTGTAGGAAGAGGCAAAAAAATCAGGATATGCATATCTAATTTAAAGACCTCTTGAGCTGAGATTTAGTGACCAGGAAAGAAGTTTGGAAGATTCAAAAGGCAGTGTTGAGGGCAGTATAGAAAGTGTAGGAGTGCAGGAAAATACAAAATCCAGGCAATATATCTCATGGCATTTTTATGGTGATAGTCAGCAAAGAAGGCAGTGAGTAAAGATGGAAAATAAAATAACTTGAGGAAAAACAGCAAGAAAGGTTAATTTACGGAACTTGTGTGGGCAGAGAACAGTCCTGCTGGTGATCCATGCTTGACTTGCTCAAAGAAGACAATTTTGATGTTTAATAGGGGAATTGATTTAAACCTTGAGTAAAAAAGATTGGGCTTCACTAGTGACCAAAGGGATCCCATACAAGTGGCTCTGTCCTTGGGTTGGGGGAAAATAGGGATAAACTATTGAAGAATTTACCCAAAGCTATTAAAAACCCTGTGGAGTACAGTTCTACTCTGACACATGGAATTGGCTCAATGGCAATGGGTTTGATTTTTTTTTTTAATGAGACCCATGTGCAGTCATCAGCGACTGCCTACATTAAGACTGACTGCAAACATCACACACTTTAACCCATATCTCAACCCAAATAAGATTATGTAAGAACGGGGAAGCAATCAATTGGATGTAAAGAAAACTATTTTCTTTTAAAATGCCAAGACTTTTAAAGGCATACAAGAATTTGATGGGCTACCATGGATACTTTTCTTACCCTTTCAGAGCTGAAGGAAGCTCAACCCTCTGAGAGTCCAAGTTCCCTTTTTGTAATATATATTTGGTAATGCTGTCTCTACTTTCTTGAAGTAAACTCCATAGATAATATAAAAATCAATAATGCTACAACTGTTATATAAAGGACAAATAAATATGAAAATAATATGTTTTTCCATATGTAAATGTTCTGGCAAAGTGACACTATAAGACATGATGAGGTAGCATGACGCATGTCCCTATTTGAAGAATTCCTGTGGATTTGATGGTACAAATGCAGACTGACACAGGTGTGTTATACCGGAAGCCCAAATACCATGATTGGCATTGCTGTCAGTGATGTGATTTTCCAAAATGATGAACAACTCTAGGTAAAACTTCCAAACAAAATAAAACACAATCTTCTCTCACATTTCCACAGTAGTTGCATTCCTTGATTTATTATGCATATAAAAACTGCAGAAAGCATACTTCATGTTTACGTATAAAAGGGACTTAAGCTGTAGGCTCAGGTTTTTTACCTAATTGAGTGTCTGGAATGATACTCTCAAGTCAAGAGGGATGCTGAATAATTCTTGTGGTGAAAGGTGTCTAGCATCCCTAGGTCCCATCCACAAATGCTAATGGAACCCTTCATCATTGTGACAACGAAAACATTAAATGCCTGATCTAATCCTGAACAGTCAGAAGTTTTGGGCCGTGAAAGTATAAAAATCAGGCTCTGCTTTCAGTAGTGGCTCAGAATGAATGCTCAGAAGACCATTTTCAGCTCATCTGTCCTTTGCCTAGGCCAAGTGAAAGCTGTATAACAAAATATCCCAAACTGAGTGGCTTAAAACAACAATGGTATGCTATTTCCCACAATTTTGTGAGTTGATTGGGCGGTTTATTCCTGTGAATGCTGCTTGAGCCCTGTCAGTCATGGTGACAGCCAAAAATGCCCCCATAGATTTTCAAATTCTGCCTAGATAACTTCTACTCACTCTTCAAATCTCAGTTTATATATCACTTTGTCAAGGGGACTTTCTCTGGTTCACAGACTAGATTGAATTCCATTTGTAATATAGTCCCATAGCATTCCTTTCCTAGCAGTCACTACATTTTTAATTGTTTAGTGGGCATTTTTGCTGTAACAGTACAAGATCTTCTGTCTTGTTCGCCGTTGTATGCTGGGCACCTTGTACAAGGTAGTTTTAAAGAATTTGTTTTTGCATTAAATTGCATTGAGTTGATTTGAAATGAAATTTGTGGATCAATGGCCAAAAAATATGTGACTTAATAGTCTAAGAAAATATTGGTAGATTATGTAAAATGGCACTGTGTAAACTTAATTCAAAAGTTTACCCTTAGAGATTAAATGAAATGAAATTTTCGATCAATAGAAAAAACATCCATAAGACATAATGGACATGTACTCTTCAGTGAAGAGTTGCATAATTACATTCTCCACTCTTCTGCTAGTGGGTGCTTAGAATTTTCTTTGGACATGCCTCCTTACTATCTGGATTTGTAGTCTCTTTATATCCCATATTTCTTGAGTACATATCACCCTTAATTTCAGGCTCTCATTACAACATGCCCATCCCTCAATAATTGGTCCTTAACTCTACTCTCATATTCTCACTCATAGTTGATAGTTCATCTGCATAGTTATGAGTCTCCCACTTCACCTATGTGTTCACTTTACCCTGTTTTGTCCTAGCCCTTGCAGGATCAGTGGAACTGCTTTAAAAAATGAAATCAGAACATGACTCTCCCTATTTCCACTTTCCCACTGTGAGTTACCCAGGCAAATGATATTGGTTTATTCACATTAATAATCCATTACAGTACCCTCTTATCACCAATTGTTGAGCCCTCTCATGGTTCTAGAATTACAGTTTTGGAATAATCCGATCCTAGTTAAAGTTCATTTCTCTTCAGTTTCTTAGGGGTCTGATCAAGGAGGCTTTATTGTACTCTGATGTTGGCTTAACTAGTGTATCTTTAGAAGAAGGTCTCCATATGAAAACCAAAGCCTGGACTAGATTATTTCTAGAGTCTCTTGTAAGTATTCAGAAATTGTGTAATGCTTCTTACTTACTTCTTCTGTGTGTACCCCATGCCAACCCTGAACTGCTGGCTTCCTCTGCCTCTACTTGGTGCTATACCAATGCTTATACAAGAAACTGAAACCTGGGAGAGTAAGATGGGACCTGAGTATTTGCATGCCTGTGTTACACATATGCTTAATCAGCCTTGTAGTTTGAATAAGTAGCAGAAGCAATGCTATGTATTTGAGCTATTTTGAGACATAGAAAACATTGCATCTCTTTCAAAATTGGCCACATCTTATTTTGATTCTTTTCCCGCTCTGAACATAAAACAGGTGCACCAGCAACAGTTGGCACAAAGTGAAAAGGTTTTGCATTGAAGACTGATCATTTCTTGTAGTTCACTTTATCTTAGTCATCAGTGTTGATTCAGAGGTATTAAGTATGGTAATAACTTGAAGCCAAATTAGTCAAGATTTGGCCAGCACTACCCAGGGTTTGCTTTAGCTGTGGGAGGAACTTGCAAAAGGCAATATTGATTATGTCTGGGATATGCCAATTATAATTTGGCATTCTGATTTCTGCTTTTGTTTAACTTAGAAGCAGATTCTGCTTTGCTCTATTTGTGAAAGACAACTGGTTGACTGAAGATTACTACTTGCAACAAGACTAGCAATTTATTTGAAATTAGAGGCAGAGAGAAAACAATATCCACTTTTTGCTCATCCTGTTTAAAATTGAGTGGAGATGAGGAATATTATTGAACAACAATATCTAGGGAAAAAGAGAAAGATGAAGAGAGTAGGAAAACCAGGAGTGATACTTGAGATGAGCATTAAAACACAATATCATTAAGTAATTGGAAGATTTCAAATATGATATATAGATGAAAAGTGAAGAAATTATGTCACCATAAAAAGATAATTGGGAACAGAAAGGATGCAGAGTTTGCTGATATATAGAAAATAAATATTTTAGAAAAAGAAGTTGCCACTTTGTGGTCAAGATGACCTATAATCGATGACAGAGATGATATTCTCTCTGAGGTGATCACACTTCAATATATGTAACAGGATGTTTAAGTGGGACTCTATCTCTTCCTTTTGGGTGAGGCATGAAGATGTTGGACACTACAAACCAAAAACCAAACCAAACCCGTTGCCATCAAATCGATTTCCAGCTCATAGCGACCCTATATTGAAGAGTAAATTATGAGTCTGACTGCTAATCTGTGAACCAGATAGATGACTCTAAAACTCATGTTGAGGACCAAAAAAGTGGGGAGAGAGCAGGATTTTATGAGGAGAGTTTTTGGAGAGAACTCTTGAGTGCTGTGCGTACAACTCCTCTCCCATGCAGGAGTGATCGGAGGATGTCTTACCTCAAGCCTAATGAGAGGGGTTCAGCTCAGAGAAGTTGATGTATGTTCCTTACAACTTGGGAGCATAGTGGACTGATGCTTGACTAACACCTGAATAAGTTGAAGCAGCCTATGGCTGCAGTGAAGAAGACCACACCTGGAAAGTTTCTCTATGTGTCTCTGTTAGGGAGCCAAAGTTGCATGAATCCTAGCCATGAGGAAAATTTACTAGATTGTGTCTTAATTACCTAGTGTTGCTGTAGTACAAATACAAGTGGGCAGCTTTAAAGAACAGGAATTTATTATCTCAGTTTTGGAGGACAGAAGTCCAAATCAGGGCATTGGCTCTAAGGGAAGGCCCTTCCTTGTTGGTAGCCCTGGGAGTTCCTTGGCATTCTTTGGTGTCTGTTTTCCCACCTGTGTGTGTGTCTGTGTCCATTCTGCTTTTTATAAGACATCTCTCAGAAGTGATTAAGCTTAGGACCTGCCCTATTCTAGTATGACTTAATTAATGTAATTAATGCACCATCCTGGGATTCTCATTTAAACAGGGACTCTGCAAAAGAATATGGTGTATCAGGGTGCAAGAAACCAAGAGTAACTGGCTATGGGGTATGCCACTGAGGTCAGAAGCTGCAGAGGGATTAGAAGCAGTGAGCCAAAGGTGAGTTAACTGTCTTGGTCAAGAGAATTGCAGACGGAGGTGCCCAGCATAAAGGTCTCCAAAGAATCCACAAAAGCACCCATGAGGGAACAAGTCAGTTATAAACATCTTCTAGGCCTGAAGAACACGGTACCCTGTCATGACAATATAGTTACAGTCCTGTCTCTTTTACCTCTCCTCCTTCCTGCCACACATTCCATCCTTCCAGGTTAAGAAATAGCAGCTATTGGGTAAGGGAGAAAGAAAACAGGTGAGGAAAGAGAAAGAAGAGATAGACTACATCTTATTCCTGAATACAGGTGGCCCATCTGCTGCCAGCCTTAATAGAGGACAGTGGGGAGACTCTTAGCTGTAAATGAAGTTTGAAATGTTAATATATTGGTTAGATATTATAATTTCTGAATGAATATTTAAAGTGACCATAGACCTATTACTGACAAGATACTAGACAATCATGGGGCCTACTTGACTTTTAAACCAATGGAAGGTGTAAAACTCCCTGTGATCAGATTTAGACAAGCAAAGATACAAATCATAGGATAACTTTTGATAACATACTATGTGCCATGGATTGAACTGTGTCCCCCAAAAATATCTGTCGACTTGGCTGGGTCATGATTCCCAGTATTGTAGGATTGTGTACCATTTTGTAAATCTGATGTGATTTCCTTACGTGTTGTAAACTCTGTCGCTATGGTGAGGTTATACTTATGAGGCTTACAAGATTAGAGTCTTAATCCAATCTCTTTTGAGATATAAAAGAGAAGTGAGCAGAGATGCATGGGAACTTCATACCACCAAGAAAGCAGTGCTGGGAGCAGAGCGAATCCTTTGGACCTGAGGTTCCTGCGCAGAGAAGCTCCCAGACCAAGGGAAGACTGATGCATCACAAGAACCTTTCTCCAGAGCCGACAGAGAGAGAAAGCCTTCTCCTGGACCTGATGCCCTGAATTTGGACTTGTAGCCTACTGGTCTGTGAGAGAATAAACTTCTCTTTGTTAAAGCCATCCACTTGTGGTATTTCTGTGAGAGCAGCACTAGATGACTAAGACACTATGAGTACTCTTTTTCAAAGGATGGCCTCCAGGGGAAAAAAGCATAGGTCCTTTTTTAAAAGATATTTTCCTTTGAACTAAAATATTATGAGCTTAGAATCAGACAGATTTAGACATCTCTGGTAGGCCATTTCTTAGCTATGACCTAGTACAATTTACTTAACTTCTCTAATTTATTTGTAAAAATGGAACTAATAATACTTAATCTTGAAGGTTTGTCAAGATTCAGTGAGTTATGCTCAAGAAATATTATTTTTTTCCTGAAATTTTCATTACTGTTTCTAAGAAATATATTATTTTTTAAAATATACTTTGTGAAAGATGTTGTAGTAGATGGCCTGGGGTATGTAAAGAACTATATAGTACATGGCATATTGTTTATGCATATATCATTCTCTCTGTATAGCAGATTGTAAGTTCCTTGAATGCAGATGGCAACAGTTATAATGAACATCATATAATATGATAGTCAATGGAGATTATCAGAGTTCCACAGAAGCAGAGATCACTGATGTGAGTCATGAGGGACCATTGTGGTGTAAGGTGGTCATGTTCAGCTCTATGGATAAAATGGACTTAAATGGAATTTTATAGGATTATAGCATAACATTCAATTATGAGGAACAGAATCAATAAGGATTTCCGGATAGAAAAAATAGTGTGAGCAAAAGTAGAAATGGGCAAAGCATAACCAGGAGAAAATGAACCGACAATTTGTGATGAAGTGGAGTATCTGTATAGGCTTGGGAATCCGTCAGCAGGGGGAGCGGAGAAACCAGTTGATGAGAGATTCTGATGAACTAAACTCTATAGCTTGGCATTTATTCTACAATCAAGTTGAAGACTGAAAATTTTGGGTTGAGAATGTCAGATCCAAAGCATTGCTTGAGGAAAATTAACTAAGTTGTCAAGGTTATTGACTGGGAAAGAGCCTGTTGTTGTTAGGTGCTGCCAACTCGGTTCCGACTCATAGAAACCATATAGGACACAGTAGAACTGCCCTATAGGGTTTCCAAGGAGCAGCTAGTGGATTCAAACTGCTGACCTTTTAATTAGCAGCTGACCTCTTAACCACCATACCACCAGGATTAGCTGGGAAAGAGCCTAGAAACAACAAAATCATTTATAGGTTATTGCAATAGCTAAGCCATGAGGAACTTGAACTAAGTTAGTAGCAGTGAGAATGGAAAGGAAGGAATGAAATATAATGAATGAGGAGTTGACAGGATTCAGAAAATACTTGTATTTTCAACATTTATTGTTAGTTGCCGTCAAGTAGATTCTGACTCTTGGTGATCATGTGCGTGAAGAGTAGAGCTGCTCCATAGGATTTTCAAGGCTGTGGCTTTTCGGAAACAGACTGCCAGACCTGTCTTCTGAGGGCCCTCTGGGGATTTGAACCACCAACATTTCAGCTAGTAGTCGAACACTTAACCATTTGCTCCACCCAGAGACCTTGTTGTTAGGTGCTGTCAAGTTGGTTCCAACTCATAGTGACCCTATGTACAACAGAACAAAACACTGCCTGATCCTGTGCCTTCCTTATAATGGTTGGTATGCTTGAGCCCATTGTTGCAGCCACTGTGTCAATCCATCCTGTTGAGGGTCTTCCTCTTTTTCACTAACCCTCTGCTTTACCAAGCATGATGTCATTCTACAGGGACTGGTCCCTCCTGATAATATATCCAAAGTATGTGAGACAAAGTCTTGCCATCCTTGCTTCTAAGGATCATTCTGGCTGTACTTCTTCCAAGACAGATTTATTCATTATTCTGGCAGTCCATGCTATATTCCAGGGACCTTATACAGGTCAAATTCTCTAGACCAGCACTGTCCAGTAAACATTCTGTGATGACAGAAATGCTCTCTGTACTATCCAGTATGGTAGCTGTTAGTCATAATGGCACTGAGCACTTGAAATGTGAGACTGAGAAACTGAATTTTAGATTTTATTTAATGTTAGTTATTTTAAATTTAAATATAATAAGCACATGTGGGTAATGGCTACTGTTTTGGACAGTGCAGCATCTCTTCAGGAACAAATTGTGATGCCCACACTTGAGTTGATATCTGAATATTTTGAGTATTGCATTGGCAGTGCTGCTCAATGATTTGATTTTGGCAATATTTTTCTTCTGCAATTGGTGCAACTATTTGAATATTTTATTACATTTTCTCCATTTTAAGGAAAGAGGAAAATGAAAATGCTGTCCTTATTCTTAGTAAATGTAGGTCTCATAAATTGGGTATAATTGAGGCAAGAGTGGGAATCATTAAGTGTCCTAAAAATGGTTAAGACTTCTGTCTTAACTTAACCTGTGAGGTCTATTATGAAGAAAATAAACAAAGATAAAGGCCATATATAATAATACTAGGAATATATTGCAAGGCATAATTTGAAATTTAAATGATTTTATGTATTACTATTATTAAGCTTTTTGCAACAGTTCTTGTAGATGCAATGACAGAAGATTATGGTGTAATATTCTTGCGTTCCATCTCTGCTTATAATTTAGAGAACGTACTGTATATAAATGTAGGAATTTTGTCTATATATTGCTTCTCATAGCATTGAAAGTTATTACTGTCTTTATTTTATTAAAAAAAGTGACTGATTCATTCATTCATTCATTCATTTCCTCCAATTTCCATTTTTCAAAGTAAACAAACATGGGACAAAAGACCCTTAGACTATCAAATGCAATAGCCCATATTTTAACATTTTAACTGTGGTTGTTCAGTTTTATTTTCTTACCATTAATACTAGATTTAATCATTTATATTTAAATTGTTGGAGATTTGATGGTTAATTTTAAAAATGATGAGTTATTAGAATATTAGTAAATAACATTTAATGTTTATTAATAAAGTTGAAAATCCTAATCTCTTAAGAAAATGCATATATTTTCTCTTAAAATATGAGAGGAAGGTATTACCTGTAAGAAATTCTACTCTTGATCCTAACAATCACTATTCTCTGATTCTAAAAAGTTCCTAAGCTCCAGATTCACAAAAGGAAGTACAACAATGATTGGTCTTTGATTTGAGTTCCAGATTGGAGGCAAGTGACCACAAAACTGGTTGTAAACACTTCCCAAACAATCACCAACAGTACCTCTCTGGTACTTATGCTTCTGAAAGTCAGCCAGTCACTAAACTCCACTCTGAAAGCCAGCCAATCTCTACCCATTCCCATTTCTAAAATTCAGCCAATCCCTGAACTCCATGCCTCTCTCTAACCCAGTACAAAATCAGGTCTTTGCTTTGTTTAGAAAGTTTGTGTTTTTACAGTCCACAATATATTCATCTCTATTTCAGATGTAGTTGAGGGGTGATCTCTTCCCTCAATATATCTTTACTTTTTTACTAGATGAGTAAAAAGTACTTATCTACTATCCTACTATCTGTGATTAGATGTTTGGTGGGGACAAATGATCAAGAATTATCCAAAAACTTGGTGAAAATCTCTCTGTCCTTTTCTCCCAGTGCTCTCCCCATCCCGGGAAGATTTCTTGAAAATGGCAGAATGAGGTGATCAATTACAACTAAACATCACAAGCTAATAAATAGTAAATAATCTTTTTCCTGTCTCCCCTATCTCTTGGCATTTCTTCAGCGGTGACCACTGAGAATAGACTGACCTTACATAAGCCCCATAGACATCAAAAAAGAATTTGTCAAAAATACGGTTTCTTTTTTAAATAAAATACATAAAATTTATGTAAGTAAACATTTGGTTATTGATTTGACATTAAATTTCATTGGATGATCTAACTGATCTCTATTTATGTTACAGAATAACCTTCTGTCTTGTGTAATTCCTAAATGAGGGTTCTGAAACGGCATTCCAGCACTTTCCACTCTAACAATAGCACTGCTCCTGCTTGATGGAGAGCAAGTCATTCAGTAATTAAAAAAAAAAGAAAAAACAAAACAACATTGCCGTCAATTCGATTCCAACTCATAGTGACCTTATAGGACAGAGTAGAACTGCCCCATGGGGTTTCCAAGGTTGTAATCATTATAGAAGCAGATTGCCACATCTTTCCCCTTTGGAGTGGCTGGTGGGTTCAAAACGTCGAACTTTTGGTTTGCAGTAAGTAGAGTGCTTAACCACTGCGCCACCAGTGCTCCTTCATTTAGTAGTAATAGCCTGTAAATGAATACATGGGTTTGTGGTTGTTCCCCCAGGGCTGCAAAATTCCTGGACCTGCATATCTATGACTAGAAATCTGACATTTGGCACAATGTAATACAACAAAACCATGCCCACGTTAAAACCGTTGCGTTAAAATTTATCCTAAGAATAAAGGAATGAGATTGCTGATGTGACTCTTCTAAGGCATTAGAAATGGGGGCAGGCAGAATAAAATAATCGGTATAAATCTTGATTGCAGAGTTTCTTTTTCAAGTCGTGTCTCCTCTAGCCTATGTGAAATGTAATCTCAATATATTTTAGCATTTTTGAGTAGATAATGATTAATTCTATGGGCTCATGCTTTCAGTATACATACAACAGTGAACAGGTAAGATAAATTGAATGCTATTAGGCAGTGGTGTGCCGAAGTCCTCATGTATTGGTTCCCCAAAGCCAGCTGTGAAATTTTCAGGAATTTTGTTAGCTGGCTGACATCCCATTGGTAGCTTGGAACTGGCCATGATAGGAGTGTTTATTTACAGCATGGAAATTGGCCAATACTAGAAAGCAAGTTTTCTCCACCAGAGCTAGTTTTCAAACATTTATCTGAACACCGCACCACAAGTAACTATTTGTCTTTTGTCTTTAATTTTAGTTGTCTGAAAGTAGATTTTGGCACCAGTTTATCTTTATGAGCCACCCAAACCAAAAAAACCAAACCCATTGCCAGTTGGGTTGATTCCGAATCACAGCGACCCTATAGGACAAAGTAGAACCGTCACATAGGGTTTCCAAAGAGCAACCAGTGGATTTGAACTACCGACCTTGGTTAGCAGCCAAATGCTTAAACCACTGCACCCCCAGCTCCTCATGAGCCACACGGACTCCATAATAAGAGACAATATTCTTATTTCTTTCTGCAACAGGATAAAATGGACTGTAACTGTAACTGTTTTCTGACTAAATTGAAGTGGAATTGTTTACAAATTCTGAAATCAGGTTTAAAGGATTAAGTCCTGATGCAGGCTGTTTTTCTCCTTTTCTTCTTTTTGCGACTGCAGATAAACTACAGGTTCATTGGTATCAGAAATGAAGGTCTAGCAACTACATTGTGATTAACTCATTCTTTCCCTGCATATCCTAGAATTACTGTGACTGTTACTAAAATGTGAAATTATGAGTTCTTGAGCAAACAAAGGGTTCCCTTACCTCAATGAATTGTAAAATATTTAACAAATTTGTAGCAGGGATGACCTCTTTTTATAGGCTAATCTAGGGAGGGTTGTTAGGGTTATTATCAGCATTATAATAATAAACAAGCATGTAATAATTGTGTCCCTGTGTCCTGTGCGATCTCTGACTATTTTGGATTCAGGCCAGTTACAGCAGCAATGAATGCAAAACTTCCCTTAGCACTCTGTGGGAGGGGGCTTGTGAAGTTGTGGTTGGGTTGGAGGGCATGTGGGAGTGATTGACAACACTTTGTGAGATTCCGACCTATAGAAACACGGTTGGTTGCTGATCAATGTTAAACAAAGTTAAATGACCAAAATTATAGGGGAGGAACTGTCCCATAAATGGGTTTATATTGTTAAGACTCTTTTATCTCTTTTCCCCTTTTTGGTTTATTCCTGTATTCTGTGAAATTATTTGGACGTATATCTCATTTGCCCATTTAAGTTTTTTTTTTTTTTTTTTTGTTAATATAGTATATTTGTTCCCAGCCTTGGTTACATAGTAGAATCATCTGTGGAACTTAAAAAAAAAACCTGATACCTGTCCCCTATCCCAGAACAATTAAATTTGAGAGCAATTGATAACTACTTCTCTGCAATGTGAACTTTTTTTTTTTTTTTTAATGAAGAGAAGCTTATTTCCTCATAATCAAAGTAGGCTAAAAGTCCAAATTCAAGGCGTCCGCTTCAGGGGAAGGCTTTCTCTCTCTCGGTCTGCTCATCAGTGTTCCCCCAGACTAGGAGCTTCTCGGCACAGGGACCCAGGTCCAAAGGACGCGCTCTGCTCCTGGCACTGCTTTCTTGATGGTATGAGGTCCCCCTACAATGTGAACTTTTAATGAGGTCAAGATGGCTTTAATTCAGTTTTGTTTCATCGTTTAAGAAGTTAATTTATTTCTTAAGTGATTGTTTTCTAGCTGTCACATTTTCATATGGTTCTCCTAACTTTCTCTTTTTGTAAATGTGAAATATTTTTGATCAGATGACACCTACTGGATGAGCTGCTGTTTTGTCCAGGACATCAGTTTTACAAGCTGTAAATCTGATAAGCAGTTCTACGGCTTTGTTTCCCTGGATATAAAAAAGAACCTATTGAGACATCAGCACATCTGGGGGAAAACATGCTTTTTAATATTTAGGTTATTATTATTCACTTTGAATAAAAAGCCATCAAACTTGACATATGTATCTTTAAAATAGAAATGAATCCTTGTGAGTAATAATGAATCTGATTTTGAAAGGAAAGCCAACTAGGCAGAGAGCCTTAAGGAGTTTTCTTTATTGCCACTTTATCACAGGAAAGGACCTTTGAGGATATTAAAACCTGACTCTTGTCTATTGACCTCATAAGAGATACAGCTCCTGTTACACGCGGTTGCTTTTTGTTCTGCTGGCCTATGCAGCAGTTCGTTGACCAAAAAAAAAAAAAAAAAAAAAAATCCTCAAGACATGAGGTAAAACGAATGCCATGCTCTGGTGACTGGTATATACCCAACTAGAGAAAAATTCACATGAGAAAAGTGCTCGACAAAAATATTTCATCTAAGATATTTTCCAGCTGAGCTGCCTTTGCATTCTGTTCCCACCACATTCTCTGAATTGCACGGTGGAAAAGCTGAGACATTTAACTTGTGCTCTGCACAGCGCTGGGAACTCGGGCACAGAAAATCAGGTCATTTTTTATTTATTTTTTATTGCTGCCTTTCTGCAAGGGTTTAATTCTCTTTATATTGTTTATATAAGGGAAGAACAAACTTAGGAAAATTTTACTATCATTAAGAACTGTCAGCTACCCCAGTTATATATTCCCATGCTGTATAACATTGTGTCTTGTTATTATTGACACATTATATAGAACAAATGATAATAACTTTCATAGCCCTAAGTTAGGTTTATACATGACGCAAGTATAACAATACTGGAAGCCTAATATTGTATGTAAGAAAATGTTTAGTAATAGCATAGGTGCCAAATCAACAGAGACAAATGTATTTTATTGAGAACACATTGCTTAAATATTGGCTGTTATAATATTGATTATTTCATGCCAACTATGTGTTCAGGTCTCTACAGTAAACATTAAGTTTCTTCCCTAAGTGCTTGCCATCAAAATTACACATGATCCTGCTGGACAATCCAGACATGAAATGAGCATGTTACTAGATTCCTCTGTGTTTATATTGTATCTTCCTTTCTAATTTAGATCATTAACCATTTGACAAGAATCATGCCTAATCCTATCAGCACTTATAGATTAGTAAGTGAAGTAGACCCCTGCCAATATATGAAAAATTCCACTAGGAGAGAAAAGCAACTTTACCAAAGAGATTGGGTAAGATTTGAAGATATCTGGAGGAGTTTTGGGAAATGATTGACATAGAAGAGTAGTTGTTCATTAATGAAATATTTATTGACTACCAGTTATATGTAACGTATCTCACTAGACTGTGTGAATATACGAGTATATATATATATATACACACACATATATACATATATGTGCATGTATATATATATGTATATGTACAGTTTTACTCTTCAGGAATTCCTAAGGAACTCAGAGTCTGGTGGAGAAGATGAGATGAATGCAAATAACCATCAGGCAAGAGATTGTGAAAAGTGCCAGGCTGAGATTTACACTTACTTCTGGTTTTACTAGTAACTAGTTATGTGACAGGAGGAAGATTTTGCAGCCTTTCTGGGACTCGATTTCCACATCTGTAAAACGAGAATGTAAACTACTTTGTCTCTGTAAAATGAGAATGTAAACTACTTTGTCTCCAAGATCCTTCCAGTCCTTAAATAGATATTGTTAAAAAGAGAGCAGATTCATGTGATGTTGATTTCTATGCATTGAAAACATAGTCATCTTTTAGTAAGAAATTATCACTGAAAACCTGATAAAGTGCATTAGGAAGGGCTAGAAGAGACTGGCAGATGAATCAGAAGATGTAGGCAATGGGGAGAAAATTGTTATTATGGTTCTGTTCTTTCCTCCTCTTGGAATGATGCTTCTGCAGACCCTCACTGGGCTCTCTCCTTCTCCTCCAGGTAACTACGAGGACGCCTTCTCTCAGAGAAGACTTTCCTATTTACATAAGTCTCCTTAACCACATCTCTCTATGCCCATGCCCTGCTTATTTTTGCTCATAGCTCTTATCACCACCTGACACTGCAGTATATACTGGTTTAGATAGTTAATTTTCTGTCTCTCCCACTAGGATATCAGCTGTATTATGAGAGAAATGTTATTTATCTGGTCATTGCTCTTTCACCAGTATCTAGAATAGTGTCTGGCACATTGAAGGCACTTTATACTGACGAAGACAGTAAACTTCTTTATAATGACTCCCAATTTTGAAAGATTGCCCTTTCTCTTTTTCTATAATATCTACTGTCAAAACTTACTAAATAGCTTACTAATTTGTGCTAGCATTTGCAAATGAGATTCGCCTCCTCCCTCTCTCTGTCCCTCCATCCCTCCATCCCTTCCTCCTTCCCTCTCTTCCTTCCCTCCTTCCCTCCCTCCCTCCCTCCCTCCTTCCTTCCTTACCTCCCTTCCTCTTTTACTCTCTTTTGAATGTGGAAAGGGATTTTGAGTTAAGTAGTAAAGAATTTAGAGCCTTTGGTTTTTCTTAAATATCTAGCTGTAAACCTCATGATACTGGACTTTCTCATGAGTTTTCTGCTATTCCTAAGCTTAATCAAAACAAACATAAAAAATGCTTTTTGTAGATTATTTTCTATCTTATTTTTAGGAAAGCCTGAATGTACATGAAGATATATATGTTTGCTAATTTTTAATATTAAAATTAGCTTTTAAACTTGGTAAATTATTTGTATTTGCTCAGGTCAGGACAACAGATTGTGCTTTTATTTTTGATTAATTTAAAATAATGTGTCAGTACAGTGAAAAGCTGAACTGTAGCTAAATTTGGTTCACATCATGAATCATTAGAATACTTAGACAGTCACATTGTCATTGGCTGCAAAGTCAATGGGAGCAGTTGCATAGGATGAGTTAACTCTATAAGGAAAGTCCCCTTGGAGTTCTGTAGGTGAAAAATGGTTTGCTGGTTATTTTGGGAAAAAATGAAGTTGAATTGCTTACATTAAACTTCTTTCCTCTCTAAACAAAAACAAAACAAGTCCAAACAAAATAAAACAAGCTGGTTGCTTATATCAATATAAAGTATACATTTATAACAAAAGCTTAAATTATTTGAATGAAGTATGAAAAAAAGAGAAGCAATCATAGTCATTTCACAAAGCTCGTATTTTCTTCCAGTTCCACAGTAATGTAACCGACATTGATTTATAGCCTATATTTTTTTAGTAGAACTAGTCATATTTATGAGTTACTGCTTTTGATCAATTATCAAATTTACTAACAACGACAAAGATATAGACAAATTTGTGTTTGTATTTTGATTTCATGAATTGATATAAATATTAAAAAATATAGTAAATAGACTGGAATATCAATTTTCATCTCTGGGTATAGGCTTATTCTAACCTCTGATACTCTAAAAATGTACCGCTGATCTGTGCTCAAGAAATAAGCCATGGACGAAAGCACTTTGTGTAATTTGGTGCTATTTGCTGCTTGACCCGTTATTGTTTTAATGTGGCTCCTGGCAATGGAAAGCTTTGATGGGCTGTGTTCATACTACAACTGCCTGCTATTAACATGAGAGAAAATGAAAGTCTCCAGTTTCAAATAATATGGGCTCCTTAATCTTCACAAGCATAAAAAAGTCAATCAAAATATTATACTTGTTCACCATCAGTATTAAGCTTGAATTTCTGTCCTTTCATAAGCTGAGCAAATTGGATTTAAATCTAGGTAGTTAAGTTTATGCAACCAAAGCAGTTGTGTTTGTGCTGGGCAGTGATTGCATTTGCAGCTCTGTTCATTTTAGAACTGACTCATGGCTGAATTATGAATGGGATATTAGCCTAGAATTAACAAAGGAGAAGTTTTGGACCAGCGCCTCCTGGTTGCAGCAAAGACAGATTTTTTCTCAGTTTTTGGAACTATTGGTAAGCTCAATAGGACAAGAATATTAAATAATCCTTTTATTTTACTAGTAAATAACATTTTGAGAATAGGTACTTCTGTGGCTGAGACCAGCAAATTTGACTTTGCTGGATATAGGCTGAGCCTAGGGTACCACCTGGCGTGGCTGCAGATTCCTCTATTCCCATCTGGGCTAGATTCATAAACATCCCTTTTCAAGAAAATCTTGGTAACTGCTGCCACACCCACCCTCTTGAGAATGATTCCAAAGCATCATACTTTTCAAAAGTAAGCTACATAGTAGTAATTTGATGCAAATTCAAATTATGCAAATTCATTCTTAGGATGTACAAAAATGTAACTGGTTTATTCAGGAGTTTCAACCAAGTGGGTTATTCTCATTTTAATTCTGCCTTCAAGCATACCATTAACAATCTTTATGTCTGGGTTGTAGAGCCACTAGACATCTTATAGGCAAATTCCATGACTTTCTGGACTGATTCAGTCTAGTTCCGTTAAAATCATCAATTTAATGACTGATTTGAATTGTATCTCCATTCCTTCTTCCAGAACAGAATTGCCCAGAAGTTGGAAGTGAGGTCTGTTCTCTCATTCTTCTTCTTATTCTAGCACCTTAGAGGGAAGGGACTCACTCTGTGTGTTTTCAATGTCATACCTTTCTTCTTATGCTCATTCTTGCTCCTGTAGTCTTGTTAGAGGCAGAGAGGAGGAATGAAAGACAAAGGGAAAGTGTCTCTTTAGTGGTTTTTAGTTAGTTATCACTGATTCTCTGGCTTACATTTTAGTACTCTCAATGAGGCAGGCATCTGAAGGCTGGTTCCTCTGAGGGCATGTGTGTGGCTTCTTCAAAGAGCTCTTGTAGGGGAGGAATACCTCACTCTCTGTTCCCTGCATTGGGGGTTCAGGTTTGAATGGTAGCATTCCTCTTAGGTAGAATTCAGGTTAGATTGTTCAAGCCTAGTGTCATGGATTGAATTAAGTCCCCCCCAAAAATGTTTGTATCAATTTGGCTGGGCCATGATTTCCAGTGTTGTGTAGTTGTCCTCCATTTTGTGATTATAATGTTAAAGAGGATTAGGGTAGGATTGTAACACCCTTATTAAGGTCACATCCCTGATCCAATGTAAAGGGAGTTTCCCTGTACCACCTTTTATCTTACAAGAGATAAAAGGGGAAGGAAGCAAGCAGAGAGTTGGGGACCTCATACCACCAAGAAAGCAGTGCTGGGAACAGAGCATGTCCTTTGAACCCGAGATTCCTGTGCAGAGACGCTCCTAGTCTGAGGGAAGACTGATGGCGATGAAGACCTTCCTCCAGAGCCGACAGAGAGAGAAAGCCTTCCCTTGGAGCTGATACCCTGAATTTGGACTTCTAGCTTACTGGACTATGAGAAAATAAATTTCTCCTTGTTAAAGCCATCCACTTGTGGTATTTCTGTTATAGCAGCACTAGATGACTAATATACCTAGCTACTGTCTTCAATGTTCAGTTGAATTACAGACAACTGGCATGAACCTACAAGCTGTTCCCACACTGCTATCCATCTCTCCAGTTCTCTTTTTCTCTCCTGAAATAGGCAAGAGGCAGCTGAGCAAGTCTGATGCCTCAGAAACTATCTTGAGGAGAGACCTCTGAACTTTATGGTGGTTCTCTTGGATTCCTCCTCATTTATCTGGTAGGGGGAAGACACCCCTTTCCCTTTCCCATGAGGAGGCAAGAGAATCTTTTCTCACCCCTGAACTCTAAATTTCCCATAAGGCTGTTGATCCTCATGACTCCTTCTTCCACCTTTTTCCCGGCCAATGGCTAATACCGATGGCAGAGGCCGTGGTTGGGTGGCAGTAGTTAACTGGGTAGAGTCCTCTTGGTGGACTGTTCATAAACCTTGGGAGAGGTATCTGTCCCTAACTGTTGGCGAATCTCTTCAGAGTTTGGGGGTATTAAGGCCCTCTTTTTACTTAGCTCAATGGCAACTGGTTTGGGTTTTTTTTGTGTGTGTTGTTTTTACTTAGTTATGAATTCTAGTTGCTAATTTTAGGATGAAAGGAAAGCCCGACATTCTGTTAAAAAGAACAATAAAGTCTCACTTTATGTTCAAAATTTAAAGTAATGACTCTTCATGAATGAATTAAAAATTCTGCCAAAAATTTCACAATTCAAACCTGCTGGGTCAAATAGACTAAGTATATTGAAAACTGTTTTTTTTTCCCCTATTTCCCATGGAGGTAACATTTTGGCTATATACAATAATATGTCCACTCTTTCTATTTTGTGAATTATGTGAGTGTTGACTTAGACAAGATTTTTATAGATCCTTTACATAAAATGTGAGCAACAGATTTCTTAAGCATCTTTAGAATAGAAACAATATATTTTAGATGTCCAAGTTCCCTGCAATATTTTATATAACTGGATTCTAATGAAATAAGCATTTCAAATAGAGTAATTCACAATTTGCATGGCCTTAATGATTCTCTGACTCTAGGTTCAAAGTTAATACTGTTATTATTATGAATGACAATGTTGTGGGGGCAATTATTATTCACATATTCAATTCAAAATATTAATTTAGAAGAGACATTTGTTAGCTATACTTGCTTATATTTAGTCTTTGTCCATGTCGTTTTATGACTGAATAAAAACAAAGAAGTAATTTGACAAAATAACAATAGATGTACTTGAGTGAGAATTATAGAGAAGAGTTATATGGAAATTATTTCTTATCCATGAGTAGAATACTTGAAGAAAGTGGTGAAATATTCGTGGGTAAGGATGCTAGGAAACTGGTTTAAGAAGAAAGGGAATTGGTGATACACTGGACGGTGACAGAAGGAAGAAGGTAGGAAACAGAACACACAGAATAGTCAAGATTTGCAACCTGAGTGTGGAGGCAGGTGGGAAAGGAACAAAATTCACTTAAATCCTAAGGCTGCTGTCTGGGAGTACATAGATGTGTATAGGTGTTGTTGAGAGATGAAGAACATAAAAATAAAAATATCTCCACTGATAAGAGAGGTTCGGGTGGGTACTGTGATTAACATAATGTACCACTATGCACACACACACACACACATTTGAGGTTTTTTTTCCCTATATTTTATATTCCTGCTTATACTATAATTACATTAAAAAACTAGAATAAAAATGTATGGTTTAAAAAAGAGTGGGCAGACTGTACTGTCTTACTCTGTCAGTGTGGGAATATGGCTACTTGTTTTATACTCTATATGTGAAAGAAAGTGACCTGGAGTCTCACCAGGCCCTTACCTATGCCTGTCTCCTAAGGAGTTTTCACCCTTCCATTCTTTCTGTAATGCTAAAATGGAGTTAATTCAGAGGTTAATAAATTATCACCATATACCATCTCATCATGATTCCTCTCTTATGAAAGGCTATCCCGGTTACAACTTCAGTTTCTCCCCACTGCACACCTATTCCGAACGTCAGAGATTCCAAGAGACTTTTGTTTCTTTACACCTTGCCAGTGAAGGGAAAATTGATAATCTCTGACTTTTGCTCCACTTGTACCCATGAGACTAGCCTAGAGGCATTGTGGGGTCTCTAGAGGGCTGTGGGGAGGCGTTGGTAGGACTGGGGTTTCACTTGCCTGGCTGCAAGACCAAATCAAAGGAGGGTGTGCAGGGGTTCTGTCAGTGTGCAAGGGACTGTGGCCCACTGGGTCTGATCTGGGTTGGCATTAGTGTTGCAAAGTGATTGCAATAATTTTTATCACTGAGTGGGAACACTCTGCTTCCAAGGAGATCTGACTGCATTAAAGCAGGAGCCCAGCTAGTACTTAGGGAATGAAACTCATGTAGATAAAATACAGTCAGGGTCCTAATCCAATCGGATTAAAATGGGCTCCAGAATCCAAGGATAGTCCTAGCCATAAAGAAGGAGTGGGAATATGGCCAGTGCTGGGGCACTGTAGTTCAAAGAAACACAAGAGTTTGAGACCTCTCTGGGGAGCCCCTCTCACCACATTTAGGTCAGAAGGACTAGATTTCTAGACTCCATCTTCTGGCTCAGAAAGCCACTCCTAAAACACCACTAGGCTTTGCTAGAATAGTCACAGGATCTGTTAAGTGTTGAAGGTCATCAGTGCAGTGCTGGGCATGGCCAGGGAAAGCAGACAAACTTTCCCTTTTATTTTTGTCCACATTCAGACCAGAGACATCATGAGAGGGCTTAGTCTGGTTGCGTGTGTATATGTTCTCATTCTTTATGTTTTTTAAGACTTGCATGTGGGTTTTCTAATAACACATACAGTGTTTCCAAGAGAGACTTTGGGCTATGTGGGGCAAGTTAGTCTATGACACAGAATCTAGCAACAATAAGAGACTGAACCCCTTTCAGATTGGTACTCAGTGTCTTTAAGCACAAAGTGGGAGTGGATTCAGAAGCATACTCTGATGGCTTCTTTTTTCTTTTTTAAGGATGGGTTTCCTCCCATCTCAGGAACCAAGAAAAGTTCCCAGAGGTTTGGACTTGTATTTTATTTATAGCTGATAGCTACACTTTTACCCTGAAATGCTCTGGCTCAGAGCTTGGAAGGAGGAGGATTTGCAATAAAAAATGTACAGTGGTGAAAGCTCTAAAGAAAACTGACAACAAAGGCACAAGCATTTGTATTTCATGTTTGTAAATGACTCATAAAGTAATGAAACACTTTACATGTGAAACTGAAGTCAAAAGCTTCTAATCAGGTCTGTCCTCGACTCTGTATCCTTCAAAAATTTCTTAAGGAATTTTTGGCTTTCCCTAAAAGAAGGATGCGAGTACTTATTTGGATCAGTTGTAAGGGGAGGGAATAATTAGTTAATTCTCTTTCTTGCGGGTGAAAAGTGGAGGTTGCTGTAAGGACAAAATGCAAGCGAGTGGCATGCCAGGGCTGTTTGCGAAGAAACTCATATGCTTGGGTTCAGTGTTTGGCCTCAGGCCAAAGGCTGCAACTAACAGGGAAGTGTCAGCATCTCAATATAATTGCATGTCTTAGAGCCTATTATTGCACTAATAAAAATGCTTTTCAATAAATCTGAGAAAGGAAGGGGGGAAAAACCAGGAAGAAAAGAATTGCCTGAAATATTGTATTTAATAAAATTCTCATAAATGGAAAGAGTAGCTTTCTGCTAAATAAATGTGCTTTAATTTTATTTTCTGATTAATTTGATTTGGGGGAAAATGCAAGTAACACTTTCTTTCAATGTACTTTCTTAAAAAGAAGAGTAAAAAGCAAGTAGGCATCATTGTAGGCGAATATTTTTCTCAAGGAGAGAGAGGAGAAAGGAGGACCAGGAAGCTGGAAGCCTAGAGTTTGGTTAGTATTTATGTCACCGATACATTACAGTGACCTTGGGCAAATGATTTAACCTTTGCATCCTCATACATAAAATGTTAGTGTTTCATGCTTACAAAACTTTAAAATAATGTCAAAAGTATTTGAAATGTGTACTATTGCTTATAATGGCATACAAGGGAGAGCGTACATACCCGCTGACAACTGTCTTAATCACACACAGTAGCACATCTGAGATCTTTTTCTCTTTTGGCATATTTCATATCAATAATAAATGTTTGGAGCACCCTTATGAAAGAAGCCACCCGAGTATGAGGATTTCCTTGTTCGTATGAGGACAGGAACAAGCCCTAACAACGCTAGTGTATTATTAATCTTGTGCTTCTTATAAAACAAAGAAATACAAAAAGAGGAATAATGGTAACTAACTTTTGCTGCTCACTTGCTATGGATAATGTGTTCACGATCATTAAAGGAAGGAAAAAGGAAGAGAATCCTTTTATATTTAGCTTCTGCCATGAGTCAGATGCCTTACGTACAATATCTTTTTTCTTAACATTTAACAAAATTTCTGACACATGGTGGGTGCTTGATAAATATTTGTTGAATGAATGAATGCTTCCAATTTTTTAATTCTCAAAATAACCTTATAAAACAAACCTTATCTCTACTTTACAGAAGAGCCCTGTTGCCATCAAATTGATTCTGACTCATAGCTATGCTGTAGGACAGAGCAGAACCTCCCCATAGTGTTTCCAAGAGCTGCTGGTAGAATTCAAACTGCCAACCTTTTGGTTAGCAGCCGAGCTCTTAACCACGGCACAACCAGGGATCCTTACAGGAGAGGGTGAGGTTGAAAAAGGGTAAATACTCGATGAAGATCATGCAATTAGCAAAAGGCAGAGCCAAAATTTGAACACTGGTTTGTCTGACTCTAAAATTAAGGTTCTTAATCATAAGACTTTGGCAGTATTTTGATTAATACAGATTATCATTCCAAGTTTGTCAATTATTCTGATGGCTTTACAGATTGCTAAAGAAGCTGACATGATAAGATCACCTGCGCGCTTTGGTCTCAAAGGATCTGATTAGTGCCTTACACTTAAGAGCTACTTCTGAATAAAAGTGTGAGATAAAGGGAGGTGTTGAATGCCTCTTCCCTGCTGGAGCAGCTAATTGCCTGGTGTGGCTTGTGTGGGATCTTGTGGGCCAGGAACAAAACACAAGAGCACTGCTTACACACAGTCATGGATATGAGGAGCTGATGTGTGGAAAATGTATGTCATGAGAGTAAGGAAATGATGCAATAGATGTTGTCAGCTGTGAAGCCAGGGGAGATAAAAGGAAAAGAACAGCAGCTGAGTGGAACATGATTTGGGCAGATCCTGGAGGAAAGAACCTGCTGCCTATGGCTGACTTTTTTCATGTTATCCACTACTTGCTCAGGTAAATGGTCAGGGGAAATAGCACATTTTGCCTGGAATTTGTAAGAAGCTCTCTTAGCCTGGTGTGCCAGTTATCAGCTTATTGCCTCTCAGTTCCAAATCCACCCTACTTTGCCCTACTTTATTCTACAGGAGCTGGAACCTGTAGACATTTCTCTTTAGCCAGCTGGCAGAATGCTAAGTCTTGTCAGTAGAAAGTGCTGGAAAGATGCTGCAAGAGGAAGGGATTTCTCTTCTTCTTTCTGGTGTGTTCTTTCCTTCTTGCTCCTGTGGCATATGGGAGCACTTGGTGGTGCTCACCACCCTGTAAGTTTTACCAGTGCCCCAAAGGGTGGCTTCCCAGAGAGTCTCACCAGCACCCAGGGGCAGCTTCTTGGAGAGTTCCAGTGGCACCCTAGCAAGCGATTTCTAGTACCCCAGTGGTTATCTTCTCAGGAGTCTTAATGGCACCCCAGGAGGAAGCTTCCTAGTGAGTTTTGACATCCTGTATTGTAAAACCTAAAATTTCAAGTGTTACCTTGATACCTGTGAGCCTCCTAGGGTCCCAGCCTAAACCTGAGTTGCAGTACTCTTGCCAGACATGCCCCCCACCTGTGGGGAGGACTTTCCATCTGGCTAGTTCCCCTATCAGCCTTTCCAGCTGCACTCCATCTGCTCCTCAGCCTAACAGGTTCATTTCCCTACCAGCCCATGGAATTGTTCAAACAAGCTAATAACATTCTCAGTGAACCAGGGAGCATCCCCGTCCTCCTGCCACTGCAAGGTCTGCCTGCCTCCCCAGGCCTTTGTGGTTCCCCTTGTTCCTGAGTGAAACCACCACGTAGCGCTGCATGATGTGTGATGTCCCTGGCCAGTGAGTATATGTGACTAATGGCTGTCAATCTCATCAGTCCAATGTCAGGTACTTGGACATCTCATACTGTTTATGGTGGCGCATCCCTCCTTTACCAAAAAGATGAATAGGAGGTGGCTAGAACACACCCCAGCAAGCATTTCCTGCTTGCCAGCCCTGGCCTATGGAACTCCAGCTAGGTCCTCTACCATCCAGTATGCCACAGCCACATCCTCTCTAATGAGATCTGAACCTCAGCCCGCTTCCAAGTTTTATTTCTTCTTTGGATGCTTTGCCTTGGCCCTAGAAGTAGTGGTTGCTTCCTTTATCTGCTATTCTTATGTTCTTTAAAATTCTCTTACCCCTTTGTAGTTAATCATTTGCTACAAGTTAATACTCCTTTGTATTACATTTTCTCTGTTCAAATTACTAGTGTAGCTTCTGTTTCCTGACTGGACCCTGATCGGTACACCAGACTGCTTAAAAGCAGGCCTGAGGCAAAGGCCTATGTAAGAGTTGTTTATTTGGGAATGTAAGCTTAGGGAGCAGAAGACAAGGACAGGAGAGTGAAGCTGGAAAAAGGAAGAGCCAGTGCAAGAATGTGTTATCAAGTTGATCACACCAACAAGAAACTGGTTGTTCAATCTTGTAGAATCTTCTGAGAAACCATATGAAATATGTCTCAAAACCACCAGGGGAGAGAATGGAGGAAGCATTTATCCACTGGCTACCTCTCTCTTCCACATTGGTTAAGAGAGACTTAGGGAGGACCTGTCAGTTTTTATCAGTGCCATAGTGGTTGAGCTTGCATAGAACTGGTTGTTGCAGCAATGGCTGGATTAAGAGGTGATGCTGATAGTATGTGAAATGGTGCATAAGAATTGTCTGGAGCAATTATCAAAATAAGAAATGAATATTCAAAAATCTTGGATGTTTTTTCATAAAAATTTAGGTAAAATTTCAGGGCTGAAGAATCAAGTTGGTAATTAAAAAAATGTATAAGCTCTAATATGATCTCTTCATTTAAGGTGCCTATGATCTAGAGGGATGTGAGACGGGAGTTCACCCCTGTATAAAATAAGCACTGATTTGTATATCTTTTATTTCTTTTTCTTGCCTAATTGCTCTGGTTAGACTTCTAGTACAATAATGGGAAAGAATAGACATTCCTCCAAAGAAGACATACAAATGGCCAATAAGCACATGAAAACATGCTCAGTGTCATTAGTTATTAGGGGAATACAACAAAACCACAATGACATACCATTTAACACCTGCTATGATCGCTATAGGAGTCCCTGGGTAACGCAAACAGTTAACATGCTTCGCTGCTAACTGGCAGGATGGAAGTCTGAGTCCACCAGAGGTGCCTTGGAAGAAAGACCTGGTGATCTACTTTTGAAAAAAAAATCAGCCATTGAAAACCCTGTAGAGAACAGTTCTACTCTGACACACTTGAGGTCATCATGAGTTGGAATTGACTCCACAGCAACTGCTGTGGCATGACAGGATGGCTATTATCAGAAAAATGAAAAACAAGTGTTGGTGAAGATGTAGAGAAAATTGGAACCTTATCCATTGCTGGTAGGAATGTAAAATGGTGCAGCTGCTGTGGAAAACAGTTTGGCTTTCCTCAAAAAGTTAAACACAGAATTACCATATGATCCAGCAATTCCACTCCCAGGTATATACCCGCAAGATGTGAAAGCAGATACTGAAACAGGCACGTGTACACCAGTGTTCATTGAAGCATTATTCACAACAGCCAAAACATGAAAACAACCCAAGTGACTATCAACAGATGAATGGATAAACAAAATGTGATATATCTATACAAAAAAAACCAAACCAAACCCATTGCCATCTGACTCATAGTGACCCTATAGAATACAGTAGAACTGCCCCATAGGGTTTCCAAGGAGCAGCTGGTGGATTTGAACTGCAGACCTTTTGGTCAGCAGCAAAACAAACACTGCACCACCAGGTCCTCTATATCCATACAATGGAATATTATTTGGCCATAAAGAGAAATGAAATCCTGATACATGCTACGACTTGCATGAACCTTGAAAATTATGCTAAGTGAAATAAATCAGACTCAAAAAAAAACAAATATTAACTGTGCATGTAGAAATTTTTGAAATGGTATATCTTTGGCTATGTATATTTCCACCAAAAAAAAAAAAAAAAGTCGAGAAGGGAGAGGGTTGACATGTTGTGGGGTTGTTAACCAACGTCATAAAACAATATGTGTACTACTGTTTCATGAGAAACTATTTGTTCTGTAAGCCTTCACCTGAAGTACAATAAAAAAAAACAAGAAAAAAATATTATATGATCCCACTTAAATGAAATAGCTAGAATAGACAAGTGCATAGAGATAAATGTTTTTTAGTGGTTACCAGAGGATGGGAAGGAGGAGATAATAGGGAATTAGTATTTAAGGGGTACTGAGTTTCTGCTTAGGGAGATGAAAATCATTTGGAAATGGATAGTGGTGACGATAGCACAACATGGTGAATGTAATTAATGTCAAATTGTGCACTTAAAAATGATTAGAATGGCAAATGTTTTGTTATATAAATTTTAGCACAATAAAATTAAAAAAACTAACAAAAAATGCACAGAACAGGGCAGTATGCAGTAGATATTAAATTATGGCATGTTACTAAAGGAATTTACTGGAAGGAGACTGTCTTAGTCATCTAGTGCTGCTATAACAGAAATACCACAAGTGGATGGCTTTAACAAAAGAAGTTTGTTCTCTCACAGTCCAGTAGGCTAGAAGTTGGAATTTAGAGCGTCATCTCCAGGGGAAGTCTTTGTCTGTCTGTTGGCTCTGGCAGAAGGTCCTTGTCATCAATCTTACCCTGGACTAGGAGCTTCTCCATGCAGGATCCCAGGTCCAAAGGACATGATCTGCTCCTAGCACTGCTTTCTTTGTAGTGTGAGGTCCCTAACTCTCTGCTTGCTTGCGTTTCCTTTTATCTCTTGTAAAATAAAAGGTGGTACAGGCCACACCCCGGGCAACTCCCTTTACATTGGATCAGGGATGTGACCTGAGCAAGGGTGTTACATCCCACCCTAATCTTCTTCAACATAATCCAATCTTGCCTCATTAACCACAGAGAGAGATTAGGATTTATAATATATAGGAAAATTATATCAATCACTAAATGGAGGACAACAACACAGTACTGGGAATCATGGCCTAACCACGTTGACACACATTTTTGGAGGACACAATTCAATCCATGAAACTCCACCCTTTGTCCCCCCCCCCAAATTCATGTCCTTGCCACATGTAAAACACATTTACCCCATCATATTATAGCAAAAGTCTTACCTCCTAATCCAAAATACAAAAATTCCTCTTCATCTGTGAAATCTAGAATACAAATTATCTGCTTCCAAAGTACAATGGCAGAACAGGCACAAGCTAGAAATTTCCATTACAAATGGGAGAAATTGGAGGAAAAGAAGACATAACAGGCACCAAGCAAGTTAGCAGAACACATTACATCAGTCCTCAAGGCTTTGAAAAATAATCCCCTGTTCTCTGAGACCATTTACACAATGGCCCTGCCCTCCACACTGTAGATATTGGCCACACTCTCCAGATTCTGAGCGGAAGCCCCTTGGCCCTGAGCTTCAGCTCCACCTTCCAGGCCCATTGGGACAGCAATTCTGCTCCCTTGGCTTTAGGCACCATTCTCCTAGTCCATCTGAATGGCCACTCCACTCTTGGAAACACCAGAGACCATGACTCCACCCTCTGAAACCTCAGAAGTTGTGACTGTACCGTTTGAGACTGAGGCAGCTCTGCTTCCTATGTTCCTTGTCTCTTCAGCTTCTGCTTCCTGGTTTCTTGGCCTCTCAGCCCTTTGGGCCTCACCACCTGAGTCTGTCCTGCTGGGGCAAGTGTTCCAAAGCTCTGTAGCTCCATTGATAAGTGCCTGGAGACACACTACTCTGCCAGTAAACTTCAGTCGGAAGGCATTCGGCTCTCTTGCTCCATGGGTCAGCAAGCCTAGCTCCACTGATAAGTGCCCAGAGGCACCCTACTCCACCAAGTAGCCTCCTGCACAAAGACACTCTGCTCTCTTGCTCTGTGGGTCGGTTCCAGCACCATTTTGCGCTGGTCTCCTGGTTCTGCTGCTGCCGGTCTTCTGCTGCTGCTTCTCACCATCTTTGCCATTTCCAATATTAACAGTTCTCCTCACTTCCTTCTGAGTCCTCTATCCATTCACAGTTTCAAAACCACTTCCACATTTTAGGTATCTGTTAGAGCAATACCCAACTCCTGGTACCAATTGTCTTAGTCATCTAGTGCTGCTATAACAGAAATACCACAAGTGAATGGCTTTAATAAACAGAAGTTTATTCTCTCATAGTCTAGAAGGCTAGAAGTCTGAATTCAGAGTACTGGCTCCAAGGGAAGGCTTTCTCTCTCTGTTGGCTCTTGAGGAAGGTCCTTCTCATAAATCTTCCTCTGGTCTAGGAGCTTCTCTATGCAGGAACCTCAGCTCCAAAGGATGCACTCTGCTCCTGGTGTTGCTTTCTTGAGTGGTATGCGGTCCCTCACTCTCTGCTCACTTCCCTTTACATTTATCTCTTATAAGATAAAAGGTGGTATAGGCCACACCCCAGGGCAACTCCCTTTACATTGGATCAGGGATTTGACCTGAGCAAGGGTGTTACATCCCACCCTAATCTTCTTCAACATAATCCAATCTTGCCTCATTAACCACAGGTAGAGATTAGGATTTGCAACATATAGGAAAATTATATCAATCACTAAGTGGAGGACAACCACACAATACTGGGAATCATGGCCTAACCAAGTTGACACATATTTTTGGGGGACACAATTCAATCCATGACAGAAATGTTGCAACTTATTGGGTCAATAAGTCTAGGAGCTGGTGTTGCCTCCAACAAAGCCAAAAGGTCATAGATAATCATGGCCAGGAAGAGAGAAAGTGTCAGAAATTCAGGAAATAACAAAAGTTAGGTTAAGTTACTAAGAATTTAGGGAACAAGTTAAAGCAAAGGGTGGAAACTGAGTATCCCAGGATTTTGTTATTCTGTACTTCCTATTATGGTGAGGAATAGGTGTCTATGTTAGGATAGGCCTGTGGCTATGAGTGTGATTTCTATTGTTGTTGTGTACTGTTGAGTCGATTCTGACTCATAGCAACCATATAAGATACAGTAGAACTTTACCATATGGTTTTCTAGGCTGCAATCTTTATGGGAGCAGATTGCCAGGTCTTTTCTCTCGAGGGGCCACTGGTGGATTTGAACCACCGATCTTTCAGTTAGCAGTCAAGTGCTTAACCATTGAGCCACCAGGGCTCCTTGTGGATGTGATTAGAGAGGGAGAAAATTGTAGCTGCAGGTGAATCCTGATACTGAATGGAGAAGCTGTGGGGGAATAATGACACCCTACATTCCTTTGTCCTGTCCTATGTAGGCCTCCCTGTCTCTCCCCCATCTACTTTCCATTTTCCATCTCAACTCAGTAGAAGAGGGGGAGAAGTCAATTTCTTCCTTACACTTCCTTTATGTCCCTTTCTGAACTTATGCCTGTAACTTTCTCCCAACTTCAACATTTAAGGCCTATGCTGTTTGTTTCTAGTATAGTTTTTAACCTGTTGTTTCCATTTTCTAACCTGTGAGCAAAAACTACAAGACTTGACAGTTATTTTGCAAATATTTATACTTTTTGATTTAGAAATTTTCAAAAACATTTTTGAAGTTTAATTTTTGAGAAATACTTTTATTCAGCATTTTGGAATTCCAGGAGCCTAGAGGTCTATGGACATCATACCTGAAGAAAGCAAGAGATTGTTAAAAAGACAGGAAAGAAAGAAGAGACAAAAATGGATGTCAGAAGAGACTCTGAAACTTGCTCTTGAATGTCCAGTAGCTAAAGTAAATGACAGAAATGATGAAGTCAAAGAACTGAACAGAAGATTTTAAAGGGCAGCTCAAGAAGACAAAGTAAAGTATTATAATGACATGTGCAAAGACCTGGAGTTAGAAAACCAAAAGGGAAGAACACGCTCAGCGTTTCTCAAGCTGAAAGAACTGAAGAAATATTCCAACCTCTAGCTGCAATATTGTAAGGTTCTATGGGGAAAAATATTAAATGACACAGGAAGCTTCAAAAGAAGATGGAAGGAATACACAGAGTCACTACACCAATAAGAAATGGTTGACATGCAACCATTTTAGGAGGTAGCATATGACCAGAAACAGATGGTACTGAAGGAAGAGGACCAAGCTGCATTGAAGGCATTGGCGAAAAACAAGTCTCCCGGAATTGAGAGAATAACAATTGAGATGTTTCAACAAACGAATGCAGCGCTGGAAGTGCTCACTTGCCTATGCCAGGAAATTTGTAAGACAGCTACCTGGCTAACCAACTGGAAGAGATCACTATGTATGCCTATTCCAAAGGAAAGTGATCTAACCAAATGCGGGAATCATCAAACAATATCATTAATATCACACACAAGTAAAATTTTGCTGAAGATCATTCAAAAGTGGCTGCAGCAATACATCAACAGGGAACTGCTAGAAATTCAAGCTGGATTCAGAAGAGGATGTGGAAGCAGGGATATCATTGCTGATGTCAGATGGATCTGGCTGAAAGCAGACAATACTAGAAAGATGTTTACCTGTATTTTATTGACTATGCAAAGACATTCAACTGTGTGGATCATAACAAATTATGGATAACATTGCAAAGAATGGGAATTCCAGAACACTTAATTGTGCTCATGAGGAACCTGTACATAGAT
>NW_004443968.1:4872356-4929608 GCF_000243295.1 Trichechus manatus latirostris | reverse complement strand
TTGTATCCTTTCACCATACCTATTCAATCTGTATGCTGAGCAAATAATCTGAGAAGTTGGACTATATGAAGAAGAACAGGGCATCAGGATTGGAGGAAGACTCATTAACAACCTGCATTATGCAGATGACACAACCTTGCTTGCTGAAAGTGAAGAGGACTGGAAGCACTTACTGATGAAGATCAAAGACCACAGCCTTCAGTGTGGGTTACACCTCACTCAACACAAGGAAAACAAAAATCCTCACAACTGAACCAATAAGCAACATCATGACAAGTGGAGAAAAGATTGAAGTTGTCAAGGATTTCATTCTACTTGGATCTACAGTCAACACCCATGGAAGCAGCAGTCAAGAAATCAAAGGATGCATTGCACTGGGCAAATCTGTGGCAAAAGACCTCTTTAAAGTGTTAAAAAGCAAAGAGGTCACTTTAAGGACTAAGGTGTACCTGACTCAAGCCATGTTGTTTTCAATCACCTGATATGCATGAGAAAGCTGGACAATAAATAAGGAAGACCGAAGAAGAATTAACGCCTTTGAATTGTGGTGTTGGTGAAGAGTACTGAATATACCATGGATTGCCAAAAGAATGAACAAACCTGTCTTGGAAGAAGTACAGCCAGAATTCTCCTTAGAAGCAAGGATGGCAAGACTATTTCTCACATACTTTGGACATGCTATCAGGAGGGATCAGTCCCTGGAGAAAGACATCATGCTTGGTAAAGTAGAGGGTCAACAAAAAAGAGGAAGACCCTTGATGTGATGGATTGACACAGTGGCTGCAACAATGCGCTCAAGCACAACAATTGTGAGGATGGCTCAGGTCTGGGCAGGGTTTCATTCTGTTGTATATAGGGTCACTATGGTTCAGGACTGACTTGATGGCACCTAACAACAACAACAATGGAGTTCTATCTGAATCACAGGGAAAGGATATGCAATTTTCTGCAAAATGGTTAATTTTTCTTAATAATGTAAAGTCATTGGAGAAAAGAAATTGGAAACGAATTTAAGAAATGGCCATAAGCACCAACATTGATTGAGAGTGTCAGCCTTTACGTAAATACTCTCTCATTTTATCTCTATAAAAGTGCTACCTGAAAGATGTTCTCTTGAATTTATAGCTGAAGAAACTCCAGGCCATACAGATCAGCCTTTTCTGGACTCCTTGGCCGCAATCATTTCTTCTTGCTCGGAAATGCTTTCGCACATTTTATGTGTAGTGAGCTTTTGGTTCTTCTGATATGCCCACCTGTCTTGATAGAATGTTTCTAACCTCAGTCTCTCCAATTAGATTAAAGAAAAGCAACATTTCTTCACCATCTCTAGTGTCCAATGATGCTAAAAAGATGATGAGCGCTGTGTGGTATAGGGGGAAGAGGATAGATTTGGTATGATGATGCCAATTCGGTCACTTACCAGCTCATGACTTGAGGAAAACCAATTACACTTTCAATGTCTCAGCTTCCTTTCATTCTGTAAAATGAGCATAATGCAACAACCTATCTGACAGGTTGTTAGGATGATTAAACTATATACTGTAGCTCAGCAGTTCCTATAGTGTATTCTTTGGGACACCAATCCCAAAAGATGCTCCTATGCAAGAAAATTCCCTTATTTCCTGAAATGTGGTGTACTGTATAAATCTGTGGCTGAGTCACCATGTAAATAAGCATCTTCAGGGTTCTGCAAAGTCTGGCAAGAAAGAATGCTGTGCACCTTTCCTAACCAAGTATTTCTCATACATGTCTGACCAACTATTCTTTACTTAACATATATTAGTATAGGTTGAAATGTATTGAGAAATATGGGTGAACATAAAAAACACTGTGTTTTATGTGTATTATCATATACAGATTTTAGGATTTGATCACTACATTGCAAAGATTGTATGGCCACCAGGATCCGATAAGAATTTATCAAAAAAATGTTAAGTAAAAAAATAAAAAATAAAATGAAAAGCAAAGTGCAGAAAATACTTGAATTTGCTTTTAAAATAAAAAGGATGTGTTCTGAATTGTACAGACATAGTGATAGTTTTGTCTATGACAGTGTTTGTAGTGTATATGTGTATATATGTGTGTGTGTGTGTATATATATTTTCACACCTTTTTACCCTTTCAGTTTTTACTATAAGTGAGTTATACTACATAGCTACTAAAAAACATAACAGACAAGGATAAACTCAATATGCACTCAATTTTTGATGATTTATAATAGATTAAAACTTTAAGAAAGCTTTCATAGTATAAGATAATTTACTAATTATTGTTTTATATTTGTTATGTGAGCTTGCCAGTTTGTTAATGCACCTGTATAACAGTTTTGAACCTTATTATGTGCAAGCAAGCTTCAACGAAGACGCTAATCTTCCAGTTTGGAAGCCCACTTACAGATCTCCTACATTACAGAAACTAATACTAGAGATCCTTAGTAATACTGATCTGTAGAATTAAATTTCCATTTGATTTTTTTGGTCCAGAGTCAACCTACTATATAACGCTATCTTTGAGAATTTCAAAACAATTTGTGACTGTTTAGTAGTTGTACAAGATTTGGTATTTCCTGGTGTAAGACATTTAAACTACATTTAGGTTAAGAGATTAATTTAGAAAGGTCACACTGTGTGATATCTTATGGTTTTCAAATCCAAAAAGTACAAAGTGTTATAAAGTACATCCTATACATCAATTTCGTACAAGACAGAGAGGTGGATTTGAATATGCAGTGATCGATAATATAAACAGGAAAGAAAGAAAAAGCCTCTGTTCCTATTCACAACATAAGGAAGATAATTTGCAGTGTATTTCCAGTACATGAGGTACTTAAAGCACATTTGGCAACACTTAGCAGTAAGTGGCAAATCATTGTTATGTCTCTCAGTACCCTACACACCCTCATCCATCCGGTGTTGGGACATAAGCACTATTCTGTGGCTTTATCTCCTCTGTAGATCTTGCCAGTCTTTTGATTTGAATTTTGCCTTTAATCAACTGATATGCTTTTTAAAAGTTGTGCCTTAGGCATAAATGGAAGCTACTAGTTTTATCCCTAGTGGGGGAAAAAAAAAAAGAAACAGAGATGGCCCCTTGTTTTACCAGTATCCATCCATCTTTCCTCTGTCCACCCCCCTGGGCCAGTCTCCATACTGATTTCCCAATGGGCTCCACTCTCCCATCTCTAGCTAGAAAATTCACTATTTCTTAGTGGAGTGGAATTTCCTGTTTGATATCCATCTAAAAAAGTCAAAAGGGAAAGAAAGGAGAGGAAGTTAAGAAAGGTCAAAAGAAATGTTCTTGGGGATATTTCTTGTTCTCAGAAGTGGTAGATTAGCATTTAAACCAACGAGAATCAGAAGAGCAGTTTCTTCAGGTATATTTTCAGGCTTTTTTATTGTTGCTTTCTCAACACCCACAGTTTGAGAACTGGTGGGCAACAAAGAATATTTTTTTTACCAACCCAAAACTATCATTACCCAAGAACACAGTGCTGAAACCACCTAGTGTAGGACCTCAGTACATACAGGAGACAAAATTGAGCTGCTTTCTTATACTTTTGAAGCAACTCTAAGGATCCTTAAAGTGAAAACCACTGACTCATATAAACCAAAAAACCCAAACCAGTTGCCATCAAGTCAATTCTGACTCATGGCAACCCCATGTGGGCAGAGTAGAACTGCACTCAATAGGGTTTTCAAGGCTGTCATCTTTAGGACAGATTGCCAGGTCTTTCTTCACAGGTGCCTCTGGGTGGGTTTGAATCGCCAGCCTTTTGGTTAGCAGTCAAACACTTAATCACTTGCACCACTCAGTGACTCCACCGGCCTAAATACTTCTTGTGAAAACTACTGAACTATGTACTTCTTGTTACTCCTAACTTCATAAATGAGGAAACTGAGACGCAGAGATTTAAAGTGAATTGTCCAAGGTAACACAAGTTAGCAGTAGTGTTATTCCAAGGTTTATTAAATGCAAAATCTTAAGAGAGCAATCAATTTCTTCAATTTATGTTTAAAGTACAAATAGAAACTAAAACAATTTCTTTGAAGGTTGAAGTATTTTGAGGTTTGTGGAAAGGAGAATATTTTAGATTTAGAAGTTGCTTTCCCTACAGCAACCGGACCATATGAGGCAAAATGAGATGTACTTTCAGGGTTTCTCTGACTATAATGTAGTTTCATTATTTCTTTTTGTTTTATAATCTTTTTGTTATACTACTGTAATTTGAAGGTTTGGTTAATGTTTTATCTGAATGTTGCTATTTTTCTTTTAAATATTTCATTTTATACAAGTATCCACATTCTTAGTTATAACCGATACTACATACAGAGGCCAAATTTTTACCAGCAGAATATATATCTGAATTTAGATTAAAAATCAGTGACAGAGAACACAACAGAGAGTCCCGAGTGGAGCAGGAGAAAGGTGGGGTGCAGAACTCAAATTCTAGTAAGAAGACCAGACTTAATGGTCTGAATGAGACTGGAGGAACCCCAGAAAGCATGGCTCCTGGATTCTCTATCAGCCCAGAACTAAAACCATTTCTGAGGCCAACACTTCAGACAGGGATTGGACTGGACTGTGGGACACAAAGTGATACTCGTGAGGAGTGTGCCTCTTAGCTCAAGTAGATATAAGAGACTAAACGGGCAGCTTCTGTCCGGAGGTGAGATGGGAAGGCAGAGAGGGCTAGGAGGTGGTTGAATGGACAAGGGGAATCAGGGGTGGAAAGGAGGAGTGTGCTGGCACAGTACGGGGAGAGCAATTAGAGTCACATAACAACGTATGTATAAATTTTTGTATGGGAAAAAATAAAATCAATGACAGGTTGAAAGAAATTCACTTTAGATAAGAGGGTTTTTTTTGTTGTTGTTTTAATGCATTACTTAAATCAAATGAAACCTTTATCTACGTTATTTTGATATTATAACTGTCAATTCAATTGTAGTTAACTGCCAGTAGGTGCTTGTTATACAAGAGTTTTTTAAAAAACATTGAAGAATAAATTCATCCTGAATTCAGTATTGACTCTGCCCTCAATTAGTATTAGGCCCTTAGCCAAAATATGACTCAATAGGGTGAATACAGTAGCTAGAGTAATATAATAGCTTCACCCTTGGCAATCTTTTGGAGTAAAATGGTAATCACAAGGGCAAAGGAGCATGTCTTGACAACAGTGTCTTTCATTGGTGCAGACGGTCAAATAAAGGACAACACATAATGTTACAGGCTACTTCTAAATTCTAATGGCTCAACTATTTGGCAGGAGGCATCATATACATAAAAAGCCATGAGACTAAAATAAAAAATATTCATGTTACCCCAAATCTTAGTTCTCTAGATAGAATAAATAAAAGACTAATGACTGATTACAAGTACTGTGTGAGTGTGTGTGAGACAGAGAGAGAGGGAAAGGCTGTTGTAGCTGATTTGGACTTCTGTCAGGTTATTCAGAATTACCTATCTTTCTCATTGTTTCTTTCCGGGAGTTCTGTTATGCCTTCCTTCCTCTTCCTTACACTCGTCACCAGAATAAGAACAATATTGATTCTATGAGCATGAACTGAAAAATCTTTACATAAATTGTCTTCTAATGTCTACTTTGAAAAACATTCTTTTTTTAAAATTTGTAAATTTGAGATTCTTACTTTTTAATAATCAGGAAAAAGTTACTTATCCATTTCCTTATTTTAAAATTATGTTAAACCAAATCCATTGCCATCGAGTCGATTCTGATTCATAGCGACCTTATAGGACAAAGTAAAACTGCCCCATAGGGTTTCCAAGGAGTGACTGGAGGACTTCCTTGTTGTTGACAAGAGAGGGTATTTACTTACAGAAAAAAAAACACTTTTTATTTGGAAGTTTCAGATTCCAAATATTCATTGTATAACTGGTGATACAAGAAGATAAATATAGTAAGTTGGCCAGATATGTTAGGAATACACATTTTAAGGATTATTTGTGCTTTTCAATGACTTGATTTGATGTTTCAAGTGTTCTAATTTTCAGTAGAATAAAATATATCAGTTCACACAAAGTGAAATAAAGAGCCATCGGTTAAAATGATGTTTTCCCTAGATCTGAAGCTTGATATATTCATACCCCACGGTTTCTAATGCACTTAGCCTTTCTCCTCATTACATTTCATGGAAAATTTTAATTTCTATTATACACAGATGTTTGCTGCTTATTTGTACTGCATGACTCTATGTGATCAGCCTGGTCGACATAAAACCTTAGGTTATGTCAAATTGGTAACTGGTTATACTGTTTTTAATCAAAAACTAAAGCAAAAGCTTTAACTGTATCTGGTTAATTCAAAGATAAAATATAGAGGAATTTTTTTTTTTTTTTGCTATTTTAAACTCCTTCTCCCCCTCCCCACAGGAACTTACAATCTTGATTATCCTTTTCAAGAAGATAAATGAGAACATTTAATGAAGAGATGGTGAGACAGCGAATCTAGTGTGAAGAATGATGTGTGGAGTAGTAGTTTGGAGATCCGGGCTTTGTCTGATTCCCTCTGACTGAGGGGAAACTGGGCAGTGTGTGAATCTGAAGGTCAGAGACAGCATCTGTACCCAAGAATGGGGCAGTGAGAGACCGAAGTTCAAGGGGTAGATACAGTCCACAATCACAGCATCAGTCCAAGAAAGTGATATCCAAGAAGAGGTGGTGGAAAGGGGAGCTGATTCAGAAGCAAGCCTGCTGAGAGTGCAGAACAGTGTGGTGGTTGAGTGGGAGGCAGGCTGGGAGAATAAGGGAGAGCAAAAGTAGGCCTCTGGCTTGGACAAGTGTGCTGGGTGAATACAATGGCTTGTAAACACGGTGGACACAAGCTAGTCCTGGTTTTATCATGTCCTGTGTGATTTTGATCACATTTCCCTTTCCATGAACATTTGTTTTTCAATTCACTTCCCATATATGCAAAAACCAGATTACTAAATACCTTTGCACTCCATTCAGTGATCCAACTTGATTTTTGATAGAAGGACTCCTTTTCTTTCAAAAGTCAAACTGGATCACTAGGATACGTTGGGAAGGTAGAGGAAACTAAGGAAAGAGAAATTTAGCAGGCAAATGCCACGTATAATCTGGCTTAGATTCATGCCCTGTTTTGATTGCTCAGGGCAGCATTTCCCAAAGAGGTCCAGAGGAACACTTGTGTACAGTAACAAGTGCTCTTTGGGAATGTATAGACTTCTTTAACTCAGGACTCCTGGGAGCTTTTATTATGCTAAGTGCCATTTACAACCTTTTCCAAATTTATTTGACAAAACATCTTAAAAGACCTGGTGTTGTTCACAGTGGCTTTGGGATTTGAACCCTGAAAAGGCATTTATATTCAGTACTGAAAAAATTTGTTTTTGATGTCACTCCCATTTTAAAGTCTAACAGAGCTACTAGTTGTGTTAATGAAATATACAATCAAGAGAAGTTAAGAAATTATTTTCCAAAGACTTTTTGTGCTGCCTTTTCCTGGATAATTATTTCCAGGAGGAAGTGTTAGGAGGATAATTCCAAGTCTTTAGCTGTGAATTACCTTGACTACTACGTAGATAACAGTCATGTTAGATCACTGTGTGGGAGGTGGAGATAATCCCATTCTGAATGGACATCTGTAGAGCTTCAAAGGCTGACGGTGCTGCTAGAAAGCTCTTGGGAATTCTGACTCCTGGAGTTCCCAAGGTCCCACCTACTTGGGACAATTCATTTCCTTTCATTTCACTTCAGTAGCTGTAGACATTGGAAATTACTACCTTACCTCAATTGCAGATTTCCTTTCCCATTCTGCTTCAGAAAAGACCTTAGGATTTTTATCCTTGGGTTAAATATTTATCTCTCCCAGAAAGAGGCCAGCAGAGTCCTTGGGTGGTACAAATGGTTAATGTGCTTGGCTGCTAACCGAAAGGTTGGAGGTTCAAGTCCACCCAGAGATGTCTTAGAAGAAAGGCCTAGTGATCTACTTCTCAAAAAATTAGCCACTGAAAACTCTATGAAGTACAGTTCTACTCTGAAACACATGGGGTCACCATGAGTCAGAGTTAACTTGGTGGCATCTGGTAAGAGGCCAATGCTAAAGCAGGAATGAAAGAGGAATTATTATCTCTCCAAACACATTTGGCTAGTTTATTGAGAAATATTCTTCTTGAACATTTCCTCCAGTAGGACCATCCCACTGTGGATTCCAAATAGATTTTTTTTCTCTGTGTAGTAACCCTGTTAACAAGAAGCTCTTAAAAGTTTTGCTTTTTCCTTCTTTGCCTCTGAGAACAACAAAGTAATGCCAATATACTGAATACATTTGAACACTTTTGTATTTTAAAATATGATAAAATAGCAAATTCTATCTTGATAGGGGTTTATTGTTTATTGTTAAAAAATAATCTATAGATTACATGTATTTACTGACATGTCCAAGAAAACATAATCATATACAACTTTAAAAAATCTTATTTATTAGTGGAGAAGAAAGGAAAGACTTTACTTTTCCTTATTTCTTTAAAAAGCAAAGAATACCTTTAAAGCCCTCCATGGCTTTTATTTTATTAGTAGCTAAAAGAAATCTCAAGGAGAGGTGGATACTTTAAAAATAAAAGAAGCAACATGAAAAGGTGCTCATCTTTCTGAAACCTCTATTGTTCAGTAATGCCTAATGTTAGACATTAAAGGTTTACGTGTTCATCATCATATTTTATTGAAGTTGGTAATAATTTACTTATTATCTACAATGGGTTTCTGAAAAATATTTCTCTTTCCATTAAGGATTTCATTTTCAGCATTTGCTTGTCAGTTAAATCCTCACATCATTAATGTAACTTCTCATCATAGGCAGAATTGAATATTCATGCCTAGCTCAAATCACTGTTATTTTGGCCTCTTACTTTTTTTCCCTGAAAGTGTAGATTGTTAACCCATCACTTTATAGCTAAGATTGCTAAATTTCCTGAGACTGCCTGGTTTGTAAATGTAACCTGAAGTTTACATTTGATCTTTTTTCTACCATGGGTAATAATATCTGCTTTTAACCTTGGCCAGGTCCGGTCAGGTCGTTAAGCCTTTTGCTCTTTGTTGCCTACTTTATTAACTCCTTGGTAGTGTTCCTTATCCAGAAGCCATGCTATTTCATTTCCCTGTCCACTTTTGTGTCCGTGGTGAATAAAACCATTTAATGATGATCACTCTCTCAAGTATCTGACCTACACCCAAGGAATTAAAACATCTTTTCTGAGAAACACTTGAAGGGTATTTTTAGATGGCCAACCAAGTAGAAGGAATTCCTAAATGGGGAGGGAAGTTTGATTAGATGATCTCTCAAGCCTCTTCCCATTGTAAAATTCTAGGATTCTATTTGTCTGTTGATTTACTCCACTTTGGGTGAATCTATATGGATGAGGCTATCCTTCAAATGTATTTTTTGAGGTCAGGAATTGTGTTGTCCTTAATCTGTACTTTGGCAGGATGGGGTCCCTGCTCTCTATTTTTCTAGGCCCTTACACATACTTGTCTGCCTTCTGGGCCCGGGCTCAAACTGAGCTAGGATAACAATAAGAGGCCTTTGGTAATGCATTATAAGGGTACAGAAGTAATGAAGACTCTTTTTTTTACGTAATAACTTAGAAATTATGCTCTTCTGAGAGATGTTTTAAAAGTCTGATTGTCTTGTAGCTGCTTGAATCCAGATCTTGACCATTGAAAGCAATTTTCCTTTATCTCCTTCAGAGGAAAAAAATAACAACTCTAAGGGACACCACCCGTCTATCAGTTTGTCATGCTGTGATGATTTTTATGTAGCTACGATGCTGGAAGCTATCCCACGGGGATTTCAAATATTAACAGGGTTTCCCATGGTGGACAGGTTTCAGTGGAGCTTGCAGACTAAGACAGACTAGGAAGAAAGGAGGGACTGATCACTGGAGAAAGTGAATGGCTATGAGAGTGAGGGAAACTACAATGAGATGAATTGACCCAATGGCTGCAATAATGGACTCAAACATACCAACAATCATGAAGATGGTGCACGACTGGGCAATATTACATCTTCATACATGGGGTCACTGTGAGTCAAGATCAACTTAACAGCAACTAACAACAATAACAAAGGGACAAATAATAAGCAAAACTTTCTGAAACTTGATGAAACATTGGAATGAGGTAGAAATAGGGTGAGGGGTAGCATGGGAAACAAATGGGCTACAGGGACTACAGGACCTATCAGGGAGGAGGGAGGATGCAGAGTAGAGATTCTAGGGAAATAAGAAGACAGAGAGGATGCAAGTCTGCTATACCTGTTTAGGAGTAAGTGTGGCAGGAGTGAGCTGAATATGGTGTAGAAGCATCTAATGTGGATGCAGTGTGGATTGTAATATATGACTTAAGCTTGATTATGCTTAGGGATTTTATGCATGTTATTGCTTGGTTAATAGTAATATGTATACATATATTTGGTAATATAGTCTACAGTCTTGCCTTTCTGTAAGGGTATAGTAAGGGGATTACAGTGTTAATATGCAATTAATATTCATCTAAGAAGTGTTTTATTTTAAACCATATGGGGTTGATAATGAATGACGAATGCCAGGCTTCAGAATGTAAGCTACTAGAAGGTAAGCATAGAGCATATTCTGTAGGATGTTTATGAGACTTACTCAATACAATTCTTCTTTTGTTTGAGTTACTCCCTAATGGCATACATAAGAGTTTCAGGCCATACTTATCCACTTAATGGTTGATTTACTATCAGAGAGTTACTTGGGGAAGTCACAGGGAAAGACAGGGCCTAATTAATATTAAACATCAACAGTAATTTGGGCTTGTTTTCATAAGTTGTCTGGTAAAAGTACATGCCAGCCCTGGATTATCAGTATGAATTAATGGTGACTTCTTATGTTCCTGGCCAGAATCATTATAAACTGTTTAGCATACAAATTATTCTGGAAAATATTTTTGAGATAGTAGAACTCAACTCATTCATTTCACTAATCTGCAGATTCAATAATTCTCAAACCAACCTCAGCAGTCTCTCCATACTCTCAGTAAAGTTTATTAATAGCAGAGAGCTGCCATGAAATCTTATATTACAAAGACTCCATTATTTTACAAAAGATGCTAGAATACATATATTGGTCCCTTCCCAAATAATGTAATAAAAAATTAAAATGCAAGTCCATTTATAAGGTAGAAAGAGCAGTACTCTTTTTTGTGATATGACAGCGTAACAGTTCCTCCTGTCTGTATGCACAGACAATATTCACATTGGCTAATTTGCAGTGGTCTTTATTATGATTCTTCATTAGTATGGTGGTAAACTTTAGAAGAACACTTAAGTAGAAAAAGAATACTGTTTTATTAGGAATATTAAGCAAAAGTAGGAAGAACGGTAAGATTGTTATTCATATGTCTAATTTTTGTGTCCCCATCCTATTTAACAATCCAATATAATTCCTCTCCAGATTTACAGTTCACTTAATGGAAGAGACTGAACTGTAATACATTTTTCATACAAATGATGGGTTAACTAGCAGGAAAAAAAAAAAAAAAAAAAAAATGCAACAGGCCAGAATAACAGTGATTTGAGCTAGGCATGAATATTCAATTCTGCCTATGATGAGAAGTTACATTAGTGATGTGAGGATTTAACTGACAAGCAAATGCTGAAAATGAAATCCTTAATGGGAAAAGAAATATTTTTTAGAAACCCATTGCAGATAATAAGTAAATTATCACCAATTTCAATAACACATGATTACAGCATGCCGGCTAATTCATTATACATTACTAGAGCATTGGTTGAACAATAGTATTTCTGGGTAATTCAATTAAAGAATTCACAATTTGTGTGCCTACTATGTGTATCTTGTGTGTAGTATCCTAGTTTGGACTGAGAAGAAATCCAGCTCCATTCCAGGAGCCTTCTATTTTGCTTTAATCAATTGAGGGAAATGGTAAATAAATGCAATAATACTACATTTATTCAGCAAATATTTATGGAGCACCTGTGAATTTGCCCTTGTTAGAACTGTGTAATAAGATGTTAAATTGGAAATTTTGACTTGTGTACCAAGATAAGATAACATGATAAACCAAAGAGAGGTACCAAATGATTATGTGTATTTTCGACAGAAATGATAGAGAACTGATTTTATGATTCAGAAGTCTTTTGCTTATTTTGAGCATATAAAAAGATTGTTGTTGTTGTTGGGTGCCATTGAGTCAGTTCCAATTCATAGTGACTCTGTGCACAATAGAACGAAGTGCTGCCCAGTCCTGTACCATTCTCACAGTCACTGCTATGTTTGAGTTCATTGTTGAAGCCATTGTGTCAATCCATCTCATTGAGGGTCTTCCTGTTTTTCACTGACCCTCTACTTTACCAAGCAAGACGTCCTTCTTTAGGGACTGGTCCCTCCTAATAACATGTCCAAAGTATGTAAGACGAAGTCTCAACATCCTCCCTTCTAAGGAGCATTCAGGCTGTAGTTCTTCCAAGACATATTTGTTCATTCTCCTGGCAGTCTATGGTGTATTCAGTATTCTTTGCTACATCATTAGTCAAAGGCATCAATTCTTCTTCAGTCTTCCTTATTCATTGTCCAACTTTCACATACGTATGAGGTGAATGAAAATACCATGGCTTGGGTCAGGCGCACCTTAGTCCTCAATGTGACATCTTTGCTTTTAAACACTTTAAAGAGGTCTTTTGCAGCAGATTTACCCAGTGCAATGCATCCTTTCAGTTCTTGACAGCTGCTTCCATGGGCATTGATTGTGGATCCAAGTAAAATGAAATCCTTGACAACTTCAATACCTTCTCCATCTACAATAGTGTTGCTTACTGGTCCATTTGCGAGGCTTTTGTTTTCTTTATGTTGAGGTGTAATCCATACTGATGGCTGTAGTCTTTCATTTTCGTCAGTAAGTGCCTCAAGTCCTCCTCACTTTCAGCAAGCAAGGTTGTGTCGTCTGCATATTGCAGGCTGTTGATGAGTCTTCCTCCAATTCTGATGCCATGTCTTCTTCATATAGTCCAGTTTCTCAGATTATTTGTTCAGCATACAGATTGAATAAGTGGTGAAAGGATACAATCCTGACGCACAGCTTTCCTGATGTTAAACCATGCAGTGTCCCCTTGTTCTAGTTGAACAACTGCCTCTTGGTCAAAGTACAAATTCCTCATGAGCAAGATTAAGTGTTCTGGAATTCCCATTCTTCACAATGTTACCCATAATTTGTTATGATCCACACTTTTGAGTGTCTTTGCAGAGTCGATAAAACACAGGTAAACATCTTTCTGGTATTGTCTGCTTTCAGCAAAGATTCATCTGATATCAACAATGATATCCCTTTTCCCAGGTCCTCTTCTGAATCTGGCTTGAATTTCTGGCAGTTCCCTGTGGATGTACTGCTGCAAAACCGCTTTTGAATGATGTTCAGCAAAATTTTACTTGTGTGTAATATTAATGATATTGTTTGATAATTTCTGCATTTGGTTGGATCATCTTTCTTTGGATGGGCACAAATATGGATCTCTTCCGGTCGGTTGACCAGGTAGCTGTCTTCAAATTTCATGGCATAGGTGAGTGAGTACTTCCAGCGCTGCATCCTTTTGTTGAAACATCTCAGTTGGTATTTCCTTAATTCCTGGAGCCTTGTTTTTCACCAATGCCTTCACGGTAGCTTGGACTTCTTCCTTCAGTACCATCAGTTCTTGATCATATGCTATCTCCTAAAATGGTTGAATGTTAACCATTTCTTTTTGGAACAGTAGCACTGTGTATCCCTTCCATCTTCTTTTGATGCTTCCTGCATTGTTCAATATTTTGCCCACAGCATCCTTCAATATTGCAACTTGAGGCTTTCATTTTTCCTTCAGTTCTTTCAGCTTCCTTTTTGGTTTTCTAACTCCAGTCTTTGTATATTTCATTACAGTATTTTACTTTGTCTTCTTGAGCTGCCCTTTGAAATCTTCTGTTTAGCTCTTTTACTTCATCATTTCTTCCATTTACTTTAGCTACATTACGTTCAAGAGCAAGTTTCAGAGTCCCTTTTGGCATGCATTTTGGTCTTTACTTTCTTTACTGCCTTTTTAATGACCTTTTGCTTTCTTCATGTATGATGTCCTTGATGTCATCCCACAACTCATCTGAATTTTGGTCATTAATGTTCAGTGCATCAAATCTATTCTTGAAATGGTCTCTAAATTCAGGTGGGATATACTCAAGGTTGCGCTTTGACTCTCATGGACTTATTTTAACTTTCTTCAGCTTTAACTTGAATTTGAATGTGAGCAATTGATGGTCTGCTCTGCAGTCAGCCCCTGGCCTTGTTCTGACTGATGATATTGACCTTCTCCATTGTCTCCTTCCACAGATATACTCTGTTTGGTTTCTGTGTATACCATCTGGTGAGGTCCATGTATATAGTTGCCATTTACAGTGTTGAAAAAAGCTATTTCCAACGAATAGGTCATTGGTCTTCCAAAATTCTATCATGCCATCTCTAGTATCATTCTATTACCAAGGCCATATCTTCCCCCTACTGACCCTTTTTTTTTATTTCCAACTTTCGCATTCCAATCACCAGTAATTATCATTGTATCTTGAGTGCGTGCTTGATCAATTTCAGAGTGCAGAGTTGGTAAAAAATCTTTAATTTCTTCATCTTTGACATTAGTGGTTGGTGCATACATTTGCATAATAGTTGTAGTAACTGGTCTTTTTTCTATTTGTATGGATAATATCCTATCATTGACAGTGTTGTATTTCATGATAGATCTTGAAATGTTCTTTTTGACCATGAATCTGATGCTGTTCCTCTTCAACTGGTCATTTCCAGCATAGTAGACCATCTGATTGTGGATTCAAAATGGTCATTACCAGTCCATTTCAGCTCACTAATGCCTAGGATATGTATCTTCAAACATTCCATTTCATTTTTGACAACTTCCAATTTTCCTACATTCATACTTTGTACATTTCATATTTTGATTATTAATGGATGTTTGCAGCTGTTTCTTCTCATTTTGAGTCATGCCATATCACCAAATGAAGGTCCTGAAAGCTTTACTTCAACCAGGTCATTAAGGTTGACTCTACTTTGAGGAGACAGCTCTTCTCCAGTAATATTTTGAGTAGCTTCCAACCTGAGGGGCTCATCTTCTGGCACTGTATCAGACAATGTTCTGCTGCTGTTCATAAGGTTTTCACTGGCTAATTCCTTTCAGAAGTAGACTGCCAGGTCTTTCTTCCTAGTCTTTCTCAGTCTAGAAGCTCTGCTGAAACCTGTCTACCGTGGGTGATCCTGCTGGTATTTGAAATATTAGTGGCATATCTTCCAGCCTTACAGCAACACTCAAGCCACCACAGTATGACCAACTGACAGAGGAGTGGTGGATATAAAAATGTAGAGGGTTAAAAATTAGAGAGGATTTGGTGAATAGGATTGCTTTGGAAAAACCTAAGTTATAATTGGTTTCCCTTCCTGCTTCCTACAAAGAAGAATGGAAGAGTGCTTTATAAGTGTTCCCTCTAATTGGGGCGGGGGGGGGGGGACACAGTAGACCAGTTCTTACTTACATCTGAGAAAATGACAAGAAGCCTTTGGCACCTTAAACAAAGCCACATCTAGGGACCTTGACACAGTACTGCTCTACCCTTCCTTGTGACCAAAGAAACAAGAACCTATATACCAGATGTGGAACTCTCAGTAGGAATGTTTTCTGGGGTCATTTAAATAGGGATCTTGTTAAAGGGGAACTTCTGGGGTGAAGAGGCTGTGGAGTCTGCATCTTAGGGGGGATCAGCAGCATTGGCCAAAGGGGAGGCACAATCTCTATCAAGAGAGTTGCTGTCAGAGTCACTTGAATGGAGAGATTCTGGAGAATTTGTGAAAGTACCAACAAGAGAAAGAGTCAGTTTTAAATATCTTCCTGTTCTATAACTTATGATGCCATCTTATCTTTCTTTCCTCCCATGGCTTAAACCACACTGGGGCCAAGAACAGTGCTTATCATACCAGTGGAAGTGCAGAAACCCTAAGATGGAGAAAAGAAGCAAGCAAGCAAGTAGGCAAGAAGTCAGTCACTTTCCTCTTCTGGGAATAGAGGCCTTAGTTAGGAAACAAAAACATTAAAAAACTTAATTTAGACTTAAAAATGTCTGTGACTTGGAGGACTTCTGCTTCAAGAAGGATAGGGTAGATGTACATTGCCCTATTCCTCTCATGAAGTAAAGAAAATTCTGAAAGTTGAAGAGAAGGCAGACAAGCTAGAGAACTTGAGACCTGAGTAATGACATAGCATTGAGTTCTATGGATTTTCTTCTTGCCTCACATATCCAGATTGGATTATTGAGAAGACAAATAACCTGGAAATGCCAATGGATAAAGACAACACAACAACAAAACATTGCTGTTTCTAGCCAAAGGACCAGGAAAGGGGAAGCATATTAAGACAGAAAACTTTAAGGCAATAATTGTTCTACTCCAGCCAAGCACCACGGAAAAGACTGTGGCCCTACTACCACCCCCAGAGGTTGAGTGGAGAGCTAAGGCTTTTACCCTGGCCATAGTGTAATGAGATTCCTCTATACCCCTGCTGGATGGTGTCAGAGAAGGATGAGTGGGGAACCAGGATGTTCATTACCTCTGGGTGGTAAATGAGTCCCCCACCGCCAAACTCCCACGGTGTGAGTGGAGACCATGTGGGGAGACTGGATATCCACTTGAAAGGGGTGGTGTCAGAGAAGGCCTAGTGGAGAGTTAAGACTTCCACCAACACTCAGCAGTAGTGAGGTCACATCCTCACCTCCCTCTACCCTCTAACCTCACAGTGTCAGCGGAGAACACATGAGAACAGTAACAAGGCACCCTTCCCCTCCCAGTCAGGGTGGTATCAGTAGAGGTTTAGCAGAGAGCCTGAACTCTTACCCCTCCTACCAGTAACGAGATGCTCCTCCTTCTCTGAGTGTCAACAGAAGCTGAATAGGTAAACTGGTACCCTCCCTTCCTCCACCAGAGTGGTATCAGAAGAGGTCTGCTGAAACATAAGATTTAAACAAGATTTAAACAAGTTTTCTGTCTTAGTAGGCTTCCCCTTTCCTAGTCCTTTGGCTGGAAAGAGCAATGTTTTGTTGTTGCTATTGTTGTTGTTTTGTCTTTATCCATTGGCATATCCAGGTTATTTGCCTTCTCAATAATCCAATCTTTTATTTATTCATTCATTGATTTATTTTAAGGAATTAGCTCATGTGATTGTGTGGGGGCTGACAAGTCCAAAATCTGTAGGTTAGGCAACAGACCAGAGATTCCTGCAGTCTGTGTCCAAAACTCTGTAGGTCAGGGACAGGGAGAGTAGAGAGTGAGAGAGTTCTGGAAGAATGTCTATTTATAGTCTGGAGGTAGAACACACCCTAGGGAAAACTTCCCTTTTGTTCTTAAGGCCTTCAATTGACTGGATTGGTCCACCCATATTATGGAGGGTAGTCTGCTTTACTTAAGGCCAACTGATTTAATCACATGGAAATATTTCATAACAGAGTCTAAACTGGTGTTTGACCAAACAACTGGCCATCATAGCCTAGCCAAGCTGACACATAAAAATAACCATTATGAACAGAAACTACCACAGCTCACCTAATTGAAATAGATCCTTTGAATGGCCCTATAAATATTAAGGAAATTAAATTCGTAATTTTAACACACCACTCCCTCCCAAATAGGACACCCTGGTGGTGTAGTGGTTAAACAGTTCAGCTGTTAATCAAAAGTTGAGCAGTTCGAATCCACCAGGCGCTTCCTGGAAACCCTATGGGGCAGTTCTACTGTGTCCTATAGGGTAGCTATGAGTTGGAATCGACTCGACAGCAGTGGGTTTGGTTTGGTTTTTTGGGCTCCCCAAATAAATCTCCAGACCCAGATGGTTTCCCTGGAGAATTCTACTAAACATTTAAAAAATAATAAACACCAATTTTACACAATCTCCAGAAAATATAAGACAAAGGAACACTTCCTAATTCATTTTATGAAGTTATTATTACCCTGATACCAAAAACACAGTCCCAAAAACAAACAAAAACTTATGAATATTTACATAACAAAACATCAGCACACAGAATTTAACAATATAGAAAAAGAATTCTACACCATAACCAAGTATAGTTTATCCCAGGGATGCAAGATTGTTTCAGTATTCAGAAATCAATAAGTGTAATCCACCATATTAACAGGTTAAAGAAGAAAAATTACATGGTGATATCAATTGATTTAAAAAAAATGGCAAAATTCAACACCTATTTATGATAAAGACTTTTAGGAACCTAGGAATAGAAGAGAACTTCCTCAACCTGAAAAAATATGTGTACGAAAAACCTGTAGATAATATCATAAATAAAGGTGAAGGACTGACTACTTTTCCCTTGTTGTTGTTAGGTATCATTGAGTCATTCCCGACTCATAGGGACCCCATGTACAACAGAATGAAACACTGCCTGGTCCTACGCCATCCTCACAATCCCCTTAAAGTCAGGAAAAAGGCAAGGATATCTGCTTTCACCGCTGCTATTCATAGTGCTAGAAGTTCTATCTAGCATAGTAAGGAGAGAAAATGAAATAAAAGGCATACCAATCAGAAAAGAAGAAATAAAACTTTGCCCACTTTCAGATACCATAACAGTATACTTAGAAAATTCCAATAAATCTACAAAAAGCCTTCTAAAATCAATATGCGTGTTCAGCAGGGTTGCAGGATGCAAAATCAACACAGAAAAAGCAATTGTATTTCTATATATTATGAATCAACATGTGGAAACTGAAATTAAAAATATAATACCATTTTCAGCCACGTAAGAAAAATAATTTTAGTTCTAACAAAACATACTAAGAATTTGTATGCTGAGAACTTAAAAAAAAAAAAAGAAATCATGAAAAAAAAGTCAATTCTCTCCAAATTGATATACATGTTTAACACAATTCCTATCAAAATCTCAGGAAGATTTTTGTAGATATAGACAAAATTATTTTAAAATTTATAGAAAGGCAAAGATATTATTACAGCTTAAAACAATTTCGGGAAATAAGAATAAAGTTGGAGAAATTACCAACATCAATGATATAAATACATATTAGATAGCTACATTATTCAAGATGCTAGAGTATTGATGGAGAGATAGACAGCTAGCTCAATAGAATAGAACAGATATCTCAGAAATAATCCTATACAAATCCTATGGCCAAGTGATATTTGACAAAGGTACAGAAGCAATTCAATGGAAGAAGGATAATCTTTTCAACAAATGGTGTCAGAGCAATTCAATATCCATAGGCAAAACAAAAAAGAAAAAGAACCTCGACCTAAACCTCACACTGTATACCACAATTAACTCAAAATGGATCACAGATTTAAATGTAAAATGTAAAGCCATAAAACTTTTAGAAAACAAAAATAGAAGAAAACCTTTGGTTCCGAGGATCTGGTTAAGAGTTCTTAGACATGGTACCACAAGCATGATCCATAAAAGAGAACAAACAAACGAACAAAAAACCTAATAAATTGAATCTCTTCAAAATTAAAAGGTTTTACTTGGTGAAAGATTCTGTTAATAGGATGAAAAGACAGGGTACAGAAAAAGGGAAAATATTTGCAAACCTGATATATCTGATTCATATGTATCTGATTCATATCTAGAATATATAAAGACCTCTCAAAACTCAACAGTAAGAAAAAAGAAAAAAAATAACATTCCTATTAGAAATTGGACAAAAGACATGAACAGACTTCACTGAAGAGGATATATGGATTACAAAAATACATGAAAAGATGCCCTACATCACTAGCCATTAGGGAAAGGCAACTTCAAATCATGACAAGATGTCCCTACACACTTATTTTTGTTGTTGTTAGGTGCTGTTGAGTTGGTTCTGACTCATAGCCACCCTGGGTACAACAGAACAAAATACTGCCTGATCCTGTGCCATCGTCACAATTGTTATGCTTGAGCCCATTGTGTCAATCCATCCCGTTGAGGGTCTTCCTGTTTTTCACTGACCCTCTACTTTACCAAGCATGATGTCCTTCTCCAGGGACTGGTCCCACCTGCTAACATGTCCAAAGTATGTGAAATGAAGTCTTGCCATCCTCGTTTCTAATGAGCATTCTAGCTGTACTTATTCCAAGACAGATTTGTTCATTCTTCTGGCAGTCCATGGTATATTCAATATTCTTCGCCAACACGATAATTCAAAGGCATCCCTTTTTCTTCCGTATTCTTTATTCATTGTCCAGCTTTCACATGTGTTAAGAGGCGATTGAAAACACCATGATTTGAGTCAGGCGCACCTTAGTCTTTAAAGTGACAACTTTCCTTTTTAACACTTTAAAGAGGTCTTTTGCAGCAGATTTGCCTAATGCAATGGGTCATTTGATTTCTTGACTGCCACTTCCCTGGGCGTTGATTGTGGATCCAAGGAAAATGAAATCCTTAACAACTTCAATCTTTTCTCCATTTATCATGATGTTGCTTATTGGTCCAGTTGTGAGGATTTTTGTTTTCTTCATCTTGACGTGTAATCCATACTGAAGGCTGTGGTCTTTGATGTTCATCAACAAGCGTCTCAAGTCTTCTTTACTTTCAGCAAAGAAGCTTGAGTCATCTGCATATCACGGGTTGTTCATGAGTCTTCCTCCAATTCTGATGCCATATTCTTCTACATATAGTCCAGCTTCTCGGATTATTTTCTCAGGACACAGATTGAATAAGTATGGTGAAAGGATACACACTTTTCTTGAGTTTAAACTATGCAATATCCCCTTCTTTTGTTTGAACAGCTGCCTCTTGGTCTATGTACAGATTCCTCATGAGCACAATTAAGTGTTCTGGAATTCCCATTCTTCACCATGTTATCCATAATTTGTTATGATCCACAGTCGAATGCCTTTGCATAGTCAGTAAAACACAGGTAAACATCTTGCTGGTATTCTCTGCTTTCAGCCAGGATCCATCTGGCATCAGCAATGATATCCCTTATTCCAGGTCCTCTTCTGAATCCGTCTTGAATTTCTGGCAGTTACCTGTCAATATACTGCTTCAACTGCTTTTGAATGATCTTCAGCAAAATTTTTACTTATATGTAAGGTTAATGGTATTCTTCGATAATTTTTGTATTCTGTTAGATCACCTTTCTTTTGAATGGGCACAAATATGGATCTCTTCTAGTTGGTCGGCCAGGTAGCTGTCTTCCAAATTGCTTGGCATAGATTAGTAGGCACCTCCAGTGCTGCATCTGTTTGTTGAAACATCTCAACTGGTATTCTATCAATTTATGGAGCCTTGTTTTTCGTCAATGCCTTCAGTGCAGCTTGGACTTCTTCCTTCAGTACCATTGGTTCTTGATCATATGCTACCTCCTGAAATGGTTAAATGTCGACCAATTCTTTTTGGTCATAGTGAGTGTGTATCCCTTCCATCTTCTTTTGATGCTTTCTGCGTCATTTATTATTTTCCCCGTAGAATCCTTAAGTATTGCAACTTGAGGCTCAAATTTTTCCTTCAGTTCTTTCAACTGGAGAAATGCCGAGCGTGTTCTTCCCTTTTGGTTTTCTGTCTCCAGGTCTTTATACATTTCATTATAATACTTTACTTTGTCTTTGCTTATTAGAACAGCAGAAATAAAATGTAGTGACAACACAAAATGCTGTCTAGGATGCAGGGAAACTCTCATACTTTGCTGGTGGAAATTTAAAATGGTATAGCTATTTTGCAAAATAATTTGGCAGTTTCTTAAAGAAAAAAGTAGACATACATTTACCATGTGACCCAGAATCCCAGAGAAATGAAAAGTCATGTTCATACAAAAATCTGTACACAATTGTTCATAGCAGTTTTGTTTGTCACGGTCAAAAAGTGGAAACAACCAAAACGGCCCTCAATAGGTGAATGGTTAAGCAAACTGTGGTACATCTGTATTATGGAGTACTACTCAGCAGTAAAAAGGAATGAACTACTGATATACACAACTACTTGGATATATCTCAAGTACATTATGCTGAATGAAAAAAAAAAAAGCCAATCTAAAAAGGCCACATTCTATATGATGCCATTTAATAACATTATTAAAATTATAAAATCATAGAGATGGAAAACAGATTAGTAGTTGCAAGGGTTAGGGATCAGTGCGGGCGGGAATGATGGGGGTATGACTATAAAGGGATAGCTTGAAGGAGATCTTTTTGGTGATGAAATAGTTCAACATCTTAATTGCATGGGATAAAGTGATGTAGAACTATATGCACGCATTGTACCAATGTCAGTTTCCTTGTTCTGATATTCTACCTCAATTACCTAAGATGTATACATTGGCATTCCATCCGTAGCGGAAGCGGAGAGCCGGCTGCAGAGATCCCCGAGCAGTCCCATCGCCGTCGTCGGCCTAGTTACCATCACACCCCAGACGGAACCCCAGCTGCTGCAGCCAGCCCCAGTCACCCTCAGCTCAATCATGAGCAGCGAGGCGGAGACCCAGCAGCCGACTTGCGTTCCCACCCTTAGCGCTGCCCTCGCCAAGCCCGGCACCACAGGCAGCGGCGCAGGGAGCCGTGTCCCAGGGCCTCACATCTGCGGCGCCTACAGATAGAGACAAGAAGGTTATCACAAAGAAGGTTTTGGGAACAGTAAAATGGTTCGGTGTAAGAAACGGATATGATTTCACCAACAGGAATGACACCAAGGAAGATGTATTTGTATACCAGACTACCATAAAGAAGAATAACCCCAGGAAGTACCTTCGCAGTGTAGGAGATGAAGAGACTGTGGAGTTTGATGTTGTTGAGGAGAAAAGGGTGCGGAAGCAGCAAATGTTACAGGCCCTGGTCGAGTTCCAGTGCAAGGAAGTAAATACACAGCAGACCGTAACCATTATAGACGTTATCCACGTCTTAGGGGAACTCCACACAACTAGCAGAATTACCAGATTAGCGAGAGCGGGGAAAAGAACGAGGGATCGGAGAGTGCTCTGGAAGGCCAGGTCCAACAGCGCCGGCCTTACCCCAGGCGATGGTTTCCACTTTACTAAAAACCCTGCGGACCTTGACCATAGTATTCCAACCCTCCTGTGCAGGGAGAAGAGATGGAGGGTGCTGACAGCCAGGGCGCAGGAGAACAAGGTAGACCAGTGAGACAGAACATGTATCAGTGTAACAGACCATGATTTCACCGGCTCTCCTTGTCAAAGATGGCTTAGAGGGGCGGCGATGAAGAGGATAAGGAAAATCATAGGAGATGAGACCCAAGGTCAGCAGCCACCTCAGCGTTGGTACTGCCACAACTTCAGTTACCAACGCAGATGTCCAGAAAACCCTAAACCACAAGATGGCAAAGAAACCACAAGATGGTGAAGAGACAAAAACAGCTAATCCACCAGCTGAGAATTCATCTGCTCGCGAGGCTCAGAAGGGCGGGGATGAGTAAATGCTGGCTTACAGTCTCTACCATCATCTGGTTTAGTCATCCAACAAGAAGAAATGACTATGAAATTTCAGCAATAAAAAATGAACATGATTAGAGCTGAAGACCTTAAGTGCTTGCTTTTTGCCCGTTGACTAGATAACTATAACTATCTGCATTATCTATGCAGCATGGAGTTTTTATTATTTTCACATAAAGACGTCTGGTTTTGGTAATGACAGAAGTGTTTTTTAAAAAGCCTGGTTTTTCTCAATATACCTTTAAAGGTTTTTAAATTGTTTCGTATCTGGTCAAGTTGAGATTTTTAGGAACCTCATTTTTAATTTATAATAAAAGTTTACAACTTGATTTTTTCCAAAAAGTCAACAAATGGCAAGTACCTGTTAATAAAGTTCTTAAAAAAAGATGTATAAATTGGGGGAGGAGCCTTGGTGGTGCAGTGGTTACAGTACTCGCTGCTGTAATGGGAGAAAGATGTGACAGTCTGCTTCGTTAAGATTTACAGCCTTGAAAACCCTATGGGGCAGTTCTACTCTGTCCTATAGGGTCACTACAAGTCTGAATCAACTGGATGGCAGTGGGTAAGCATTGGGGAAATTGGGTGAAGGACACATGGGACCTCTCTGCAACTTCCTGTGAATCTGTAAGTGTTTCAAGATAAGAACTTTAAAAAAAGAAGTGCTTGTGTCTTAAAGTGCTTGTGACTATTATAGTTTCTATTGCTTGAAAATAAGCAGAAAAATCATAGGGCTGCCTGGATTTTATCCGGAGAGGAAGAGGCACTATGCTCACTGAACAAACTTAAAGGGACAATGAAAGACAAAATCAAGTTCCTTGTATGAGTGCGCTAAGTGATGATTGCTTGTTCAAGATATCCATTACATATAATATTCCCTTTTTCTTAAAATGCTTGATACCCTTAGTTTTGATGACATGAGACTCTCTTTAATTTACGCATGTTTCTTCTCACTAAATATGTTCCTCTTTTAGTATTCTCTCTCTCATTTGGTGGTGCCATTAGCCAGGTAGTCACCCAAGTCATAAACCTTTTATCATAAACCTTTGTTTCTTTCCTGTCTTCACTACCCCAATTTCCCCTGCTCCCTAGAACACAATCAATGAGCAATTCTTGTTGACTTTACTTTCTAACATTTCCCCCAGTATTACTTCTCTTATTTTAGCTTTCATTCTCTTTCACTTGAATTAATGCAGCATCCCAACACTACAAACCTGCAGCCTTGTTCTCCTTAACTCCATCCTCTGTCAAGAAGCCAGAGTGATCTCTCTAAAATGCATCCAACCCTGCCATCCCTAGCCTAACACCCTTCAATAATTATGCATTGCCTATAGGAAAATTTGAAACTCCTTAAGGTGCCAGTCAAAGTTCCTGATGGTCTGATCTCTGCTACCTCTAGGCTAATCCTTCTCTACAACCTGACTCACCTACGTTATGCAGATTCTTATCTTCATGCCATTGTACATGCTCTGTCCTCTGGCTTGAATGTTCTTGCTTGGAATACTTATACATATTCATACATGCGTATACACTCTCCCATGATTTTCAAGACTCAATTCAAGCATCAAGGCTTCTAGGAAACCTCCTTTGACCCCATTAGGCCAGGTGAGGTTCCCATCTCTGTGCTCCCCGTTGCTGTCACTTAGACTGTGCCTATGGTGTAAGTGCAGTCCTACTTCAGGAGTAGAAAAAAGGATTAAATTATCTCAAAGTCTTTCAATTTTTTTTTCTTTTTAATTAACCCATAAGGCAGTCTGTGTCATCTGGCATATCTCATTCATCATTTATTCAAATCCAATAAACAGTAGTTAATTGCTTCTGTGTAGGATGTAGGAATTATGTTAAAACCACTGCTGTGGAGTCTTTCTGACTCGTAGAGACCCTATAGGACAGAGTAGAACTGCCCCATAGGGTTTCCAAGGCTGTAAATCTTTACAGAAGCAGACTGCCACATCTTTCTCCTGTGGGGTGACTGGGTTTGAACCACTGACCTTTCGGCATCAGCCCAGTGCTTAACCACTGTGCAACCAGGCTACTTAGGAATTATGTTAGGAACAACAAAAACAAAACAAAACAAAAAAACAAAAAACTGTTGCCATCCATTGATTCTGACTTAAGGAGACCCAATGTGTTACAAAGTAGAACTGAGCTCCATAGGGTATTCTCAGCTGTTATGTCTTGGAGAAAGTACAGCTAGAATGTTCCTTAGAAGTTAAGATGGCAAGACATCGTCTTGCTTTTTTTGGACATGTTATCAGTAGGAACCAAATCTTAGAGAAGGACATCATGCTTGATAAAGTAGAGGATCAGAGAAAAAGAGAGACCCTCAATGAGATGGATTGACATAGTGGCTGCACAATGTGCTCAAACATACCTACTACTGTGAGGATGGCACAGAACTGAGTAATTTTTTTGTTCTGTTATACAGAGTCGTTATGAGTTGGAGCCAACTTGACGGCACCTAACAACAACAATCTTTATGGAAGCAGATTGCCAGGCCTTTCTTCTGTGGTGCTGCTGAGTGGGTTCAAACCACCAACCGTTTGGTTAGCAACCAAGAACAAACTGTTTGCACCACCCAGGGTCCTCCATGTTAGGGACAGGGGATGTAAAAATAAGTGAGGCATGCAATATGCATTTTAGATTTGCGGTCAAATAGGGAAACCAGGGCAAGACTTTCTTGAATAAATTAACAACTTGCTCAATCTGTGTTAACTTTGAGATGATCCCCAGAGAAATGCTCTGTTTCTGAGTCATGCTGAAGGAGAACTCATGCTGGTGCAGAGGTTTCCTGTGGTCAACACACTCATACCACTTGTATCTTTGAGTACGTATGGAGCCACAGGCTCTCAGTAGCAGCTTGTGCCAGTTAATTTATTCTGAGCATTTCAGCGGTAAGATCAGCTATAAGATGAGGCATTTGGAAAACTGGTCTTTCTCAATGGCACTATCCACAACATAGTGAAAGAGCTTTCTGAAGAACGAGAAGGATTTACGGCGGTAGTACGGCGGTAGTAACCCGGTGAAGTTGAGACTTAGAATGTTTTCTGTCATCAGAGAGTCATGCTGCTAGATTTCTACCACTGTTTTTCCTATCTTGATTCTAAACATTACCCTGTTTTTATTGTTATTTTGGTTGAAAAGGATTAGAAAATGTTATAGTAAAATATTGTAGGAACTATAGAAGACTGAAAGTTCTTGGTGTGATGCCTAGTCCTTTATGATACCAAACAATCAGTGTACGGAAACAAGAAAGCGTGTCTGCAATTTTGTTAGCTATCAAAAGGACCTTTAGAAGACAAATTGGAGAAGAAATGCTGCCTTTCTTTTTATAATATGACGAAGAGCTAATTCAGCTTCTTTAACAGAAACTCAAATAAGCCCGGCCCTTTCAAAAAGCCTTTATATTCGATGTAAAGGAAAATGTGTCTTCAAATCCTCAGAGCTCAGCTTCCACTGGTTTGAATGGGAGCTGGACATTCAGAGCCAAAGGCTAATTTTGGTCTGTGTGTTTCCCCAATAAGTTCTCTTGGGTGATCATTTTAGCTTCAGCAAAATGTTTCCTCTAGCTATGAGAGCCAGCGTTTAAAAGTTTAAAGCAATGCGAATAGGCCAAAATCTAAATCAATATTCCATAGAACAAATAAAAAGAAAAGAGATTTCAGTGGCAGGCACATGGTATGTGCTACAATTCCCTGGTAGGCAGATCAAGGCGGTTGCAACAAGAACTTAAAAATATAAGAGTCTAAAAAGCAGATGTTAACAAAACTATTCTCTCCCCTTCAGTGAGAAATAACTGGTGAGGTTTTCAGATCAAGACATTGGGGTCATGAAGAGAAATACCATTGTGTAGTGTCAAGTGAGAAATACAGGGCAAAAAGGATTCAGATCAATAGGCAGGAGCTTATTTATCTTCCCCAATGCCAATTATTTTTATCAGAGTTTGTACTGACTGTGTTTAGCTTTTAGGTATATTACTTTTGTTAATATAGTAGTTTATATGGAAAGTACATGGTATGAATGCTGTGTTTTCTCCACCTGCCCTTCCTCCTTTCAACTGCCCCTTAGAAGTCCTGTAACAAATAACATTTGTGGGGAGGGCGGCTTGCCTGCAGATCTCTAGGGCTCTGAAGATTACTCATTATCTTTTGCCCTCTGAGAACACTGAGTGATTCTAGCTTCAAACTGATGACTGGAAGATACACTACTTTGAAAGAACATCCAAAAGCAAGTTCATCACAGGTCCAGTTGATTGTGACATTTTACTTCACTGTAACAGCAATTCGAGATGTCATGGTAAGAAAAACAAACCATAGGAATGCATAGAACTTTCAATATTCTTTAAAGGCTGGGTTTAGTATATGATAGTTTAATTGCTGAAATGCCTAGTGCATTTTATCATGAGGAAAATTTACCTTTTAAGAATATTCCATAGTAATTACAGCAACAGTAGTAAAAATAGATGGAATCTGTAGAGTGACTTATGCTCCAGAACATAGTTTTACCTTATCTCATGAACCTCTAAAGCAGCTTATAAAAGGGATCCTTGGTTTCTTTCAAAGATAAGTTCTTAGTAGGTAAGTGCAAAAGCCCAAAGAAATAATTTTTTTTTTTTAATGAAAAAAAGCATATCCGGAGAGGGAAAACTAGGGAGGTCTGAATTATAAGGTGACCAGTCTTAAAATATCCAGTAACTTGACCTGAAAATGCAGTGAGTATACCTGAAAATATGTCAGGAAATAGATCCTCCTTGAATAAATAAGGGCTACTGAGTCATTGCAAAGGTGTTATCAAAAAACAAAACAAAACAAAACAAAAAAAAACCATTGCCGTTGAATTGATTCCGACTCATAGCGACCATATTCTGATTACCCTTCCTTTCTATTTTCTACTCTTGTGGAAATTAAAATTTTCTGAATCTTGCCTCTATTTTGAGATACTAAGACTTTACTCAATGAGAAAATGCATGTGAAAGTGCTTAAACATGTGAATTGTTTTTCATTCTAGATGATATCTCTTACCATTCTTGGAGTGTAAATCTAGTAATTTTTGAAACTTTTTATGTTCTTTCTTTTTTTTTTTTCTTAACCTCTATACATAAGTATAAAATATCATCCTTGTCCTAGGACAGTTTGCTGCCACAAATGCAACAGGGTACTAGGTAGTATACAAGATAGTATACATCTGGAATAGTAAAAGTTTAGTAAGAAAATCATAGGAACTCTTCATTTGGGCTGGAATAGCTATAAACACATTGCCATCGAGTTGATTCTGACTCATAGCGACACTGCAGGACAGAGTAGAACTGTCCCATAGGGTTTCCAAGGAGCAGCTGGTGGATTCAAACTGCCAGCTGTTTAGTTAGCAGCCGAACTCTTAACCACTGCACCACCAGGGCTCCAGAATAGCTATTGAAGTTCTATATAGAGAATATTAGAGGATTTTGATAGAATAAAAGGAGAAGGCATAAATGCAAGAGTAGGGAGGGACTAGAAGTCATAAGAACAAGGAGAAGAGGAAAACACGACCACTTGAGACATGCAGGGAATATTAATGAACGTGTACATGACAGATATAGCTGAAACAGCTTGACAGGAGGGGAAGGTTTGTACTGAGGGGCTAGTGGGAGCCATAGTTGAAAAGTAGTTTGGGACTGATCTCTGGGGAACAGAACACTAATCTACAGAGTTGGAAAATTCTTTGGCAAGGTGAGCAACTGAGGTTTCTAAGAAGGGATGTGACTCAGTGAAAAAACATATTTTAGACAATTTAACCTGGCAGGCATGTCCAGAAAGGGGGAAAGACTAGTAGCAAAGAGAGCAATTAGGAGGTGGTGATGAAGGTCTAGACTTATTCCATATATTTCTGTGTTTGGGGAACACAAAATTCTCTAATGTTTCCTGAGAGTCCACCAATCTCAGTAACTCTAAACCTAATGGGACACTTAATTTTAATCTACCGTAGGGATTATGGATGTATCTACTTTGTTAACTAAAGAAATAAAACCGTTATGGAGCCCAGTTTAACTGAAATGTACAATTGCACAGACTCAGAATAGCAGACGCTCAATTCATATAATCCTTTAAGACTGTTAAGTAAAAATTACTACCTCATCTAGGAGAGAAGGGGATTTTATTTCAGGATTTTGGAGACTGACCAAACTTGCCTCGATGGATCATTATTACTTTCCCTCAGCATGTTGGCTTTCCACAGATTAGTGTAGAGTTCATACTGCCTGCCTCCTTAATTCCTTCAGTGGGCTGCTTGTAAATGAATGAAGACTGTCCTCATGTCCTTTCTGGAGAAACCAGAGGTGCAGCCAATCAGTGTCCTCGCCTACAACTTAGTTAACTGGCAGCACATTGCCTTGTTTACTTTTCTAGGACTGACTTTTCCAGGCGTTATTACAGAGCAGAAGAGTTTAACTAAACAGGAGCTATGGCTTTTCTAAATATTGGCGAGGTCAAATTCTACTGAACTTTAGGATTTGGAACGATCTGGGTACGTTCTTTTGGTACTTATTATTCTCTCTGCAGCCCTGTTTTTTGTGGTGCTTACTGTTTTGGATGTCTCTTTAAGTTAAGATGTTGTTTAGGAGTTGGTAAAGCTGGCAGACTATGACATTACATGCTGTATTATTCATTGTTTGGTGACTAGACTTCATATCTGTGGTAAAAATAAACATGATGCCTCTCAGCTTACTTCAGTCCATTCAGTACTCTCTGTGAATGGCTTCCTGTAATTGTGTAACTCCCTTTAAAGAATGTATGAAGAAGAAAAGAAGAATCAGTCTTAACCTTGAACTGCATGACATAATTTTTTAGGAGCATGCTGAATGGCAACTTCAGTTTACAGGGAAATACAACAATCACCTTCATTGGCACTGTGAGCATGAAGAGATATTTTTCTTTGACAGCTCCAATTTTTCTTTCCATTCTTTCGTTTGGAAGCAGTCATTTTTATGAGTAGACGTCACAGGTAAAACCCAGGTTGTAATTTTTCTCATTAAGATGGAGGCACTGATTTCTGGCCATGTTGGTTTTAACTTTACTTCATAAATGTACCAGTAGGTGTTGCTATGCTAGCACTAATGTTGACTCTGCAAAGATAAACTGGTCACTTTGTGGTGAGTGGGTTCCTCGAACTATTCTAATTTGGGTATTCCTTGTTAAAGATCAAAACACTGTCCCCAAATACTGAAGGCCTGATGGGATTATTTTGAGTGCACAATAAGTTTTTAAACAAAGAGGTTCTTCTATTCTGCTATGTCAATTCACAAGACAGAAGATAATTTCATTGACTTCGCAGTAGTTAAAGTATTTTGGCCTTTGAGAGAGAAAGCAAGAACCAATTTGTACAACTAGAAAAAAAATCATTTTTATCTTTCACTCTTCTTTTCCTAATTTATTCGTTTTATTCATAATACATATTATTTTTATCTGAGTGTCCTAAACCCACATTTAAAAAAATGTAAATGTGAAGGTCTCTTTGCCTGGTAAAAGCCTCCAGGCATAAATAACCTTTGAAGCATTTTCTTGTTTGTCAGACAAACAAATGAATTTACACAAGACCCATAGTTTAACTCTTTACAACATACCTCAGTGTTTCAAGTATGTTTACATTAAAAAGTGTTTTCATATTTCTATGCATAGGCAGAAAAAAAAAATGATTTCCTTGTGTTAACCTCCATAACCCTACCACCTGTACTAATTATTAGACAAAAGCAACAGATGCTACTGCTTCTGTTTTTGACTTAAATTTGCTAAGCAAAACCCCAAAACTTAGCAGAGTGAAATGTTTGAGAACCCATGTTCAACGACGAGGTTCTTAAAATTAAAAAAAAAAAAGTTCTGATAGTTGTATCTTAGGCAGTAAGCCAACCATTTCAGCGTGTACTTTGATAAAAAAAAAAAAATGCAGTTGTGTATATGTACTGCTTTTAGGAGTCCTCTTTGCACAGTAGATGAAGTGCTCGGCTGTTAATCGAAAGGTCAGTGGTTTGAAACCACCAGCAGCTCTGCAGGAGAAATGTGACAACCAGCTTCCATAAAGATTACAGCCTTGGAAACCCTATGGGACAGTTCTACTCTGTCCTATGGGGTCGCTGTGAGTCATAATTGACTCAGTGGCAGTGGGTTTGGGTTTTTTATACTGCTTTTACATCTCCAAGTTTCCTCAGTCGACCAGGCATACGAAATGTGAACAGTGAAAATCTGAACCTGTATTAAGCTGATCTTTTTGTTTTCTCAAATTGCTAACCACAGCAGAAATCTATATACTTTGGTCTGAAAACTTGTGCTTTAAGCTGAACAACATTGTTTTGAAAACGTGAACATATATTCTGGAACACAGTGAAGAGGAAGACATTGGGTGAAGGAAAGAAGAAAGAATAAAACTAGGCGGAGATGAGAGAGAAGTTGGTAGAAATGTGAAGAATGAATGGGAGTATGAAGCTGTTATCTTTTTGTTTTCATAGTTGCAATTACTCAATAATACGAAGCCGTAATAGTTTATAAAGCCTTTAGCAGGTAGGGCTGAATCACATGAGCCAAAGAGAATGTGGATTTTTCTATAAATCGCTCAGTGCACATTTAAAAATAATCTCTAATAAAAACAGTAAAGTACTTCTGTTGTAGAAATCTCTTAGTGCTTTTTAAATTGCAAAACAATAAAGCATCTTGAGGAGTAGGGTTCAGAGCAACGTAAATACATCTAAACCTTTTCCCATATTATTTTGTAAGGAATTTTCATTGATTTTTATAGTCATGTAATTTGCAATCCACAATCTTTTTCCCCTGTCTCTTTCCTCCCTTCCTCCCTCTTTTCCTCTATGCTCCCTTTTCTCTGTATTTCTTAGTGGTGTCATTTGGGGCAACTTCAGTATATGTTAGATAGCTCAGTCAGACTACACAAGGTAAAGGAAAAACACCCAAACTGTTTCTCTCCCTGTAGCGTTTCATTATTGAAATGCTCTGAAGTCATGGGTGGTGAGTGTGAAAATGTGGAGATGTAGATTGGTTGGTAATCAACTCAATGCTGGTAGTAACCAGAGATGTAGCATTCTAATCAGTCTCTGCAACATCCTGTGGAAGCTGAGTTTAATTCAAATAAATGGCCCATGATACAGACTCACTCCCCTTCAATTCGGTTTCTCCCCTCTGGTGAATTCTTCAGCAGAATTTCCCACTATTTAGTGACTAAATTAAAATTTGTAAGTTGTAGGCAACTGAATATAACGGCAATGATGTATCCATAAAGCATTAAAATTACTTAGACCATTCCATGAAATGAACATTCTAACATAATAACACAGTCAAGCTTTGGGGTGGGGAAATAATAAATAACAGCAATAAAATATAAAGGATCATTTATCTTTATTTCTGAAGAAAAGATTAAAAAGGTAGATGCTTTTTAAAGTGTGATTTAAAAGGAGTTAGGTGTGAAATTTCCACTCAATAACAAATAATTATATTTATTTATTGACTGCTTAATATGGGCCAGACGTTTTGCTAAGCATTTTACATACATTATTTCATTTAAACTTCACAACAATTTAATGAGGTAGATACTGCTATTACTTATATTTTACATACTAGAAAACAGGCTCAGAAAGCTTAAGAAACTTGCTCAAGGTCACACAACTTGTTAGTTCTGGAGCTAGAACTCAAATCCAAGTATGTCCGACTCCAGAGTTTGGGTTTTTAAACCCTGTTATGGGAATATAATTAGAAAATACTTATACATTTAGTTTTTCATTATTTTTAATTTATTTTGTATGAAGTGTTCATCTTAAAGTATGTGCTCAAGTCAAAGAGATAACTAAAAATGTGGCATGTTTATCAAGTTTAAGTCAGACTTCCTGCCCTGCAGGCATTTGAAATGGAAAGTCAAGCACTAATGTATGAAACTGTCAAATAATAAGTCAACAAATTATAAGACCATAAAAGATTAGAGTAGATAAGTGTTAGGGTTGAATTGTGTTCCCCAAAAAGATATGTTGAAGTCCTAAGTCCTGTGCTTGTAAATGTGACCTTGTTTGGGTAAACAGGGTCTTTCTTTGAAAGATTATCCATTAAATGTACTTGAGTAGGGTGGGTCCTAATCCTAATCCCTTCTGAGTGGTGTTTTATGAAAAGAGAGAAGAGATAAAGACACAGAATCTCACACACAAGGGGAAGGCGTCATGTGAAGATACACCTAGGAGCAGCAAAGGAGCACCAAGGATTACCAGTAGCCACCAGAAACTAGGACAGAGGCATGGAACAGCTCCTCTCTCAAAGCCCTCAGCAGGAATCGACATATCTAATACCCTGATTTGGACTTCTAGCCTATAGAACAGTGAGACAATAAATTTCTGTTCTTTAAAGTCACTCCCTTTGTGGCACTTTGTTATGGCAGCCCTGGGAAACTATGACAATAAGGATAGTGGAGGAGACTTCGTGAAGGAGGCGAGACTCTGAAGGAACTGAATCCTTCACAAATATAGAGGTGTATGAAAGTTATCAAAATAGATAGGTGGAACAATATGAAAATATCTCTAAAGCTGAATAAATCACTATCAGGAAAAAGTGAGGCAAATACACTAGCTCAGCATTTTTCAACCATGGTTGCACATTAGAGTCATCTAGAGTGCTTTTGAAAAATTTAGACGGCCTAGGCCCCACCCTTCACCAATTATATAAAAATTGTTGGCAGAGGGACTTGGGTAATGGTATTTCTTAAAAGCTCTTCAGGGGATTCTAATGTGCAGCCAGTGTTTAGCATGACTGATAAAGCTGTACTGGGGCATTTGTGTTAGGGTCAAGTAAAAGTAAAGCCAAGTGGGTACTATGTAGCCACAAAAGGCAGCCAGATCCTGGTGTTAGACTTGATGGTCTAGGCATGTGGGTATAACTGGAGGTTTCTGAGCAAGAGAAGTCAATTTAATTCAGTTCTGCTAACAAGAATTGAATACTTGTTACACAAAAAGTACTGCAGAGGAACATGAAGAGATGAACAAAATCTGGTCTCTGCCCTTTAAAGTTTCATAAATATAGCAGGAGGTATATTGACAGTGGTATTAAAGCATGCATATGTTAAGGACGAGAATAGAAATGTAAGGACACTGGTGATTCAGTGGTAGAGTTCTCCCTTTCCCTGTGGGAGACCCAGGTTCAATTCCTGACCAACGCACCCACCTATGTGCAGCCACCATCACTATGTCATGGAGGCTTTTGTGTTGCTATGATGCTGAAAAGGTTTTAGTGGAGCTCCCAGACTAAGACAGACTAGAAAGAAAGGCCTGGTGATCTACTTTCAAAACCTCTATGGATCACAAAGGTCTGATTGCAACCAATCATGTGAATGGTGCAGGACTGGGCAGCATTTTGTTCTATTGTGGGTGGGGTCACCCTGAGATGGGTGCCAACTCAACCGCAGCTAACAACAACATAATAGAAATGCAGAAGCGCTCTGAGACTACTTAGGGATACTCTATTTTTGCTTGAGAATATCTAAAGATTTCAAGAAGGAGATACCTATCATTTGAATTTTGACTCGAAAGACGAATGAGATTTTTAAGAGAGACTTGAGGACAAGAGCCTTCTTAGTACAGAAAGCAGTGGAGCGCAGAGACTCAGAGTTTATTTGGGTGAAGGCAAGATGGTGAACAGTGGGAGGAGCTCAGTGAGAAGGGGAGAGAATACAAAGAGAAAGAAAGGCTGTAAGACCAGAGTGCTGAAATGTCCACCTGAAGGTCAAAGTGTGACCCCTGAACTTCAAAGACTGCATATGCTGCTCAAAGAGGAGGTGAAGGTGTAGCTTAAGAAATCAGTAAGAAAGGAGGAGCTTGTCATTGCAGGATGTAAAAAGCACTGACTAGTGATGAATGAGAAATATTTAGCTATTGCTCCTTTTTATGGATTGAATTTTGTTCCCCCCCAAAAGATATGTTGAAGTCCTAACCCCCAGTACCTGTAAATGTTACCTTATTTGGAATAAAGTCTTTGCAGATGTAATCAGTAAACATGAGGTCATACTGGACTAGGGTGGGCCCTACTCAAATATGACTTATAACCTAATAAAAAGAGAGGAGACACAGACAGACTCAGAGGGAAGACAGCCATCTGAAGATGGAGGCAGAGAGGGAGTTATGCTGCCACAAATTAAGGAATGCCTTGGACTACCAGAAGCTGGAAGAGACACGGAAGGATTTTTCCCTAGAGTCTTTGGTGAGAGCATGGTCAGATTTGGACTTCTAGACTCCAGAACTCTGACAGAATAAATTTCCATTGTTTTAAGTGGTGCAGTGGTTAGGCATTCAACAGCTAACCAAAAGATTGGTGGTTTGAACCCATCCAGTGTCTCTGTGGGAGAAAGACCTGCAATCTGCTTCCATAAAGATTATAGCCAAGAAAACCTTATTTAACAGTTCTACTCTGTCACAGGGGGTTGCTATGAGGGGGAACCCACTCAGTGGCATCCAACAACAACAACAATGTGTTGTGCTTTGTTTTGGTAATCCTAGGAAACCAATACATTCCTGAAATGGATTATATAAAACTTTCCATGCATTCTCATGACTGCATTACTCTCTTCCTGCCCTTTTCTAGCTGCTGATATCCTAGCACTCTTTCAATTCCACTGCTTCTGTTAAGTTTTTCTATGACCCTTTTTGAAAGACTTAATTTGAATTTTCCTTTTCACTCTAAAAGCACTTTGTTTAAATATGAGTTTCAGCATTTATTATATCTTATTAGTGTATGAATGTGTGTGGTTCTCCATTAGATTGTGAGTTTCTTGAGGAAAGAAACATTTTACTAATGATTAATACAATCAGACACAGGTATAAGAAAGTGTAAGTGGACTATCTTATCTGGATCATAGGGAGTACAAACATATTTTAAAGTAGAAACTATAATCGTTTAAAATAATTTATTGAGCCCTTAAGGAGCCCTGGTGGCGACGGTTAAGCGCTAGGTTGCTAACTGAAAGGTTGGCCGCTTGAAATCGGGCTCTGCAGGAGAAAGACCTGGCAATCTGGTTCCAGAAATATTACAGCCAAGATAACCCTGTGGGGTAGTTCTACTCTGTCACGTGGGGTCGTGATAAGTTGGAATCGACTCAATGGCACACAATAACAACATTGGGTTCTTATGCACTAAACTTATATTTAAATTCATACTTTCCGTAAACCTGTGAGGTAGGCATTATTATTCCCATTTTTTAGATGAGAAAATAAAGGCTAAGAGTGGAAAGCAACTTGCTCAAGGTCATAAAATTAGTTGCCTAACTCCAAAGCCTCAAAATATTAACCAGTGCACCACACAGCAGTGATTCTGTCTTAAGCATTTGTCAGAATCACCTGAAGGGTTCAGCCTGAATCAGTAGTATGGGATGGGGCCCAAGAATTTACTTTCTAACAAGTTCTCAACAGTTTTGAGAACAATTGCCTAGAAAGTCTGATGTAATTGGTTTGTGATGTTGCCCAGCAATCATGTATTTTTTTTAGAAGCTCTTCCAGTTGATGGGAAGAAGCTACTGTTGAGAACCACTGATCTCAATCATGGAGAGCCTTGAACACTAATTTGACTTGAATGTAGTATCAGTTTAGAACTGAGAGGGGTGCAATGACAGCTGTGCTTTGTGATTACGGGAGGAAATGAATTTGGTGGACATAATAGATGAGGTGTTTTAGAGTAGGGGAGATGCTAAAAGTCAAGTCTTCCCCACATCTCTGGTATCTTGTACACTACAGACAATCAGATCTTCCTAAAATGCTTTTTTCATCAAAGTGTTATTTAGGAATCTACAGATGATCCCAACAAACTGCTAGCCTCAATAACCTGGTTCCACCCTCCCTTTCAAGTTACATTTTACAGCAACACTTCCACTGTGATTAGGCCAGGCTTTTCACCATGCCAATGTCCAATGTTATGCTTTTACTTCTTCACTTCCCTTCAACTATTTTGATGGACACTCTTACCCCTTTAGTTTTGCCAAATCCTATTTACTCTCCTAAGCCTTCTATTAAAAAATATTTAAATATAAAATTAACAGTCATATGGTTAAAAAAAGCAAATAACCCTGAAAGATTAATAAAGGAAACGTAAATCCCCTCTGGTCTCCAACCCTCCCAGTCTGACTCCCCAGAGGTAAGAATCTTTACTTCTTTTAGCAGTTCAACTCTTCTCTTCATGCTGCTATTTTACAATCGATCTATTTTGTTGTTGTTGTTGTTGTTAGGTGCCATCGAGTCGCTTCTGACTCATAGCTACCCTATGAACACTGCCTGGTCCTGCTCAAGCATTATTATGCTTGAGCCCATTGTTGCAGTCACTGTGTCAATCCATCTCATTGAGGGTCTTCCTCTTTTTCGCTGACTCTGTACTTTACCAAGCGTGATGTCCTTCTCTAGGGACTGATCCCTCCTGACAACATGTCCAAACTATGTAAGACGTAGTCTCGCCATCCTTGCTTCTAAGGAGAATTCCAGTTGTACTTCTTCCAAGACAGATTTGTTTGTTCTTTTGTCAGTCCATGGTATATTCAATATTCTTCCTTAACACCACAATTCAAAGGTATCAATTCTTCTTCTGTCTTCCTTATTCATTGTTCAGCTTTCGCATGCATACGATGAGACTGAAAATAACATGGCTTGGGTTGGGCACACCTTACTTTTCAAGGTGGCATCTTTGCTTTACAACACTTTAAAGAGGTATTTTGCAGCAGATTTGCCCAATGCAATGCATCTTTTGATTTCTTGACTGCTGCTTCCATGGGTGTTGATTGTGGATCCAAGTAAAATGAAATGACAACTACAATATGTTTATCATGATGTTGCTTATTGGTCCAGTTGTGAGGATTTTTGTTTTCTCTATGTTGTGGTGTAATCCATACTGAAGGCTGTGGTCTTTGATCTTCATCAGGAAGTGCTTCAAGTCCTCCTCACTTTCAGCAAGCAAAATTGTGTCATCTGCATAATGCAGGTTGTTAATGAGCTTTCTCCAATCCTGATGCCCCATTCTTCTTCATATAGGCCAGCTTCTCAGATTACTTGCTCAGCATACACATGGAATAAGTATGGCGAAAGGATACACCCCTGATGCACGCCTTTCCTGACTTCAAACCATGCAGTATCCCTTTGTTCTCTCTGAACAACTGTCTCTTGATCTATATACAGGTTTCTCATGAGCACAATTAAGTGTTCTGGAATTCCCATTCTTTGCAATGTTATCCATAATCTGTTATGATCTACACAATCGAACACCTTTGCATAGTCAATAAAACACAGGTAAACATCTTTCTGGGATTCTCTGCTTTCAGCCACGATCCATCTGACATCAGCAGTGATATCCCTGGTTCCACGTCCTCTTCTGAATCCAGTCTGAGTTTCTGGCAATGCCCTGTTGATGTACTGCTGCAGCCACTTTTGAATGATCTTCAGCAAAATTTTACTTGCATGTGATATTAATGGTATTGTTCGATAATTTCCACATTCAGTTGTATCACCTTTCTTTGAAATAGGCATAAATATGGATCTATTCCAGTTGGTTGGCCAGGTAGCTGTCTTCCAAATTTCTTGGCATAGACGAGTGAGCACTTCCACTGCTGGATCCATTTGTTGAAACATTTCAATTTGTATTCCATCAGTTCTTGAAGCCTTGTTTTTCGCCAACACCTTCAGTGCAGCTTGGACTTCTTCCTTCAGTACTATCAGTTCCTGATCATATGCTTCCTCTTCAAATGGTTGAACGTTGACCAATTCTTTTTGGTATAATGACTCTGTGTATTCCTTCCATCTTCTTTTGATGCTTCCTGCATTGTTTAATATTTTCCCGGTAGAATCCTTCACTATTGCAACTCAAGGCTGGAATTTTTTCTTTAGTTCTTTCAGCTTGAAAAATGCCAAGCATGCTCTTCCCTTTTGGTTTTCTATCTCCAGCTCCTTGCACATGTCATTGTAATACTTTACTTTGTCTTCTCGAGCTGCCGTTTGAAATCTTCTGTTCAGTTCTTTTACTTCATCATTTCTTCCTTTTGCTTTAGCTACTTGACGTTCAAGAGCAAGTTCAAGAGTCTCTTCTGACAATCATTTTGGTCTTTTCTTTCTTTCCTGTCTTTTCCTGACCTCTTGCTTTCTTTATGTATGATGTCCTTGATGTCCTTCCACAGCCTGTCTGGTCTTTCGTCATTAGTGTTCAATGCATCAAATCTATTCTTGAGATGGTCTCTAAATTCAGGTGGGATATACTCAAGGTCGTACTTTGGCTCTCATCGACTTGTTCTAATTTTCTTCAGTTTTAACTTGAACTTGCATATGAGCAATTGATGGTCTGTTCCACAGTTGGCCCCTGGCCTTGTTCTGACTGATGATATTGAGCTTTTCCATTGTCTCTTTCCACAGATGTAGTCGATTAGATTTCCGTGTATTCCATCTGGCAAGGTCCATGTGTATAGTTGCCATTTATGTTGGTGAAAAATGGTCTGTGTGATGAAGAAGTTGTTGATCTTGCAAAATTCTATCATGTGATCTCTGGCATTGTTTCTATCACGAAGGCCATGTTTTCCAACTACCGATCCTTCTTCTTTGTTTCCAACTTTTGCATTCCAATCTCCTGATTGCATGTTTGATCAATTTCAGACTGCAGAAACTTGTAAAAGTGTTCAATTTCTTCATCTTTGGCCTTAGTGGTTGGTGCATAAATTTGAATAATAGACATATTAACTGGTCTTCCTTGTAGGCGTATGGATATTATCCTGTCACTGAGAGCTTTGTACTTCAGGATAGATCTTAAATGTTCTTTTTGATGACAAATGCAACACCATTCCTCTTCAAGTTGTCATTCCCAGCATAGTAGACCATATGATTGTCTGATTCAAAGTGACCAATACGAGTCCATTTCAGCTCACTAATTCCTAGGATATCCTCATTATACAGGACATCCTAGGATTTCCTTATTATAACTATATAAATATGTATTGTTCTATGCAGATCTTAGTAATGTGCAATTCTCATTTTATTTTCTTCTACAGATTTTTTTCCCCTGAAAGTTTGAATGTCATCTTTGTTGCTATGTTTTCTTTCAAATAATAACCCATAACTTTTTTCAAACGCTTTACAATATCAGGAATTTTTCAAATTCTTAAAATGGTTTTCCTGGTGTCCTCATTACTCACTCTTTCTCTTTGTGTTACTATGTGGGATGGTTATTCCCAAGCAGCCTTCTATAAGGTAGTAATGTTAGGACTTCCTTTCTACCTTCTGATTTGAGTCAACTGTTTCTTAGGGGTTTACTCTCTCTTTTTGCTGGAGTATATTCTCAAATAATCTGATAAGAAAGGGTGCATGGGAGGCAAATTGTACAAGTTTTTGCACATTTGATACTGTCTTTATACGTAGACATTTGATTTACAGTTTGGCTAAAGAAAGAAACTGCAACTTGGGTGCAAGTTATGTCTTGAGATAGACAGATGAAAATAATTCACAGAAGATGAGAATTGAAGCCAAGAGAATTGATACCATTTCAAAAGGGAGACAGACAAAAAGAATCTGATACTGAGCATTGGAGAAAACCTCTACTAGGGGAATTGGAAGATGAAGAACAGCAAGAGAATGGAATAACCAGAACAGTAGGACTAGAAGCATAAAGATGTGTTTCCACGGAAATCAAAGAAGGTTCAAGGAGATTCTTTAAAACAGTTCAATGCTACTAAAGTGTGGGATCTTGAAGGACTCTATTTTGTATCCTAGTTCCTATATTTCATAGTACATGGGAGGGGCTTATAAATAGTTTTGAATGTATTAAATAAATGGCCTAGGAACTTAAGACAGTAGTTATCTTTGAGTGAAATTTTAGTAGATTGATAGGAGGCAGACATGGGTTCAGGGGATTTAAGCAGAGAATGAGAATGCAGGCATAGAGACAGTTGACCTAGACCACGCATTTGGGAAATTTAGGGAGAGAAAGACATACCCGTAATAAAATACCTATCAGAGCAGCAGCAGTATCCAGTAAAGGGAATTTACAAACTGGAATGGATCTTTGTGTGACTAAAGGTAGAAGGGAAGGAGCCAGGGGAAAGAGACAATTTTAAAATACTGGAAAGAAAAGTATTAAATGAGGGAACTGCGTGTATCAAAAGCCTCATCTGGGAAATTTTAGAAACCACATTTATAGATGTATCTCTTTTGATACAATTCTATGAAAAATATTTCAGATCTAATCCACTTCAAGTAATAGTTAAGTATAGACCCTGACATACACCATAAAAAACCCCAAACCAAGTTTATTGGCGTTGTCAGTTCTGACTGATAATGACCCTAAGGACAGAGTAGAATGCTCCATAGGATTTCTGAGGCTGTTATCTTTATGGAAGCAAACTGCCTCATTTTTTTTTCCCATGGAGTGGCTGGTGGGTTTGAACTGTCAACCTTTTGGCTAGCAGCTGATTGCTTAGCCACTGTGCCACCAGTGCTCCTCACACACACCATAGGATTTTGAAACTCAATAGCCCTTGTCCGCCTCATTTTACAGAACAGATCCCATGAACAAAGTTTGATCTTAAAGACTGGTTAAAGCTCAAGGATTGGTGGGGATGAGGATTAGCTTAAAGTCACTTCCTCTCTGGTTTACTAATGAACCAAACAGTGCAAAAGCTGCACACAATATCAAGGGCACAAGGAAGAGATGCAGCTTCTCGATGCTTCCTGTGCTGTTATTAGTTGAATTTCATGCTAATCTGTTATAACAAAACCAAACTGGTTATTGTCAAGTTGACTTCAACTTATGGCAACCCAGGTGTGTCAGAATAGAACTATACTCCGTAGGATTTTCAATGGCTGATAAGTAGACTGCCAGACCTTTCTTCCAAGGCATCTCTGGGTGGACATGGACCACCAATTGAGTGTGTTAACCGTTTGCACCACCCAGGGACTCCAGTTACTACAACAGTTGAGCCTAATCTATAGCTGTTTAGTGATAGAAAATTATTTATCTTTGATGCAACAGTGAATAAATGAATGGTCCAGGGCCGTCAGAGAAGCTTTGCCACCCACAGTTGCTCTAGTTATCACCATTTCGTAGCCAGAAAAAAGGGGGACAGAGAGAATTCAAGGCAAAGAGTCTATAGGAAGATGACTCGAAAGTTCCACACATCCCTTCCACTCACATCCTGTTGGCCTAGATACAACACAGCCTGGGAAATATAGTCCATAGCGGGGCACCCACTGTTGTTACTACATTTTTATTCTTCACAGTCCTGGATAAACATTCCTTCTCATAGCATTAGTTAGTTGTTTCATATAAGAGAACTGAGGCAATGAAACAGACAAGTGAAATGAATACTTAATAAACATCATAACGTATTGAATAAATATGAGAGAGATTAAATACCAATTTTAGAGGCATCTATTTAAAATGACAACTGTATTTGGGTGCCTGTTTTGAGTCTCTACCGTGCAGCATTTTCAGACAGTGTGTGTCTGTTGTCTCTGGGCAATTAAAATTATTCAGCATTAAAATCCTAGCTCTGGGACCAGAAAAAGGAATCTGAGAAGCATTCACTGATAGTCTGATTCAGAACAACTGCTTTTTCCTTTGGTCTATCCATGCATGTTTCAATTGGCATTAATGTAAAGTACCTCGTGGGCTCTCTTCTACATGAAATTCTTTTCTAAACTTGGCAGCAATCCTGGCACTAGGTTCTAAATGGTCATTCTGGGATGGTAAATCAGCAATCCTCAGCTGATGGGTCTAACAATTGCTGGAGGCAGGTGGTGTTGTGAGGCCTAACTCTGTTGGCATTAAGTGACAATTCCTATTTGCTGCAGGAGCAGTAAATTGTACTGTTTTAAAACAAGAAGTCTGAGTTAAAAGCTGTGTAAAACCATTATACTATAGCCAGCACTCTAGGCTCTTCTAATTAGGTCATTTGGAAAAAGATGACCTTTTAGGTTCTGTGCCTCTTTGCTGGGGACACATGTTTCTAATTATCATTTGTGTTTTACTTTGCCAAAACTGTTGACAAGCTGAGCTTTTTTGTGTGTGCGTGTATGAGTGTGTATGTGCGTGTGTATGTGAGCACTCTGTAAAGTTGATAACATTTCTACCTCCAAGCATTCAGCTAACAGAAGATGATGGAAACAAATGTGTACAATAATTTTAAAGTCAGAGCAACCAAAAATCATATGGACTTGAGTGAAGAACACACTACGGGACATTTCTGATGTCCCTGGCGTTTTAGGCCAACTTGACTTAAACTTTGTCTGAAGTCACTGTATCAATATTTATTCTGTTTTGGACTGCCAAGTGTGAACACACTGTGAGATACAAGGGAGAAATGAACTTCAATCCAAGCTGTCACTGGAAAAAGAACTGCTGGTCATGCTTGAAATTATGTCCAGGATTGAAACCAAAAATCTCATGATGATCTTTATTTGTTCTTTTGCATGCTGTTTTTGGAATGCTTACAAATGCAAACAAACACTGTCTTCTAATGACCACTTCTTCTCAAAGAAGTTCTGAAATAAAGGGACAACCTGATTATCTATGGTTCAAAAATATATTCCATATTTTAGGAGATAGCCTAAAAAGCAAGGCATTCCCTCAGGGTGGCTTCTCCAATGACTTCCTTCTCTGTTTTGAGGAAAGTTTCTCAATGTGCTATCAGCCTCTTCATCTGAAATCATGAAATCATAAAAACACAGAACTGGCAGGCCTTTGAGAGGTCTTATAGTTCACTCTGTGCCTGAGGCCTTTCTGAACTTAACCTCTCTTGGAACATAATAGTCTACTCTGTATTTAACAATCTCTCACAAGGGAGAATTGACAAAGAAGGATGATACTATCTAAATGTTTAATATATAAATTACTCTGGCAGTTTGAGGAAAATGTACGGAAGATGACGTGAAGTTTATTATGAAATTGCTAATAATTTATTCAACTCAATTTTCTCTTAGAAGTTTTATGGTGGGTAATGATGGGTCTCTGATGGAGCAGTTCCAAGTCTGAAACGGACCTGGTGGTCATTTTGTAACTGAGATTGGCCACAAGCCACGGTACCTGAAATGGGGTTCTGAGTGGAATAGCCTGCAATAGTGGAATAGTCAGTCCCAAGCACAGGCTGAGTGTTTCTTGATAGTTTTCTCCTACTGCTCTGATGATCCTAAAAGGTTTGGCCACTTCTTTGTCTTTATTCTCAACTGGTTGGCAACTATTTACTATTGAGGTGTTAATCAACAACTGAAGCATCAACTGCAAGTGGCTGAAAGGAGGGCATTTGATAGTAGGGTTGAGATTTGGTGTTCACGAGACTTACTTTTACCCATCAAATAGCTGGTTATGCATATTCTTGAGGTGGCCGTGAGAATGTGCCTTGTAGACTCCCTAGCACAGGTTGTATAATTGCCTGAGGGCCCCAGTTGCTGCATCTCAAATCTATTGTCATGTTTGCACTGAGGCCACGCTTCCTAAGAGTTGTTTCCAGCCAATGACCTAGTGAGGCAGGGATACTAAGACAGGCCTTTTCCTGAGAGACATGCCTTATCGAACTTCCCTTAGACTACTGGATGCCTTCACCAAAGCTTCTTTCCTTCTCTGCCCCACTTAGAGTATGGTTTCAATAGCAATCTGGTCACTATCCCAGCTGCCCCTGGCTCTATCCCCACTTACTCTTTCCTGTGCTTCCCTAATGAAACCCTGGACTGTGTAATCCTTGACTGTCTTTGTCTTTGCTTCTTGGAGGACCTGGACAAACACTGCTAGGTAGGATTATCAGCAGAGATATATAAAAGACAAGAACATGTTGGCTAGGCTGTGGGTAGGCATGGGGAGCATATCAGAAGGTTACAGGGACTTTTTCACTGTCATTTCCTTTTTCTGACTCTGTTTACTGCATTGGGAGGAAATTATAAGCTGCTTCCAAGGTTTCTTTGGGGGGAGGATATAGAATATTGTGGGTATATATTCCTAATCTTTGGGAGTCGCATTAAGAAAAACAACCAGGAAATTCTAATACATTCCGCTATGCTCAAACAAAATAAGGAGTCGAGGATCACACACAGTATGATCCAGAAGTTGATGCTTTGTCTCCATATCAGTGAATGATGGAAATTAAATATGATGTTGATTTACAAAATTAATGAATTTACCTATTTTAAATGACAAACTTTATCTTTTTTTTTAGCATTTGCTTTCACAGCTAAATATTTCCTAAAACTCCACAAATTTAAAATTATTAGATCTTTGTCTAAATAATTAATAGCCCTGAAGTAATGAAAAAGTAAAACCCTAGGTTTGAAGTTGGAGTGGACTAAAGGAGAGAGTTCCCTCGTTAAGATTTCTAACTAGGCATATTCTATTAATGTTGCATTGGTCATACAATTTTGGAACAGTTTGCACTTTTCCGTTTTGTCCTTAGGCTTACCCTGGAACACAGTAATGGTACCAGAAAATGTTTGTGAAATACTGGGCACCCATCCATGGTAGTGAGCAGCAGCCCTTTGCTGTCTGTGAAGTTTCCAGTGTCTCTACACATGTGTAATCTGAATATTCCCAGCCCTCAGGGGCTCACCTTTACCTACAACACTCAGCTGATTCAGTCCACTTCTATGTCTATCATCCACCACCACCAGTTGTCCTCCAGTTGATTCCGACCCATGGTGACCGCATGTGTGTCAGAGTAGAACTGCGCACAGTAGGGTTTCCGATGGCCGATTTTTCAGAAGTAGATCACGAGGCCTTTCTTCTGAGGTACCTCTGGGTTGACTCAAACCTACAACCTTTTGGTTAGCAGCCGAGATGTTAACCATTTGCTTTATCCAGGGACTCCTTTCTATGTCTATAGATGTCTACTTAGCCACCAGCCGTGGCTTTCCTCATCTACCTTCACCCAAAGCATTATGGACCAAGGCCTTCCTTACTTCCCCAAACATAGCAAACACTAGGCCATCTGCTTTATTGAATGTTTCTGAAAGTTTGAAAGTAGTATAAGAGAATAACAATGTGAAAAAGGAAGACTTACAACTGGATCACATACCACCAATTCTAGATGCCATCAGCCATGCTCCTCATAGGGAGGATCCTCTTGAAAGGTTCTTCTTAGCCTCTTGCCTACTGGCACATTGCTGGGAGTCACTTTATCTCCCTTAAATGGGAATTCTCTTAACTCAGCCCTTCCTGGAAATCTGGGCCGCTCCTCTTTGCCCTTCCCCATTTTTCACCTTAGTCAAGGAATTTAAAACGAAGTTAACACCATAATGAACTCTGCCGAGATGCTGTTCACTAAGTCATCATCAGGACTTAGAGTCTGAAATTCCCTATTTCAGAATATGACTTTGGCTTTTTCCTTTGCATAAGCCATAGGATCATTAAAGTTCTTTTCCCCAAACGAACAAGCACTCTTTCCCTAAAATTATATGTCGCTTTTACCCCTAGAACTGAGTATCTTACTTAGGCACTATTGACATTTTGGGCCTGGTTTTTCTTTGTTGTGGGGGACTGTCCTGTGCATTGTAGGGTGTTTAGCAGTGTACGTGGCCTCTGCCCACTAGATGCCAATGGTGCACTCCAATCCTCTCCCACTTTCCTGCCAGACCTGACTACCCAAACTGTCTCCAGGTGTTGCCAAATGCCCTCCAGGAAGCAGAATCACCCCGAGTTGGGAACTACTGCCCTAGAACAATAGGCACAAACTAAAGGCAACTTTTAAAATAACATCTTTTTTTGCCTGTATATGGATGGCTATCTGCACTGCACAGTTTATTTTTATATTATTGACTGTTTTGAAAATTACATTGATATAGGCCAAAGTATGAATGCTATGCAGTTTCTTTAAAGTAGAAAAATTAAAATTTCAAGGAAGATGGTATGTGTGCACACATGTGCATGTGCATGCGGCCATCTACCTAATAATGCTGGGAAAAGTGATCTGATCTACTCTCTGAACAATATTGTTGCCCAATGCAGAAGAAATGCTGAAAAGTCTTCACTCTCTACTTAACTCACCACTCAGCCAACGCATTTAAATGTGTATAGAAATACATATTATCTCTCAAAGGTAACAGAAATCTCGTACTTCCATCTTTACTTTTATTTCCTGTGGGAAAGTTGTTTAATGTTATGGTGTGTGCCTTTTCAAGATCACATCCTCTAGATGTGTGAAGGATGCCTGTGCTTTGTGACCATCTTTTGTGATACAGGCTATTTCTGGGGGGTAGATTATGCATGGATAGTCTGAGAATCGAGTCTGTAGCTGACAGTGGCTGGGCACTGGTTTCTTCTGCTTCTGCATGACACATCACTGCTGTCCGCTGCTTTGTAAAGCTTCACCAGCTAGACTTGAGCACCTGCCTTGCCCGATGTTTCAGCTTTGTGGTAAAGCAGTCTGCTTCTTGGGATGGCTCATTGAAGTCATCTGAGTTTGGCCTTGATTTTAGTATGCCTTCAAATGGCAAACAATTTTTGGGGTGACTATTGTGGTGAGTAAGCAGAGATAAAGCTGTGTACCTCTTTGGATCATTGTAGATTATACCTGGATCATTTCTGAAAGTAGATAATCTAAGAATTAGGCAAGACCTGAAGATCTTATTTGCCATGTAGATCTTTCCCGAGGCCTTTCATTCTTTCGTTTATACATATTTCTTCTTCTCTATGACCTTTTGGCTAAATCAAAGAACCAAGGCATACACAATGAAGCAGTGACATGATGATGCAAAGCAGAATAAAACCAAACATCAGATTGAATGGCAAGCACAACAATTGCTACCAGAATTCACAGAAGCAGGTTACTGTTGAGGATAAATTTAATATGGAGAATGTTCCAGGAGGCCTTAGGACTTGGGTTAGGCTTTGAAGGTTGGGCAGAATTTAGATTAGCAGAGAGAAGGGTTTGTGCAACACAGACATGGGGTGAATGTTGTGTTAAAATGGAGTGAGCCAAAGCTTGGAGATGGAATTAACTTGAGATGCTGCTGGGGAGGTGGCCTTAACTGGAAAAGAGGTGAGGAGGAGTGGGGACAAATTTGGACAGATAGGATGGGGACCATCTTGTGGCATTCATTTTGGGAACTTTTGAGAATTTCTTACGTACTTTCCTTCTGCATCTCCAATAATAATAGCAGAATATTGAAATCTGACTTACGGTGGTACTCACTGTTCTAAAAACAAGTTTCTTCTAAAGAACACCACAGGAAAAATCTGTTTACTGAGAGAACAATAGGGAAACAAAAGTGCACCTGTGAGAGTCTTGCCCTCTAAAAATGAACATAGAGTTGTGCAAATAAAAATCACTTCCTCTTTTGAGAGCAATGTGTGTGAAAAAACGAGTTAGCAAGAACCTGAGTTAATGCAGGTAGAAATCGAATGCATGAATTCTACATGGCTCAGAGCACTTTAGAATGCTCTGCATTTGATAATGTCTCTATTACAAACTGACCACACTTATGTCCTGAAAGGTAGAACTCGAATATTGACTTTTATAAGCTATTGATCTTAAATTATCATAAGCTGATTTTGTATTTACAAAGGATGTTTACTAGAGTACTTCTAGAGTTTCAGATTCAGTTATCTTAAAAATGTGTAATCAGCCCTGAAGATTGGGAGTGAGGGTGGGTTATGATTTTTAAGTCTTTTTTTTTATTAATCTTGTTGATTTTCATCTGTTTTGAATTCTCTTATTTGAAAAGTTGAGTTCATAAAGTTCCCAAGGAATCTTGAAAAAACTAGGTTCTAACTTAAAAAAGAAAACATAGATGTTACTTTCAAACTTTACCTGAAATGTTTCTGTTCAAAATGATCTGGTACTAAACTAACTGAAGAAGGTTATTTATTCATAACCTGCCTTGTTCCAAAAGACAGCTATTAAAAGATATTGTTTAGCATTAAGGAACCTTCTCTGTAGCATATTCTTTTTTTGATAGCTCATTGTATTTAATAACCCTAAAGTGCAGACAATTGATTAGACTATAAAGGTCAAAAGCTAGCAAATTTTGGAGGCATGTAGAGGGAAAAAGTGCAGTAAAATGTTGGTTAGATAGCTCTCTGTGAAAAAGTAATAATTTGATTGTGGGGTATGTAGTAAATAATTTGGCCTTGCCCAGAGGGATATCTGGTCTTTGCTCTTGGCTTCTGGGAGATAATCTGTGTCATTCCTGTTTTTGTACAGGGTGGGGGCTGACCACACTGAATTTTAGGGTGAGGCCAGCTATACCCGATAATCTTAGAATGGGGGCTGGTCACTCCAGAAGGACCAACAATGCGATTTCAGATGGGGGCTTTGAATCATGCAGTATTCGTTGATCTGTAAGCTGAGAACAACCATGTTGGCAATCAATCAATCAACCATGCCTACATAATGGAGCCCCAATAAGAAACTCCAAACATTAAAGCTCAAGTGAGCTACCAAGATTGATAATACCAAACTAGTTGCTGTCATGTCAACTCTGACTCATGGCCACCCCAAGTATGTCAGAGTACAACTATGCATGACAGAGTTTTCAATGGTTAATTTTATGGAAGTAGATCACCAGACCTTTCTTTTGATATGTCTCTGTGTAGATTTAAACCTCTAGCCTTTTGGTTAGTAGCTGAGTACGTTAACCATTTGCACCACTAGGGACTCCATATTCTATGCATATTGCCACATATTGATGTCTAAAGGGTAACAACTCCTGAGGACACCCAGAAACTTTGCATTTGGAACCCCCCCAGACTCTGCCTTACACATCTCCTCCTTTGACTGACTTTGATCTGTATCCTTTCCTTGTAATAAACTATAACCATGAGTATAATAGCTTTCAGTGAGTTCTGTGAGTCCTTCTAGCAGTTTATTGAAACTGAAGGTGGTTTTGAGGAAGCCCTAAACTTGCAGTTGATATCATAATTGAGGATAGTCTGTGCCCTCAGATTTCACAGTATGGCTAACTCTGGGTATGGGATAACCACTTTACTGAGGGATCACCTGCAAGTGCAGACAGTGAAGGCAACATGGTTGGTTATTACATGGAATTGTTTTTCTTCCTTTTGTATTGTCTAGAGCACTAAGAAAAAAAAAAAATCCTAACCTGTTGCCGTCGAGTCAATTCCGACTCATAGTGACGCTATAGGACAGAGAAGAACTGCTCCATAGAGTTTCCAAGGAGTGCCTGGTGCATTCAAACTGCTGACCTTTTGGTTAGCAGCTGTAGCTCTTAACCACTACGCCGCTAGGAGACTCAATATCTTCCATGCTCAACGTGTGGCAAAAAGAGTGCTAGAATTGGGATCAGCCAACCTGGACTACATTCACTAGCTGTGTGGAACTGGGTAAATCATGCAGCTTTCTGCACTTCAGTTTTCTCTTCTGTTCACTGGGACTACTCTTCTCTAAGTTTTTTTTTTCTGTTCTAATTCCTTGTTTCATCCTCTAAACTGTGCTTCCAAAATTCTTTGAAGTCTCCTATTTTATCTTAAAAATGTATGAAATTTACTCATCTGTATAAATTTGTCTTAATATAGAAATAATATAAAATGAATGTTATGCTAATGTGAGCCTCCCTTATCCTGTGATTTCTACAATCCTCTAGCACATACAAAGTAACCCCAAAGGTGTGGGTACTTCAGTTTGAGGAGCAAGTGATTAAACAGTGTGAGCCAATCCTTGCTTTTATCAATCAGGACAGAGTAGATAATACTTTCCTAAGAAATAACCCCAAGATTTCAGCTGCTTAAAGTAGTAAAAGCTTATTTCTTCCTCGTGGTAAATACCCTCATTGGTCAGCTAGGGAACTCTGCTCTTTGTTTTCACTTGGGGCCCAGGCAGACGGAAGTCAAGTCTCTGTGCTCTCAAGATCCATGACTGGCAAGGTAGGACAATGGAGAAGTGGTGAATCACACACTGGTTCTTACATCATTCACATTTCATGGCCAAAACAGTTACACCCCATTAATCCAGCATGGGGAAGGAAAAAATGCCTGGGAGACTGGGGCAGCTTTGGAGGTGTCACCAGAAGATGATCTGGAGCCTCCTTAAAAAATGAACTCATACAACAAACTCATGGCTAATTTGTGTTCTTCTTTACTATTCACATGCTGTGCTTCACAATTATCTTTCTCCAGAGTGTATGGGATTTTGAAGACTACACTACAATCTTGTTCTCATTCCCTGAGACTGCTTCCAGCAACTATTTTAAATAGAGTTCTGGGTTTTTCAGAACTCTTTACACTGCAGACAGTTTTCTGCTTGGTTTTATCCCACAGCTGGTTAAGAACAGTCATTGACCCTGGATTTTACTAGTTAAAGTTTCAAAAGGCCACCTTATCTCCAGGTTTTTAGAGGGCACCTCATTGTCAAAAGAGGAGGACTTCACCTTCTTTTGATACTGTTGTTATTGCCAGGAAGGAGAGGAAATAATTATGCAAAAGGAGAGAGAACCTTGGAGACAAAATCTTTTTTGGAGGCTGGCTCTAGCCAGTCTACCTAGGAACCTTTTTAGTTGCCCTCAGTCTCCAACTTCCGGTTGAGTCAGATCAAGTGCAGTGCCAGTTTTGCCTGTCTTCCCTCCATCCTCTAAATGTCTGTTGACTATTAAGAACATTTTCTGAGCATATCTTTTGTAACACAGTGCTAAGGACTGCAGAAAATCTGAAGTAAACTGAGCCACTTTTTATTTTTTGAGGCTCCTGAGATACTAAAAAATCAAGAATGCCAAAGAAGATTATAGAAACTCTGATGACTTTAAAGTTGTTGAAGTGCTTCTTTTTAAAAATTTTGCTAATATGTCTATGAAAGCCTAAGATAACCTCATATGGAGATACCATCAAAAGCCTAAATTTGAGGCCTGTTTAAATATGATGCTAGGCCAAATAGTCCTCTTGGATCCTCCCTCCCACTATCCCCGTGATATGCCCTGAAGTAAGTGTAAGACATTCTGTCTGCCCTTGAGACGCTCAAAATCAATTTGGGCCATCACTATTAGAAACATAATACAGAGACTAACACAAATAGGTACATAATAAAGTGCTAAGTTGGCAAGAGATACAATATGTATTTTTAAGAGTTCAGAGAAAGAGACATCATTGCAGGGGCCAATAGTTGGTAGTGGTTTCATGGAAGATATGGGAGAGTTGATCTAGGATAAAAAGGATTTTAGGAGCAATGGCAATATCAATCACAAAAAGATATTGACTTCTGCCTATAAATCTATGTTCAGAGAAAACTGGCTCTACTTCATGGAGTCACTTGTTGGCCCAGTTTCTATAGCCAAAAAAGCCCTGCATCAGAGCGTTTCTGAAATGCTGTATAATTTAAGCCCTGTGTTGCATCCCTTTGAAGTAGGTTAATATGTCAACGAACAGCCACCAGCAATACAGATTTGAAGGCAAACAATGGACTCTGTTCACTCTACCCTTTGAGTCCAGGAGGGAGCTAATAACTTTCCTTCTAGGACACACAAAACCTAGTGGGAGATGGGCAATATGGATGGCTGAGTTGATGAGGCAAGCCTTCTGGAGGGGCTTCTAAGGCTCTACTGTCTTTGAAGTGAGTCAGAATACCTCATGTGGAGCTATCCCGAGAGTGACAGGACCAGCCTGAAAATTGTTGGAGCTGTGAGCATCCCCCTACCACCAAGAGGTGGACAGCAGAAGCTGGGGAGCACACCTGGTGGAGTCTCCAAGTTTGCTAGAGCAGGGGAGAGCAGTTACCACCCAGTAAACCCTGCTCCCTGCTGCAGTGCTGAGTGGAGGGGCTCTGATCAGACTGAACTTTCTTGCCTTCTAAGAGGATATTGTTTTTTTTTTCTCTTACAACCAATGTTAGAATTTTTATTTGAAAAAGAATTCCTAGACTCTGGTTTTAGTTAAAAATTTCCATAGGGGGACAATAGAACTATAGTACATTTCTAGTTTAAAACTTTTCATTGTTGATGAAGTCTTGAAATAACAGGACTAGACGATCCAAACATCTGTTACTTTAATTCTCTTCCCCCTAAACTAGCAACAAACTTGTGGTACCAGTCTTGGAATGTGGGCACTGTCTCTGATCAGTATTTTGGGGAGTTATGGAATGCACATGAAAATATAGATAAGATTCTCTGCTTAAAATTTATAATGCATTGCAGATTACACTGTGGGTTTCTGAAACAACAGAAAATCTTAGTGGGTTTTAAAGCAGTTTGGAGAAATAGTCTAGTTCTTTGATGTAGGGTATTTAAATTAATGTTAGTTACAACATAAAGCTCAAATTCAAAATTTGTGTCTCCCTCCAGTTACCACCCATCAAACTACTTGAAATGGAGAAGAAAAGTGTGTTCTCTGGCTGAAATGCAATGCCATTCTGATTACCAAATGCACTGGGCACGAAGATTCTTGTTAGCATGTTGGGTGTGGTGCAGAGAAGTTTCGGTAGACTTGGCTGTGGACCAGTGAGGGCGGTTGAACAGGGCGGCTGTTGCTATCAGCAGCCTCTGGTGGTTAAAGGGGAGCCTGGGCCTGGAGAGGTGAGGACCAAACACGCAGCACTCACTGAGATGGCACATGGGGTGGACTATCTACCTGGGCCGTGACTTGTGAATCACCAAGAACTGGCAACTCACTATCCCTAGGCCCAGGAAAGCTATAGAGACATAGTTACCTTTGTCTATAGAAAATGTTGATAAAGAAGTAACATCCTGGAAAAAACCCTGTCTGCCAATATTATTATCATTATTTCCTGGCAAAGATTTTTCTTAAAATGAATGTGACATCAAGATGCTTTCTATTTAACAAAGGAGTTATTACAATATAACCTACCAATAAGTTATCATTTTGCTCAAAATATTAAAGGTCCTTTTCTTCCTTTTTGAAAATTTCCTTTCACCTTGTGAATATTGGGCAGATTGACACCCTGGCAGGGCTGGGGCTGGGGGATTCTGATTCCTTACAGGTAGGTGATGTTGGTGCTGGGAGGAGACCATACTTCCTTGGTATATCATCTGGTAATCTGCAGTGAGGATCTGGAAGTGATCCAGGTTGGCACAAAGGATGACCAGATGAATACGCTTTTTCTGGCACTATCTCTGATGGACAGGATACAGGGATCTTGATGTTTGAAATCAGGTGGCTCCAGGGAAGCTTGGAATTAAGGGTGGTTAAGCAATTGCTTCCACACTTGTGTGCTCCTGCAGGATGCTTTTCTGCATTGACCAGTTTCCCCTTCTTTTCAGAGCCCTGTCCCTTGGGGGAGACTTTTGGGTTTTAAGTAGCCAGGTCTGCACAGCTACTTCAGCTTCACAGTGGGCCGTTGTCTCACTGTAGGCCATTTCCTCTTGTGAAAGGAAATATTCGCCTCCCTTAGAACAGCAGTGGAGAGAATGTGGGTTTTAAAAGACTCTGTTTTTCAGCATTCTGTAAGATGTCATTCTCGCCACTTTAAAAAATGAAGTTTTCTCTTGATTCCTGGTGCGTAAAGTTTTTTTTTCCTATTTATTTCCGTGATGAAATAATAAACTTTTGACATGTAGGCATCATATTTCTAAACCAGAGTTAAAAAACAGACATCTATTAGTTTGGAAATCTAGGGTCTAACTTTTATAAGGACTAAGTTAATTTTTTCTCTGAAGAAATTGGTATTTAATATTCTACTATGTTGGATTTTTCTTGACTGTATTCTTATGATGGCAGGATCCACCTACTAACTTGAATAAGTGTGATGGCTTATGAGACTAAAGGCTTGTCCTATCAGTATAACCAGAGCATTCTTTAGCTCTAGTATCAATGTGAATTGTTTCCCACATGAACAGCATCTCATATCTGGTGTACCAGTTTGAGAGCTTGTTTCAGGAATATAAAAGTTGGTTGAAATAGAGGTTTACCAGAGATTAAGGACAAAAGTTAAAGGCCGACCCTTACTTTCTGTATTTTAGAAGTGAAAATAATGGTTTTCACCATGGTTAATTAAAACCAAAATGACCACAGATTTAAGCAGCTTCCCATGTATCTTCAGAAATATATATAAATAATCAACTTTATTTTAAAATGTTGAATTGAAAGGTGTAGAAAAGAAGACCAATTTTAGTTATGTCTCTCAATCAATGACATAATATAATTTATCTTTTCTCACCTTTCTTCCATGTCCTTTCCCAAGAGGAGGTATCTCTTAAATTTTGCCAACCAAGGGCATTTTCTACAGTGTAGAAGGATACCTTTGAGTTTATCCTGTTTTTACCTCCAATCCCTATTATGATCACAAATATCAACATTTACGACATTTGTGTATATATAACTTGCTCCAGAGGATCATTTCTGGAGCCTTCAGGCGATTTGGTGTTGCCTTACCTGCATATGTCCTCTTTGCCCTTAGGCCTTCCTTTTGGCTTTGTTTGGGAGGTTATATTCATGCACTCAAGGTTCTTTTCAAATAATATATACATACTCATACACAACCATACACTAGCATACATGGCACTCAATAAAATTTTGTTGAATGAAGTAATACACACACATACACACACACTGCAGAGTGTGCGTAGTGAGGGGACAGGGGAGCTTATTTTGCCTGTGCTGTATAGATGCTCAGTAGAAGTTTTTGGCCCTAAAGTTTTTATTATGTAACTTCAGAGTTTTTGCTTTCTGGATAATTCCTTTTCAAAAAGTTTGAATAAAATTTGCACAGTAATTTTGACTTACCTGTTGGTGGAAAAAAGGATAATTTTTACACTTGACAGCAATTTTGAATTTTTCATATGTGGATAATTCTATCAGATTTCAAAGAAAATACTTCAGAATTTCCAATGTTTTAAATTGAAATGGTTGAAAGTAATAGTATAATGTTTGTGTTTTGATTTTATAATTATTGATATATACATATACGTATAAAATCAACATTGCTATATAAACTTCTAATTGAGTAGTTGCTTACATTGTCAGTGGTTTTTTTTAAAATTTTTCAAAATCTATATATATCTTAGACATAAAGGGAATATTCTTTCTCTTTTTAAGCCTCTGTAAAATCCATTTATTTGCTTTTTTAGCACTGGAAACAGTTTTATTTTATTTTTTGTTCAAGTAGGCATTTATTTTGAGTTGAAAAATAAAGCATATTTTCCCCCAAAACTCTACTTTAATATCATTTGCAAAGATGTGCTAGCAATGAGGATCAGATCATTCTCTCTCTTATCCTATCCACTTTACCACTGGATGGTTAGCATGTAGGTGGTATTGGTTCTTTACATAGGTGAAAGTATGGCCATCAAATTTATGATAGCTGTAAAGCCCTATGAAGCGGATTAGAAATTCTCCCCTTTTGAAAGTGGAGATGTTCTCTACAAACTGATAAAAATAAGTTTTTGTTTTTTTTTTTGTATTGGGAGAACTTCAGAGGTTTCGAGAACTATGAGGAAAAATATCACACAGCTGAGAATACTGTGTTTAGGAAAGTTTGGCAACAGGGGGATAAAAGCCCTTTTCTAGGCCTCTAAGGCAAAGAGGTAGCTGTTTTTGTGGGGTTATTGAAATCTGGAATGGTCTTTTATTTCTTGAGGAAATAAATCAACTATAAAAAGTTAAGACTCAAGCTGTAATAATAGTAAGACTGAATTTTAACTTACGAGATCTTTCAGTAATACTAACTAATCTCTAATGCATTGTTATTCTCAAACTGGATTATTAAGAATTATCTTAGAATACAGTGAATCAAATATGTAGTACATAGACAAAGTATTGTTATTACAAAAACCTTATGTTGGACATTCCCCTACTTGTGTAGAATCTGTAACTCTAATCTTACAATAAGCAACAGTATTACATTCCTGGGCATCTAAAACCCAAAATCAAACCCATTGCC
>NW_004443968.1:4866787-4872163 GCF_000243295.1 Trichechus manatus latirostris | reverse complement strand
AAACCCATTGCCGTTGAGTTGATTCTGACTCATAGTGAGCCTGTAGGATAGAGTAGAACTTGTCTCTAGAGTTTCTAAAGCTGTAATCTTTTTAGAAGCAGATTGCCACATCTTTCTCCCGTGGAGTGGCTGGTGGGTTTGAACCGCCGACGTTTTGGTTAGCAGCTGAGTGCTTAATCACTGTGCCACCAGGGCTCCTTGATGATATCATATACTACACTAAAAAATGTATATTTTTTCTTCTATGACTAATCTCCTTCTTTTTGCTAACAAAAGTGAAAGCAAAATGAGAAGACCAACAAACAAAGCACTTGCCCCCCCAAAAACTCCAGAAAAACAAATTCTTGCAAAAATAAGACGTACTGATGTAAATTTAAACTCAAGAATCATGAATTGGGCTCAGTAAAATATTCTGATGTTAATGAAGAATTTTATCCTTGTCAGGAGGCATGGTGAGGAAAGAATACTGATATCTGAATCAGAAGACTTATATTTCCATTTCAATTTTGTCAATCTCTAATTTAAAGTTAGAAAACTCTTCAGTAAAGGGTAAACTAGTAAATATTTTAGGCTTTGTGGACCGTATTTTTTTTATTATATACAAAGCAGGTGGTGTATTCTGAATTTGGCCTGCAGGGCCGTAGTTTGCCAATCCCTGCTCTAACTTGGCATTCTTGATAAACCACAACCTCCATGGACTGCCGTTTTTAAGAAACTGAAATCAACAATGCTCCTCTAGTTTTAATATTTTTCTATGTTGTTTGTGGATCAGGAGCCCTGATGGCACAGTAGTTAAGAGCTACAGCTGCTAACCAAGAGATGGGCAGTTCGAATCTACCAGCTTCTCCTTAGAAACTCAGGGGCAGTTCTACTCTGGTCATTATGAATTGGGATCAACTCAATGGCAATGGGTTTGGGTGTGTGTGTGTGTGTGTGTGCGTGTGTGTTTGGTTTTATGTGAATCAAGGGAAATGTTTATATTTGACTACATTTCTATGAATCATTTTCTTACCGCATAGAAAGAGTCAAAACAATATAGATAAAAGTGGCATATGATGAGAAACGCAACCTTTATGTTTCCTGGTATATAAATTTCTATTGCTGTGTAATAAATTATTCCCAAAATTAGGGGTATAAAACAATAACTATTTACATAGGAACTATTTACAGAGGAATTCAGGAAGCGCTTGATTTGACAGTATTCTCTTGGGATTTCTCACGTGGTTACAGTTAGATGTCAACCCAGGCTGTCACTTGAAGCCTTGACTGGGCTGGATATCCAAGACGGCTGGCAGTTGATGCTAGCAGTCAGTTGGGAGCTTAGGTGGGACTCTCGACTGTATTGCATATACCTGGCCTCCTCATCATGGCAGTGTCAGGGTAGTCAGACTACTTACATGGTGCTTGGCTTAGCCTGGAATGACTGTCCCCAGAGAGCTAGGCAGAAACTATATGACTTATTCTGACCTAGCCTGGGAAGTCACTTATGCTGTTCTATATTAATGAAAGCAGTCATAACTTTCCCAGATTCAAGCGAAAGGGAGGTAGACTTTACGTCTCAATGGGAAAAATGGAAAGAGATGATGGAGAAGCTCAATATCATCAATCAGAATAAGGCTAGGGGCTGACTGCGGAACAGATCATCAATTGCTCATATGCATGTTTAAGGTGAAGCTGAAGCTGAAGAAAATTAAAAGAAGTCGACGAGAGCCAAAGTGTGACCTTGAGTAAATCCTACCTGAATTTTGACACCATCTCAAGAATAGATTTGATGCACTGAACACAAATCACTGAAGACCAGACAAGTTGCTGGATGACATCAAGGACATCTTATGTGAAGAAAGCAAAAGGTCATTAAAAAGACAGAAAACAAAGAAAAGACCACAATGATGTCAGAAGAGACTCTGAACTTGCTTTTGAATGTAGAGTAGCTGAAGTGAAAGAAAGAAATGATTGAAGTAAAAGAGCTGAACAGAAGATTTCAAAGGGTGGCTCAAGAGACAAAGTAAAGTATTATATTAAATGTGCAAGGACCTGGAGTTAGAAAACAAAAGGGAAGAACATGCTTGGCATTTCTTATGCTGAAAGAACTGGAAAAAATTCAAGCCTCGAGCAGCAATACTAAAGGATTCTATTGGCAAAATACTGAACGACACAGGAAGTATCAAAAGTAGATGGAAGGAATACATAGTCATTGTACCAAAGAGAATTGGTTGATGTTCAACCATTTCAGGGGGTTGTGTATGACCAAGAAATGATGGTAGGAGGCGGGGCCAAGATGGTGTAGTAGTCAGACGATTCCAGTGGACCCACTTCCAAAAAAGACCCAAAAAAACGAGTGATTTGATTATATATGGCAATCTGGGAGCCCTGAACATCAAAGGCAGAGTTGAGGAACCAGACTGAGTGGTAGGGGGCGGGAGAGACGGTTCGGAAGCAGTGAGGAGTTGCCAGACCTGACCCGGCGAGAGCCTAAGCCCTTCAGGCCTGAGCAGCTCAGGGGAGAGTGGTGAGGCAGGCAAGCAGTGGTGCTTGGGAGGCCCATTTTGCATAAGGGAAGAGACCCAAGGCCAGAGAGTCTACATGGCCGCCCAGCACTGGTGACAAGCAGCCCTCATCGGTGAAAGATAATACTTGCCTACGGCTTACCGCACGGATCAAAAACACCCCCCTTAGGTAAAAACCTCTCTCCTATTTACCTCCCCACTCCCTGCTCTGTACTGGGACCCGGACTGGCTTCAGCAATTGCCGAGTCCCCTGGGCCGGAGGTAGGATCTGCCACACTCCCGGAGCCATTCTCCCTGCCTTGGAGAGTGAACAAATTAACAAATAGGGGAAAAAATAAACTGCTGGCTGCCCTAAGCCAGGAACCCAGGGTAGGCACAGCTCCTTTGCCTAGGCACAGGCATAAGGGATCCACGGACTTTGAGTGCCTTTCCCACTGCATAGATTTGTGTGGGCCCATCTCAACAGTGTAGGTCTTCATTACTGCAGTACAACAGGGTATATACCGGAACTCTAACTTCAACTATTTCAGCTGTGAAGTGGCAGGGTCTTGACATTTGACACTGCTCAGCCCATTAAGCAGGGTCTTCACCTACCCACATCAGGGGCCTGAGGAATGTGGGCTCCACCCACACCACCTAGCCACCTGCGATAGTGGCCCATGAATAAGAAGTTCTCCCCAGTCCTTACAGCCAACAGCATTAGGTGCTCATACTTTGGTTGCAAAACCACCCACTTACATGCTTTAGGGAACAGGGGCACACCCTCCTCCTGGGCACTCGGGGGTGGCCTTCAGCCCCCTGCCTTGCTCACAGTGTGTCCCCCCATTGCAGCTGGATGCCTGTGCCTACACCAATGGCCCATGCCTGTCTAGGACTGTAACTGACACCCTACACTACACACTTAGTGACTATCTACCTGGGCACCAGAGCTGAATCCATACAAGAGGATTGAGTAGACTCCTGAGCTCACATACCTAGTAAGAGATCTAACCAACTGGTGACAGGACATTAGAGCTTCAAAGCTGCCAATAATCAAACTAGCTCATACGAGCAGCCTACTTGAGCGTATCAAAACAAAACAAGAAGCTAGGACACAGTAAGCAAACATAAAATAAATAAATATATAACTTACTAATGGCTTGGAGACAACAGTCAATATCAAACACATAAAGAGGCAATACATGATGGCTTCAGCAAGCTCTCAAAATAAAGAATCTAGAAATTTTCCAGAGGTGGAAAATTTCTTGGAATTACCAGAGGCAGGATACAAAAGATTAATATACAGAACTCTTCAAGAAATTAGGAAGGAAATTAAGCAAAACGCAGAACACACAATAGAGGAAATTAAAAAGATTAGAGAAGAGCATAATGACAAATTTAACAGGCTGCAAGAATCCATACAGAGATAGCAATCAGAAATCCAGAAGATTAACAATAAAATGTCAGAATTAGACAATTCAATAGGAAGTCATAAGAGTAGAATTGAGGCAATAGAAGTCAGAATTAGTGAAATTGAAGATAAAGCACTTGACACCAACTTATTTGAGGAAAAATCAGATAAAAGGATTAATAAAGTGAAAAAAAACTAAGAATTATGTGGGATCCTATCAAGAGGAATAACTTACGAATGATTGGAGTACTAGAACAGGAGGTATGACAGAAAATACAGAGAGAATTGTTGAAGATTTATTGGCAGAAAACTTCCCTGATATGGTGAAAGATGACAAGATATCTATCCAAGATGTTCATTGATCCCCACATAAGGTAGATCCCAAAAGAAAGACACCAAGACATATTATAATCAAACTTGCCAAAACCAAAGATAAAGAGAGAAATTTAAGAGTGGCTAGGGACAAACGAAAAGTCATCTACAAAAGACAGTCAATAAGAATAAGCTCAGACTACTCAGCAGAAGCCATGCAGGCAAGAAGACAATGGGATGACATATATAAAGCTTTGAAGGAAAAAAACTGACAACCAGGAATTATACATCCAGCAAAACTGACTCTCAAATATGATGGCAAAATTAGGGCATTTCTAGATAAACAGAAATTTAGGGAATTTGCAAAAACCAAACCAAAATTACAAGAAGTACTAAAGGAAGTCCTCCAGTTAGTTACAAAATCAGTAACATCAGATAACAACCCAAGACTAGAACACAGGACACAGCAACAAGATATCAATCCAGATAGGGAAGTCACAAAAGTAAATCAAGGCTAAAACACTGAAAATAGGGAAACACATCAATATGTAAAAGATGACAGCATTAAAACAAAAAAGAGGGACTTAAAAAATGTAGACACAGATTTTGCACATGGAGAGGAAGTCAAGGCGATGTAAAGAAATAAAAGACTGCTATAAACTTAGAAAAATATGGGTAAATATTAAGGTAACCACAAAGGAAACTAACAATCCTACAAGTCAAAATAAAGAACTATAAAAAGATAAAGACTCAGCAAACACAAAATCAACAACAATTAAAAAGATGAAAATACATGAAGAAAAATCACTCAGCACAGAAAATTAAGTGGAACAAAGAAACTGCAAACAACACACAAAAAAAGACATCAAAAGGACGGCATTAAACTCATACCTATCAATAATTACACTGAATGTAAATGGACCAAATGCACCAATAAAGAGACAGAGACTGGCAGATTGGATAAATAAACACAATCCGTCTATATGCTACCTACAAGAGACACACTTTAGACTTAAAGACACAAACAAAAACTCAAAGGATGCAAAAAATATATCAAGCAAACAACACTCATAAAAGAGCAGGAGTAGCAATATTAATCTCTGACAAAATAGACTTTAAAGTAAAATCCACCACATAGGATAAGGAAGGACACTATATAATGATTAA